>NC_090026.1:17058216-17658216 GCF_037176765.1 Anolis sagrei | reverse complement strand
TATAGCTTCCTCTGTCAAAGGCCCCTTGCATATAGCTGAATAAAATCCCATATTATATGCTTTGAACTGGGCTATATGGCAGTGTGGACTCAGATAACCCAGTTCAAAGCAGATATTATGGGTTAGTTATTCTGCCTTGATATTCTGGGTTATATGGCAGTATGGGAGAACCCAAAGAGTGCTGGGGCATTGCCAAGCTGCAGCTCCCAGGATTCCATAGCGTGGAGCGATTACAGTGGTGTCAAGCTGCATTGATTCTTCAGTGTAGAGCAGACATGGGCAAAGTTTGGCTCTCCAGGTGTATTGGATTTCAACTCTCACAATTTGGAATTGTACAAGTTGAAGTCCAAAACAGCTGTAGAGACAAAATTTCCCCATGAACGCCTGGTGTAGATACACCCAAAGACTCCTTTAACACTTCATTGAAATGACCTTGGCTCGCCCTTCTTTGCAGCCTCTGGCTGAGATTATGACTGTTGGTCAGAAATAGTTCTGTCCTCTGGGCTCCTATTACAAGGACAGGAAAATAAATTGATATTATTAGAACTGGTCTGAGTGCAAGAAAGTGAAGAAGGAAGGAAAGAATGGCGATGGTGAATTAGGATATTGGATTATGTGATTTTAATAATTTTAATGTTGATATGGTTTTAGCAGATGTTTTAATGTATATGTTTTTATTTTCTGGATATGTATTTTATATAATGTATGGCATCAAGTTGTACCTCTATGTGCGCCGCTCTGAGTCCCCTTCAGGGTTGAGAAGAGCGGGATATAAATATAGCAAATTAAAAAATAAATTGTCCCTTCTCCAACCTTTCAGATCCTTTTGTTTTCTCAACAGAGGGCCCTTTCACACAGCCATAAAATCCAGAATTTCAAGGTGGATAATCCACAATATCTGTTTTGAACTGGATTATCTGCCATATAATCCAATTCAATGTCGATTTTATACAGTTGTGTGGAAGAGGCCTAACTTATGTACCATCAGTCAAATTTAACCCATGCATTTTAACTCTACATTCTATGACGGTTGCATTTTAATCTTTGTTTCATGTATTGGCATATGTGTATTTTATAGAAAACGTGGGGGACATGAGAGAAGCCTCCTCGCAGAATTGCAAGATATCCAGGCATCCCCTGGGCAACATCTTCGTAGACGGCTGATTCTCTCACCCCAGAAGCGACCAGAAGCGACTTGCAGCATGCAAGCAAGGAAGCAAAATTGACTGGTTGCCCAGACACGACAAATAAATAAATAGAAAACATGTCTTAATATATGCATTCTACTGAATGTGTTTTATGATGGTGTGTTTTAAATGTGTTGTGCCCCGCCTTAAGCAGTGAAGAAAGGCAGGTAACAAATTTATTTATTTATTTATTTGCAGTATTTATATACCGCCTTTCTCACCCCTGGGGGGAACTCAAAGCGGTTTATCATTATTAGTAGTACTACAGAAATATTTTCAGTGACAAGACATGGGAGGTCCAGGAGAAGTAGCCTCTGAACATATGCAGAATACACAAAGTGGCCTTTTCGGATTAAATTGTGGAATTTTTGTTCAACTTCAGTTTATGGTAACCTTATGAATGAGCGACTTCTAAATTGCCTCATTCTCAATAGCTTGGCTCAGGTCTTGCAAAGTCAGGACAAATTATTATTATTATTATTATTTTACTGACACAAAACCACAGTATGTCACAGCAAACGAGATATATATGCTGGATTTTGTATCATAAAATCACAAATCAAACATTTCTGAAGCGTTTATGACTGTGTGATGTATTTTCAAGTAATGCAAGCATATCCAAGTAAGGTGGCCTTTTGCAGTTGACAGATCATGATTTTGTCAGTGTTTATGGTTTCCAAATGCCAGCTGAGATCTTTTGGCATGGCACCCAGCGTGCCAATTACCTCTGGGACCATCTGTACTGGTTTATGCCAGAGCCTATTATTATTATTATTATTATTATTATTATTATTTGAAACACAACAAGATGAGTCCACATCAAACAAGATCACTCTGCCGGCTGCTGTATTGGATCACATGTTGGACACTTCCCAAGTATGTATCAGCGAATAATACGTGCAGATCCCAGTAAGGTGGCCTTTTGCAGCTGGCAGATGGTAATTTTGTCAGCATCGATTGTGTTTAAGTGCAGGCCAAGGTCTTTAGGCGCTGCACCCAGTGTGCCGATCACCACTGGGACCACCTTTACTGGCTTGTGCCAAAGACTTTGCAGTTCGATCTTAAAATCCTCATATCATGTCAGCTTTTCCAGTTGTTTCTCTTCAATCCTGCTGTCGCCTGGGATTGCATCATCATAATCATCATCATCATCATTGGGTTACTCTAGGTTTTTTGGGTTATATGCCCATGTTCTAGAAGTATTATCTCCTGATGTTTCGCCTGCAACTATGGCAAGCATCTGAGGATGCTTGCCATAGATGCAGGCGAAACGGCAGGAGAGAATTCTTCTAGAACATGACCATATAGTCCGAAAAACTTACAACAACCCATTTATTCCACCCATGAAAGCCTTCGACAATACGTTATTATTATTATTATTATTATTATTATTATTCCTTAATCGAGTCCATTTCTCATCCACCTAGAAAGCAGCTGTCCTCTTTTCCTATTGCTCAGCAGGTTAAAACCTTTTTTATTCAAACGGGCATTTAAAGATGAAGCTGTTTAAGATCTAGTCAGGGTCTAGATCAAGGCCTTCCACACAGCTCTATATCCCAGAATATCAAGGCAGAAAATCCCACATTATCTGAGTGTGGACTCAGATAACCCAGGTCAAAGCAGATATTGTGGGATTTTCTGCCTTGATATTCTGAGTTATAGGGCTGTGTGGAAAGGCCCTAACTCTTTCCACACAGCTGAATAAAATCCCACATTTTTTGCTTTGAACTGGAATATATGGCAGTGAGGACTCAGATAACCTAGATCCCTTCCACATAGCCATATAATCCAGAAAATCAAGGCAGAAAATCCCACAACGTCTGCTTTGAATTGTGTTATCTGGGTCCACACTGCCATATATTCCAGTTCAAAGCAGAAAATGTGGGATTTTATTCATTTGTGTGGAAGGTGCCCCAGTTCAAAGCAGATATTGTGGGATTTTCTGCTCTGATATTCTGGGTTATATGGCTGTGTGGAAGGGCCCTCAGCAGCTTCAGGTTCTTCGAAAGCCCTGATGTCTCCATGGAGACAGGAACGGATTTCGCAGAGATGACGTAATAGCCCGGAGCCTGAAGGTGGACGGCAACTTCCGGTTCCTGCCTACTGTCTTAGAAAGCGAAAGGGAGGAGGAGGATCAGTTTTGTGGTAAGGAGGGGTGAATATGGGACCAGCAAAGAAGTGGGGAAAGGGGCAGAGTGTGGAAGAACTGTGTCTTCAAACTGTCTTCTTTTTCAGATTACTACTTAAATGCAGCTATTGAAACTGAACAATTTTGTGTATTCTAGTGGTCTTCCAGGTGTTTGGGGGGCTTCAGCTCCCAGAGTTTCAGACTATTGCCTAAGGCAGCTGAGGCTTCTGAGAACTGCAGTCCCAGACACTTGCAGACTGGAATTTGGGGATGTGGTAATCCAATCAATTGTCACCTATGGATTCAAACTTACATTTCATTGGTGCAAATTATTGTAATGTGTTTTAATCTTATGCCAGCCTTTTAATGTGTGTGTGTGTGTGATAGGCTTGTCTTTATCCATGTATTTTAACTCGGTTTAACCCTGATTTAGAGTCATAGAGTTGGAGGAGACCTCATGGGCCATCCAGTCCAACCCCCTGCCAAGAAGCAGGAAAATTGCATTCAAAGCACCCCTGACAGATGGCCATCCAGCCTTTGTTTAGAATCATAGAATCAAAGAGTTGGAAGAGACCTCATGGGCCATCCAGTCCAACCCCCTGCCAAGAAGCAGGAAAATTGTATTCAAAGCACCCCCGACAGATGGCCATCCACCCTCTGTTTAAAAGCTTCCAAAGAAGAAGCCTCCACCACACTCCGGGGCAGAGAGTTCCACTGCTGAACGGCTCTCACAGTCAGGAAGTTCTTCCTCGTGTTCAGATGGAATCTCCTCTCTTGTAGTTTGAAGCCATTGTTCTGCGTCCTAGTCTCCAAGGAAGCAGAAAACAAGCTTGCTGAACGGCTCTCACAGTCAGGAAGTTCTTCCTAATGTTCAGATGGAATCTCCTTTCTTGTAGTTTGAAGTCATTGTTCCGAGTCCTAGTCTCCAGGGCAGCAGAAAATAAGCTTGCTCCCTCCTCCCTATGACTTCCTCTCACATATTTATACATGGCTATCATGTCTCCTCTCAGCCTTCTCTTCTTCAGGCTAAACATGCCCAGCTCTTTAAGCTGCTCCTCATAGGGCTTGTTCTCCAGACCCTTAATCATTTTATTCGCCCTCCTCTGGACACATTCCAGCTTGTCAATATCTCTCTTAAGTTGTGGTGCCCCGAATTGGACACAACATTCCAGGTGTGGTCTAATCAAGGCAGAATAGAGGAGGTAGCATGACTTCCGTGGATCTAGACACTATGCTCCTATTGATGCAGGCTAACATCCCATTGGCTTTTTTCGCCGCTACATCACATTGTTGGCTCATGTTTAACTTGTCCACAAGGACCCCAAAATCTTTTTCACATGTACTGCTCTCGAGCCACACAACCCCCATTCTGTATTTTTGCATTTGATTTTTTTCTGCCTAAGTTGAGTATCTTGTATTTGTCCCTGTTGAACTTCATTTTGTTAGTTTTGGCCCATCTCTCTAATCTGTTAAAATCGGTTTGAATTCTGCTCCTGCCTTCTAGTGTATTGGCTATCCTTCCCAATTTGGTGTCACCTGCAACTTTGGGGAGAGGGCAAAAGTATGATAGCTGGGACCCTACAAAACCTACGCTAGTTGTGCAACGTGTAATAATTAATGAAGGGAAGTTCGCTTGGAGTGTTCCCAGCTGCTGGGGCTGCTTTCTTCGAAGGGTGGGAAGTGTGCTGGCGGAGGGGGAAGGTTTTTACAAGGCCCTAGTGCGAACAGAGCGGCAGGAATCAGATTCGGGGGAGAATCCGGTTTCCCCATCTGCTTTCTAACAGTGGAGGAGCCGGGGCTCCGGGAGGACAGGACATGTGAGCTGTAGACCCCCTCCTCCCTCCCTCCCTCGCAGCTGCTTCTCTCACTCTCTGCGCTGTCTCGTGCACATCTTCCCTTCATGAATTCTGACCCGCAGTGCACAACCAGAGTAGGGTCCCAGCTATCATACTTTTGCTGAGGAGAGGTGGGTAACAACTATATTATTACACTGGGCAACACTCATTTTGGTGCCCTGAATGTTAGCCCTGTTTCTGGGCATATTTGGCATGCTGATTCCAAAAATTGCACCAGTTCCTCTTCATCTGCTCTAGGTTTTGAGATACAGATCTACCAATCACCATCTGCTTGCCCACAGAAAATCATGATAACCACATCCAAGAAGCTGGAGCTGATGTAGTCTATCCAATGCAATTAACCCCAGAAGCAGACTTAGAAATCAAGACAACAAGAAAAAAAATGTTGTGCTGTGTTATTAAGATGGGGGAAATTCCATGGCTCTCTTAACGGAGTATTTCTTGTGGAGAGAAAAAACATAACAGCAACAACAGGAATGTAAGTCAGAGAGCTTGTTGGGGTATATATCCTATCAGTACTAGTTTCCAACTGCAGTGCCTAGGATGGATGAGGTTAACAGTTCTTATGGCATCAGAAGGGCCCCACATCCAAGGTCTTGTTGCAGGAAGATTCCTGCTAGATGGATTGGGACAAAAGTCCATCTTGCCCTGTATCTAGCAGTGGTCAGTCACTCTGTATCTAGCAGTGGTCAGTCACGAAGCCCATAAGCAGGGTGTGAGAACATCAGTGGGTATAGGTTGCTTCCCTGACAAAGATAACCGTAACAGTTAATTCCCTCCCTGAAAACCTTAGTGTGGTTCTCAGTTAAAATCTCTTTCTATTCTGCTTCCAGAGCTGTATGCCTCCTAGAAAAATTAGTCTGCACTTTTCCTCCTGGAAAAGCATGCAGAATTGGGGAAAATACAGAACCCTCAATCAGTGTGGACATCACAAGATTGCAGAAGTAAAAAAAAAATCTCCATAGGCCATTGAATCCATATTCCAGCTCAGTGCTGGATCTCCAGTAAAGCGTGATTGATTGATTGAATTTATATTCTGCTTTTCTTCCAAGATGGGATTCAAAGTATTCCCAAGGGGTAACTATTACCACCAAGATGTTCCCTCTAATGTCCAATCAGTATCTATCCTCCTGTAACTTAAAACTATTAGACCTAGTCCTGCATTCAAGGATAGCAGTGAACAAACCTGCTTCATCCTCGTTGTGACACCCCTCAGCATCTAGTAGACTGTCTCAGAATATGGCAGCTCAACTTTGAAATGTTGGAGTTTATACAGTTGCTAAAGAAGGTGAGAAGGATGCTGTGGTGCACTCCTGTCATGCTAGCTGCTTTCTTTTAGTAATTGATTGACTTTTTGGCATGAAGAGAATGTTAAGATACGGTGAACCGCTTAATATACTTTTATCTTACTTAAATTATAGTATTGTTTTTTTCTGGCATTGTTTTAATTGTTTTAATATGTTTTAATTGTATGCTTCCCCAACGTGATATGTTAGAGTACAGCTTCTTAAATTGTGAGTCTTGACCCCTTAGCTCAGTGTTGGTGCCCTGAAAAAATTGACAACAGTAAAAGGTTTCTGAACATGCAGCATTTACAGTGGACTCTGCAGAAAAGGATTTAGCTGTACTATTTTATATACCAATATGCCTGGATAAAAAAAGTTCAGATGGAAAGGAGTCATGGGTGGGAAAAGTATAAGACGTTCTGTGTTAGAGGGTAGAATTTAAACAAATATTTAAATAAACAAACCAAAATGAATTATCTTTTGGATGTCTTTCTCCTTCTTAGATTCTCCTGCCAGTTCCATTACTCTTCTTATAATGAAGAAAACCCTGCGGAAAAACCAAGGCGAGCGTTACCGCCTAAAGTTCCGACGTCTCTGCCGTGCAGCCAAAGTGCTGGTTTATGAGAATGCAGCCCTGTGTGATGAGATTGCCAGACTGGAAGCCAAATACCTCCGTGTGCGTGAAGAACGCCGGTTCCTGTTGGCTCGCCTGCTGCAGGCACAAGCCCTGGCAGAAGAAGAGCCTCCTGTGCCGACCATCGCTGCCGTTTCGCAGCCCTCGCCAGAGGAGCTGGTTGTCCGCAAACCACGCCGGGAACGCAAAGGCAAAGAGAACGGGCGGGCATCAAAGCGTAGGATGGCATCCGAGCTTGGCATTCGCAGGCTGGTTCCACCACTTCCCTTGGATCCTTCCGGCCGGCCAGTGTTTCCTATCACATTGGGCCCACTAACTGTCTACAGCTTGGGTGAGATTGTCTCTGACCGTCCTGGTTTCCATACAGAGAGTGCCATCTACCCTGTGGGGTACTGCAGCACTAGGATCTTTGCCAGTACACGTCGGCCTGTTCACCGCTGCCTGTACACTTGCCAGATCAAGGATGGTGGTTCCGGCCCACTCTTCGAGATAGCCCCTGAAGACGAGCCCGGCTGTGTAGTCACTGGCTCCACCCCAGACTCCTGCCATGCTCAACTTCTTGAGGCTGTGGGTGCTGCCCAACTAGATCCATCCGGTGCAGAGTTCTTTGGGCTCTCGCACCCCGCCATTCAGCATCTCATCCAGAGCTGCCCTGGAGCACGGAAGTGCACTGGATACCGCTGGTTACGCTTCGAAGTATGCCGTCCCGCAGACGGGGCCCCTCCTGAGGGGTTGCCATCAGGAAACCCTGGAACAGACTTTGAGGCATTCCAAAACCAAGGCCTGGCAGGTCCAGTGGGTCTGGACTTCCCTGCTGCCACCCCTTCCCCACCCAGTGGCAACGGCTATGCGGAACTGTTCCTGCCATGTGGTGCTTCAGGAGGGTCCCCTATTCCCCAGAGCCCAGAAAGTGACACTGACTGATTTGGATCAGCCGCATACCCATGTAGAACTTCATTTGAAGACCAGCAGTGTGGAATAATGTTTAACTGTCATGGCTCAGTTTTATGGAATCTTGGTATTAGTAGTTTGGTGAGGGACCAAACATTTTCTGCTAAAAAGCTCCAAGTGTAGAGTACAAATCCCAGGATTATGTAAGACAGTTAAAGTGACATCAAACTACGAAGTAAAGATCTACTCCAGGCAGAATATGTTCCCTTATATATACCATTGCAAGTTTTCCTGTTGCTTGCCCTTTTCATATTGTTTGATGCCCCAGACATCCTTTACCACAGCCTAGGACTGAGGGAAGCCGTAATCCAACAACATCTTGAGTAGAAACAAGGTGACCATCCCTTCATTGTTCGTATTGAACTGATCGCATAAAAGTGCTTGGACCATCCTCTTGTATTTCAAAATTTCATGTGAGGTTATCTCTTGTATTCTTCTGAGCCATCAATTCATATGTAGATCAGGAAGGGATCTACACAAATCTTTCACACAGACTCTTGAAATTAGTACTTTGCATGAATATTTTATCAGTTTAACTTTTGTTGTTGATTTTTGCCTAATACCAGAGTAAAATTCCCCTTTTAAATGGGTCCCTATACAATAGGGCTAGTTCTGAGTTTTTGTTAAGATATTGAGCAGTGTCATTTTCCCTAGACCTCTTCCACTGTCCAGCCTGCTTTCTCACTGCTATTGTCACAAGCTGCTGATGTGCCTCACCTTCACCTTCGTTGTTGCCTCTTTGTTTGTCTGGCAAAGAATCAGCCAGTGAGGAGGCTCCTTCTTCTCACCATCATTATTTTAAGAGTTGGAAATATTTCTCCTTTGGGTTACAATTATCTTATGGGGCAAAAAGGTGGTTTTACACAAAAGTTGGTAATAACTAAACAACCGAATGTCAAAATTAAATGTTTTAATACTTTACGTTGTTAATAGACTTGTGCATGAGAATTGTCAGTGGAGTCTTTTTATAATAAAAGCTTTGAAAATCATCTTATTGAGCAGGAGCAATGGGTTAAACCCTTGTGCCGGCAGGACTGAAGACCGACAGGTTGGAAGTTCGAATGCGGGGAGAGCACGAATGAGCTCCCTCTGCCACCTCCAGCTCCCCGTGCGAGGACATGAGAGAAGTCTTCCACAAGGATGGTAAAACATCAAAAACATCCAAGCATCCCCTGGGCTACGTCCTTGCAGACGGCCAATTCTCTCACACCAGAAGCGACTTGCAGTTTCTCAAGCCGCTCCTGACACACACAAAAAAACTTACTGAGCAATCTTCCATATCCTTGGAAAGAAGACAAACAAGATTTCTGGCCTGTTTCCAAAGCAGGTGGCAAGACATTCAATGGTCAGAGCACCACTTCCTCAGGGACAGCACACATTCTTAGACCAGCAAGAATCAGAAAGATCACTGGCATGTGGCAGATATTTTATTCCACCAGATAGTACTGCAGCTTCACCAGAGGGATGGGATATGCAACAGAACTAAGAAAATCACCTTTCTGTCTGACTATAATTCCCAGCCCACACGGCTATGCTGAGTGGGGAATTCTGGAAGATGCCGTCCAAAAGGTAACATTCCCAAGTTCCGATTTTAGGCCAAGATAAGTAACTGGAAAGCTTAAGGAGGAACATTTGCATCCCAAAAGACCTTGGAGGCCCGTATCCCACCACTAAATTGCCCCCAAATTCCTTTTAGTGCACATGGGAACATTTTTGTCATGTTTTAGGTAAGAGGCCTTTTTTAAGAACAGAAGGTGAGCAGGAAACATTTCCTCTTCATTTTTTGTTTCAGAAAGAGACACAAAACAAGTCTGTGAAGCTGGATGTAGCCCATGGCTGCACTTCACCAATCTATTTTAGGTCTTCTTGGTAAACACACTCTGGCATTTGCTAGTGTACAAAATGGTTAGACTCCAGGCTCTTTCTACAATGTTTTCCCAGCATCTGCATTTGATTCACAAACCATTTCATTCTATCTATAGACCAAGTGGTCATTTCTTCTTGTAAGGAACTGTGAGGGAGCCTAGTAGGAGATGATAGGTAAAAAAAATAACCTTCACCCATGGCTGGCAATCTGAATTAATTAGAAAAGGCATCCCATGCTTGTCCCTCACTTAAAAAGTCAAAGAAAAAGACCCTGCTGCAAAATCTTTGGCAGCATCCATTCAGAGGAGACAAGTTCCTACGCAGAGAGTCTTGTAAATCTAGGCAATGTTGTCATAAATTCGCACAACGTCCATATGATCCTTAAGTGCCTCTAGGAACTGTGATGCCCGTTCCATTTCTTCATCTGAAAGCTGGGCGCTGATAGTTGGGATAAAGTCCACACTGGCAGAGAGCGAGGAAAGGCCCAGTGACTCTAGTTTTTCACGGACCTGGCGTAAAGTGGGCACCGCACAGATAAACTGGAGGGAAAGAGAGCAGGCAAAGAAAACAAATCAGCCAGGAAAATATTTCAGAGCTTTGAACATAAATGTTGAAGTCTCCCCTCCAAAAATGAACGTTAAGATTCCCAGCATCGGTACAAAATGAGAGAAAAAGGACTTGGATACATAAAGGGAGCTAATACATTGGCAGAGGCTTGAGAACCAAAAAATCTATAATAATGGAGGGCCATGAGCATGTACAGAAGATGAGGATAATCTTGCAGGTAAAAACAAAAGTGTCTCCTTCATTTTTAAATATAAGGTGAAAACAGTAATTCCCAAATTCTGCCTTGAATTTCTACTCTCATAAGCCCTAGCTGACTTAGCCAAGAGCCATAATTCTGGGAGTTGAAATCTAAAACACCTGGAAGACTAAAGTTGGGAACCACTGACTAAGGCAGTGGTTCTCAACCTGTGGGTCCCCAGATGTTTTGCCTTCAACTCCCAGAAATCCTAACAGCTGGTAAACTGGCTGAGATTTCTGGGAGTTGTAGGCCAAAACACCTGGGGACCCACAGGTTGAGAACCACTGGACTAAGGCATTTTTTTCTGTGTCCAATATAACTAAATTCTGAATGGGAGCCTTAGATTCTGCAATCAATATTGTTGTTACTGTGACTTAAGTCAAGTCCAATTCATAGGTTCTCTTGACACGATTTAATCAGAGGAAGTGTGCCATTGTTTTTCTCTGAGGCTGAGAGAGTATGACTTTGAAAACCACCCTGTGGGTTTCTATGCCGAGCAGGGATTCAAACACTGGTCAAGGTAACAAACTGTTATACCATGTATTATTTATTTATTTATTTTATTTAAAACATTTCTATTCCACCCTTATCACCCCGAAGGGGACTCAGGGTGGAGCACAGCATATACACGGCAAACATTCAATGCCGGGACACAAATTCACATACACATACATAAACATTAAAAAAACATTTATCAAAATATAAAACCATCCTACTCACCCATGTCAAATCTAATTGGCCTGGTCATCTTTCCTATTGCCGCTTTATTGCCCTGTCCCAAAAACTTGGTCCCACAGCCAAGTTTTTACCATCCTTCTAAAGGACAGGATGGAGGGGGCCAACCTGATCTCACAAGGAAGGGAGTTCCATAGCCGGGGAGCAATCATCGAGAAGGCCCTGTCTCTCGTCCCCACTAATCGCGCCTGTGACAATGGCGGATCGGAAAGCAGGGCCTCCCCGGAGGATCTTAATCTCCACGGTGGTTCATAGGGGGAGATGCATTTGGACAGGTAAATTGGGCCGGGACCATTTAGGGCTTTTATAGGCGAAAGCCAGCACTTTGTTTTGTGCCTAGTAGCAAACTGGCAGCCAGTGGAGCTGGCGTAACATGGGAGTTGTATGCTCCCTGTATGCCACCCCAGTTATTAACCTGGCTGCCTCTCGTTGGGACTATTTGAAGCTTCCGAGCAGTCTTCAAAGGCAACCCCATGTAGAGCACATTGCAGTAGTCTCCTAGATGTAACAATAGCGTGGTCCACCGTGGCCAGGTACGAGCGCAGCTGGTGCACAAATTTTAATTGTGTGAACGCTCCCCTGGCCGCAGCTGCAACCTGGGATTTCAAGCTCAATGATAAATCCAGGAGAACTCCCAAGCTGCGAACCTGTGCCTTCAAGGGGAGTGTAACCCCATCCAGCACAGGTTGTGACCCTATACCCTGTTCAGCCTTGTATATTATCTCACAAGTAGCCAATTAAATATTACCAAATCAGATGAGGATACTGATGAGGTTGTACATATTTCTGTTTAAATTACAAATAATTTACTGGTATATGAAATATCAATGTTCAAAGGGGCAGCCTTCCAGATGCTTCAGATAACAATCCCAGTATATTGTCTGAAGATAGCAAAAGTTGTAGTGTGATACATCTGGAGGCCACCAAGTTGCAAAGGGTATTGCTCCCCTTTTCCCTTCACCATGATTACAGAAGCATTGCAAACATACTTCAAAGGTTAATGCAAAACTCAGGATGTAGAATTCTGCATTCCTGTTGCAAACTCGAAGAATAGTCTTGCAGGCCATGAGAATAAAAAGGAAGCTGCTTTGGAAGAAGCACTCTCCGGAGAGGAAAGTAACATTTGATCTTGGATATGTCAAAGTATGACATGGAGTATCAAAACCCAAGAATCATACAATCTTAGAGCTGGAAGAGACCACAAAGGCCTCTGCTAACAAACCTCTAGAGGAGATTTTGTCACACTCCCTGGCAATGTATTCCAGTGTTTAGGTGGAATCTTGTTTCCTGCAGTTTGAACCCATTGCTTTGTGTCCTAGTCTCCAGAGCAGCAGAAACTAGTTTGCACCCTGTCCGTCTCCTTCCCATATTTTGAACTGAACTCACATCTCACCTTTAACGTTGTCTTCTCATCCTCATCTTCATCTTCCTGGACATCTTCGGCTCCAGCTTCAATAGCCAACTCAAGGGCCCGATCCAAACTGACTGGGTTGCCGGATCGATCCTCCTGCTTCACAGACACAACTCCCTTCTTCTCAAAATTGTGCCGAGCCCCATCAGCAAAGATGGCCCTGCAGAGAACCAAATGATCAGGCCCTGGGATGAAACCTAAGTAATGGCTGGCCTAGAGGTTGTTTTTTTTATTCCAATTCAGAACTCAGACATGTTACTTGACTGGATAACAATTTCAAATATTAAATGCAACCCTCGAACCACTTCATCTCACTAGAGAAAAAAATCCACTTAAAATCTGGTTTCTGCCTCCTGCAGAATTCTGGGGTTTGTAGTTTAGTGAGGCTGTTAAAGGCTCCTCACTAATCTACAAACTCCAGAATTCTGCAGGAGGCAGAAACCAGATTTTAAGTGGCATTTTTCTCTAGCGTGACGAGGAAACTAGACTGTTTCATCTCACAAAGTTGCTGTAGTTTCAGGCCTTTCCAATAGTTTGTTTACTACAAAGCACCGAGATACATTTGTGCTATATCATAAGCTTTATTGGTGGGAGACGATGTAGCAGATAAGAAGTCACATACACATATCAACAGAGTCCAGAAAAAAAACTACAGTCAGCACTCCACATTTGCAGGTTTCACTAGTACAGATTTGATTACAATTTTCTCTCTAGGAATATCTAGATTAGAGCTTTCCAAACATTTCATGTTGGCAGCACACTTGTTGGTGACATCGTCATCATCATCATCATCATTTATACCCTGCATTTCTCCTTGTTGGGACTCAAGGCAGCTAACAATCCCACACTAGACAAGTCTAAAAAGTGCAATACAAAGTTAGACAAAACAAATGGTAACAGTGTGGTAAAAAAGTAGAATTAAAATACAATAAATACACTTAAATGGCCTTTAAACTCAGCTTCTGTCAGATGTTGACCACAGGATCACTAGGAAAACTAAAGATTCATACAGAGGTGTTCTCTTAGGGCCCTTCCAGACAGGATTTGATCCCAGGTTTTCTGTTTATCCTGGTTTAACTGGCAGTGCAGACTCGTATAATCCAGTTTAAAGCAGAAAACCTGGGATCAGATCCTGGAATATAGGCCCTGTCTGAAAAGACCCTTGGGTAAAATAATAGCAGTTTTTCATTCCTGTTTTTTTTTCACTTTTACACATTTAACCCCAGCAAATGTAAAGGGCTGACTGTAATTCTCTCCATACTATTCCTGAACAGTGACCATATTTCCCATTTCTGAATGTATGAGATTACTGAATTGATGTGAATGCTTTCCAATGCTTTCCAAGGTAAGGCTGATGGACAATGGGTTCTCAGGTATTATACAGGTATTATACAGTGTAAAACCACACAAAATATGAAATTGTAGAAGTGTGGCCTGTCTCTTCCATCCCACATGAGCAAGCAGAATTGTGTTGAGCAAACTCCTCCAGTTTGTTTTCATCCTGCATATCTTTTACCAGACACAAACTGCCAAGCTGATGCAAAAACAAAACAAAAACCTAACACAAATTAATCCTTTCTGTAGCACCTGACAGTTGTTAACACTTGGCAACAAAATGGACAAGGACCCTAAAAGGCATCTGTCTGATGCTGTTGGCCCAAGTTGCAAACCACACTCACCCATGTCGGTTCAAAATATAGCGTATTTCGTTGGAAGACCTCTTTGCATTGTCCGTCAGGATCTCAATAAGGAGGGAAGAGCCGCCAGGGCCTCGCACTTCATAGAGCAGGTAGGAGGACTTGGCTTTGTCCTAGCCAAACAATGAAAAATAGGAACAACTTTTATATTTAGGAGCCCTGTTCATTTAAACCAAATCCATGAGTGACCGTTCAAAGTACCTCTAGGTTCCCTCCTCCCAAAACAAAATTCCTCAATCCCAGAGCTGCAAATCTTGTCATTTCTATTTACAGTCAATATCACGTATCCCAGGCCCCTTGGTGGAGCAGTGGGCTAAATTGCTGAGCTGCCGAACTTGCTGACCTAAAGGTTGGCAGCTAGAATCCAGGAAGCAGGGTGAGCTCCTGCTGCTAGGCCCAGCTTCTGCCAACCCAGCAGTTAAAAACATGCAAATGTGAGTAGATCAATAGGTTCTGCTTCTGGGTGAAAGTAACGGCACTCCATGTAGTCATGCTCGCCACATGACCTTGGAGGTGTCTACGGACAATGCTGGCTCTTCAGCTTAGAAATGGAGATGAGCACCACCCCCCAGAGTAAGACATGACTAGACTTAATGTCAGGGGTAGCTTTTACCTCTGCCTTTATCACATTTCAATGTTTGTTTAGAGAAAAGGTGGAAATGGAATGGCTGTCCTGCTGTCACTGGACTACAAATACCAGCAGTCCTAGCCACCACAGTGAATGATAATGAATGCTGAGTGCCAGCTTTCAGAATATGAGACACAACTGAAGACCTATCTCTTACACCAGGTTTACCCAGTCAATTAACTTGTGGATTTTAACTTTTATTTTATCTACGTGTATCTAGTTTTATGTATTTTACTAGTGTTGTGTTCTATCTCTTTGTTTTAACCCTGTTGTACCTGCCTCAAGTTGCAAGGAGAGGCGAGTAATGAATGTATTATTATTATTATTATTATTATTATTACTACTACTACTACTACTACTACTACTATCATTATCAGCTTTACCTTCACCTTCATCATCATCAGTCAGCCACATCTGAAAGTCTACTCTGGGCTGTCCAATTTAGACAATACATGCATTCCTCAGTTAACAAAGCTTCTGAAAAAGAAGCATTTTTTACAATTGGCCCATTTCATTTTCCTTCTCACCCTATGACTATCTAAAAAGCTTTTAGGAGCATCTGTAATGGGAAAATGGTGAAGGAAGAATGGAGAAATGCACTAAAGCTTGAGCTGAGAAAAAAGTGGGATTCTGCTGTGAGTACATGGTTACAACAGGCAAGGTCTATAGCAGATAACTCCAGAATCACTTACTAAGCATACATAAATAGTAAACAGAGATGGAAAAGAGGGAGTATATCAGCCTGCCTCTCCACCTATCTCCAATATCTTTTTTTACAAAGGTTTAGATATGGATCTATAATGCAAACATAGAAGCAGGTGAAAGAAAAAGTCATATCTGAATATCTGAATATCTGAAGAAACCCTGAAGTAGTCTTCTAAAAGTTCAACAGCTTTTCTTAGAATCATAGAATCATAGAATCAAAGAGTTGGAAGAGACCTCATGGGCCATCCAGTCCAACCCCCTGCCAAGAAGCAGGAATATTGCATTCAAATCACCCCCGACAGATGGCCATCCAGCCTCTGCTTAAAAGCTTCCAAAGAAGGAGCCTCCACCACACTCCAGGGCAGAGAGTTCCACTGCTGAACGGCTCTCACAGTCAGGAAGTTCTTCCTAATGTTCAGATGGAATCTCCTCTCTTGTAGTTTGAAGCCATTGTTCCGCGTCCTAGTCTCCAAGGAAGCAGAAAACAAGCTTGCTCCCTCCTCCCTGTGGCTTCCTCTCACATATTTATACATGGCTATCATATCTCCTCTCAGCCTTCTCTTCTTCAGGCTAAACATGCCCAGTTCCTTAAGCCGCTCCTCATAGGGCTTGTTCTCCAGACCCTTGATCATTTTAGTCGCCCTCCTCTGGACACATTCCAGCTTGTCAATATCTCTCTTGAATTGCGGTGCCCAGAATTGGACACAATATTCCAGATGTGGTCTAACCAAAGCAGAATAGAGGGGTAGCATTACTTCCTTAGATCTAGACACTATGCTCCTATGGATGCAGGCCAAAATCCCATTGGCTTTTTTTGCCGCCACATCACATTGTTGGCTCATGTTTAACTTGTTGTCCACGAGGACTCCAAGATCTTTTTCACACGTACTGCTCTCGAGCCAGGCGTCCCCCATTCTGTATCTTTGCATTTCATTTTTTCTGCCAAAGTGGAGTATCTTGCATTTGTCACTGTTGAACTTCATTTTGTTAGTTTTGGCCCATCTCTCTAATCTGTCAAGATCGTTTTGAATTCTGCTCCTGTCCTCTGGACTATTGGCTATCCCTCCCAATTTGGTGTCGTCTGCAAACTTGATGATCATGCCTTCTAGCCCTTCATCTAAGTCATTAATAAAGATGTTGAACAGGACCAGGCCCAGGACGGAACCCTGTTGAATTATGCAAAGCTCATCTGACAGGTAAATTTCATGTTACTGTTAGTAGTGTTTGCCTTTTTATATGTCAGTGGTGTCAAACTAGTGATCCTCCAGGTGCTTTTGGACTTCAGCTCCCAGAATTCCTGGCCATTCAGCAAGCTGGCTTGGGCTTCTGGGAATTGAGCCTGAAACATCTAGAAGGCCATAAATTAGACATCTCTGTATGTGGAATAGGAACTTATGTCTATTATTTCCACATTACTTCTACCCAAGAATACATCTAATTCATTAACTGAAGTATACTTGTATATGTATTCTACACCACAGAGTATGCTTGCCAGTGCTATTAGTATTGCCACATTTGTAATTCTACCATTGCTGGATTGAGGATGCAAAGATGAGGAGCAAATCACAACAGAACAATTTTTTCCAACAGCAAACGAAGCAGCACAATCCATATCGCCCACAAGAAGTTATGTGACTATTAATAACCATAAAGCTCTCATCAGGATAGCTACTAGAAGAATGATGGGAGTTGTATCCTAACAACAATGGAAGGGGCACAGATGCTTTTCTTGACCTTGTTAGTCTCTCTTCTCTAAAAAATCATCTCTTTCACAAAGGCAACAATGATAACCACATTTATGTACTATGTAAACCACATTTATGTACTATGTACCTATTGGGACAGGGAGCAGAATACAAATAAAGTTTTGTTTATTATTATTACTAGCTCTAAACATCTGAGGAACATACCCCACCAGAGATTGCTGCTTCAATGGAAGATTTTGGCATGCTCTTGTTCCGACATTGCTCAAGAGCATTGGCTAGATTGCTGTTCAGTTCTGGGTTGGGGCCTCCTTCTGCCAAAGATATGAAAAGAGAAACAATATATTATCATCATCATCACTACCTTAGAGAACACCATCAATAGGTATTGCAGGAATGTAACAACAGTGTTCCCTTTAGAATCTAAAATTCAAGCTAAGCTTAGGGACAACAGATGAAGCCGAGGCAAACTAGATGTAAAGGAAAATGAGAAAAATATGTGCTGAGAATTCTGTGATGCTTATAATGATGACTGCTTTCAAAAATTTATATTAAGGAGACAGAATCCCAAAGAATTGTTTTGAATGTGTGCTGCCAGCACAAACACAAAACAATCTATGCGTAATGTCAAAGTGTATTATCAAAAGAGCATATAGTATTCCATTTACCAAAATCCCCAGAACATAGCTCAATTCAGTAGTACACAGAAATCAAAAGGAGCAGCCGCTCTCAAACATAACAGTTCTAGGTCTGGATAAGATAGCTTATACAAAAAGTGACTCTGCTTGACACTGCAGAGTCACTTTTTGTATAAGCTATCTGGCATGATATAAGAGTCTAGAGTTGCTGACTTTATCAACTCCTGAGGAAGGGGATTGCTTTCCCCGAACCAGGGTACAAAAATACCCGGGCACCCCTGTTGAATGCCATTGGGACTTTTCCTTTGAAGACTTATTTTGAGAAGCAGTGCTCCATTTTCACTGGACTTTAGTTGGATCTTTTCCATGAAGATTGTTTTGAGAGTGGCGCTTCATCCTCCTTATTGTCTTCAGTTTACATATAGCCTCATGACTCAATACTTACTTTGTTTATATGACTTTTCTTATTGAATGTATCCCTGAAGCCAATATACAGTGGAATCCTTATCCAGACCTAGAACTGTTATGTTTGAGAGCGGCTGCTCCTTTTGATTTCTGTGTACTACTGAATTGAGCTATGTTCTGGGGATTTTGGTAAATGGAATACTATATGCTCTTTTGATAATACACTTTGACATTACGCATAGATTGTTTTGTGTTTGTGCTGATATCTTACAAGTACTCTGGGATATTGTGTAGTTGAATGTGTGCTGCCCCATATCTGATCCTCTGGCATATTCATGTATATAGTATGAAAAGACTGGGAAACCACTGCTAGTCAGTATAGACCTTCCACAATACCATATTGTTATTATCATCAACATCAACATCATCTTTATTTCTATGTGACCTTTCTCCACACTGAAGGTGACTAACAATCACACATATTGACTCAGGATGTCTGGGAGTGTGGTAGAGCCTCCTTCTCTGGAGTTTTTTTAAGCAGAGGCTGGATGGCCAACTGTTTGGATGGCTTTGGTTGTGTGTTCCTGCATGGCAGAGGGTCCTTGGGTTCTATTTCAATTCAATGATTCTATGATAGTGCATCTCTACAGTATAGGACAGGCACAGGCAAACTTGGGTCCTCCAGATGTTTTGGACTTCAATTCCCATAATTCCTCACAGCAGTGGTTCTCAACCTTCATAACGCCGCAATCCCTTAATACAGTTCCTCATGTTATGGTGACCCCCAACCATAAAATTATTTCTATTGCTACTTCATAACTGTAATTTTGCTAGTGTTATTAATAGTCATGTAAATATCTGATATGCAGGATGTATTTTCATTCGCTGGACCAAATTTGGCACAAATACCTGATACGCCCAAATCTGAGTACTGGTGGGGTTGAGGTATTGATTTTGTCATTTGGGAGTTGTAGTCGCTGGGATTTATAGTTAATCTACAATCAAAAAGAATTCTGAACACCGCCAACAATGGAATTGAACCAAGCTTGGCACACAGAACTCCCATGACCAACAGAAAATAATGGAAGGGTTTGGAGGGCATTGACCTTGAGTTTTGGAGTTGTAGTTCACCTACATCCATAGAGCACTGTGGACTCAAACACTGATGGATCTGGTCCAAACTTGGCACAAATACTCAATATGCCTAAATGTGAACACTGGTAGACTTTGGGGAAAACAGACCTTGACATTTGGAAGTTGTAGTTGCTGTAGTTACAATCAAAGAGCATTCTGAACCCCACCAACAATAGAATTGGGCCAGACTTCCCACACACAACCCCTATGACCAACAGAAAATACCGTGTTTTCTGATGGTCTTCAGTAACCTCTCTGAAACCCCCCTCGCAATCCCCCAGGCGTCCTGACCCCAGGTTGAGAAATGCTACCTAACAGTAGGCTATTAGGAATTGTGGGAGTTGAAGTCCAAAACACCTGGAGGGCCCAAGTTTGCCCGTGCCTGGTATAGAAGCAATACAGTTTGACACCATCCCAATGCTGCCACTGTACCTTTGACTGCCAGTCGGATCATCATGGTGAGCTTCTGGAAAACGCGGGCCCGAGCCAGATCTTTTGGGCCTTTCACATTCTTGACCTTGGACCATTTGTTGTGTCCAGCAAACGCAGCCCAGGAGGCGTGGATGGGCCGACTGGGGTGCTCCAGGAAGGTAAAAAGATGTTGCCGGAATAAGACATTCGCCCGTGTGAAAGAGAGGCCCACCGACATGGCCTAGGAGGGACAAAGAGGAGCCTCCTTGGGGCTAACATTGAAATAAAACATGAAGGAAATGTCTACTGTTAAATCTCTAGATCAGTATTTCTCAACCTTCCTAATGCCGTGACACTTTCTCATGTTGAGGTGACCCTCAACCATAACATTATTTTCATTGCTGCTTCATAACAGTAATTTTGCTACTGTTATGAACTGTAATGCAGGATCCAATATGCAGGATATATTTTCATTCACTGGACCAAATTTGGCACAAATACCCAAAACACCCAAATTTGAATACTACTCGGATTGGGTACGGGATTGATTATATCATTTGGGAGTTGTAGTTGTTTTCATTTATAGTTTGCCTACAATCGAAGAGCATTCTGAACTTCACCAATGATGGAATTGAACCAAACTTGGCACACAGAACTCGCATGATCAACAGAAAATACTGGAAGGGTATGATGGGCATTGACCTTGAGTTTTGGCATTGTAGTTCACCTACATCCAGAGAGCACTGGGGACTCAAACAATGATGGATCTGGACCAAACTTGGCACGGATACTCAATATGCCCAAGTGTGAACACTGGTGGCATTTCGGGAAAATAGACATTGACAATTGGGAGTTGTAGTTGCTGGGATTTATAGTTCAATTACAATCAAAGAGCATTCTGAACCACACCAATGATAGAATTGGACCAAACTTCCCATGCTGAACCCCCATGACCAACCGAAAATACTGTATTTTCTGATGTTCTTTGGTGACCCCTCTGACACCTCTTCGCGACCCCCCTAGGGGTCCCGACCCCCAGGTTGAGAACCACTGCTCTAGAAAGACAATATACAACATACAATATAATCTATTTATACACATTTCTAATTTTTTTAATCATCTACATAGGGCCTAAGTAGACTAAAGGAGCCCCAGGTAGCACAATGAGTTAAACCGCAGTTCAAATCCAGGGAGTGGAGTGAGCTCCCACTGTTAGCCCCAGCTTCTGCCAACCTAGCAGTTCAAAAACATGCAAATGTGAGTAGATCAATAGGTACTGCTCTAGCAGGAAGGTAACAGCGATCCATGCAGTCATGCTGGCCACATGACCTTGAAGGCATCTACGGACAACGCTGGCTCTTTGGCTTTGAAATTAAGATGTGCACCAACCCCCAGATTCAGATACAACTGAACTTAATTTCAAGGGGAAACCTGTACCTACGTAAGTAGACTAAAAGCCTCAGATCCCATCTGATCTTGGAAGCTAAGCAGGGTCCACCTTGGTTAAAAGTTGGATGGGAGACGACCAATGAAAACCTCTAGGTTGGCAGAGGAATGGTATGGAATCCTGGGAGTTGTATTTGGCTGAGGCAGCAGCACTCTTTGGCAGGGAAGGTTTAAATTCCTTGTAAAACTACAACTCCCAGGATTCAATTGCTTTGAGCCATGCCAAATAAAGTAGTGTTAAACTGCATTAATTCTACAATGTAGATGCTCAGGCCTGTGTTATGATCAAAACATTGACACTAGGAGGTGAGTCCCAATTGGGAATGGTTAGGTTTCCATCAAATGCAGCAATGCATTGAAAAGACCCCCAACTTCCACAGAGGTGCCCAGAACCTACCTACACACAACGGCGCATGCGTCCTAGAGTTCCGCAGACGTCATCCCGGCAGCCCCGCCCATTAGGGGGCGGGGCTTTGTAGTGTTTACTCTTTAGTTCCCGCGATACCAGAAGCTGTTCTCATGATGTCATTTTCTATTTCTTTTTTCTTTGTACTTTTATTGATTTCGTTATTATTTTTAAAATATCTTCCAATAAAACTTAACTTTGAATATGTTTTGATGGATTTTAACTGTGATTTTTTTAGTGCTATTTGTGTTTGATTCTGTTTCAAAGTTTGTGTATGTGTATATTTTAAATTGTATACTAATGCTTTTATGGCAAGTTGCTTTGAGTCCCCTTTGGGGAGATAAATATAATATTATTATATTAAAAATACTAAAATTGGAGATATAGGAAAGGAATGCTGAAACTGGACATGAGTCTGAAGCTTTAAAATATAAAAGAATAGAACCAACCTGGGCACAGCATATTATTTGAGAATACAGAACTGCTGGAGCGCTCTAACAACCACCAGACTACACAGAGAAGCCACTAAAATCCATAAGCATATGGACAATTTCAACAGAGAAGAAAACCATGAAAATGAATAAAATCTGGCTACCAGTATTTTAAAAAAACCTCTAGAATCAGGACAGTAAACAGAGCAACGCTCAAAAAACAGGGGAATTCCAGACAAGAATAAATCAGGGCCAGCTAATACCTCCCAACAAAGGATCCCCAGGCAGCAACCAGCCAGGCTTTGAAACTGCAAGGCCATTTAATGCTAATCAAGGTGGACAATTGCAACATTCACACTTGCCTTAAGCAGACAAGAGTCCTTTCTTTCACCCTGGACATTCCACAAACCCCACTTGCCTAGTTTCCAACAGACCTCACAACCTCTGAGGATGCCTGTTATAGATGTGGGTGAAAAGTCAGGAGTTAATGCTTCTGAAACATAGCCACACAGCCTGGAAAACTCACTAATTCAAAATAGATGGACTTTGCCCTATTTGTCTACAAATAATTTATCTTACTGTTTTTTAAAAAAAATAGAGATATATTAGATGACTAGCCAATGCCTGCCACGTGTTGCTGTGGCCCAGTCTGTGTATATGTGTTTTGTGTATGTATATATGTGTATATATGTGGTTTTGCACATGAATTGTCATGTTGTTTTTTTGTTTTTGGCTTTTAAAGTCTCTTCTACTGTGTTTTTTTAGTGTTTTATGAGTGATGGTCACTTGTTGGTCTGATAGATGTATTGTGTCCAAATTTGGTGTCAATTCGCCCAGTCGTTTTTGAGTTATGTTAATCCCACAAATTAACATTAAATTTTTATTTATATAGATAACTAGCCATCCCCTGCCACGCGTTGCTGTGGCCCAGTCAGGTGATCTGGAAAATAAAATAATGAGAAAGTGTTGGTTTATAATATATGTCATTTCTTTATGCTTGTGGGTAAACAGTATTTCTTATTGTTTCCTTGTCAGTGATGATGTGGAGAGTGTCTGGTTTGCCTACTCTGGAATATGCAACATATCATAGTCCTTCTTTAGGGGGTCCCTTTTAAATCTATGAAACTATATCTGTGTGTGTGTGTGAATCATATCTATCTATCTATCTATCTATGTCTATGGCTGGATGGCTCTTTGTCAGGAGGGCTCCGGTTACATTTTCTTGCCCTGGTGAAGGGTGCTAGACTGGATGGTCTTAAGTATTTTCTGTTGGTCATGGGGGTTTTGTGTGGGAAGTTGGCCCCAATTCCTGTCGTTTGTGGGATTCAGAATGCTCTTTGATTGTAGGTGAACTATAAATCCCAGTAACTACAACTTCCAAATGTGAAGCTCTATTTCCCCCAAACTCTGTTTGTGTGCATATTTGGGCATATGGAATATTCGTGCCAAATTTGGTCCAGATCCATCATTGTTCGAGTCCACAGTCATCTTTGGATGTGGGTGAACTACAAAACCAAAGGGCACTGCCCACCAAATCCTTCCAGTATTTTCTGTTGGTCATGGGAGAAGTGTGCCAAGTTTGGTTCAGTTCCATCGTTGGTGGGATTCAGAATGTTCTTTGATTGTAGGTGAACTATAAATCTCAGCAACTACAACTCCCAAATGTCAACATTCTATTTTCCCCAAACTCCACCAGTGTTCACATTTGGGCATATTGAATATTCTTGTAGAGTTTGGTCCAGATCCATCATTGTTAGAGTCCACAGTCATTTTTGTATGTGGGTGTACTACAACTCCAAAACCAAAGGGCACTGCCCACCAAACCCTTCCAGTTTTTTCTGTTGGTCATGGGAGAACTGTGTGCCAAGTTTGGTTCAGTTCCATCGTTGGTGGAATTCAGAATGCTCTTTGATTGTAGGTGAACTATAAATCCCAGCAACTACAACTCCCAAATGACAAAATCAAAAGATTTTGAGTGAAGGACATACATTTGGGTTGTTAGGTGTATGCTGTCCAAATTTGATGTCAATTGGCCCATTGGTTTTTGAGTTCTGTTAATCATTACAAACATTACATTTTTTATTTATATAGTTTAATAATTAATTAATAGATTAAAATATATATTTCTTTTTGCATAAGTACTTTCTCTTCCCGTTTATACCTAGAAACATAGGTCTATCATTGCCCCTACAATAGGAATGCTGGAACTGGAGATTTCTCTAATGATGCATCTTAAAATAGTTATTCCTACTTGTGAGCCAACTGCGCATGCGTAAAGTGTAATAACATGCGGGGAGGAGGGCAGAGCGATGGCAACGGAAACTCGTCCCCTTGTGCCTTTCAGAGTGACAGCCCTACCAGCTTATCGCCTTCGCCCTCTGGAGGGCTTAAGCCCGCCTCCTCCAGATACCTGCCGTTGGAAACAGTTGCAGAACAGGATCTGCCTGCTTCAGGAAGTGGACTGTGGGAAAAGAGAGGCAGGGAGTGAAATCCAAGGGGCAGATGAGGAAAGGAAGGTAAGATCAGGGCTGGGGGGCTGCCTGGGTTGATCCCAAGTGATCCCAGGATCTCTGCCCTTCATTTTAGGGAAGATCCATGGGAGACTTGTGGGCCAGATTTAGGAAAGACACTAAAGATGCATCTACACCAGGTATGGGCAAACTTGGGCCCTCCAGGTGTTTTGGACTTCAACTCCCACAATTCCTAACAGCCGGTAGGCTGTTAGGAATTGTGGGAGTTGAAGTCCAAAACACCTGGAGGGTCCAAGTTTGCACATACCTAGTATAGACTATGGAATAATTTTCCAGAAGAGATCTGACAGCTTGACAAGCTGTCAAAATATGAACAGAATTAAAGACCACTTTAATTTGACAGCTCTTGAACTGTCATTGCTCAATGCTATATGGTATTCTCTGTTTATCTGAAAGGAAAAGGCAGAAAGTCTTGAGGCAGCTTGTGAGACTAACCAATTAATTTTAGCAGGGGTTTTGAAGTCTTAACTCTTTTGACACATTGTTTGATTGACCAAAGCAGGAAGCTCAGATCCGCTTTGTAGATCAATGTTTTTCAACTTTCCTAATGCCGCAACCCCGCAATACAGTTCCTCATGTTGTAGTGACCCACAACCATAAAATTATTTTCATTGCTACTTCATAACTGTAATTTTGCTACTGTTATAAATCGTAATGTAAATATCCGATATCCTTGGAAGGGCTCAGAATGGTCTTTGATTGTAGGTGAACTATAAATCCCAGCAACTACAACTCCCAAATGTCAAGGTCTGTTTCCCCCAAACTCCACCAGTGTCTGATATGCATTATGTATTTTCATTCACTGGACCAAATTTGGCACAAATACCCAATACACCCAAATTGGAATACTGGTGGGGTTGGGGGGGGGGGATTGGTTTTGTCATTTGGGAGTTGTAGTTTTTGGGATTTATAGCTCACCTACAAACAAAGAGCATTCTGAACTCCACCAACGAATTGAACCAAACACGGCACACAGAACTCCCATGACAATATACATAAGCATAATAGAAATCCTGGAATTAGAGGTTTGTCTTATGATGTATCTTAAAATATTTATTGCTTCCCTAGTAGCTACATCCAGAGATTTCTCAACCTTTCTCAACCTTCCTAATGCCGTGACCAGTTAATGCAGTTCCTCGTGTTGTGGGGTTTTTTTTTTTGTTTTGTTTTGTTGTGTCAGGAGCGACTTGAGAAACTGCAAGTCGCTTCTGGTGTGAGAGAATTGGCCATCTGCAAGGACGCTGCCCAGGGGATGCCCAGATGATTTGATGTTTTTTTTATCATCCTTGTGGGAGGCTTCTCTCATGTCCCCGCATGAGGAGCTGGAGCTGATAGAGGGAGCTCATCTGCCTCTCCCCGGATTTGAACCGGCGACCTATCGGTTTTCAGTCCTGCCGGCACAGGGGTTTAACCCACTGCGCCACTGGGGGCTCCTTCGTGTTGTGGTGACTCCCAGCCATACAGTTATTTTTGTTGCTACTTCATATTTGTAATTTAGCTACTGTTATGGATCATAATGTAAATATCTGATATGCAGGATGTGGGTTCATTCACTGGACCAAATTTGGCACAAATACCCGATACACCCAAATTTGAATACTGGTGAGATTGAGGATTTATTTTGTCATTTGGGAGTTGTAGTTGCTGGGATTGAAAATTCAAGTGCAATCGAAGAGCATTCTGAATTCCACCAACAATTTAACTAATCTTGGCACACAAAACTCCCATGACCAACCGAAAATATTGGAAGGGTTTGGTGGGCATTGACGTTGAGTTTTGGAGTTGTAGTTCACTTATACTCAGAGAGCACTGTGGACTCAAACAATAATGGATCTGGACCAAACTTGGTATAAATATTCAATATGCCCGAATGTGAACACTGGTGGAGTTTGGGGAAAATAGACCTTGACATTTGTGAGTTGTAGTTGCTGGGATTTATAGTTCACCTACAATCAAAGACCGTTCTGAACCCCACCAAGGATAAAATTGGGCCAAACTTCCCACACAGAACATCATGACAAACAGAAAATACTGTGTTTTTTGATGGTCTTTGGTGACCCCTCTGACACCCTCTTGCACCCCCCCCCCCCCGGGGTCCCAACCACGTTGGGAAACACTGCTGTAGATGGATGTTGTTGTGACTGTTGCCACTCCCAGCTCCTTCAAAGGTCGTGTAGATGGATAGTTTGTATTATTCCCTTTTTGCTTGTGTAATAGGGCAAAGGCTGGGGAAGCCACCTTATCAGTCAAAGCACTAGCCAGACATTATTCATTTGCACAGTCTTGATATATGACTTTTCTTTAATGACAAACCCCAGAATTCCACAACCAACATGGGCCCAGGACTAGAACTTGCAAAGCCCTATAATCCCCATCCCACGAGCAAAGCAGGATCTTGGCACTCAACACCAATCAGGATATAGGGCAGCGCTTTCCAGACTTTTCATGTTGGGGACACACTTTTCAGACATGCGTCCTTTCACAACACGGTCATTTAATTTTACTAGCAAACCGGAGGTTAAATCAAACCTCTTTTAAGAGTTTCATACAATATATAATTAAATAATGTATAATATATAAGTTTCATATAATATTTACTGTATAAAGAAGATCTGGAATTTTTCCTTTTATACTTATTCACTACAGTCGATCCTTGTGTAATTCCTTCTATAACCGCTCCATGGAGTTCATCACAGACATCATTGTCAACAGATTTTCTTTTCTTAATTACAAATTTACCCATTTTAATGGCATTTAGCTAAAGGTTCTCCCCTGACATTAAGTCCAGTCATGTCAGACTCTGGGGGTTGGTGCTCATCTCAGTATCTAAGCTGAAGAGCCGGCATTGTCCGTAGATACCTCCAAGGTCATGTGGCCAGCATGACTGCATGGAACGCCGTTACCTTCCCGCCGGAGCGATACCCATTGATCTACTCACATTTGCATGTTTTTGAACTGCTAGGTTGGCAGAAGCTGGGGCTAACAGTGGGAGCTCATGCCTCTCCCCGGATTCAAACCTGCGATCTTTCGATCAGCAAGTTCAGCAGCTCAGCGGTTTAACCCACTGCACCACCGGGGGCTCCTTAGTGGCATTTACTACAACTCAAATTGTGCAAATTATAAAAATTATAACTACTGTACCTACACCAGGCTTTGTTTGTCGAAACGGGAGCATTTTTCACACATCACACCTAGGGACTACAAGTGACACATTAGTGTGTCCTGGCACACAGTTTGGAAAGCTCTGGTATCGAGCTTTTTTGTAATTCTCTTTGGGCCAGGAGGTCAGGTATTTTTTGATCTGTTCTGACCATTTGCTGATGGAATCTGGAAGATATGCATAATAGCTTTTCCTAATCACGGGATACAACGTACATTTCCTTCCGTAGCTGAAAATAGTTCTAAAACCTAAGAAACATACATTTGTTACATTATGTCCAGGTAGTTCACTAAAAAGGTCACCTGATGAAACCTAGTACAAGTTAAGCATCTGTTTTCCAAAATTCAGGAGTATTCCAAAATCCACAATTCTCCGCATGGGTGGCAGAGAGAGAGGTGCCTTTGCTTTCTGATGGCTCAGTGTACACAAACTTTGTTTCAGGCACAAAAATATTAAAATTATTGCATGAAAATCCCTTCAGATTACGTATATTTTGATTACGATCAAATCCCATGCTTAAACTCTGATGTCATCTCCAAAAGATCTCATAATGTATCCATATGCAAATACAAGTATTCCAGAACCCTAAAGAATCCAAAACTACAGACTTCCAGTCTTGCTGCAAAGAAGTAGGATTCTCTTCTCGCAACTCCCTGGGAAGGGGATGCAAAATATGGTAGTCAATGAAAAATAGCTACTTTTAAACAGTGATAAATCCTCTTAAGGCATCAGAGAGTCATAGAGCACTAGCCTGAGCCCCCAGAATCAGTTTTAGTGTGCCAATTGTGTTATACTATTACATATTAACTAGCTAAGGTACCTGGCGATGCCTGGCTTAGGGATTTTGTAGTGCTATTTATTAGAAATAATCATTGTTTGTTTTTGGATTTTATGAATAGTCTTATTAAAGAATGCATTAGGACGTGGGTAAACTATAACTCCCATCATCATTTGTCATTGTCCCCAAACTGCACCAGCTCAATAAATTTTTACATGACCCCGGGTATATAGCTATATAAATAAAATAATCAAATACTTACTGATAAGAAAGTAACATTTGCAAGGCTTGCTAAAGAGGATGATTTTCCTTTTTTATGATCTATAGCTGAAGCATCTGCAGAGTCTACTGTAAACACTGTGCCACAGATTTGTATAAAACAGCTGCAAGGTGATGTTCAGAAAATTTTTCCTGTTGCCAAATTCTTCAGGACTTAAACACTGAGCCAAGGGAGCGCCATTTGGGGTTGAGACCCACAGGTCAAGAAGCAGTGCTCTAGAACACAGAGGGAGTGTTTGAGTTCAGTCTGGTGACTTCCTAAGAAAGAGACTGTATACGCTGTGGAATCCAAAGTTTGGAAAGACTTTAAGAAAATGGCCAGTGATGAGGAGACCAGGTTGCTTCTGGCCAGGCGGGTCAAGATGGAGCCCAATACTGAGGAGATAGACAATTCTATCAAATTGGCTGAGCTGCCAAACTTGGTGCAATGTGGAACCATTGGGGATCTGCTCCATGACATAGCGCCCCAGCAGCCACCTCCTGGACCCTCCCATTGCTGGGAGGAAGCTTGGAAGCAAGTCCTAGAAGCATTAGATGCTGATTCTTTGCCACATGTTCAGGGGTGTGGAAGTGAAGGAAATGAAGTTCACAGCTCTCAGAATGACTTAAAGGGCGAAGATGCATTGGAGGAACGTGTCTCAGAGTCAAGCTTGCCTCTTTCCCTCGAAAACATGTGGATGCTTCAGTTCCGACTGGGAGATGATATTGAATCCTGCCTGGAGAGCTTTGAACAGGCAGCCAAGGCCCATCATTGGCCCAAAGAAGAATGGGTAGCCCATCTGAAGCCACATCTAAGCCCCAAAGCTTTCCTGGCCTGCTGCGATGTAGCTGGAGACTACAGTGTGGTGAAGGCCAGCATCTTGCAGCATCATGGCATCACCCCAGAGATTCAATGGCGGTGTTTCAGGCAATACCGTTACCGCAAATCTAAAGGGCCCAGAGAAGCATACCGGAAGCTCCGGGCCCTTGCGTGGCGCTGGTTAAAGGACCTCAGCAAAGAGCGGGTCTTGGAGCAACTCGTTCTGGAGCAGTTTCTGTCCATTCTGCCGCAAGAAATGCAAAGCTGGGTCAGGCGATGCGGTCCGGAAACATGCGCCCAAGCAGTGGACCTCGCTGAAGGTTTTCAACTGGATAAGAAGGTAAGAAGGGTAAAGGGTGTGTGTGGAAGAGGATATTCCAATATAGAAAGTAATTGTTTTGTTTTAGTTCATTTACATCCTGCTAATATATCTACCTGTACTGAAGGCAGGAAGCCACCTAGCTCCTAGAATAGCCTTGATTTCTGGCTTTTCATATTGCTTGGCTATTTTTCAGAGATATAATATTTTCGCAACATACTGTAAGTATCAGCCTTGTGTTTAGAACTCTTGAGGACTGTTATTTCATTCATTCATTCATTCATAATTTTCCTTGGATAATGTGTTTTTTAGTTCATTTTTTCTCATGGAATGAATAAGGGTTAAATGAGGACCAGTTTAATAGTACTGACTCAGTCAAGATTTGCATTTTGCTACATTTTGGGACTCTGTCATTTGTCTGTTTCATTTGGCCAGTTTTCCAGTATTGTATTCTACTTCTGTCATGTTAAAGATGAATCACTTTCCTTTTCTTGTTTTTTTAAATTCTAAAGTTTATGTTTCCTTTTTCCCATTCCCACACCAGGGTTGCTCATTTTTATCAGAACCCACCTCAAAAAGCTGTATATGTTTTCATGAGTACGATATCTTCTTAACATGAATAGCATATTACAATTTGCAAAAACAAACTATCAAAGTAAAACTGTTTCAGGATTGGTGTAAAGAGTGTGATTGATACTTGTTTGCCTCCTGATTGGGATGTGTGCTTAGGTTTGACAGGCAAGATTTAGAAAACTACAACTCCTAGATTCTTCCAGGCGTCATGGCTAGCTGAAGTCCAAAACAGTATTTTTTCAAGATTCTGACTAAGTGGGCTGATGGGAGCTATTAAACAGGGGAAGTCTGAGAAGAAGGTTTCTCCCTTCAGTGCATTTGGAGATTGCTTTGGTTTGACTTTTGTTTTGTTTTCTTGTTCCATTTCTAACTGTACTGTTTTCCTTCTCTCCCAACCCGAAAAGCCACCAGTATCATTCAAAGATGTCTCTGTGAAGTTCTCTGATGCAGAGTGGGCCTTATTATCGGAAAAGCAACGAACATTGTATCAGGACACCATGCTGGAAAATTTTCAGAATGTGTCCTCTTTGGGTGAGGATTGGTCTGTTTGGTGGGCCACTTTTGTTTTTCCATGGGAACACACATATACGTATTTATAATAATACATATTTATTACGGCTGTTTTTAAATATTTTAATCTTCATTGTTTTAAAGAATTTGTAAGTGTTCTCAAATTTTATTATTAGGGAAAGTGCATGATATGCAATAATCCTAATATCAATCCCAATACTAATAATACACCCTTGATCTATTGCCCTCCCCACAATGATCTTGAAAATGAATAATGTAAGGTCTGATGTACTGATATGGCTCACTCCCCACACCCAGTCTACTATTTCTTTAAAACTGCTAACTGAATTTTTTTTCGTGTCAGGAGCAACTTGAGAAACTGCAAGTCGCTTCTGGTGTGAGAGAATTGGCCACCTGCAAGGAAGTTGCCCAGGGGATACCCGGATGTTTGATGTTTTACCATCCTTGTGGGAGGCTTCTCGCATGTCCCCACATAGGGAGCTGGAGCTGACAGAGGGAGCTCAACCTGCTCTCCTCAGATTCAAACCGCTGATCTGTCAGTCAGCAGTCCTGCCACCACAAGGGTTTAACTCATTGCACCACTGTAGAGTGCTTGCTAAATGCATTAATAGCGTCACATCCAGTTTAGCCCTGAATTGCGGAAAGCTTTTCCCCTTAAGAACTGTGAGAGGACTGAAAAAAGCAACAAGGTTTTTTAGCACTCTTGATGATCTGCTTTCTCAGTGTCCCTTACTTATGAGATGTAGCTGATGAAATTATGCTAAAACTGCCCACCCGTGCCCAGAAATTGTTTATTATTGCAGGTTCATTGGTAGTTGGTTTGATGGTAGCTCTTATATTCTGTTATAATGTTGTTTTATTCTGTTTTATGGTGTTGTTTTTATATTTTAGTGTGTTATATTTTAACCATGTCTGTTCGAGCTCGTCCCCATGTAAGCCGTCCTGAGTCCCTCCAGGGAGATGGAGGCAGGGTATAAAATAAAGTTATTATAATATTATTATTGTTATTACTACTACTACTTAAATGAGTCAAGTAAATATGCCGAAGGCAACAGTCTTTCATTTAAGCATTTTCTAGTCCTACTTGTGACAAATGTTTTCTTCCTTTTGACAGGATTTCCTCGAGAGAAACACAAGTTCATTGCTCAGATAAAGAAAGGAGGAAAACTGGATTTTCAGGATGATGCCGAAAGAGGATATCTCTTAGAGAATGAACTCACAGGTGAGGAAAGGGGAGGGGTATGGGACCAACAAGAAGGAGTTATTTCTCTTTTTAAACATCGGATAAATCTGCATCCTCTTTTCTTGCTTTCTGCTACAGGAAATTTGCTACTTCCAGTTTCTAAAGAATATTGTATGGAAAAGAGGGGCATTTCAAAGAAAGCGAAGAAACCAGTAGAAAAAACTCAAGAGCACTCAGGCCAAGTCCAGTCGTTTGGCAATGAGCCCTCCAGCCCCGAGATGCAGCCTATCTCTCTGAGCCCTACAAAGGTGCCCTCAGTCAAGACCCAACCCACAAAAAGGCGAATGTCATCTCCAAAGGGTAGAAAACATCAAAAGAAGGAACGACGGCCACCAACCCCAGAGGGGCCTCCTTCCAACAGAAAGCAGTCTCCACTCTCATTGCCAAGAGAAGCACCTGACAATCAGGAACTAAGTGATGATGCCGTTTCAACCCACAATCAGGAACCTGAAGATGTTGCAAAGCCCCGCAAGCGAAAGAAAGTAACACCATCGCAGAGCGGGCCACCGAAACCAAAGAAGCAAGCAGTGCTGATAGAAAAGCACTTCAAGATGAAGAAGAAATCTAAGACTCAGGAAGAGCCCCAAGAATCGCAGGGGGAATTGCCGGTGCCAGAGAAGACTTCTCCTTGCAAGAAGAGTCAAAGGCAACAAGAGGCACAGCAGGCACCATCCCCAGATGAAAATGCGAAGCCCCACAGAGTCACCACTGCATGTGTCACGTGGCACCCTCCCGTTAGTGCCACTGTTGTCTCTGACCTCACCTGCTTGGAGTGTGGGCGATCGTTCAAGCAGAGGGCCGACCTGCGCCACCACCAGTATGTGCACACGAGGGAGAAGCCCTATGCCTGCAGCATGTGCAGCAAATGTTTCCGGCACCCCAGCCACCTCCACATCCACCAGCGTACACACAGTGGGGAGCGGCCCTACAAGTGCCCTGAGTGCGGGAAAACCTTCTCCCAGAGCTGCAACCTGCGGACGCACAGGCAGATCCACACGGGTAAGAAGCCCTTCCAGTGTTCCGTCTGCAACAAATGCTTCTACCACCGGTCCAACCTCACCATCCACAAGCGTGTGCATACCGGGGAGCGGCCCTATTCCTGCTCTGTGTGCCCGAAGAGCTTCAGTGACCGGTCCACCCTGGTGCAGCATGAGCGCACACACACAGGGGAGAGGCCCTATGCCTGCCTTGTTTGCAAGCAGAGGTTCAGTCAAATGTCGCACCTTACAAAGCACAGCCGGGTGCATTCAGATGCCAGGGGCCAGCCCAAGACAAAGCCCACCAGGGTGCTTGCCCCAAGCCCCCCTAAGAATTGCATGTCGCAGCCCAATGGAAAAGATGGTTCCTTCAAAAAGACAGAGGCCAAGCAGGACCAGCACAATCTCACCTCAATCTCAAAAATGTTGGTTTCCTCATCCCCCAAGAATAGGCTTCCACAGAACAAAGATGCCACTTAGAACAGGTCACAGAGAACATTTGGCCTACAACTCCCATCCAAATCACCCAGCATAGGATTGTGGGAGCTTGAACTATAACTCCCACAAGCCTAGTACAGAACACATTTCCAAATGGCAGGGAAAAGGCATCAAAGGTTGTAGCATTCCAGGACTAGTGGGTATCAATAAAGATGATGATAATTCAGCACTGAAACACTGTGCCTTGGAGTGTGGTGGAGTCTCCTTCCCTGAAGGTTTCTAAACAAACTGAATGGCGATCTGCCAGGAATGCTTTGATTGTGTCTTTTTACACGGCAAGATGGCCCTGTGGTATTTTCCAACTCCATAAATTTTGAGAAAACAAAAGGAGTTCTCAAGTCAATTATGTCACATCAAAGAGCTTGTCAGACTGATATATTTTGAAGTAATGAATGTGAATTAGATAACCAATCCTTTGCTAGTGACCGTTCCTCTTTAGCAAGGATAGGGAATATGTTGCCTTCTATGTATTTATTAGACTTCACCTCTTATCTTCCCCCACCATTGACAGTGCTTGCAGCAAGCTGATAAAAGTTGCAGTCCAGCATGTGAAGGGCCACAAGTCAACCTCGCTTTGCTCTCTGCATCCTCCCACTTGTGCTGCTGCTATAGGTTCATCTGAATAGAGTAAGACTTCTTTTTAGATTATCAAACCAGAAGGATTACCATAAATTATTGTACATAAGGAATTGTATATTTAGAGAGGAGACGTTGATGCTCAAGGCCAGATTTTAAACATATGTGTCATGTTCCTTCATGGAAAGCCCATCCATTTTCAAGAAATTGGATTTGGAGTTTTTAAATGTGACCTAGAAATATGTATTTATAAAATATGACATCAATTAAAAATATTTCTCTTTTTCTCATATTTATTATAGCTTTTTAAAAATACATTAAATTTTTAATTTTATTTCTCATTTTGAATAACTTTAGATCTTTCTGGTTCGGATATAGGCCATGGTGGGGAGAAGGATTTAAACTCCCCTGTATAGGCCGTGGTCCCCATTGTCTTGACCCAAAAAGGAGCCACAAAGCAACTAAAGGCATAAATTATTATATCAAACTCTTGGGAGTTTGGAAAAAGTGAATGATTTTTTTTAAAAAAAACTGCAAATGAACTGTAAAGACATATATGTGATTTGAAAACAGAAGAATAAATTATTTGATGTATTTATGCAATTTTCTGTCATTCTTGTCTCACCTAGTTCCATTATTGACAAATATTACATTTACACCTGCACTGGAATGTTAAATATGGTTGGGAGAGAAACACTAATGTTAGTTCAAAGGTGGCTTCTGCTACATTTGAAGATCAGTTCACTGTATGTTTACTCAAGAGTAAATCCCACCAAGTTCTATGGGCTTTAATGCCAAGCCAGGGTGTTTAGGATTGCACCTCTGAATTGTTGTGTTTATATTTGTAATATATTGTACTATAATGTCCTACAAACCATCTGCTATTAACAGGATCAGCATCCACTGTGGGGCTACAAGATTGGAAAATTTGCTTATTCAGAGACAAATCTGAGAATCCTTCAGTCAATATAGTCAGTAGTCATTATTCCATGTTATTATTTTCCCATAACTCTATGTCTAAATGGTACCCAGCATCTTCAAAAGGATTCATTATCCTGAAATCCACTTTCCAGAAGCTCTTTCATACTAGACAAATACAGACAATACAGACAATTTCCTATAGAATTCCAATACAGACAATTTCCTATAGAATTCTGGAGTTTGCATTTGGGGATATATTTAGATTTCTAACCCAGAAAACTCTAGTGCCTCACCAAGCCACAAACCCCAAGATTCCAACGGTTATGGCCATTAAAGTGGATTCATGCAGCTATAACTCCAATAATAATAATAATAATAATAATAATAATAATAATAATAATATATTTATATTCCACCCTATCCCAAGGTGGGACTCAAGGCAATGTGAAGAGGCTTAAAATATGAATGCCAGCCCTGCTTGCTACATTCCTTTTAACTTTTATTTTGACACCCCTTGAATTGCCATAGCTAGATGTGATTGAGTCCTAGGAGCTGTAGTTTCACATAGTCTGTAGCCTTCCTTGCCAAGGAGAGCTGGGATCCCACCAAACTACAATCCCAGGATTCCATACCATTGAGTCAAGTAAATAAAAGTAGTATCAAACTGCATTATTTCCACTGCATAGATGCACCATAAGACATATATTATGGCATCCGATTGCATCAGACAATAAAATGAAAACTTATGAAATACATATACAGTAGGTAGATATCATATATAATTATCCCCTCCATACACACACACATATATATATATACACACAGAGAGACATTTTACACATATATTTCACCTTACCATATATATGTTGGCGTAATGTAAAATAAACCACATAGTTCACGTTTGATCAGTCCACACGCTGTTTTGCCAGAGAAAGAAAATATGCCATGCAGATTAGTTCTTTGTAATTCAGAACAACATATTTACAATCATGTGATCTGTTGTATCCAGTCACATGTCCTTTTATGAGAGATTTAAAATGTTCTTTCTTTGTCCACGTAGAGAATCTTCCTCCAGCGGCTCATGAAGCAAGAGCACACTCCAAAATCTGCCTCTCTCTACTTCTCTCTTCAAACTCTCTCTCTCTGCACTTGCATAGCTCGAGCCTGAACAAAAATGTAACAGTATCCAAAAGTCCCAGGCTCAGCCTGCTCCGAGGGCATTGCCCGACCAATCAGCTTCATGCATCTTATTTTACAGTTGAAACATGCACACTGACTGATTCCTTGCATGCTCCAATAATATATCCCCTTATCATGTGATGCAATCTAATGCCATAATGCAGGGGTCCTCAAACTAAGGCCCGGGGCCCGGATGCGGCCCTTGAAGCTCATTTACCCGGCCCTCGCTCAGGGTCAACCTAGGTCTGAAACGACTTGAAAGCACACAACAACAACAATCCTATCTCATCAGCCAAAAGTAGGCCCACACTTTCCATTGAAATACTAATAAATTGATATTTGTTAAAATTGTTCTTCATTTAAATTATTGTATTATTTTTTTCACTACAAATAAGATGTGTGCAATGTGCATAGGAATTAATTCATTTTTTAAAAAATTATAATCCGTCCCTCCAACAGTTTTAGGGACTCTGATCTGGCCCTCTGTTTAAAAAGTTTGAGGACCACTGCCATGTATTTATATATTTTTATTTGTCGTGTCAGGGCAACCACCAATTATATTACATTTCTAACAGAACAAAGCAAACAAACAGACAAAATACAAGTTTGTGAGTTTGGTAGTTGATTAAATGTCCTTTGACCAGTATCTGGCCACTTGGAGTGCCTCTGGTGTTGCTGCAAGAAGGTCCTCCATTCTGCATGTGGCAGGGCTCAGGTTGCATTGCAGCAGGTGGTCAGCGGTTTGCTCTTCTCCACACTCGCATGTCAAGGATTCCACCTTGTAGCCCCATTTCTGAAGGTTGGCTCTGCATCTCGTGGTGCCAGAGCGCAGTCTGTTCAGCGCCTTCCAAGTCGGCCAGTCCTCTGTGTGCCCAATACACCCCTGCCATAATGGGTGTATTAGATTCAATAGTATCTGTACATTTATTTATTTATTTAGGACATTTATATTCCATCCTATCTCTACCTCCACAGAGGGACTCAGGACGGCTAACAACAACATAGATATACATATTACCATATATTCTGGTGTATAAGACTACTTTTTAACCCAAGAAAATCTTCTCAAAAGTCAGGTGTCGTCTTATACGCGGGGTCATCTTATAGACGGGAGTATCCTTATACGCTGGAGTAGTCTTATACACCAGGAGTCGTCTTATAGAGCGGGTACTGAAACTTCCAATCCAGATTGGAGAATCTGTGGTTACATCCCGAATAGACTACTGCATACATCCCAAATAGACTACTGCAACGCACTCTACGTGGGGTTGCCCTTGAAGACGGTTTGGAAACTTCAACTGGTCCAGCGAGCGGCAGCCAGGCTGCTCACCGGAGCGACATACAGGGAGCACACCACCCCTCTGCTGTGTTAGCTCCACTGGCTGCCGGTTCAGTTCCGAGCTCAATTCAAGGTGCTGGTTTTGACCTACAAAACCCTGTACGGTTCCAGTCCAGTGTATCTGTCCGAACGTATCTCCCTCTATGTCCCCCCCCCCCTTGGAATTAAGATCATCTGAGGGGGCCCTGGTCTCGATCCCACCGCTTTCCCAAGTGAGGCTGGTGGGGACGAGGAGCAGGGCCTTCTCAGTGGTGGCCCCTCACCTGTGGAACTCACTCCCGGGGGATATCAGGGCATCAACATCTCTCCTGTCCTTCAGGAGGAAGGTAAAGACGTGGTTGTGGGACCAGGCCTTCGGGTAATCTGCTAACTAGGTAAGGACAACCAGACAGGTCTGATAAAAGCGGAATGGAAACTTTGAACTATGAGATAGCGAACATGGACCGGCAATAAGGAGTAATTGGTTTGTATTGGTTTGTATGAAATTTTTATTGGTTTTACCGGTTATAGATGTAATGTATCATTGTTGATGGCTAATTTATGCTATTTTGTTTTATTACTGTTGTATGTTATGGGCATCGGATTGTGCCTTGGTTATGTAAGCCGCCCTGAGTCCCCCTCGGGGTGAGAAGGGTGGGGTAAAAGTAAACCAAATAATAAATAAAAAATAAATAAGCGGTGCAGGTTCGCATGTGTGAGATCTGAGAGGCAGAAAAGGAGGTACAATATTAGGAAAATTACCATATTGGAAAAAAAAAGGCTTTGTATTTCTAGGCGTAAAGATTACTGCAGATGCAGACTGTGGCCAGGAAATCAGAAGACTCTTACTTATTGGGAGGAGAGCCATGTCCAGTCTCGATAAAATAGTAAAGAGTAGAGACAACAGACTGGCAACAAAGATCCGCCTAGTCCAAGCCATGGTATTCCCTGTAGTAACCTACGGATGTGAGAGCTGGACCTTAGGGAAGGCTGAGCGAAGGAAGATCGATGCTTTTGAGCTGTGGTGTTGGAGGAAACTGCTGAGAGTGCCTTGGACTGCGAGAAGATCCAACCAGTCCATCCTCCAGGAAATAAAGCCCGACTGCTCATTGGAGGGAAGGATACTAGAGACAAAGTTGAAGTACTTTGGCCACATCATGAGGAGACAGGAAAGCCTAGAGAAGACAATTATGCTGAGGAAAGTGGAAGGCAAAAGGAAGAGGGGCCGACCAAGGGCAAGATGGATGGATGGCATCCTTGAAGTGACTGGACTGACCTTGAAGGAGCTGGGGGTGGTGACGGCCGACAGGGAGCTCTGGCGTGGGCTGGTCCATGAGGTCACGAAGAGTCGGAGACGACTGAACGAATGAACAACCATACTGAAATCAAATCTGATGCTTTTAAAATTATTTATTTGGTGTGCATTGGAAAAGGGGTAGTTTTATATGGCGAATATATCCCAAACTCTATATTTTAACTGGAAAAGTTGGGGGTCGTCTTATATGCCCAGGCGTCTTATATGCCAGAATATATGGTAAATAAAACAGAATAAGACATCATAAAACATTAAGACAATCGTCAATTTAAGCCGTCATGCAGTTCGACACTACTTTATCAGTCTTAGTGCCATATATATATATGGCTCTAAGATATTATTTACATACATACTGACATACATGTGTAGCAGAATGAATATAAAAGAGAAATATTACAAAGCAATAAACAGAACGATTCTGATCTAATGCTATCTTGAAAAACAGCCAGATAAATAAGTGCAAGATTCCTCCTTTTTGTTGTTGTTGTTGTCAAACACTTCAAATGAGTCTTCTGCAGATCTTCAAGCTTGCAAGTGTCCCAAACTCAGAGTCCTCCAGGTTTCTGGACTTCAATTCCCAGAAGCCTCTGCTGCTTCAGCCAATGAATAGGGACTCTGGGAGTTGAAGTCCAAAGCACCTAGAAAACTAGAGTTTGGGAAGCAGTGGGTTAAAAAATCCAAAAAGGGCAGGCTAGTTGTCCTAGAGAGGCTGCAGAAGGGCTCCAGGGAGGTCCCCAACATGCGGCTGCACTTTCCCTTTTCCGCCCAAGAAAATTGTGCTTTTTGAAGGTTTAATGTCCTTCTCTTCCAGCAAAAGAAGTGAAGCTGCAAAGGGTGAGTCCTGGTGGGATGAGAGGTAGATGATAGGGGCTCAAAACAGCCAGGAGGGGAAGTTCTTCCTTATGTTTAGGTGTCCCTAAACATTTGAATCCATTGCTCTGTGTCCTAGGATGCATCTACATTGCAGAATTAACGCAGTTCGATACCGCTTTAATTAGTATGGATCAAGGTTGAGGAATCTTGGGGTTTTTCAGTTTGGTGAGGCTGCAGCACTCTTTGACAGAGAAAACTAAAGCAAAACAGTAAAACAGTCAGGATTCCAGAGCCATGGCAGTTAAAGTGGTATCAAACTGTATTAATTCTACATTGTAGATGCACCCATAGTTCAGCATTCAAATAACTTCACCATAATGCTTCTCTATCATAATAGTAGATAACCACAAATGAGTTGATAGGGAATGTTTCCGGGACATGGCCATACAGCCCGGAAAAGTCACAGCAACCCAGTGAACTGATAGTATATAGATACTCCAGCTGTCATTTCAAAAATGGTACTTGTATAAAGCTAGTTTTGCTTAAGTGTTGCATCTGGATAAGTTACAGACCCCTTCTTTTTTCATAGGATCCTTCCAGCGGTTAAATGGGTTGCCAAAAATGGCAGGTATCTGGAAGAGAGCACTGCAGGCTATGAACACTTTGTGTCTCCATCAAGACACAAAAGTGAGGTGTAAATAATAATAATAACAATCATCACCATCATCACTCCTATCGCTGGAATGTAGATATCGAGGGGTATAACCTCTTTCACAGAAACCGAACAAAGGGGAGAGGAGGCGGAGTAGCCTTATATGTCAAAAACTCTTATGCGGCAGAAGAAATTCAAGACAGCAATCTGGGAAACCAGCTTGAAATCATCTGGATAAAAATCAAGGGAACTGGGACTCAAAAAGATGTCGTTGTAGGCGTCTACTACAGACCCCCAAGCCAGGAGGAAGATCTTGATGAAGTCTTCTGCCAACAGTTGACCAAACAGGCACAGAAAAGAGATGTAGTAGTCATGGGCGATTTCAACTATCCCGATATTTGCTGGAAAACAAACTCGGCCAAGAGTACAAGGTCCAACAAATTCCTCGCTTGCCTTGCAGACAATTTCATGGTCCAAAAGGTAGAAGAGGCAACAAGGGGATTGGCTACTCTTGATCTCATCCTAACAAATGCGGAGGACCTGATCGATGCGGTCAAAGTGGTAGGATCTTTAGGGGCAAGTGACCATGTGCTCCTGCAATTTGAGGTACAAAGGAAGGCCGAAACTAAGACAAGTCAAACCCGCATTTTGGACTTTAGGAGAGCTGACTTCCAAAAAATGAAGGAAACGCTGAGCAGCATTCAGTGGACACAGATACTAAAAGACAAGGGAGCTACGGATGGATGGGAATTTCTCAAGAGTGAAATACTCAAGGCGCAATTGCAAACCGTGCCAACAAAAAGAAAAAATAGGACAAGTGCAAAGAAGCCAGAATGGATGTCCAAAGAACTTCTAACTGTGCTAAGACACAAAAGAGACATGCACAAGAAGTGGAAAAAGGGAGAAATCACCAAAGAAGAATTCAAACAAATAGCCAACACCTGCAGGGAAAAGGTCCGCAAAGCTAAAGCAAAAAACGAGCTCAGACTTGCCAGGGACATTAAAAACAATAAAAAGGGCTTCTATTCTTATGTCAGTAGAAAAAGGAAAAACAAGGAGGCGATAGGACCTCTTCGAGGAGAAGATGGGGCAATGCTGACAGGGGACAGGGAAAAGGCAGAACTACTTAATGCCTTCTTTGCCTCGGTCTTCTCACAAAAAGAGAGTCTTCAACCTCAGCAAGATGGAGTGGATGAGGGATTGGAGGACATCCAACCCCAAATTGGGAAAGAAGTCGTCCAGGAATACCTGGCCGCTCTTAATGAGTTCAAGTCCCCAGGGCCAGATCAACTACACCCAAGAGTACTGAAGGAACTAGCGGAAGTCATTTCGGAACCATTGGCAACCATCTTTGAGAGTTCTTGGAGAACGGGAGAAGTTCCAGCAGATTGGAGGAGGGCCAATGTGGTCCCAATCTTCAAGAAGGGAAAAAAGGACGACCCAAACAACTACCGTCCGGTCAGCCTCACATCGATACCGGGCAAGATTCTGGAAAAGATTGTTAAGGAAGCGGTCTGCAAACACTTAGAAACAAATGCAGTCATCGCTAATAGTCAACATGGATTTATCAAAAACAAGTCATGCCAGACTAATCTGATCTCTTTCTTCGATAGAGCTACAAACTGGGTAGATGCGGGGAATGCCGTGGATGTGGCGTACCTGGATTTCAGTAAGGCCTTCGACAAGGTCCCCCATGACCTTCTGGCAAGGAAACTAGTCCAATGTGGGCTAGGCAAAACTACGGTGAGGTGGATCTGTAATTGGTTAAGTGGACGAACACAGAGAGTGCTCACTAATGCTTCCTCTTCATCTTGGAAAGAAGTGACAAGTGGAGTGCCGCAGGGTTCCGTCCTGGGCCCGGTCCTGTTCAACATCTTTATTAATGACTTAGATGAAGGGCTAGAAGGCATGATCATCAAGTTTGCAGACGACACCAAATTGGGAGGGATAGCCAATAGTCCAGAGGACAGGAGCAGAATTCAAAACGATCTTGACAGATTAGAGAGATGGGCCAAAACTAACAAAATGAAGTTCAACAGTGACAAATGCAAGATACTCCACTTTGGCAGAAAAAATGAAATGCAAAGATACAGAATGGGGGACGCCTGGCTCGAGAGCAGTACGTGTGAAAAAGATCTTGGAGTCCTCGTGGACAACAAGTTAAACATGAGCCAACAATGTGATGTGGCGGCAAAAAAAGCCAATGGGATTTTGGCCTGCATCAATAGGAGCATAGTGTCTAGATCTAAGGAAGTAATGCTACCCCTCTATTCTGCTTTGGTTAGACCACATCTGGAATATTGTGTCCAATTCTGGGCACCACAATTCAAGAGAGATATTGACAAGCTGGAATGTGTCCAGAGGAGGGCGACTAAAATGATCAAGGGTCTGGAGAACAAGCCCTATGAGGAGCGGCTTAGGGAACTGGGCATGTTTAGCCTGAAGAAGAGAAGGCTGAGAGGAGATATGATAGCCATGTATAAATATGTGAGAGGAAGCCACAGGGAGGAGGGAGCAAGCTTGTTTTCTGCTTCCTTGGAGACTAGGACGCAATGGAACAATGGCTTCAAACTACAAGAGAGGAGATTCCATCTGAACATTAGGAAGAACTTCCTGACTGTGAGAGCCGTTCAGCAGTGGAACTCTCTGCCCCGGAGTGTGGTGGAGGCTCCTTCTTTGGAAGCTTTTAAGCAGAGGCTGGATGGCCATTTGTCAGGGGTGATTTGAATGCAATGTTCCTGCTTCTTGGCAGGGGGTTGGACTGGATGGCCCATGAGGTCTCTTCCAACTCTTTGATTCTATGATTCTATGATTCTATCATCAACAACAACAACACAGATTTTAGTGCTTCAAATGTTAGACCTGTTTCTGGGAATCTTTGATCTGCTAAATCAAAAAATGGCACCAGTTTCCCCCTATCTGCTCTAGTTTTTGAGACATGTGCCATCTATCAGTTGCCATCTGCTTACCATAACAAAATCATGATAATCCAATCTAAGAGACTAGATGCAGTCTATCCAGTGTGGTTTTATGAATCAGCACCCCAAATAATCCCACAAACAGACCTGAAAACCAATATAATAATAATAATAATAATAATAATAATAACAACAACAACAACAACATATCCCAACAAAGGATTCCCCAATGCAGTCTATCCAATTCAGTTTTCTGAATCAGCACCCCAAATAATCCCACAAACAGACCTGAAAACCAATATAATAATAATAATAAAAATCTCCCAACAAAGGATTGCCCAATGCAGTCTATCCAATTCAGTTTTCTGAATCAGCACTCCAAATAATCCCACAAACAGACCTGAAAACTATAATAATAATAATAATAATAACATCTCCCAACAAAGGATTCCCCGATGCAGTCTATCCAATTCAGTTTTCTGAATCAGCACCCCAAATAATCCCACAAACAGACCTGAAAACCAATATAATAATAATAATAACAATAATAATAACAACATCTCCCAACAAAGGATTGCCCAATGCAGTCTATCCAATTCAGTTTTCTGAATCAGCACCCCAAATAATCCCACAAACAGACCTGAAAACCAATGTAATAATAATAATAATAACACCTCCCAACAAAGGAAGCAGCCAGGCTTTGAAGCTGCAAGGCCATCAACGCTAATCAAGATGGCCAATTTCCAACAGATTTCACAACTTCTAAGGATGCCTGCTATAGATGTGGGTGAAATGTCAGGAGAGAATGCTCCTGGAACATGGCCATACAGCTCAAAAAGCTCACAACAACACAATAATAATATTTTTTTTAAAAAAAGAATCCCCAAATTTAATAATAATAATAATAATAATAATAATGTAACCCCAGGATTCTGTAAATAATAATAATAATAATAATAATAATAATAATAATAATATCAGCCCCAGGATTTAATAATAATAATAATATAAACCCAAGATTCCATAAATATAAATATAATCATAATCCCCCAGGAATCCATAATAATAATAATGATAATAATTAAACAATTGTATACTGTATACCAGGGGTCCTCAAATTAAGGCCCAAGGGCCGAATATAGCCCTCAAAGGTCATTTATCCGGCCCTTGTTCAGGGACAACCTAAGTCTGAAATGCTTTGAAAGCACACAACAACAACAACAATCCTATCTCATAAGCCAAAGCAGCCCCACACTTCCCATTGAAATACTAATAAGTTTATATTTGTTAAAATTGTTCTTCATTTTGTTGTTTTTAAGTGTTTTTTGCACTACAAATAAGATATGCGCAGTGTGCATAGGAATTCATTCATGCTTTTTTCACATTATAATCCAGCCCTCCAATAGTTTTAGGGACTGTGACCTGGCCCTCTGTTTAAAAAGTTTGAGGACCCCTGCTGTATACACTAGAGCAGTAAACATTAAAAATATTAAAATACAGCATTTCTTCTATTCTAAGACACACTTTAAGCCACATGTAAACATCTCTAAAATGGGGTGCATTGGTGGTACTGAAATTAATGTCTGTCTTGCAGTCAGTGGATCTTAGAATTGAAGAAATATGGTATATTGAAATAAATTTAAGATTGAAACGATGTGGTAAATTGAAATAGGATTGAAGAAATATGGCATACTGAAATAAACTTAAGACTGAAGAAATATGGTATACTAGCCATCCTTTGCCACGTGTTGCTGTGGCCCACATGGGGGTTCTGTGTGGGAGGTTTGACCCAATTCTATCATTGGTGGGGTTCAGAATGCTCAGTGATTGTAGGTGAACTATAAATCCCAGCAACTACAGCTCCCAAATGTCAAGATTCTATTTTCCTCAAATGCCACCAGTGTTCACATTTGGGCATATTGAGTATTTGTGTAGAGTTTGGTCTAGATCCATCAGTGTTTGAGTGCACAGTGATCTCTGGATGTAGGTGAACTACAACTCTAAAAACCAAAGGACACTGCCCACCAAACCCTTCCAGTATTTTCTGTTGGTCATGGGAGAACTGTGTGCCAAGTTTGCTTCAATTCCATCATTGGTGGGGTTCAGAACGCTCTTTGATGGTAGGTGAACTATAAATCCCAGCAACTACAACTCCCAAATGACAAAAATCATAATTTTTTGAGTGATGGTCACTCCTTGTGTTGTGAGACGTTTTGTTGCCAAATTTGGTGTGGTTTCATTCATTGGTTCTTTTGTTTTTAGGATACTCATTACACACAGAACATTTATATATATATAGATTGAGATAAATTTAGGATTGAAGAAATATGGTAAATTGAAATAAACTTAGAATCCAAGAAGTGTAGCATATTGAAATACATTTAGGATTGATAAAAATATGGTACACTGAAACAAACAGTATTGTAGAAATGTGGTGCATTGATATTAACTTAGAATGGAAAAAATGTGGTATATTGAAATCAACTCAGCATTGAGGAAATGTGATATAGTGAAGTAAATTTAGAATTGAAGAAATATGGTATCTTGAAATAAACGTAGACTTGACGCACTGTGTTATATTGAATAAACGTAGAGTCGACGAAATATGGTGTATTGAAATAAACTTAGAATTGACTATTTTAGGCCCTGAAAAGGTTTCCTTCAGGGAGACAGTGGAGGCAAACAAGATGGCGGCCCAACAAAACAAAATGGCGGACCCTGGTCTTCTGTTGCAAGCTCAAGTGAAAATGGAGGCTCAGTGCCAAGGGGATGGCACCACCGTAGAAGGAGATGGAAAATTCCCCTTCTTAATCCAATCAGGAACTGCAGATTTGCTCTCCAAAGTGAAGCAGGAGCTGCCCGAGGAGCCATTGCAGGGCTGGGATGGTCAGTGGCCCAGAGTGTTGGAGTTGTTGCCACCTCCCGTGACCGCCACAGAGTGGGACAGCCTCCAGTTGCCTCATGCAGGTCAAGGGACCAACACTGAGGCCTACTTGGCCGCCTTCGAGCGGATGGCGGACACCACACAGCGCCCAAGAGAAGAGTGGGTGGCGCGGCTCATGCCCGTCCTCGGCGGTCAAGCCCGGCAGGCCTATTTTGGCCCAGAGGCCAAGGACAAGGAGGACCATGGCAAGGTCAAGGTGGCCGTTCTGCGCCTGGATGACTCTCTCACCACTGAGTCGCACCGCCAAGGCTTCCGGCACTTCTCCTACCAGGCGGCTAAGGGGCCAAGGGGAACGTGCCGGCAGCTGCAGGAGCTTTGCCGGCGGTGGTTGCGGCCGGAGAGCCAGACCAAGGAGCAGATCCTGGACCTGCTCATCCTGGAGCAGTTCCTTTTCATCCTGCCGCAGGACATGCAGGACTGGATCCGGGAACGCGGCCCTGAGACCTGCGACCGGGCTGTGGTCCTGGCGGAAGAGTTCCTGCAGCGGCAGCAAGAGGCGGAGAGGTGGGCCCAGCAGGTGAGGAACCTCTCCATCCTAGGCTGTATCCATGTCAGTGTTTCTCAACCTGGGGGTCGAGACCCCTGGGGGTTGCAAGGGGGTGTCAGAGGGGTCATCAAAGATAATCTGAAAACACAGTATTTTCTGTTGGTCATTGGGAAGTTTGGCCCAATTCTATCGTTGGGGGGTGGGATTCAGAATGCTCTTTGAGTGTAGGTGAACTATAAATCCCAGTAACGACAACTCCCAAATGTCAAGGTTTCTTTCCCCCAAACTCCATCTGTCTTCATATTTGGGCATATGAAATATTTGTGCCTAGTTTGGTTCAGATCTATCATTGTTTGAGTCCACAGTGATCTCTGGATGTAGATGAACTACAACTCCAAAACTCAAGGTCAGTGCCCACCAAACCCTTCCAGTTTTTTCTCTTGGTCATGGGAGTTCTGTGTTCCAAGGTTGATTCAATTCCATCATTCCTGGAGTTCGGAATGCTCTTTGTAGGTGAACTATAAATCCCAGCAACTACAACTCCCAAATGTCAAGGTCTATTTTCCCCAAACTCCCCCAGTGTTCATATTTGGGCAGATTGAGTATTCGTGTGAAGTTTGGTCAGGATCCATCATTGTTTGAATCCACAGTGCTCTCTGGATGTAGATGAACTACAACTCCAAAACTCAAGATCAGTGCCCACCAAACCCTTCCAGTATTTTCTGTTGGTCATGGGAGTTCTGTGTGCCAAGCTTTGTTCAATTCCATCATTGCTGGAGTTCAGAATGCTCTTTGTAGGTGAACTATAAATCCCAGCAACTATAACTCCCAAATTACAAAATCAATCCCACTCCCAACCCCGCCAGTATTCAAATTTGGGCGTATTGAGTATTTGTGCCAAATTTGGCCTGTGAATGAAAATACATCCTGCATATCAGATATTTACATTATGATTCATACCAGTAGCAAAATTGCAGTTATGAAGTAGTACCGAAAATAATTTTATGGTTGGGGGTCACCACAACATGAGGAACTGTATGAAGGGGTCGCAGCATTAGGAAGGATGAGAACCACTGATCCATATGGATATGGATATATGTGTGTGGTGCATACATATGTATGTACCGTATATGTGTGCCCCCGGTTTTGCAGTAGGTTAAACTGCTAACCTGCTGAACTTGCTTACCGAAAGATTGCAGGTTCAAATCCCAGGAGCAGGGTGAGCTCCCGCTGTTAGCCCCAGCTTCTGCTAACCTAGCAGTCCGAAAACATGCAAATGTGAGTACATCAATAGGTACCACTTTGGCAGGAAGGTAACGGCGCTCCATGCAGTCATGATGGCTACATGACCTAGGAGATGTCTACAGACAACGCCGGCTCTTTAGCTTAGTCAAACTTGATTAGACTTAATGTCAAGGGGAAACCTTTACCTTTACTTTAAAATGCTTAGCTAAATATTTATTTATTTATTTATTTCCAAAATGTTTCCAGTCCCAAGTATTTTGGATAAGGGATCCTCAAGCTGTAGCAGAAATAACTGTACTTTCTTCCTTGTGTATTGCATGGATTTCCTTGTCATTCTCTGGATGTGAAAATCCTGTGTTTAGTCCAGTTCCATATGGTCCAAAACATGGAAACTCAAGCAGGAAAACAGATTCTGTCTCTGAAATATAATTCAGTGATTGGGAAAGTTCCTTTGGAGCACTCTAGCTTCCAGAATCCCCTAGGTGTAATGCCGGTGTTTACTGAGAGTGGCAGTCCTTGAAACAATAACAGTTCTGAGCTCCAAAATGATAACAGTTTTTCCACTATGGTTCAACTGTCTTGATCTTGTTTCAACATTTTGTTTCAGGTAATTGTGCCAATTGAGATGGTGATTGTCAATTCTCCCACTGTAGATCAGCCTCTGTCTGAGGCAGCACAGCGACATCCACGCAGAGAGGCCAAACAAGTTGAAAATGAAGGTATCAGTTTGCAAGGTAATTGCAAGGACAAGGTGTCTCTATTAAGGGATGTTACTTTTGTTTAGGTAAGACTTAAGTCTCTGTTCACTCATATATAAAATTTAGGATTACCATATAAACTCAAGTATAAGATGAGTTTTTCAGTCCTTTTTTAAGGCTGAAAAAGTCCCCTCAGCTTATACTTGAGTCAAAGTTATTTATTTTTTTACTCTGTTATTATTATTATTATAAGTACATTTATTATTTTACTCTTTATTATTATTACATTTATTATTTTACTCTATTATTACTGTTATTATTACATTTTATTATTTTACTCTATTATTATTATTACATTTATTATCTTACTCTATTATTACTGTTATTATTACATTTTTATTATTTTACTCTATTATTATTATTATTTTACTCTATTATTATTATTACATTTATTATTTTACTCTATTATTATTGGAAGGATACATAAGCATATTTACATTGAAGAAGGTTAGAATAATGGTTTAATCAGTGTTGGACAGTCTTATCTTAAATTACAGTTTTATGTAAATATTCAAAAAAATTTAACCTACGGATTCCTCTATTAATGTAATTTTATTAGAATCTATTTTTATTTTGAAATTTACCAGTAGCTGCTGCATTTCCCATCCTTGTCTTATACTTGAGTCAATACGTTTTTTGTGATAAAATAAGGTGCCTTTGCTTATATTTGGGTTGGCTTATATTCAAGTATATATGGTAATCCATATGTTTTTCTTCTTGCCCTGATGCCATATTTTGTCTAAAGCCTTTTCGAACACTGGCTGACAGATAACTAGCCACTGACCTACTTCCTCCAAATTCTAAAACGATCTCAGTGGTTTGATTACACAGACCTACAAAATTAAGGATGTTAAAATTATTTTTAAAATGTATCCTGCTTTATAGAAATTTTCCATTCCAAATCCAGAAATGAGCTGGTTTTTTATTGTGTTATATATCACTGAATAAGATTTCTTTAGGAATTAAAGTGTGAAAGGTGAGAAAGGGACCCAAGTTTTCCAGTAAAATTTCAGAACACTTTAATTCACAGGTATGAAACACACAAGTTAATTTAAAAACACTAAAAGAAATCACACTGGAACATCTATGCACGTAATCATTTTGTGAATTTATGAACTGATTTGCAAAGGGCCAGAGCTCTCCTGTTCTTGCACGAGACCACAAGGAATACCAGGGATCCAGGAAAGAATTTGTCCGGAAACCCTAAAAACCATTTCAAATATCTCCAAATCCGCGGACCCTCATTTAAAAATACTGTCAGCATGATTTTGCCTTAGAAGCACATAGAAAGCACACTAAACATGCAGAACACGTTTCACTCCAGAACTGCCCTATTTCTCTGTTTTTATTAGAGTTGCTTCCAAAATGGCAAGTGGAAGTGATGCAATATCACTTCCAGTTGTCATGTTGAGACGGACTGAGAAAGAGAGGCATTTTGGCCTGTGGAGCGGGGGTTATTGGATGAATGAATCGCCCTTCCATTGTTGCCCATCTCTGCGTGCAACACCAGAAGCCCTGAACACTTTTTCCCTTTTCTCCCAACAGAAGAGAACTTTGTGACCAGAAATGGGACCAAGGATCTGCTCCAGGGAGAAGCTGAGCTGGAAGAGCAAGGAAGGAGACTTCAGGGAGGATTCGGAGAGGCTTTTTTCCCAAGGGGTGATCCGAAAAGATCGCACATGAGTGAGCCCGGATTGGGAAGGCAGCCAAAGGGTTGCCTGTCTGTGAGGATGATCCAGAACAGAGGCCTTGGTGAGGCCCTGTCTAACCCGGAAACAAAACGGCATCTTTGCAAAGAGTGTGGGAAGCGATTCCGGAAGAAGTGGGACTTGATTCGGCACGAAAGGATCCATACGGGCGAGAAGCCATACCAGTGCCCAGAATGTGGGAACAGCTTCAACCGGAACACAACCCTCACAAAGCACCTCCTCATCCACTCTGGGGAGAAGCCGCACCAATGCGCCTACTGCGGGAAGAGGTTCACGCGGCGCTCGCATGTCACCAACCACCAGAGGCGCCATTCATGGTAAGAAAACCTCAGTTTCCCTCTTATTTATATATCATTTCTTTGCTTGCTAGCTTGGTTTATATTTCACCTCCCCAAAGGGACTCAGTTTATGATAATTTTTTCCTCTGTGTCTGGAGTGACTTCAGAAACTGCAAGTCACTTCCAGTGTGAGTGAATTGGCCATCTGCAAGGACATTGGCCAGGGGATGCCTGGTTGTTTTGATGTTTTTCCATCCTTGTGGGAGGCTTCTCTCATGTCCCCACATGGGGAGCCAGAGCTGACAGAGGGAGCTCATCTGTGCTCTCCCCCGATTTCGAACCTGTGACTTGTTAGTCTTCAGTCCTGCCGGCACAAGAGTTTAACCCATTGTGCCACCGGGGGCTCTTATATGATATATGATAAAATAACACACATAATAAATAGTAGAAAGTACAGTTTTAAATTACTATATTTATACCACACTCTACATTTGGAAATATTTTCCAAGTAAGTAATCATTCTTTGTTGTCAATTTTTTAAAAAAGATCAAGGCAGTATTTAGACTCAGGCTTTCTGTCTAAAAAAGACTCAGGATCAAAAGAAAAGGAAAGGAGGAAGGGAAAGGAAATGAAGAAAACTGAAGTATTATTACTGTTGTTATTAACTTTATTTATGCCCTGCCTTTCTCCCTGAGGTGACTCAAGGTGATTCAATCATAGCAACATAGTTTGATCAAGTTAAACCAAAGCAAATATAAAAATTGGAAAAAAAAACAATTAAATAGCACTGTGTGTCAGGTTAAAAATACAGTTAAAATACAATAAATACAATTAAAACGCTATTTTAAACACCCAATTTCCCCCAAAATCCCACCAACAACCACCCAGCAATGTGTCCCTTCTCCTTCTCCAAAGGCCTGCTTGCAAAAATAAAGTCTTGACCTGCTTGCGGAAGGCTAGCAAGAATGGGGCCAACCTAATCAAGCTGGAAGTATACATTGTTAATATAAAATTCCTCAGCCTAGTGGAATGGCCTCTGCTTTCATTCTCACCTAGAGCTTCGTGTTGATAGTGCCCAATCTTGGTTTTAATGTAACACCATGCAGCAGGGCTGGAGAATGTGTTGTTAGATAGATGTGTGCAAAATGGAAAGGAAGTAGGAAGAGGTAGATTTAATAATTCATTTTGGCTCTCAATCAACAGGAAATTACAAGGTTCAGTCTGAAAAAGAGAAGCTGATGAACTCCACACTGTGAATGCAGGAGGACTTTTGGATTTGCAGAAATCCACTAACTCAACTCTTGCTAGAATAACCAAATTTGACTGCTCCTTATTTTGAACTAAGCTCGAAGCTTTATGAGCCATTCCTGGTGAAGTCTTAAGAAGAGAGAGAGACTGTTTCTTGATCAAGAATCCTGTGCATGTCATCTTAAAAGTAATTTGTATTATATTCAGAGTTACTCCCTGGTAAGTCTGCACAGCATGCAGTCTTAGGTCTCAGACTCCTCTTCTCTGCACACTTCCATAGGATTAAATCCTATTGAACAAAACAGATCTTGTTTCTGAGCTCAGCAGACATAGGTTGGTTAACTATTGAGTTCCAAAAAAAAAATTGATTAGCTCACCATAAAACAAAGTTTGTCCCACTTGGGGAAAATGAGCCCTGGGTTGCTTTGCTCTTTTAACCTTCTGCTAATGTATATTTAAACTTTGCTTGCAGCCAAGGAAGATCTTGACAAAGTACGGATGGCTACGAATGGGTGGAGAGCATGAAAGCCTTGCAGTCGCCTGTTTGTGCTGCAAGGTTTGGAGTAGAAGCTAAGCTGCTGCAGAGTGTGATGGCAGCCATGAGAATATGCATTGCTTGCCTGATCAATTCTGGTGAAACGTGACAGAAGACAAGCAACTTTCAGGGACACCCACCCTGATCAAGTCAGAGATCTCTGCCTGCTTCTATCATTTGGTGAAAGCCAAGGAAACGGAGGGAGTATCAGAGATAGGAACGTCACCCAACTTTGCCTGATGCAGAATGATGGTGAGGAGTTCAGCTTCTAAACTGTTTAGTACATTGTTATTGACTTTCTTGCTGAAGGAGTTGGCATTTCATGGTGGCCTCTGGCTTGGACTCAGAACCCACATTAGAGATGCTGCTGGAAGGCAGGACTTGGAGAACTTCTATTTTTGATGAAGTAGCTAACGTTTTTACCAAGCCAGAATTGCTCTGCTGTATTAATGCCAGAAGCAGACTTCCCATCAAGATGTATCAAAGCATGTAAAAGCAAAATACGATCGAGCAGCAAAGAAACATATTTACTAGGGGAAAATTACACTTTATTCCATCATTTGACAGCAGTCAAGACTTTGTTCTGCACCTGACCAAAGGATGCGACCCACTGGGAAAGAGGTGCAGCCTAAATCCAAGTTAAAACAAATGCCAGGTATTGATCTGGAGAGAATATTGACATCTGATCTAAAGAAATACTGTCCTGGTGTGCTTGTATTCCTTGAATATTAATGTATACAACAATCAACAGGTTTCACAGCATTGACACAAAATTGTCACCTGTTCATCTTTGCATACCAAGGTGTTGTTAAAGGCAAAAGGACACGGTGACTGAAGATTTGACAAACCAAGCTGCAAGGAAAGCAGACTGAATAAAAAAGAGAGACACACACCTGGCTCCTCTTCAGGGTCTACTGTTGCTAAAGAGCACTTCATAGAGTCCAAGGGAAGTTCCTTTGCAGCGATCACACAGGACTGCAGTATGACCTTGCTGTTTTAATTAAATGAGGCCAAGCTGACATGACTGTTAAGCACCTCATTCCTTTTAAAAAGCAATACAATAATATATTTTGCTGTTTCCTAGACTTTGTCTGAAAGGTTTGACTGAAGAATACATGTTTATCAAATGCCCGCAAGTCCAAACATTGGTTTAATAAAACCTGCCAACAGTTGTTTCTTAAGCAGGATGCTTATTGCTTTTGTATGCACCTTGTAGTCTTCGCAAAAGGGCATATAACTGGGAAGGATGGATCATAGGATTCTTAGCCATGGAGGTTCATTCTGTCAATGTAATCAGTCATGGAAGCTTTCTGATGATTTTTTACTTCTAATCCCAGAAGCCCTAACGAGGTGTTGGTGAGGACTGATGGGAACCTGGAAAACGACATAAGATTCCCATCCCTGTTGCAAATGGGTGTGTATTTAAATTAAGGGAAACATTAATATAGCAGAATCTACCTCTTGTTTTGAAAGAACGTGATATAGTTCTGAGCCTTTGCAAATCTAAGGGCTGTTACATATTGTTTCCACAGTGAAGAGTGAGTGTTAAACTGTACCAAAAAATTAAGCATTTTTTTCTGTAAACTCCCTTTCTAACACAGTCATAGGTAGTGATGTTATGTCACTTCCTGTCACTGCTTTGAAAGGAAAACATGTATTGCTGGGGGAAGTGCTATCCATGAGGGTGCCTCCGCAGAGGGAACTGGCCCCTGTTCAGTTGCTCACTAATTTCACATCTCTATTCCTACTTCATAGCAGATTTCTCTTGGTAGTCATAGGCAAGCTATAATGTCAGTGATCTGATACACTGGAATGCCAGTTCAATGCACTCGCTGCCAGGAAATTATGGCATATAGGCTGGAGAAAATGTTCAATAATCTAGTTCAATTGAAGAGAACCTGGCACCTTCCAAAGATCTTGCACTCCAGCTGCAGAAGCCACGATGAGCACGTTCAAGTTAGAAATTATGGGATTTGCAGTCCAAATGAGTTGGGGAACCCAATTTTACATTTCCTTCATCCAGTCAGCGCTTACTCTTTGTTCTTCTCAGAGGCTAAGAATTCTGTCCCACGCATACCACACTAATTTCATAGATATGCCCAATTCTTGGTCCATTAATTATTGCACTTAATAAAATTAAGTACGGTAGTTCATTGGATGCATGATTCTGGGGCTGGAACTTTGAAAGTCCCAGATCCAGCTGGGAAAAGGGAAGTAGAAGAATACTCCACATGCAGAAGAGTCAAAGGAGCTGGTCCACACAAAAATCCTGGCATTCCTGGGTATTCTTCTGGAGGAAGATTGAACCTTGATCACCTTTTAAAGGGGCACTTCACAGTTGCAGTTCATTAGCCCAGTGTTCCTATGTGACAAAATAGAGAAATGGTGGTTACAACTTATACCATGTATGTGTGAGCTATACAGTAGAATTCATACAACATAGGACTAGTATTCTGAAAGATTGGGTTTTCATTGCTTCCTCAGTTGAGTATGCTTACTGCGTGACCTGAGGCTAGTCACACTTTCTCAGCCTGAGAGGAAGGCAATGACAAACCACTTCTGAATAAATCTTTCCTAGAAAACACTGGCATAAAGTTGCCATAAATCAAAATCAATTTGAAGGCCGCTGACAATATACCTTGAGGGAAGTGAGTTAACAAATAAAGGGAAAGGTTTGCTGTGAATTTTCTGGGCTGTATGGCCACATTCTAGAAGCATTCTCTCCTGATGTTTTGTCCACATCTGTGGGAGGCATCCCCAGAGGTTGTGAAGTCTGTTGGAAACTGGGCAAGTGAGGTATATATAACTGTGGAATGTCCAGGGTGAGAGAAAGAACTCTTGTCTGTTGGAGGAATGTGTGAATGTTGCAATTGGCCACCTTGATTAGCATTGAATGGCCTTGCAGCTTCATAGTCTGGCTGGTTGCTGGTGATCCTTTGTTGGGAGGTGTTAGCTGACCCTGATTTATTCTTGGCTGCAATTCCCCTGTTTTTTTAGTGTTGCTCTTTATTTACTATCCTGATTTTAGAGTTTTTTTAAATACTGGTAGCCAGATTTTGTTCATTTTCATGATTTTCTCCTTTCTGTTGAAATTGTCCACATGCTTCTCTGTGTAGTCTGACATGGTAGTTGTTGGAGTGGTCCAGCATTTTTTTCTGATTGATTCCAGGCAAGAATCAATCAGGGCTTGCTAACACCTCCGAACAAAGGATCCCCCCCACAGCAACCAGCCAAGCTTTGAAGCTGCAAGCCATTCAATGCTACTCAAGGTGGCCAATTGCAACATTTACACTTTCCTCCAACAGACAAGAGTTCTTTCTCCAATCCTGGACATTCCACAGATATATAAACCCCACTTGCCTAGTTTCCAACAGACCTCACAACCTCCGAGGCTGCTTGTCACAGATGTGGGCGAAAGGTCAGAAGATAATGTTTCTGGAACATGGCCAAATAGCCAAACTCACAGCAACCCAGTGGTTTCAGCCATGAAAACTTTCAACAACACAAACGGAAAGGAGTTTGCTAATTTTAAGGAAACAAATTGTATTGTCAAATGCTTTCATAGCCAGAATCGCTGGGTTGTTGTAAGTTTTTCGGGCTGTATGGCCATGTCTAGAAGCATTCTCTCCTGATGTTTTGCCTGCATCTATGGCAGGCATCCTCAGAGGTTGTGAGGTCACCTCTGAGGATGCCTGCCATAGATGCAGGCGAAAGGTCAGGAGGGAATGCTTCTAGAACATGGCCATACAGCCCGAAAAACCTACAACAACCCAAACAAATCATTGTTGGTGTCCATGGGGAAAGAGAAGCATAAAGACAAAACATCTCTGTAATATAAAAAGGGCATAAATCTCCCATTTGAATATATAGCCCATTGGTTTTCCAGTACCAAGAATAACAAAGAGATTTTTACTTGAGAGGATGTGGGATCAGCCTCTAGGTCACCGTAACAGCCTTTATGATGACGGATCAGATCTCCCCAAAGCACAAGATTCTTGCAACTAAGGAAAAAGAGGGAGGAAAGGGGGATTCAGTGCCAATATTTCAATTTCACCCATGTTTTGCCACCTTTTAATTCTGCCATAGTCCAGGATGACCTACTTACCCTGGGCACTGGCCTTCTATGGGCAGGATGTGATCTGGTTCTTTCTCTAGGAAAAAATTAGCCAGGCACATGATATGTGCAACCATGGTGCAGCCTGGGCGAAAACAGTGCAGGAGGATGTCATCATCTCCTTCCTGCAAAGGAAGAATTCATAAGTAGAACAGATGGATAAAACAAAAAATACCACCATACTTAGACTTTTAATTTTTATGTCTATTCCTATGGCACAGGAGAGAATTGTTTACCTTTTAGAATGGGAAGGGATATACAAATTCTGAAAGATCAGCAATAGATGGTACCAGGAACCCTCTAGTGACCACTAAATTCCTGAGCATCCTCACTCACCCACAAACCAAGTTTCCCACTAAAATGCAGCCCGACTATTACCTGGAACCTTTTCAGACAGACACTACAACGTTTCAGAGTCACCCCCTGTTGCTCTGAAGGTGCTGCTTTTGCTCCCTTGGTCTCCTTGACAGCTCTCACTGGCCCATAGGCCACCGGCATGTGCAGCGGAGGCTCCAAGTCCGGAGGGAAGTCTCGGGTATATTCCTGCTTGAGCCAGCGGATGGTGAGGGGCAGGCGGCACCAGGGAGCAGTGCGGAGCATGTGGGCCAAAACACGCAGGTGGAAGTCAAATTGACGCTCCCGGGAGGTGCGGCGGGTAACGTGGTTGAGGCGGCGGGAGGAGTGCGGGTGCTGCCAGGCCCACTCGAACTGTGGGAAGAAATAACAAAGTGACCCAAATCAAAAGAGTTCACTGAGAAATCTTCAGCACAACAAATACTCCCTAGAAGCCAAAATAACTAAGCTGAGGCTATTGTACTTTGGACTTATTGTGAGATGACATGATCCCCTGGAAAAACGGAATAGTTTTAAAGGTAATGGAAATTTTTTATTTATTTATTTATTTACAACATTTATATGCTGCCCCCCTCACACTGAAGGGGACTCAGAGCGGCTTACAAGATATATATACAAATATTATATTATTAGCATAGTATAATATCAGTATTATATATTACTATATTTTACTATACCATTATATTGTAATATTATTAGTAATATTACATGTAATGTAAAATATTTAATTATAATATATTATTAGTATTAGTATTGTATTATATTGTATTACATTATAATATTATAAATATATGTATGTACAATATATTACATTACATTATATTAGGAAAGAGGAAGATCACATTATGGGGAGAGATGCAAGGAAGACACCGCTCTGGGTTTGTAAGATCTGAGCAGGGATGTCAGGAGCAACATGGAGAAACTGCAAGTCACTTCTGGTGTGAGAGAATTGGCCATCTGCAAGGATGTTGCCTAGGGGACGCCCGGATGTTTGATATTTTTACCATCCTTGTGGAAGGCTCCTCTTATGTCCCCGTATGGGGAGCTAGAGCTGACAGAAGGAGCTCAACCCACTCTCCCCTGCTGGCACAAGGATTCAAACCCACTGTGTCACCAGGGGCTCCAGCTGGACTATTAATTATCTGTCTTGCTAATTTTTCATTCTGAGACAAAACTAACAACTCACTGGATATAAAATAATAATACATGGAAAATGAAAGACAAAGAAAAAGATCACATTGTGGGAGATAGATGCGACAGAGAGACCACCCTTGAGTTTGCAAGCAGGACTGTTAATAATTTATCCTGTTCAGTTCTCATTTAGAGGTGATTTGATGGCAATTAACAACAGCAACATACAGAAGAAAAGCAGTTGTGAGTACAAACAAAAGCACCATACCCGGAGGGCTGCTACATCTGAAGGAAAACCATGGACAATCAGCACCATGTCCCTGGAAGAAGAGAAGAAGCATGTTTAGCCTCCCAATATGCATGCCTCCAAGATCACAATTCCCAGCAGGTCCTAAATGTCCCTTCAGAACAACAGAGATAAAAATGAAGGTAGATAGAAAGGGGAAATATGAAGGGCCAAAGCACAGTAGCAGAAGCTTTACTTTATTCTGCAACATCTCCAGATAGGACTCTAAACCCTACTTGTCAGTGTTGACAACACTGAACTAGATGGGCCAATGGTCTGATTCATCACTCAGGAAGCTTTCTGTTATTCCCATAAATTACCAAGGTCCACGGCCGCTTGTCTTCCAGGCTCCGCCTCGGCGCTTCCCAGCATTGTGCTGAATGATACGCCGTTCAGGATTGACTGTGAAGCCAATGTAGATGCGTCCATGATACCGCGGATTGGTGCAGTAGAGGAGATAGACCCCAAAGAAACTGCACACCTCTACCACCATGGCTGCATCCAGATGCTGAAGACATCCAAGGGCTCTAGAGCTGAGAAAATAGTATTATAGCCCTAATTTAGTGTCATCACTACATATACAGTATGGAAGCTTATATATGATTAATAATAATCATCATCATCACCACCATCATCATCTTTATTTATAACCCGCCTCCATCTCCCCAAAGGGGACTCGGGCGGCTAACATGAGGCCAAGCACAAAAATAATACATTAATTTTGTGCTTGGGCTCGTTACCTACAAGGTTGTTAAGAGAGAGAATGGGCAGTCCTTGGCTCCCAGGGTGTTCAGTGGGGCAGGCAGCCATTCACTCTCAAAGGCACACAACAAAAACAACAACAACAAATAAAGTCGTTCCTGTCTCAATAAAGTTATTCTTAAAACACACAGAGAAGTCTAGGTAAAGGTTTTCCCCTGACATTAAGTCCAGTTGTGTCTGACTCTGGGGGTTGGTGCTCATCTCCATTTCTAAGCCCAAGAGCCGGCGTTGTCCGTAGACACCTCCAAGGTCATGTGGCCAGAATGACAGCATGGAGAGCCATTACCTTCCTGCAGAAGCGGTACCTATTAATCTACTCACATTTGCATGTTTTCGAACTGCCAGGTTGGCAGAAGCTGGGGCTAACAGCGGGAGCTCACACCTCTCCCAGATCCGAACCTGCGACCTTTCGATCAACAAGTTCAGCAGCTCAGCAGTTTAACCCACTGCACTACTGAAAGCTCCAGAGTCCAGTCCTCAGGAAACATGGAGCGCATCTACACTGTAGAATTAATGCAGTTTGACACCACTTTAACTGTCATGGCCTAATGCTATGGAACTATGGAAGTTGTACTTTGGTGAGGCACCAGCCCTCTTTGGCAGAGAAGGCTTTGTAAAACTACAACTCCCAGGACTCCCATGAGTCATGGTAGTTGAAGTGGTGTCAAACTGTATTAATTCTACAGTGTAGATTCAGTACGAGAGATTCAAGCCCCTGCACTGCCTCCATTGGAAGCACTGCTCCAATGGTGGGATTCCTGCCTGCCATACAATCCAAGGCAAAGGGGACTTCATACCTTTGGGTCACCAGGATTCCTCTTCTCCTCTGCTTCCCATCTCTGACATTAACAAGTCTGCCGGAAATAAAAACTCCCCACTTATATATTTTTGAAAGACTACAGTTCTCCTTTTTGAACTTCAACTCCCAGAATTCCTGACAGTTGGCCCAGGTAGCTGAGGCTTCTGGGAAATGAAGTCCTGGAGGGTCAAAGATTGGGAACCACTGATTGGCTGTTCCAATCCGAAGCGGATGTAGCCTCAAACCAACCCGATTGGCTGAAGGGATCCTGAGGGGGGGGGATAACGAGAGGCGGAAGTGACGCACACCATAGGCGGAAATGGAGAGTTTTTAGCCATCCCTTTTTCATTTTGAGTGGATCTTCGTCGAGGATGGAGCCTTCTGTTGTCCTCAGCGCGGAGTCTCTGCGGGAGCGGCTCCTTCAAGGCCTGGAGGCCGAGCATGTGGTCAGTGCCTTTCAAAAACAAAATATCTGGATTTTAAGGAGTCATAGGGTGCATCTACACTGCAGATTTAATGCAGTTTGACACCACTTTAACTGCCATGGGTCAATGCTATGGAGTCCTGGGAGCTGTAGTTTGTTTTGGCAGAGAAGGCTAAAGATCTTGTAAAATACATCTAGAATTTCAAATACTCAGCAGGCAATGGAAGTTAAAGTGGTCTCAAACTGCACTAATTCTACAATAAAGACACACCTTTAGCTGATTCTACAAAGTTGCTGTGAGTTTTCTGGGCTCTATGGCCATCTTCCAGAAGCATTCTCTCTTGACATTTCGCCCACATCTGTGACAGGCATCCTCAGAAGTTGTGAGGTCTGTTGGAAACTAGGCAAGTGAGGATTATCTATATTGTATAGATTGTATCTATATTGTATAGATTGCTCCGGTGGCGCAGTGGGTTAAAGCACTGAGCTGCTGAGCTTGTTGATTGAAAGGTCGCAGGTTCGATTCCGTTGTCAGCCCTAGCTTCTGCCAACCTAGCAGTTCGAAAACATGCAAATGTGAGTAGATCAATAGGTACCGCTCCGGCGGGAAGGTAACGGCGCTCCATGCAGTCATGCCGGCCACATGACCTTGGAGGTGTCTACGGACAACGCTGGCTCTTCGGCTTAGAAATGGAAATGAGCACCACACCCCAGAGTCAGACATGACTGGACTTAATGTCAGGGGACTACCTTTACCTTTACCTATACACATATAATACTGATAATATTATAATACAATATAATATGAATGATAATACTATATAATAATTATTTATTTCATATTATTTATTTATTTATTTGCGGCATTTATATGCCGCCCTTCTCACCCCGAAGGAGACTCAGAGCGGCTTACAATATATATTTTCATACAATATATTATTAACATAGTACAATATCAGTATATATTACTATATTGCACTATACCATTATATTGTAATATTATTAGTAGTATTACATGTAATGTAAATATATAATTTTAATTATAATATTGAATTATTATTACTAATATTATATTGTATTACATTATAATATTATAAATATTATATGTATATACAATATACTATATTATATTATTAGTAAAGACAAGATGGAAGTGTCTTCTGCTCCCTTCTGTCTTCACTCTGGCTAGTATATTACAGTATAGTGGTATAGTATATTACAGTATGGTGGCCCTCCACCTATGGAACACCCTCTCTAGAGATATCAAACTGGCCACCTCCCTCTTGTCTTTTAGAAGGAAAATCAAGACCTGGTTATGGGACCAAGCGTTTGATCAGTGAGCAGCAAGTGGAAGAAAATCACACAGCTTATGGCAATGAATTGACCCAGACTGGTTTTTGGATTTCGATTTTAATTGATGTGTCTTAATTATTTTTTTAAATTGTTGTTTCAATATTTTTAATATTTTGATTGTACTGTGGTTGTTTTTATGATGCTAGCATCGTATGATACTTTTGTTGGCCGCCCTGAGTCCCCCTTCGGGGGGAGAAGGATGGGGTATAAATATAGGAAATAAATAAAATAAATAATAGTACAATATAGTATAATATATTATTAATATTGTGCTGTGCTAATAATATAATATATTGTGTACACATATAATATGGATAATATTATAATGTAATTCAATATAATACTAATACAATATAATAATTTTATATTTCATATTACATGTAATATTACTAATAATATTGCAGTATAGTGGTATAGTACAATATAGTAATATATAATACTAATATTGTGCTGTGCTAATAATATAATATTTGTATACACATATAATATGGATAATATTATGATGTAATACAGTATAATGATAATAGTAATACAATATAATAATTATAGAGTTCATATTACATGTAATATTACTAATAATATTGCAGTATAGTGGTATAGTACAATACAGTAATATGTAATACTAATATTGTGCTGTGCTAATAATATAATATATTGTATACACATATAATGTGGATATTATGTAGTACAATGTAATATTGATAATACAATATAATAATTTTATATTTCATATTACAGGATAGTGGTATAGTACAATATAGTAATATATAATACTAATATTGTGCTATGCTAATAATATAACATATTATACGTACATCTAACTTGTAAGCCACTCTGAGTCCCCTTCAGGATGAGAAGGGTGACATATAAATGTAAATAAATAAATAAATAAATAAATCTTTGGAATATCCAGGGTGGGAGAAGAATGACTGCAAGACCATTCAGTGCTAATCAAGGTGGCTAATTGCAACATTCACACTTGCCTCAAAATGACAAGAGTGCTTTCTTCCACTCTAGACATTCCACAAATATATAAAGTCCACTTGCTTAGTTTCCAACAGATCCCTCAACCTCTGAGGATGCCTGCCACATATGTGGGCAAAACGTCAGGAGAGAATGCTTCTGGAACATGTCTATACAACTCGGAAAACTCACAGCAACCTAGTGATTCTGGCCATGAAAGCCTTCGACAACACATTGTTTCTACAGAACTTACTCTTAGGAGAGTGTGTATAGAATTTCAACCTCATACTATATTCATATGTTGCAAATCTTGGCATTCGTTGGCTCATGTGGGCGGAGTACTTTTTCCAAGCTTCCTGCAACAATGCAATTATAAATACCTTCTTGAGAAAGCCTTGAAGGAAAAGCTTTTTAAAAATGCTATTGAAATATTAGGATCTCAAGACACAAATGTCACTGACGAGATGAGGAAATGGCCATAGATGCTAAGCATCCTCTACAATTAGGTCAAACTAGAATATTCATCCTCTGCCTGCAGCTTTTCTTAAGTATGATTATTTAGACAAATTTAGTTGTGTTCCATGTGATTTTCTTCCTCGCCCAAGGATAATCTGTAATCCAGCAGGTACATATATGTGAAGATTCCTACTTTGATCATGACGCTGTTGATCTAGTTTCTCAGGTTTTGTTCTTGAATTTGCCAAGCAATGTATACTGTACTAAATTGTTTTCCTCACTGTTTTCCCCTTCCTTCAACCGCACAAGGAGGTGGAAGACACAACCCCTGGACGCTGTGCTACAAGTTTCAAAGTCCTAGTAGTGTCTCCACGTTTTCAAGGGAAGGCACTGCTACAGCGACATCGGTAAGTGGGACAAAGAGAGATCTTTTGTTGGTTTGCCTTACTGGTTTTCCAAACATGACAGAATATAAACGAGGGTTAAAAGACCACAACACTCCAAAATTAGGGCTGCTTTGTGTCTCTTCATTGATGTGCCTTCAGTTTTTGTTCTTTTGCTCATCTGCTGTTCTTTGCCATCACTATCTCATATGTTTACCTACATTCTTAGCTTGTATTTTATCCAAGGAGCTCAGAGCAACATATACAGACTCTTCCAGTTTTAGAGAGTAAAGCTGCTGCACATGATGGTAGTACATCACTTCTAGGAGCCCCCAGTGGCACAATAGGTTAAGCCCTTGTACTGGCAAGACTGCTGACCAAAAGGTTGGTGGTTCGAATCCAGGGAGTGGGGTGAGCTCCTGTCTGTCAGCTCCAGCTTCTCATGCAGAGATATGAGAGAAGCCTGCCACAGGATGGTAAAACTTCTGGGCATCCCCTGGGTATTGTCCTTGCAGATGGCCAATTCTCTCACACCAGAAGCGACTTGCAATTTCCCAAGTTGCTCCTGACATGAAAAAAAAAACTTCTAGTATCAGGGGCAGTCTGCTTCTGAATAATATTTGATATGGGAGGTGGCAGAGCTTGGAAATTATTTTGTCTGTCACTAGCAGAATTCTATTTGTTCAATTAAAACAAAACACACATACACCTTAAACTCATCAGTTCCACTATTATAATCACTTTTTCCTTTGATCTACCAGTATTTTCCTATTTTTCTAGGCCTCCACTAAGAGGCCTAGAAATTAAACCACATGTAAACATTGGGATTTTTAAGGTCAGAATCGTGTATCAGTTACTTATGACCTCATCACATTAGAGAATGAATTAACTCTTGCAGAATTCTGTGGTTTGTATTTTAGGGAGGAGTCTTTAACAGCCTCACTAAACTACAGACTCCAGAATTCTGCAGGAGGAAGAAACCAGATTTAAAGTAGATTCATTCTCTAGTGTGATGAAATGGTTAGTTCAGTATAGCTTATGTTTTATTTTGTGCTAAGCATATAACCAAGTATCTTTAGTTTAATCAAGTACCCTATCCTAGTCCAATTTCCCTCTCCCCCACCTCATTGAATTATTATTGTCGCAATACTGTAATGTCAAAATTGTAGAGTTCACCTCACTTCTGTTTTGAGAAATTTGACTTGCTGTGAAAAGGATTGGTGATAAAGCTTCAGTGGAGACATATTTTCCCCATGATAACTTTTTCTCTCACTTCTTGTTGTCTCACCCCTGTTCTTAACTATGAGTCATTTGTGACTTGGATGTTTGCAACTCAGGGACTTCCTGTAATCTTGTCTGGTGTTCCTGGAAAACACTAAATCAAAAAACTTCCAGATGTTCTAAATAGATTGGAGTATGTCCTTTATCATACTAATGTTACATGTTAAGTATTCAACACTAAAACCATGTCTAGTTAATGTTACATGATGTACAATTTTCCCCCCAATATCCAATGCCAGTGAGATCGGCATTGCATGCAAAATTTGTTTTGCTTTGGGTTTTCAAACAGATTCAAAACCTTATATGGAAATTCTTTTTATTGGCATACTTGCAAACATTTTAACATGTGACAAGTCAATATCACTCCTTTATACTCTTTTAAAGGGGGGGGGGGGGGGAGAAGGCACTGAAAGCATAACATATTAAGAGCTCAAATAACTGTATTGTATATATATTCAATGAAAGACAGTCAATTTCAACTTATCTCCCCTGGAGGAGCAGGACTCCCACCATCCTGTATTTCTAACATCTTTTAGATGGCCCTCAGCAAAACCTTGGTTTGCTTCCAAATATATGAACCAATTGATTATTCTCTCCAGCCTACATAGTGGCAGCATGTTTCCAGCCCATTTAGCTTGACACACGTAACCTCTTTAACATCAATCTGTTATGTTTATTAATTGTTGTTGCTGCTAGATAAAAGCAATGAGTTAGAAACTTGTAAAACTTGATTGAGAGAATGGTCTGCTATAGTCAAAGTTACCAGAATATATTTTTGCATTTTTCTTGCTTTTCATTCTTTCATTTCTTCCTTGTCTCATCTTCCCTAGTCTGGTCAATGAACTCTTAGCTGAGGAGCTGAAACATATCCACGCCTTTGAACAGAGAACTCTGACGCCAGAACAGTGGGCCAAGGAACAAGAAGCTAAGTGACAGGTGCACCTCTATCCCTTTGCCCTCAATGGAAAAGTAGCAGGCCAGAGACATGACCAAAACAAGTCCCACCATCAGACGGGAGAGATGGAAGTGGAATGAACTGGATGCTATGGAGGTGGGACCTATTTATGACTCCTGTCAGAGTGCGAAGTATACTTGAAAGAGCATGAAGCAGAAAATTAAAAAAGATGAACCATTTCTGGGTGTATATATGTCAAGCCAACCTTTGCCCCTTCTACTCTAGTTTGGTTCTCTTAACTTGCTAGGCAGTGGCTCACCCTCCACATGTTTGTGAGCTGCAGCATTCCTATCACAGGCAAGGGATCATGGGAGTCACTTTAAAATGGCACCAGATTTTCTTTGATTGAATCCTGGCCTTTTTTCCAGCATATTTAATGGCATAGGATCCTGGGAATTGCAGCCCAACAGAATCTTGAGACCACAGATAGGCCATCTTTGCCCTAATGCAAGTAAAGGTAAACTGTATGCAGCCTCTGAACACCCCACAGTTCTCTTTTGGGGGTCTGAACTGTTCACAATTGCAGAGGTTTGCCATTTCTATATACACAAGTGGAAAACTGGAAGTGATGTCACATTATTTCCGTTGTGCCACCCACAGAAGGCACAAAGATTAGTCTCCATGCTCTAATACAGGAAGGCTGGAACTGAATTGTGCAACATTAAAGACTAAACAGACAACATATGGTTATATCAGTGGTTCTCAACCTGTGGATCCCCAGGTGTTTTGGCCTACAACTCCCAGAAATCCCAGCCAGTTTACCAGCTGTTAGGATTTCTGGGAGTTGAAGGCCAAAACATCTGGGGACCCACAGGTTGAGAACCACTGTTATATATGATTTGCTAATTCTTGATACCATGTCCTACACATGAGCTGTAAAGGGAATTGGGCAAATTCATAGAATTGGAAGAAACCACAAGGGCCATCCAGTCCAATCCCCTCCTACCATGAGGGAACACACAGTCAACATACTCCCATCAGATAGCCATACAGCCGCTGCTTAAAAACCTCCAGAAAAGGAGACTCCTTCACCTATTCCACTGTTGAAGTCTGTCAGGAAGTTCTTCCTAATGTTTAGGTGGAATCTCTTTTCCTGCAGTTTGAATCCATTGCAACAAAAATAAGCTTGCTCCCTCTGCAATACGACATTTATGAAAAGGAAGGCTATTCATAGCTAATAGTAAAGATAAATGTTTCCCCTTGACATTGTCTAGTCTAGTCCGATTCTGGGAGGTGGTGCTCATCTCCATTTCTAAGCCAAAGAGCCAGTGTTGTTCGTAGACGCCTCCAAGGTTATGTGGCCGGCATGACTGCGTAGAGCGCCATTACTTTCCTGCAGAAGCGGTACCTATTGATCTACTCATATTTGCCATGTTTTCGAACTGCTGGAGCTCACTTGGATTCGAACCGCCAAACTTTTGGTCAGCAAGTTCAGTGGTTTAACTCACTGTACCACCAGGGGGTCCTTTCATAGCTAATACTCATCTCCAATATCAGAGCTGGTATGCCTCTGAATCCAAGTTGCTTGTATATTTGAGAAGAGCTTGGGTAATAGTTTTGGGAGTTCTGGCCCAGAAAAATAAACTTTTCCAGGCTCTGCTATCTGATCCAGAAGGATGTGTTCTTGCTTGTGTGTTTGTTTTTAAATGGACAACCGGCTAGCCCTGTGGGTGCAGATGCGGTCCTCTGAAGACTGAAAAATGGTAGCAGCAGGCATCTTGGAGTGAGAGTGAAGCATGCTACCCTCTAGTGGCTGTTGGTTGGTAGAGCCGAGAGTATCCTTTCATGGTGGAATGAAAGATAAGACTTTTTGTTCATCGCTCATTAGGCAGCGAGTGAGTCTGCCTCATTTGATTGCATTTAAGCCAAGCTGGGGGAGGAATTAATTGTTCAATATATTCTGCCTAGAATGAATGTATGAGTAAATAACAAAACCTAGACAAACTTGAATACCACACCATTTAAAAAATCTTGATTGACTGAATTTGATTAAAATTTCCATAAAATTTGAATTATATTTACATAAAGCTATTGTACATGACAATAGTTCTAAAGCAACAAGTGTACTTTATTAGGCAAATGCAGACGGATCGCAGCACATGTCTCAAGAAATAGCCCCCCGTTTCTCGTGCAAGAGATGCCTCTTTCAGATGGTCCTTGCAACCTGTAGCTTTGAGAAATACTTGTAATTTTTGAAAAGTTGCTAAAATTAAATGCATCCTAGATTAATAAAACATTGTCACTTTCATGAAATTTTAAGATGTAACCGAGTCCAGGGCTTAGAAAAGTTTGTCTTTTGGCCACAGCTCCAAGTATCCTGGATGGGAGATGCTGGGAGCTTTAGTCTAAAATGACCTTTGGAAATGTGGCCCCTGTCCTCAAAAGAAGACCCTTTCCAGCCCTTTCCAGAGAAATGGGGAACCAGCAGGCCCGTGGGCAAGTAATGTAGAAAAAGACATGCATGTAATCAAGCCCTCAAGAGATGGGTATCTGCCTCTCTCTGGAGAACCTAAGAAGAGAGAATGTATGTTTAATTTGGCCCAAACAGGACCCAGACTCTATCGAACCTGGCTAACAAATAGGGAGGGTCTGTCTGGAATTGGCAAGCTTAGCTTCTGTCCTGAGTTTGGGGTGGAACGTAATAATGCCCTGAGGATCCACCCACAATTAAACCGAGGGTTTGTTTTTTTGTTTTGTATTTCAAAGGCTAGAGAAACAAAGTCCAATGTATCTGGTGGCAAACAGGATCGGTTGGGTGGAAGAGATGGGGATGTTACTTCTTCACAATCCTCTCTAGCTCTGAGATGCGTTCCTCCTGTTGTAAGATGGTGGCCTGCAGCCGCTTCAGGTCCTCGGAGAGCTGGTCTAAAGCTGAATTCTGTGGAAGATCAGAAAAACACCTTCAGTTTTGACCCACAATCATAGAATCATAGAGTTGGAAGAGACCTCGTGGGCCGTCCAGTCCAACCCCCTGCCAAGAAGCAGGAAAATCCCATTCAAAACAGCCATCTGGCCTCTGCTTAAAAGCCTCCAAAGAAGGAGCCTCCACCACACTCCAGGGCAGAGAGTTCCACTGCTGAACAGCTCTCATAGTCAGGAAGTTCTTCCTAATGTTCAGGTGGAATCTCATTTCCTGTAGTTTGAAGCCATTGTTCAATGTCCTAGTCTTCAGGGCAGCAGAAAAAAAGCTTGATCCCTCCTCCCTGTGACTTCCCCTCAAATATTTATACATGGCCCTCATCATGTCTCCTCTCAGCCTTCTCTTCTTCAGGCTAAACATGCCCACAACTTTACCACCAGAGAAGGAAGGGACATTATTTAGGTTGCCCCTTCCCTCGTTCTGAGAGGCAGGAAAAAAGGCCTTTTGCTTTACACAAAATCTGCTTCCCTCATAGCATTTGGGTTCTAAGGATATTTTTTTGGCTAATGTTGCTTAGTGTAGATCTGTATCTTCCCCTATCTTTGCCTCCACAATTGCCAATGATCTTGAATGGCTGTCCCTAAACGGTTTTTGTTTGAACTCAACCATACCCCACTCAAAAAGGAGACAGACAGATAGCTGAGTTAGCTGGCAAGGAAAGCCCTTCTCCCATTGCCCTCTTTGTCTTCTTCTCTCCCTCTCACTTTCTCTCCTGTTTGTTAGACAGATACTTCTCAGGGACACACATCTTTTTATTCAAATTGTCCAGACTGCATAGCAAGCCTCTGAATCCTCCCTTTCATTCTTCTTCTGTAAACATTGGGAGAGACAAGGTGTCTCCAGAGAGCTATATAGATAGTTAGGCTCTAACTTCCTATATAGAAATGTAGTTCTTTCAATATAGTCTTTTATAGGGTTGCTGTGAGTTTTCTGGGCTGTATGGCTATGTTGCAGAAGAGAATGCTTCTGGAATATGGCCATATAGCCTGGAAAACTCACAGCCACCCAGTGATTCCAGCCATGAAAGCTTTCAACAAGTCTTTTATAACTTTTAAAGCTTGTTTGTGCTCCTATAATTGCTGAAGCTTTTTCACTCCACTACTGTGCTTGAGAAACTTCCAATCTGCTCAGACTTATGTTGCTGCTTCACCTTTTTTGCAATGAGCCGACAGTTTTCCCAATACCTATCATCTCCAGCCTGGATGGCCCAGGGGGTCCACTGCTTACCCCATGTGGTGTCCCTTCATGGCATTTTTTTGGTCCTTGTAGCAAGGTCTGGTTAACCTTAAACTCCCGGGTCTTCTGAGGAGTGTAGCCATCCTTGAGGGATATGAGAATGGGACTGCCGTTCTTCCCTGACAGCCACTCCTCGGATGTCAGTGCAGGATCGGGGCCAGGTGTGTCCGGATAAAGGTCTTCCTGGAATAGATCTGACTGCAGAAGGCATGTGAAAAAAGAGGCTGGTCAAAGGCAGGGAAGAAGAAAACTCAGGTGTTCAGAGGAGAAAGGAAAGAAATTCTTCACCCCTCTGGACCTAAGTCCAAATAGGTAAATTCTCCATTGAAGTCGTCTCTTGGGGCCCTTCTACACAGCCCTATATCTGAGAATATCAAGGCCGAAATCCCACAATATCTGCTTTGAACTGAAATATATGGCAGTGTGGACTCGGATAACCCAGTTCAAAGCAGATATTGTGGGATGTTCTGCCTTGATATTCTCAGATATAGGGCTGTGTGGAAGGGTATAAACAATATTTAGGGATTCTGAGAGCAGAAGTCCAAAACATCTAGAGAACCATCAATACTGAACTCCCTAAACTATGCAGTACCATATAAGGCTATCTACGTGTGAGTGAGCAGGTTTCTAACAGAGCGAAACAAAAGTCTGGTCAAAAGCAACCAAATCGTATTCTTGTTTTATAATGAAGTTCAAGAGAATTCTGAAATCCTGGCTGTCATGACCCCATTTGAGCCCAGGCTACAGAACATAGGAATCTTTTACCTTTCGTGGTACGGTCATACCAATGGGTTCGCATTTCCTCTCATGGAGTTTGTAAAACCTGGAAGAGACACAAAAGAGTTTGAACAAAAATAGGTCTTCAGAAGAAAAAAGAACAAAGGTCCTCGCTCTGGAAAAAAAATGTTCATACTTCCCTGAACCAGGGACACAATGTGATACAGAGGTTAGAGCAGTGTCTTACAACTTGTTGCCAGATGGGCAAGACTACAACTCCCATCACTGCCAATGTAGTGGGAGATGTAAAAAAATCTGGAAGGTACCAGGTTTAAGAAATTTGGTTAATCAATTACAACATGGTTAATTGGAAAGATAAAATTATTGAGAGGGTGGGGAAGAGGTATATAATTTAGTTCCATAGAAGAAGAATGCGAGGAAACAGGCATATCGTACCTGGCAATTTCACATTTGCTGACATCCAGGCCTCTCTTAGGCATCCATCCGCCTCCTCGTTGAGACTCCTTGGAGCTGAACATGGACAAATAGTGCACAAAAGGAGCCTCTCCGGTCAGCTCAAAATAGCGAATGCTGCTGTCACCCTGTAGTTGAAGTGTTACATATGAAGGTTCAGTCCCTCCTTGTCCAGAGATTTGCCCCTTATAAACCTTCCAAAGTATGGTCTGAGATGCCCTTAAAACAATTTCCATTGAAACATGTGCGTGGTCTTCCTCAGCTTCTGTTCCTCCTAATCTTTCTGTCAGTTTCACACTCCCCCGATATCTCTAGTAAACCTCTTTTCCTGGCACACATTTCTCATAGGAATCTTGACCAGTAATGTTGATTTCCAGGCTATGCATATCCATTCTCACCCTTTTTGGACCTCACCTTGCCGGTCAGATAAACCACATTCGTGTCTGGATCATAGTAAGGAAGGAGGACTCCGCTACTCGTGTCCAGTTCTTGGAGGGTCAGTGGCTCCTCAGGATTCCTCTAGAGCACAAAGGCAGAGTGGGTTAAATTCAAATTTGTAGAGACAAAGATGTAAGGAGGGGTGCCTTGAGAACAAGAAAACTAAATGCCGCTCATTTCTGTTTTTGTGGGAAATGCAAGCTGAGATACTGTATCATGTAGGTGGACCACAGGCCTCTGTCCATGGGCTAATGCGTTCCAGATCATGCCCTTATGGACATTTAATGATTGGAGGAGGGTGTAGCACACTTGAAGCTGTACTTCATCCTGGAGAAAATGTAGCAATTGCTTTCCTGGATCTTCACTGAGTAGTCTGGGAATTCAGAAGGACAACAGCTGCTTTTTCCCCCCCTTTTGGCTACCGCAAGATGTAGCTCAAGCACCCTGTGTCTCCCTCAGCTATTAGATGTCTTTTTCCCCCATGTCAGGAGTGACTGGAGAAACTGCAAGTCACTTCTGGTGTGAGAGAATTGGACGTCTGCAAGGACCTTGCCCAGGGAACGCCCAGATGTTCTGATGTTTTACCATCCTTGTAGGAGGCTTCTCTCATGTCTCCTCATGGGGAGCTGGGGCTGACAGAGGGAGCTCATCCATGCTCCCCCCGGATTTGAACCTACAACCTATCGGTCTTCAGTTCTGCTGGCATAAGGGTCTAACCCATTGCACCACCAGGGGCTCCCCACTAGATGCCTAAAGAGCACCCTCCTGCCCTTTGAAACTGCCTTGCATAGGACTGGATGCTTCCTGGCCAACAAATGTAAAAGTACATTCACATGTAAACCCAGGTTATGTGTACATAAGATTACAGACACAGTTGTGCTCATTGTTGGATGAAGTTATTCAAGGAGTGGTCAGACTACACATCATGCTGCAGGCTCCTGCAGATAATAGGTCATACTTCCCCCAAATGCATGGATGACAACATATATCAGCCCTAGGCAGCTTAGCTAATGCTCACATTATCACAGGCCATGGTATACGGTATAGTTTCAGCCTCTGGCTGAGAAAGGTGGTAAACAAATGTGGTTAATCAATAATAAATAAATATGGGGGGAAAGCCATCAGGTTAAGAAATGGTGTTGAGGGCAATAATCAAAGAATAAAGGTGTTGACTATGGAAATGTAATATTTTCTTGTCCAATGAAACGATGTGGCTCCAAGTAAGCTGTATTGCAGCCTTGGTCTCCAGCTTTCCCCATCAGACACTCCTCTATGATATGTGGGACTTTCACCACACCAACAAAGTGGCTTTTGGGCTATATAGAAAGGGGAAGAACTTGGGGAAATGCATACCTGAAAACAGGGACATGTGTGGCTAAGCAATGTCACAGTGTGGTTAAGATAGCAGGAAGGAAGAACAGATATGCTAGGAGATGCAGCAGCTTCCTTTTGCTTGAGCTTACCAAGAAAGGCAGGATCCCACTTCTCCCTCTTTTCACTCCTGAATTAATTTTGCACTTTGAACTCAGTTTGAGCAATTAAAGCAGGATAGAGGGGGAAAGTGGGAGCGGGAGAAAGAAAGTGGGATATATTTTTTTAAAATGAGACAACAGAGGATTAATTGGGACTCTGGAAAATCAGCAGTTGTAGGAGGTAGAAATGACCTATTTCAAACTGCAACTCCCAGAACCCCCACCCAGCATGATCACCGCCAAGAGCACTTGTTTTCTCCTCACCATGTCCCATAGAGCCACCTGCCGCTCACTCATGCGGCTGAAGCCTGTCGTGAGCAATTTCCCATCGTTCACTGTAAGAGCCCGGACTGGACGCAATCCCTCATGTGGACGCGGAAGTTCCTGTTGCCAAGATAGAAGAAGACAGGAGGACATCAGAAAAAAGATACTTAAATATCACCCACATTAATGCCTACCAGGCCCCTGAAGCTCAGCACTTTTTGAGACAAGCAACTTCTATGTTTTCCCTTTGCTTGGGCCCCATTTCCCCCTACTGCAAAATATCTTCTTAGCTCTCTTGATCTTGGGGTTGCACAATTACATTGTTTGGCAACAGGGACAGGATGAACAAAAGGAAGTGCTTCTCTGTGGCCAGTCAACAGGGAAGGCCACTAGCAGAAGTAGGGATCTTTTTTTTTTTTACAGCATGAGTCAATATGGTGAATAGATGAACTCTGTCCTCAGATATTAACAGCAACAAAAGGGACCTGCAACAAAATTGTAAAGGATAATTTTTTATTTGGGGGGTTAGGATGGCCATGGGTATCTCATGCACCACAGTATTACAGTATTTTGACCATGCTGTGTGGAATGGCAGCCCAAAGGACACTCGGTGGGAGGGGAATTGGCCCTCGTAGTTGTGACCAGGTCAGTGATTGGGAATGATGGGTGTTGTGTTCCAGCAGCATCTTTACCACAGGTTTTCCACCCCTGGAAAAATATAGGCCTTTAGTTTGACAAAGTGACACAATTTATGGAAATCTGTTTCCAGGCAAAATTCAAATTGCTAGCCATGATCTTTAAAATTCTACATAGCTTGGTTTGGGTCTAGAATATTGGCAGAAGGCTACAAAAAGGACCCTTGTATCTGTAGGGGAAATGTTCCCAGGTGATCACAGTTACCTAAAACTGAATATGACAAATCACCATTAAATTACATTATCTGGCTTCTAGTCACAGTTTGCCATAGAGTCAGTCTGGAAGATGTAGAAATTTTAGAGAGGAACTCTGAAGACACATAAACACACACACATTTCGCACACTGGTAAGATTCTGTCTCTTCCAGCACCATTCACCCTGCTTGCAGACTGCACTTACATTGGCAACAGTGCCTCCTGCGCGTGGGTCAAACAATCGGAGGTGCTTATCACGGCAGGTTGTGCAAAGAAGCGACCCATCCCGGTTCCAAGATGCACTATAGATGGCGTCTGGATGCAGCTCGTCTAATGAGAGAGGTGCCTGTCCAACACCCACATCCCAGACTTTCACCACATTGTCGCATCCTGCAAAGAAAGGGCAGAAAAGCCAAGTCCAAAAGTCAGAAGGCAGGACAATCTGTGAGAATGGGTGGGTGAGGGATAAGTTGGCAAGACTGACTATCACCATCTGCCTAAGCCCACCACCATCCTTCCTTACCTGCACTCAGCAGAAGATTCTGTGCGGTCGGGTGCCAGGTGACAATCCCCACCCGCTTACAGTGTCCTTCAAGAGTCACCAGGGGTTCGTTCAAGGATCGTATGAGGCCGGTTTCAGGCACTGCCCAGACCTGTCAACAAGATAGGCGAGAATGTAGCAATGGGAGATGGACAAAGCGGGGGGGGGGGGGGGGGCGGACCATGACTCAGAAATATTTGGCTTATCTATAGCCCCTTCATCTATTTCCACTATTTCATCTTCCTATAGGGTCAATCCAACTCCATATGCAACTGCAACATACCCATGCCATAGTGATGAGTGAGGAGAAAGTTTGGAAAACATTAATTTTAAAGATTAAGTTCACTCAAAACAGTTCAGTCTTATCTGTCTGCTACAAGCATAAGAGAAATGGAGCAGTCTTGACATCCTGGCCAAGGTGCCATCACAGAGAAAACTCTATATTCTCCAATCTAGGATCTGTTGGGATGAGACATGCAACAGGACCTTTGACAAGGATTTGGGGGGCATAGTAGGCATAGTTTTAGATATCCTGATCCCAAGTTATTCAGGGCCTCAAATGTCAAAACCATCACCCTCGAAGCACATTAGAAGCTAATGCAGGAAGTGCAGGACAGGTGATATGTAGTGTCTACAGAACACACCAAATAACAGTCTCCCCCTTGTAAGAAAGAACCTGAGTCCCGTTTCTGTCATCTTTTTTGAGACCTGCCCCCGCCCGCCCCTAAATCTACTCAGCTTCTTACCATAACAGAGCAGTCCTCAGACCCACTTGCAATCACATTGTCATTGTGGGGGCACCATTCCACATCCAGAACAGGACCCGTGTGCCCTGAGACCAATGGGTAGGATTTATCTAGGCGGCCAGTCTGCAAATGGAAAAGAGGAAGAATGAATGAGCCTACCATTCACTCATCAAAGATAAAATGCAACTGCTTTTTGGTTACACAGAACTCTCAGCAGGTCCAAATGGCAATGCCACCACTGTCATTTCCACCATTGTTATCCCCTACTTCTCTGTAAAATTCCTTTCCTGAAATCAAATCATTCACTTCCATTTGTGGTGGCTGCAGTATGCCTCCTAGCTGGGCAAACTCTCTTATGGCACCATGGCAGAAGTGTGAGAGGTTTTTAGAGATTGATTGCCCCTGATTTAGAGGGCCAAAAACATCTCATCTCCTTCATCGCCATACTTCACACTAGTATCTGTTGCTACAAGGACGAATGTGAGGTTCTAAGCCTCAAGCCTCTTTCAAATATGACCTGTCACCACTTCCTCCCCATGACAGGTTGCACCACCATAACATAATTTGCAGGAAATGGTTTCCAGAGTCAGTGAATAGCACCAGATCACTTTTCAAGCACAAGATAATCCTGGACAAGACATCCAGCTCCATATTGTTGTGCCTTCCATATTTAAAAAAATCCAGTATGGTGTTCCTCAACATTCATAAAGATATCCCAGCCCATTCCATCTAAACAAGTTACTGTTTTGAACTATAAGTCCTGGAATCCCTAAGCCGCTTCAGCCGATTCTGATACAAGTAACGTGCATTTTCCAAGTTCTGGTAAAAATAGGGCCCTTTCACATGTGACAGTTATAGTGGTATGGTTCCCCCTTAAATTACCATGACAACAGCCTATGGAATCCAGAGCTCTCCAGTTTATGGAGCTATTTTTAGAATTTTAGAGTTAGTGTCTCACCAAATTACAAACACCAGGATCCATAGGATGCAGTCATGTCAGTTAAAACTGAACCTAAACCCGTCTGCACACAGCTTCATAATTTGTGGGTCACTTGAGGAAAAAGTCCTCATGCTCACCTTCTCTTCACACTGTCACCACTGACCCATCATTTGCTCTCTTCCTATAGACCTTGGACCTTTTCATACAACACAATGATTGCTCTACAATTCCACATTAACTGCCATGATTGTTTCCCATAAAATCTTAAGATGTATAATTTGGTAAGGCAATACAGCTCTCTGGTTGAGAATTCTAGATACCTCCTCCTAAATTGCAAATCATATGATCCCATAGGGTGTTGCCATGGCAGTTAAAGTGGAATCGGCAGTTAACATCCCCCACATTAACACACACGATGTTGTGAGTCCTGGCCAATCCCTGGCCGTTCTCTCATTCTGGCCTTGCCCTAAAACCTCATTGCATCTTTTTTGCAACCTCCAGTGGGTCCAAAAGACCCATTAAGACACCAGATGAGAAGGGAAATCAATCCAGCCCTTTGCCAGACTCACTTCAGGCACCGGTAGTTCCTGAATGTCTGGATTTTTGCATCCCTCCTCCTCAAGTTATTTCTGCCAAGTTCCCTAAATCCTTTTTCTATTTCTTTCCCGCCCACCCCATTATCACCACTCTCCTTCCCCAATTAGTTCCTTTGCAGGCACAGGCTGGCATACATCACTTCTTTCCCCAGCTCCTACACAACCTCATTTCAACAATTGGCACCATTCTAATCCCAGCCTGAAATGCGAGGTTGCCATATTTCCATCCGGTGTCTGCTCCTGAGCCTTCAACACACGGTTTGATCTGTTGACATGATTACAACCAGGCACTATTTTTATCAGTTCACTTTACCCATCACTTCTTAACAATCTGAATCACACATTCTGATGGCGTAGATCTCCATGCTGTGAAAACCCTTCAGTGACTGACATCAAGCGGTTGTTAAGGAACAAGAGCTGGCTGCCCTGATGTAGGGAGGAAGCTGATTTTTTTCTGACAAGTTATTAAAATTATTACATTAATTGGTGGGAAGGAAACAGTCACTGTAATCTGACAAATGCATGCTACTCTTTCATCAATTCCAGTGACACTGACCCATGTTTGGGACACACTGACATATGACCATTTACATATTCCCAACATTTCAAGAAGAAAACATGTAGCAGGGGCAATATGAGAATGTGTTCAAAATGGCAAAAGTTGTTAATGATGAAGAAAAGACAAGCTAGAAGGTGATGCAGCAGTTTGCTTTTGCCTGAGCCAACTGGCAAGGATCAGGTTCCATCTTCTCCTCTCCCCTTCTAATGAATAATGGAGTGTCAACTATTTTTTCACTTTGACCTCATAATAGTTGATGTAAGCCTGAGCAAGGAAAGAAGGTTGGAGGAGAGAGTGACAGAGACATTTTGAAAACAACTGAAAAATTAAGTTGACAGAAAACTAGTTGGGGCTGTCCCTCTCGAATCGAGGCACCTGTAGGTATGTGTTTATGCACCTTCCTAAAAGGTCTAGGTACATTTTGCCATTAACATTGGACTAGTATCGCAGACCTGAGTTGCCACTTTGGATCTCCACTCCAAAACTGCCCAGTGTAATTCACAGAAGCTCTGAAAATCATCTCCCATCCAAGCCACTTTTCTGGTGATCAAAGATGTTCATTTCTTGTCTCTACATATGTCGTTCTGCCATCCACCCAGTGAAGGAGCCAGAACCGCAACCTGGGCAAAGGCCCAGTAAGAAAATAAGGACAAAAGGTCAAAAACAAGGGCCATTTGCCTGGCTGGGGAAAGGCACTTGGGGCTGTTTTCCCAGCAAGAGTGCTAGAAACAAAACTCATGTGGTTTTTCCCTCTGACTCCCCCCGCTGCCGCAGCTCTGCTCTGTGTTAGGCTTTCTCTGAAGAGCATGAATGTGTCCCTCGTTCCCACATCACGCTGGAATCATGAGACATATCCTAGGGGCAAGCACAAGATCTTTGTGGAGGAAATTGGGTGAAACAGGCCCAGCTTTAATTCAAATCTCTAAACTTAGTAGCCATAGAAAGAAATAATGGACCCACAGTACATCATGCCCTATGTAACCAGGTTCTTTTTCAAATCTTTGAAAAGTACAATTGTACTGTGGACCAAACCGTGGACCTGTCAAGGCCTCAAATAGACAAAAGACCCAGAAACAACTCAGCGAAAGTGGGAGGAAAACTGAGCCTAGGAATGAATCACAAAAAGTAGGGGAAGCAAGGACTGGGTTCTGCTGTACAATGGGAACACAACCCAGAGCATTTCAATAAAAGACCTGTATAAGAATTCAAAATGAACCTCTTGGGCTGCAGGACCCAGAATCTCCTAGACCTGATTGGGAGAATCCACGCATTACGGCCTAACAAGCTATTTCCCCAACCTCTGAACAGGATATGAAACGTGGAGGAATATGGAATTCACAGATTAATAATTTCTGGGATTTTTTTTCATGGATGGGTGAGAGCATAAATTATGTATCTGAGAGTCAAAGGCCATGGGTTCTTTGGCATCTCAATTGTGGGGTCAAATAAACTTAGGTGAACATGGAACTGGAGCCAACACACAAAGCAAAGCAAGAACTTGTGTTACCAACCCCTCTCCTCGTTTCCTTCCCGCTCTGCCTGCACCAAACCCACTAACCCACTTCCTCTTTCTCAAGGCCCTATTTCCGCAGCAGGTTCACACTTCGGGCCATTTAAGGCAAAAAAGAACCTGCCAAAAAAGATCTGTCGTTTCGGCAGTTTCACAAGTCTTTGGTTCCTCCTCCCTATCATCATCTTCCGTTCCCCGGAAACACAGTTTGGGGGGGGGGGGGGGGAGGTTGGGCAGGGCTAATACATGTAATTATAATTTGGAGTTGAATAGGCAAAATAACATTGAGGAAATGAAGAATTAATTAATTACTGGGTGGTTGGAAAAGCACTAGGGGTATCGTTTTTTAAGGGGTTCTCAGGTACCTTAGCTAACGGCAAGACTAAGAAGGCTCCTCCGCCACTGGCCTCCACGACAATGGCCAGGAATTTGGGGTTGACAGAGCAGAAATTCCCATCCCAGGTCATCTGAGAGACACGGATGTCGTCGTAGCACTGGTCAGCCTTGGCTGGCTGTCCGTAAACATGGCGGAACTTGCTGGACCTCACGACTTTACGGCTCATGGTTCCTGCAAAAGAGTTAATGTGCAGAGGGTCACAGAGTTGCTGTTGGGGGGATTTGATCACAGAGATGGGCCAGCCCTTAGTCCCAACTCACTATCTCAACCACAGTTCTGTCTCTGTACCTCAACAGAACTTTTCTATGGGAAAACTCTGGCTTTAGCTTTTTTTTAAGCTACGAACATGCCACCAGCTTTCTCAGCTACACCACATTCTTGAGCTCCATTGCTATCCAGGCTAAGACATTATCTTACAGCCATTGAGGAAAAAGAATGAAGAGAGTGTCATATGAGCTTACCAGCCAACCCATCCCAAAGATGCCTCCAAGTCTGCAATGAACTACATGATGCCCCATCCTGTGCTATCTAATTCTGATATAGTCTCCATAAGGTTCAACAGGGTTTTCATCCTTGTAAGTAAGCCTCAACCTATCAAAATAGTTAAGATGGCTCTCCAACAGAGTCAAGCCAAACACTGGAACAGGATGGGAAAATGTATCCACTAAACCCTCATGCCAGGAGCTCCGAATTGCATGGATAGTGTTCTATTTGATCCTTGCAAATCGTATGAGGAGAAATAAAATCCTGGGGTAAAAATTGCCCACAACCACTTTCTTCACTTTATGATTTGATGAGTAGTTGCATCAGTCCCAAATTCGACACTCTTCCATATTAGCAAGGCAATTCATAGACATGCATCCAAAGGGCTTCTAGCCACTGACCTGAGAAGAAATGAATCCCTAATTCTCAATTCAGCAGGACCATGCAATCTCCAAAAATGGAATGAACCACAGGATTTGGGGGGGGGGGGGGGTAGTTTCCCAGGGTCTCAAATGATCATATAAGTTGCACGATCCACATTTCTGGATTCTGCAGAACATCACCATGCAAAGCTTTGCACATTAAAAGGACAAAAATGACCCACACTCTCACCGCTTTGCCAGTCAGCATCCCCACAGCTATGCGTTGGCACTGCCCTCTCCCCAACCCAAAGCCCCTCTCCCTTTAGCCCCCAACCCTGAGCTCTCACCTGCAGCCTCTGTAGCGGATGTGGGCACACAATGAATTGAAGATGCAGCGGCTCAGAGCTTTTTAACAGAGCCATCGCCCTGGGAACTGTCAGAGCTGGGAGGGCTGGTCTCTTAAAGGGCCAGCATGCCGGGAGCGCACAGCCCCTGCTTGCATCTCCATCTCTTGGCACCCATCTCCAGGACTTTTTCTCCATCTCGCTTCTCTTGTTTCTTCCCAGTATACCTTCTCTGTCCTTATGGAGAAGTGCTGGCGTATCTGTGCAAAAGACAGTCACACAAGGTATCTCCACCCAATATTTTGAGAGAAAAGGGACCCATGTTTGGCAAAGGAGCAAGCTTCCTTCCAATACACCATGGGCAAACTTGGGCCCTCCAGGTGTTTTGGGCTTCAACTCCCACAATTCCTAACAGCCTCGGGCCCTTTCCTTTCTCCCCTCAGCCACTTAAGGCAGGAGCTCCTGGCTGTTAGGAATGGTGGGTCTTGGAGTCCAAAACACCTGGAGGGCCCAAGTTTGCCCATGCCTGCAATTCACACAGATCCCTTCACTTCTGCCCAAATCTCAGTAACCTTTTTGCTTTCTAATCACCCATCTAGTTAGCATTGGTAAAGATAAGCATCCCTCAAGATTCTAGGTATCCTTTATCTGAAATGCAGGAGATCAGAAGTGTACATGTCCCAAATGAGAAGTCTTGGAGATGAGATCCAAGTTATACACAAAATTAATGTATGTTTCATATACACCTTATACATTCCTGATGGTAAGAACTGTTTGGCAGTGGAATATGCTGTCTTGGAGTATGATGGACTCTCCTTCTTAGAAGGCCTTTTAAAAGCAGAGGCTGGATGGTCATCTGTCAGGAATGCTTGGATGGTGTATTCCTGCGTAGCAGGGGGTTGGACTGGGTGGCCCTTGTGGCCTCTTCTAACTCTATGAATCTATTCTATACTAGCTGTACCCGCCACGCGTTGCTGTGGCCAACCTTCCCTCTTTCTCTCCTTCTTTCCCTCCTTCCTTCACTCCTTCCTTCCTTCCTTCCTTCCCGTCTTTCCTTCTCTTCTTCCTTCCTTCTCTATCTCTTTCCTTCCTTCCCCCTTTTTCTTTCTCTTCTGCTGTCTCTTTTCTTCCCTCTTTCCTTCCCTCTTTCTCTACATCTTCCCTTCCTTCGCTCTCTCTTTCCTTCCTTCTTTCCCTTTTTTCTTTCCTTCTCTCCTTTCTTTCTTCTCCCTTTTTCTTTCCCTCCCTCTTTCTCTCCTTTCTTCCTTCTCTACCTCTTTTCTTCCTTCTCTTTGCTTCCATGCTTCCTTTTCCCTTTCCTTCTTTCTTTCCCTCCTTCTTTTCTTCCTTTCTTTCTTTTTTTCTCCCCTTCCCTCCCTCTTTCTTCCCTTTTTTCTGTATTGTCATTTAGCTTTTCGTCATTTAGCTTTTTGGGGCTTTTAAAGCCCCTTCTGCTGTGTTTTTCAGTGTTTTTATGAGTCAAGGACATACATTGGGTCGTTAGGTGTATTGTGTCCAAATTTGGTGTCAATTCCCCCAGTGGTGTTTGAGTTCTGTTAATCCCACAAACAAACATTACATTTTTATTTATATCGATAGCAGGCATGGGCAAACTTGGGTCCTCCAGGTGTTTTGGACTTCAACTCCCACAATTCCTAACTGCCAATAGGCTGTTAGGAATTGTGGGAGTTGGAGTTCAAAACACCTGGAATGCCCAAGTTTGCCCATGCTTGCTATATAGCCTATAGTTGATTGTATGAATTATTTTTAAGAATTTTGTACTTGAATCAAAGAGTGCGTACATTGAACCATCAGAAAGATATCACTATTTCAGCTGCTCATGTGGGAATTTTTGGAATTTGGAATATTTTGGATTTTGGAATCCTGAATTATGAATATTCATCTCATATCATCTATTTGATCTTTCTACAAATCTAACTGCGGGTACTGTTTCATATTGCTTCCTTTCCTTCCCATATCCATCCTGTCCCAATAAAAAGGCATCTGCCAAGGGATTCACAAACGTCCATTAAAATTGCTGCTAAGTAGAGAATTGAACTCCCAAAGCAGGATTGGCAGTGCAAGGAGGGAACAGACATCTCCCCACCCAAATGTCTAGTTTTTTGTGAATGTGTGGAGATAGTTTGGAGTTTATTACCTGAGTCAGGTGATTTTGTGCCTGAAATATAACCTATGGCCCATCCAGATTATACAGGGTTAGTCAAAATGCATAGGCCAATAAGCCATTCAATTGAATGGCTTATTGGCCTATGCATTTTGACTAACCCTGTATAAAGTTTGGAATGATGGAGCTTGTAGTCTGGGGAGGCACTAGATGAATTTTAAATAAGTTGTGAATTTTCCAAGCTGTAAGGCCATGTTCCAGAAGCATTCTCTCCTGACGTTTCGCCCACATCTATGGCAGGCATCCTCAGAGTTTGTGAGGTCTGTTGAAACTCCACCACAGTCATCAGAAGAGGTGCAAGACCAAGAATAAGCCACGAGAGTCAAGACAAAGATCCATCCAGAGAAAAAGTGTTCTTACCATACATCAAGGGAACTACTAACCACATAGGGAAGCTGATGAAGAAACACAACCTACAAACAATCTACAGACCCACTAAGAAAATCCAACAAATGCTATGTCCAGCAAAGGGCAAGAAGGATCCTCTCACCTCTGTAGGAGTCTACCGTATACTATGCAGCAGGCCCGTAGCCAGGATTTAGATTCGGGGGGGGGGGGGGGGAGCTGAGTTTGATTCGGGGGGGGGGGCTGTGTGAAAGAGGGTCTACCCTAGCAAACCTTTTGTATCATTACCCCAATAGCCCCATGCATATGGGATATATGGAGCATGGTGATCAGATCATGATATGAATAAATATAACAGTTTAAATCATGTACCAGTAAGGCCTTTTCGCAGACCACCATGAGAATTGGGGGGGGGGGGGCTCAAGCCCCCAAGCCCCCCAAGCCCCCCCCCCCCCCCGGCTATATGCCTGCTATGCAGCTGGGGAGAAGTCTACATAGGGACCACCAAACACAGCATTGCCCAACACGAATCAAGGAACATGAAAGGCACTGAAGTCTAATACAACCAGAGAAGTCAGCCATAGCAGAGCACATGACGAACCAATCTGGACACAGCATATTATTTGAGAACACAGAAATGCTGGACCACTCTCACAACCACCATGTCAGGCTACACAGAGAAGCCATTGAAATTCACAAGCATGTGGACAATTTAAGTAGAAAGGAGGAAACCATGAAAATGAACAAAATCTGGCTACCATTATTTAAAAAACAATAAATAAAGAACAACACTCAGAAAACAGGAAACTCCAGATAGGAAACAAGCAGGGCCAGCTAACATCTCCCAAAAAAGGATTCCCTCCAGTTGGGAAGCAGCCAGTCTTTGAAGCACCAGGGCCATTCAATGCTAATCAAGATGGCCAATTGCAACATGCACACTTGCCTCCAACAGACAAAGAGTTCTTTCTCCCACCCTAGACATTATTCCACAGATATATAAATCTCATTTGCCTAGTTTCCAACAAACCTCACAACCTCTGAGGATGCCTGCCATAGATGTGGGTGAAACGTCAGGAGAGAATGCTTCTGAAACATGGCCATACAGCCCGGAAAACTCAGAGCAACCCAGTGATTCTGGCCATGAAAGCCTTCAACGAGACAATTTTAAATAGTCTTCCTTAAACGACAACTTCCAGGATTCCATAGGATGAAACCATGACATTTAAAGCAGAATCACTAGCTAGATAGTTGCATAATGTGAAAGGGCACCTATTAGATAAGTCTGCTAAATAATTGCTGATATACTTGGGAGTAAACTAGAATGAACACAGCAGGATTTGCTTTCAAGTAAAAAGTCAGAATTTGTGAAAATTAGCCAATTATATAGTGACAAAGGAGGAAGGTATTTTCAGCTGGAATTAGGGATGCAGCTGAAAACACCTTTTTTGGACTGGGCTGCAAATTTTATTTTCTTCGTATTGTCGAAGGCTTTCATGGCCGGAATCATGGGTTGTTGTAGGTTTTTTCGGGCTATAGAACATGGCCATATAGCCCGAAAAAACCTACAACAACCCAGTTTATTTTCTTCTTTATATACATATCTACTTATATATTTACTAGCCATCTCTTGCCACGCGTTGCTGTGACCCAGTCTGGTGATCTGGAAAATAAAGTGATGAGAAGTGTTGGTTTGTAATATATCTATTTTTTTATGCTTGTGGTTAAACAGTATTTCTTGCTGTTCTTTGTCAGTGCTGATGTGGTGATTGTCTGGTTTGCTTACTCTGGAACATGCAATATATAATTGTCCTTCTTTAGGGGTCCCTTTCAGATCTATGATACTGTATCTGTGTGTGTGTGTGTGAATCATATATATCTATCTGTATCTATGGCTGGATACCTCTTTGTCAGGAGGGCTTTGATTATGTTTTCTTGCCCTGGTGAGAGGAGTTTGACTGGATGGCCTTAAGTATGGGGGTTCTGTGTGGGAAGTTTGCACCAATTCTGTCGTTGGTGGGGTTCAGAATGCTCTTTGATTGTAGGTGAACTATAAATCCGAGTAACTACAATTCCCAAATGTCAAGGTATATTTCCCCCAAACTCCATCTGTGTTCATATTTGGGCATATCGAGTATTTGTGTCAAGTTTGGTCCACATCCATAATTGTTTGAGTCCACATTGCTCTCTGGATGTAGGTGGACTACAATTCCAAAACTCAAGGTCCATGCCCAACAAACCCTTCCAGTATTTTCTGTTGGTTATGGGAGTTCTGTGTACCAAGTTTGGTTCAATTCCATCGTTGGTGGAGTTCAGAATGCTCTTTGATTATATGTGAACTATAAATCCCAGCAACTATAAATCCCAAATGAGAAAATTAATTTTTTTGAGTGATCGTCATTTCTTGGGTTAGTAGGTGTCTTGAGGCCAAATGTGGCGGAAATTTGTCCAGTGGATTTTGAGTTACGATGTCACTCAAAACGAACAGAGCATTTTTATAGATAGACTAGCCGTCCCCTGCCATGCATTGCTGTGGCCCAGTTTGTGTATATGTGTTTTGTGTGTGTATATATGTGTGGGTGTATATTTCTACATATGTGTATGTGGTTTTGTGCATGCATGTGGGTGTATATTTCTACATATGTGTATGTGGTTTTGTGCATGCATTGTAATGTATGGGGTTTTTTTTTTTGGCTTTTTAAGTCTCTTCCATTGTATTTTTCAGTGTGTTTATGAGTGATGGTCACTCATTGGCCTGAGAGGTGTCTTGTGTCCAAATTTGGTATCAATTCGTCCAGTGGTTTTTGAGTTATGTTAATCCCACAAATGAACATTACATTTTTATTTAGATAAACTAGCTGCCCCTGCCACACATTGCTGTGGCCCAATCTGTGTATATGTATTTTGGGTGTGTGTATATATGTGTGGTTCTGCGCATGCATTGTAATGTATTTTATAAGCTTTTTAAGTCTCTTCTGCTGTGTTTTTCTGAGTGATGGTCACTCGTTGGCCTGATAGGTGTATTGTGTCCAAATCCGGTGTTAATCCCACAAACAGGCCCGTAGCCAGGATTTTGATTCGGGGGGGACTGAGTTTGATTCGGGGAGGGGGGGGCGGATCTACCCTAGCAAACCTTTTGTATCATTATCCCAATACTCCCATGCATATGGGATATATTGAGCATGATCAGATCATAATATGAATAAACATAACAGTTTAAATAATGTACCAGTGAGGCCTTCTCGCAGACCACCCTGAGAATTTTGAGGGGGGGGGGAATGCTGAAGTCCTTCAAGCCCCCCCCCCCCCCCCGGCTACGGGCCTGCCCACAAACGAACATTACATTTTTATTTATATAGACTAGCTGTCCCCTGCCATGTGTTGTTGTGACCCAGTCTTTGTATATGTGTTTTGTGTGTATATATATGTGTATATGTGTGCTTTTGCGCATGCGTTGTAATGTATTCTTTTTGGGGGGTGGCTTTTTAAATCTCTTCTGCTGTGTTTTTCAGTGTTTTTACGAGTGATGGTCACTCATTGGCCTGATAGGTGTGTTGTGTCCAAATATGGTGTCAATTCATCCAGTGGTTTTTGAGTTATGTTATTTAGATGATAGATAGATAGATGGATGGATGGATGGATGGATGGATGGATGGATGGATGGATGGATGGATAGATAGATAGATAGATAGATAGATAGATAGATAGATCATATCGCTTCAACTGGGATAGGCAGTCTATGGGTGCATGTACACCACAAGTATCAAACACAAGGCAATCCACAATTCTGAAAAGCAAAAAGTCCTCACATAAGCCTACAGCAGGCATGGGCAGGCTTGGGCCCTCCAGGTGTTTTGGACTTCAAGTCCCACCATTCCTAACAGCCTCAGGCCCTTTCCTTTTCCCCCTCAGCCGCTTAAGCGGCTGAGGGGGGAAAGGAAGGGGCCTGAGGCTGTTAGGAATGGTGGGACTTGAAGTCCAAAACACCTGGAGGGCCCAAGTCTGCCCATGCCTGCAGTGCTGTAACTGTTAAGCATCAAAGAGCCCCAGGGGACAATGTGGAAGGTTGTTTACCTGACTGAGTTCAGCCTCAGAACAAGATGAGGCCTAGACCGGGCCTGTCACTCCTCGCAACAACCATGCTCGTTCCCATGGCAACTTGGCACAGCTTCCTCAGTGAGAGGTTGCTCTAATCTGCGAAATGTTTGAGGACGAGATATGGCCTCAAGTGGAAATTTCTATTCGTTAAGACTCCTCGTTCTGGTAGAGAAATTAGTGTATATCTTGCAACAGGTGGTCTCTTAAAATAAGTTTGCCCATGCCTGGCATAGACCTCTACAATGGCAGAGTAGATGAGGCCAGAGCATCAATGCCTAAATGATATGTTTACATTTGGAATTTGGCAATACTTGAAGAATTAACTCATTGGGTTGTCGTAGGTTTTTCGGACTATCTGGCCATGTTCTAGAAGCATTCTCTCCTGACGTTTCGCCTGCATCTATGGCAAGCATCCTCAAAGGTTGAACTCTGAGGATGCTTGCCATAGATGCAGGCGAAATGTCAGGAGAGAATGCCTCTAGATTAGAACATGGCCATATTGGCCTTTTTAGCTGCTGCATGACACTGTTGACTCATGATTAGATGGGGCTTCTTCTAGTGATGAATCAACACCTGCGTTTTTATTCTTGAACTAATAATAACAACAACAACAACTTTATTTGTATCCCACTACCCATGATTAGATGGAGCTTCTTCTAGCCATGAATCAACATCTGTGTTTTGATTGTTGAACTAAGAAGAAGAAGAAGAAGAAGAAGAAGAACAACAACAACAACAACAACAACAACAACTTTATTTGTATCCCGCCACTCATGATTAGATGGAGCTTCTTCTAGCCATGAATCAACACCTGCGTTTTGATTCTTGAACTAATAATAATACTAAGAAGAAGAAGAAGAAGAAGAACAACAACAACAACAACTTTATTTGTATCCCGCCACCATCTCCCAAAATGGATTCGAGGCAGCGTACATGGCAACAAAAGTGCAATACAGAAAAAGAAGAATACATAAAAGTTTGCCCACAACAATGAGCAACACCAAAAAACATAAAATAACAAATAATAATAATAATAATAATAATAATAACTTTATTTATATTCCCCTCTATCTCCCCAAAGGGACTAAGGGTGGATTACTTACAATAATTAACAAATACACATAACTTGTGAAAACACAACAAAAAAATAAAGTTAAAAACGAGATATACAAACCAATAGCCTACTGTCCAAATTCTGAAAATAACATTAAAATGACAGGGGTAAAACATCATTCTGTTTAATGTCATCCAGTTTAGATGATGCCTAACCATTACCAAAGGCTTGTTGGAATAGCCATGTCTTCAGCTCCCTCCAAAGGATTGAATAGTGGGGGCTTGCCTAATTTCCCTGGGGAGAGCGTTCCAAAGCAGGGGAGCCACAACCGAGAAGGCCCTCTCCCTTGTCCCCACCAACCGTGCTTGAGACAGAGGAAAGGGCTTTCCTGGCAGATCTTACAGCCCATGCAGGTTCATATGAGAGGATGCAGTCACATATATAGGTTGGACCCAAACCGCATAGGACTTTGTAGGTGATAACCTGCACTTTGAATTGGGACCGGACACTTATGGGCAGGCAGTGGTGCTGCTTTAGTAGGGATGTGGCATGCTCCCTATAGCTAGCCCTAGTCAGTAGCCTGGCTGCAGAACTTTGCACTAGTTGTAATTTCTGGACTATCTTCCAAGGCAGCCCCACATAGAGTGAATTGCAGTCATCCATTCAAGGTGTAACTAAGACATGGACAACTGTGGCCAAGTCTGACTTTTCGAGGTACGGTCACAGCTGGCGCACAAGTTTTACCTGTGCGAAGGCCCTCCCAGCCACCGCCGACACCTGTGCTTCAAGCATCACTGCTGAATCTAGGAGGACCCCCAGACTGCAGACTTGCGTCCTTTATTCCGGACATGGGCAAACTTCGGCCCTCCAGGTGTTTTGGACTTCAACTCCCACAATTCCTAACAGCCTACTGGCTGTTAGGAATTGTAGGAGTTGAAGTCCAAAACACCCAGAAGGCCAAAGTTTGCCCATGCCTGCTTTATTCCGATCCTGTTGCATTAATTCTACAGCAACTGGTACTTCTTTCTCTGGGTTGCCTATTCCTTTCTAGCTTTATTTTTAGACTTTTGAGTCCAAACCTTTACCTTAGGACCTGTATGACTAACAGGCAGCCCACACATGCTTTATACTAAATTAAAATCAGGTAAAGAAAAAACTCCTCTCATTGCATGTTATAACCAGAAATCCCACAGGTATGACTTTGGCTAGCTCAGTGTTTCTCAACCTGGGGGTTGGGCCCCCTGGGTGGGTTGCAAGGGGGTGTCTAAGGGTCGCTAAAGGCCATCAAAAACACAGTATTTTTTTGTTGGTCATGGGGTTTCTGTGTGGAAAGTTTGGCTCAATTCTACCATTGGTGGGGATTCAGAATGCTCTTTGATTGTAGGTAAACTATAAGTCCCAGCATCTACAACTCCCAAATATGAAGGTCTATTTCCCCCAAACTCCAGTAGTGTTCACATTTGGCCACATTAAGTATTTGTGCCAAGTTTGGTCCAGATCCATTATTTATTTATTTATTTACAACATTTATATGTCGCTCTTCTCACCCCGAAGGAGACTCAGAGCGGCTTACAAGATATATATAGGTAAAGATAAAGGTAGTCCCCGGACATTAAGTCCAGTCATGTCTGACTCTGGAGTGTGGTGCTCATCTCCACTTCTAAGTCGAAGAGCCGGCGTTGTTCATAGACACCTCCAAGGTCATGTGGCTGGCATGACTGCATGGAGCGCCGTTACCTTCCCGCTGGAGCAGTACCTATTGATCTACTCACATTTGCATGTTTTCGAACTGCTAGGTTGACAGAAGCTAGGGCTGACAGCGGAAGCTCAGGTTGCTCCCCAGAATTGAACCTGCGACCTTTTGGTCAACAAGCTCAGCAGCTCAGCGCTTTAACCCACTGCGCCACCGGGGGCTCCCCTCACAAGATATATACATACAATATATTATATTAGCATAGTACCTATATTGTACTATATCATTATATTGTAATATTATTAGTAATATTACATGTAATATAAAATATATAATTATAATATTGTATTATTATTATTATTATTATTATTATTATTATTATTATAGTCTGAGTCCAATATTCTCAATCTGAATATTCCAACCAATATTCAAATTTGGGCATATCGGGTATTTGTGCCAAATTTGGCCCAATGAAAACACATCCTGCATATCAGATATTTATATTACGCTTCATAACAGTAGCAAAATTGTATTGTCGAAGGCTTTCAAGGCGGGAATCACTGTGTTGTTGTAGGTTTTTTCGGGCTATATGGCCATGTTCCAGAGGCATTCTCTCCTGACATTTCGCCTGCATCTATGGCAAGCGTCCTCAGAGGTAGCAAGGTCTGTTGGAACTAGGAAAATGGGTTTATATATCTGTGGAATGACCAGGATGGGACAAAGAACTCTTGTCTGCTGGAGCTAGGTGTGAATGTTTCATATAAATGTCGTAAATAAATAATTAATAAATAAACTGACCACTTTGATTAGCATTTGATGGCCTGGCAGTGTCTGGGGCAATCTTTTGTTGAGAGGTGATTAGACATCCCTGATTGTTTTCCCTCTGTTGTTTTGCTGTCATAATTTTAGAGTTTTTCAATACTAGTAGCCAGATTTTGTTCATTTTCATGGTTTCCTCCTTTCTGTTGAAATTGTCCACGTGCTTGTGGATTTCAATGGCTTCTCTGTGTAGTCTGACATGGTGGTTGTGCGAGTGGTCCAGCATTTCTGTGTTCTCAAATAATATGCTATGTCCAGGTTGGTTCATCAGGTGCTCTGCTATGGCTGACAAGCATGTGGACAATTACAACAGCGAAACAACAGAGGGAAAACAATCAGGGACATCTGTGTATGAGATTTATTTTAATTGCTTCGTATTAGTATTTGTATTTTGCTTCGTACTGTAATTGTTATTGCTTGTATTGATGTATTGTGGGCTCGGCCTCATGTAAGCCGCACCGAGTCTCTTGGGGAGAAGGTAGCGGGGTTTAAATAAGGATTATTATGTATTGTCGAAGGCTTTCATGGCTGGAATCACTCAGTTCTTGTGGGTTTTTTCGGGCTATATGGCCATGTTCTAGAGGCATTTCTCCTGACGTTTCGCCTGCATCTATGACAAGCTTCCTCAGAGGTGAGGTCTGCTGGAGCTGGGAAAAAAGATTATTATTATTATTATTATTATTATTATTATTATCACATCTCAACAAAAGATTGCCCCAGGCACTGCCAGGCCGTCAAATGCTAATCAAGGTGGTCAGTTTGTTTGTTTATTTATTTACTTACTTTGCTTATATATCGCTGTTCTCAGCCCAGGGGCGACTCACAGCGGTGTACAACATAGGAACAACAAAATTCAAGACACAGTATAAAAAACAATTCACAATCCAGCATTATACAAAACATCGTCATTACTACGAAAACCATTCCGCGTCATCTCATCGTCCAAACCACAATCCAGTATCATTTCCGTTGTTCCATTCCTAAAGTCATTACCAATCATTGCACTTCTTGTTCGAATGCCTTCTTGAACAACCAAGTCTTTAATTTCCTGCGGAATATCATCAGGGAAGGAGCCTGTCTAATGTCCGCGGGAAGAGTGTTCCACAGCCGAGGAGCCACCACCGAGAAGGCCCTATCTCTCGTCCCCGCCAGCCGTACTTGTGAAGCAGGCGGGATCGAGAGCAGGGCCTCCCCGGACGATCTCAAAGTCCTGGTGGGCTCGTAGGTCGAGATGCGGTCGGATAGGTAAGTTGAAACATTCACTCCTAGCTCCAGCAGACAAGAGCTCTTTGCCCCACCCTGATCATTCTACAAATATATAAACCCTTTTTCCTAGTTCCAACAGACCTCACTACCTCTGAGGATGCTTGCCATAGATGTAGGCGAAACGTCAGGAGAGAATGCCTCTAGAACATGGCCATATAGCCCGAAAAAACCTACAGCACAGTAGCCAAATTACAGTTGTGAAGTAGTAATGGAAATAATTTTATGGTTGGGGGTCACCATAACATGAGGAACTGTGTCAAGGGGTCGCGGCATTAGGAAGGATGAGAACCACAAGGATTGCGATGAGTCAAGGAACCTAACCAATTAATATCTGCATAAACATTTTCTATTAGCACACTCGGGGGGGGGGGGGGTTGAGCACGTGATTCTGGGCAAAAAGGAGCATGAGGGGGCGGGGCTTGAGAGAAGAATCAGCGCGGGGCCTCGAGCAGGGGATTGGCGGCGCGCTGAGCCAAGGGGCGGGGCTTATCGGGCCCGAGGGGGCGGGGCCTCGCGGGAGTGGAATGTTTTGGGTGCGGCGCTTCCGGGTTGAGCCCCTGACGTCCCAATCCCACCCAGGCGCGCTGCGGTGTGTATGTCGCTAGCAGGCTAATTTTGCGCCTGCGCACTGGGAAGGGGGAGAGCTTCCCAGCCGCAGCTTCTCAGTTGCGCCTGCGCAGTGGCCATCTCTCAAGCTTCCTAAGGCGAGCGCATGCGCAGTGCCGTCGGGCGGTGTCGGTTCCGGGTAAAGCAGCAGCAGCAGCGCTAAGGAGCGGCTGCAGGGGGTTCTTCAGAGGATCGGCCATGTCGGCAGCGACAGCAGCAGCGCCCGGCGGGGCAGGAGCCGTGCCTGTGCCCGGGGCGCCGAGATTGGGCGTGGAGACGGTGAAAGGGCAGGTGTTCGACGTGGGCCCGCGCTACACGGACCTGCAGTACATCGGCGAGGGCGCCTACGGAATGGTGTGGTGAGTGAGAGAGCGAGAGCGCGAACGGCTCGGAACGGCCCTTCTCGGCCGCCGTACCCAAACCTAGGCCAACGTTCTGCTGTCTAAAACTGGCCCCGCGCGGCCGCCGTACCCTCAGAACCAGGCCTCCGCCATATTGTTTTAAGTTCCTGAACCTCTCCAGAACAAGAGGGTGTCGTTCTCAATAACTGTGCGCCTCTCAATCCTTCAAAGAACCCTGGCCCAGCTGAGGCTCCTGGGAGTTGAAGTCCTACACCTCTGGAGGGCTGAATTGCACTGTAAGCCAATCAGGCACACAAAACACACCCCAAGCCTGCAAAGTTATGGTTGCCGCCTACTAAGCTCCTCCCAGGGATTGGCCCCGCTATCTCTCTGGGCCAATATTTGCCAGGCTTCTTGGCTAAGGCCTTGCCTTGGAGGGGTGCCAACACCAGGCCCTTTTGTGCGTTTGGCTTCGAGGGCTGCATCTATTCTACAGCATAGATCAAGCAAGGGCAAACTTGGGCCCTCCAGGTGTTTTGGACTCCAGCTCCCACCATTCCTAACAGCCTCAGGCCCCTTCCTTTTGCCCCTCAGCCGCTTAAGCGGCTGAGGGGCAAAAGGAAAGGGCCTGAGGCTGTTAGGAATGGTGGGAGCTGGAGTCCAAAACACCTGGAGGGCCCAAGTTTGCCCATGCCTGATCTATGCCTTAGAATGAGTGCAGTTTGAAACTGCCATGGCTCAAGACTGTGGCACCCCAGGGATTTGTAGCTTGGTGAGGCACCAGCTCTCTTTGAAGGCTAGAAACATTGTAAAAACTATAAGTCCCAGGATTCCATAGCATTGGGCCATGGCATTTAAAAGCTGTGCCAAACTGCATTCCTTCTCCAGTGTATATGCACCTGAGATGTCAGGGAGCCTGAGGCAGCAGCCATCATGTCTGCCATCGTTGCAGCAATCGATGAAGAAATTGCCAATGATAGCAATTGTCTTTCAGATAGTTGCACTGCAAGAGCCCAGTCGAAATGGATAAGCTTTTCCTTTCCAAATCTTTCGCTGCTGTGTATTCGTTAAGCATCACACTAGGTGCCTGGTGTATTTAAACACTTTAGTTCTGTATGCCAGATGGTTTCACTAAAGCAGTGGTTCTCAACCTGTGGGTCCCCAGGTGTTTTGGCTACAACTCCCAGAAATCCCAGCTGCTTTGGGTGCATCTATACCAGTGGTTCTCAACCTGTGGGTTCCCAGATGTTTTGGCCTTCAACTCCCAGAAATCCTAACAGCGGGTAAACTGGCTGGGATTTCTGCGAGTTGTAGGCCAAAACACCTGGGGACCCACCGGTTGAGAACCACTGATCTACACTATATAATGAGTGCAGTTTCACACCCATAGTTCAATAATGTGGAATCCTGGGGGATGTAGTGTTACAAAGCCTTTTAGCCTTCTCTGCCAAAGATGCTGGTACTTCACCAAACTACAACTCCTGTGATTCCATTGAGCCATGAGTTAAAGTGTTGTGAAATTGCATTATTTGTACGGTGTAAATGCACCCCAAGTGTGGCTCATTGGTCCTAATTTCTGATTATATATGCTGGTTTCTACACTAAAGTCAACACCTGATTTGCATTTGTTATGTTACTATTAGCCTGTAGATGTCTGGACTGCAGTAGATGTTAGTTATGTCTAGAAGGGTTCTCTAAGCCAGGATACTTTTTATAATATTTTAGAACACCATACATAGCCACCATACCATTGAATTGACTATGTTGAATGGATACCCAGGCTTCTGCTTGAACTCCCAATACCTGTAGCTTCTTTAGGCTGATGTATTCATGACCATCTTTCTAAGCATCTTGTCTGTGTGAGAGAAAAAGCCCAGAGACATGATACTTAGAAAGATGGTCATGGCTTGCCTCAGAAGCATTTCTCCATGTTATTAAGTGTTAACACTTTTCAGGTCTCCATTGTGTCAATTCTAGCAAGCTTGCCATTTGAATGCACTGTGCTGAACAGCTGAACTCTTATCAACAATTGCATCTCATTATCTGTATTGTGAAAACTTGGTGTTTCTCCTGTACTTCTGTTCTTGAATCAATCCCATTGACAAAGATATAAATCTGGGGTGTGTATCTTGCTATTTGACAAGCTTTTGGGTGCAGTTCTCTCTGCTTGTTTCTCTTTTAAAGCATCACATTGCTTTCTTCCACTGGAATGATACTGGATAATTTCTGTTATGAAAGTGTGCAGAAATAACTTACTGAGAAGACAACGCAGACCTAGAGATCCTTATCTGCCCATGCCTTCCTTTCTCCACAGTTCTTCTTATGACCATGTGAACAAGATTCGAGCTGCCATCAAAAAGATCAGTCCCTTCGAGCATCAAACCTATTGCCAACGCACACTGCGTGAAATAAAGATACTACTCCGCTTCAAACATGAGAACGTCATCGGCATCAATGACATTTTGCGTGCCCCTACTATTGATCAGATGCGTGATGTGTATCCTTGCAAATCTTTGTTATCCCTTCCACAACATCCTTCATAAATGGATGGTTATTATGTACAGGAAATGTATACATGAAATGACAATCTGTGTCCATCCTCCCTAGTTCTAGTCTATCTTTGAACCAAATATTCATGTTGGAAGCTCCAGCTGACCAAAAACAAGGATTGCTGGGAATTAATTATACTAGGAAGCAGCTTTGTGTTGCTTCATTGTTGCCTTCTGGCAATAGCTTCAGATATTATTCTGTGAGTACTTTGCATCTAAAAACTCAAAATGCTTTCTCAGTATCATCTCTGTGCATATCTGCACACCATGGAATTGGAAAGTGATTATAGTCATTCTACTTCATCACACTAGAGAATGAATCCACTTTAAATCTGGTTGCTGCCCCCTGCAGAATTCTGGGATTTATAGTTTGGTGAGGCTGTTAAAGGCTCCTCCCTAAACCACAAACCCCAGAATTTTGCAGGAGGCAGCAACTGGATTTAAAGTGGATTCATTCTCTAGTGTGATGAGGCCTTAGCTGCCTTAAGATGATACTCTTTCTGACAAGACTCATCAAAGTGATGTAAGTCCCTTCTCTCTGGTTTAACGCCAATTGATGAAAGTCACTCCAGTTTGGAGGATGGTGATGTTGTTGCTAGTGTCATGGCTTCATTTGATTATGCATGCGTTTTATGTTTTGCCCCAAATAATGTGCATTGTTACTTCCCTTGACTATCTTCTTTGCCTCCCCTTTCTTGGAGGAGGCACATTTTCTCATTTTACAGATACATAGTTCAGGATTTAATGGAGACAGATCTGTACAAGCTGCTAAAGACCCAGCAACTCAGCAACGACCACATCTGTTACTTCCTCTACCAGATTCTCAGAGGGCTGAAATACATTCACTCTGCCAATGTGCTGCATAGGGATCTAAAGCCCAGCAATCTTCTCATCAATACCACATGCGACCTGAAGGTGGCATTTAGCAACTGTTGCTTCAGCCTCTTGTTGCTTTTCCCATCTGATATCCACCTCTACCCTATTGCATTTTGATTAAATTTTTGCTCACTCTGGGTTTGCCACTCTTGCCTATCCCATTCTTCCCTTTCTGCTTACAGATCTGTGATTTTGGCTTGGCCCGAATTGCTGATCCAGACCATGACCACACAGGGTTCTTGACAGAATATGTTGCCACCCGCTGGTACCGAGCCCCTGAAATCATGCTCAATTCCAAGGTAAGTGGCTTGAGGTAGAGAGAGCTTGGAATCCAGGATTCCTGAAGTAATGATAAATAACAAACCAACAAGTATTTTTCATTAAATGTTTTCATAAAATAAAATCAGCATAAAATTGATTTAATCTGCTACTCTTATTTCTGATTATTACAAACGTTTGATTTTGTTGGCTTGTGTAATTGTGAATGCGGATTCCTGACTCCCCTGGAAAGAAAAATAATACCTTGTTTGGTCTTCAATGAAAATAGCTTCTAAGATGTGAAAAAGTTATAAACTAAAGCATACCCTTTACATTTGAGAAGGCTTTTATCATGTCGTCTCGGTAGCTCACTGCAGTGAAATGACAGCAAAAAGCCACAATACAATTACCAAATTTCTATTTCCTGTCCCTTATCTGTTAAGGTTCATGTGACTGAGCCTACCCATACTTTAGCTTGTCACTTCCTTCAAAAGCCATCCTTCCCATTGTCTGTTTTCTTCCTCATCTCTCTACATTGCTTAAACTGCCACCTTATTTTCTTATCTTTGAGACATTTGAGTTCTGAGGTTTTTGCACATCACCTCCATTGTAGGTTTGGTTGGAAGAAAGGAGGTATTCCTGATTACTTCTCACTTACTCAACAGTTGAAGATGCTTTTCTCTATGAGGGATTGAAAGTTTGAGTTTTTATTCTGCTTAAAAGCTGCTGTAATGCAAGAGGCAGGAAGTGACATTCACAGATCATTTGTTTTATATGGCCTTAATAAGATGTGAGCAGGGTTGGACTAAGGGTCCCACATCCAGGATTGTCTTTCCATGTCTTTCCTCTTTCTTAGGGCTACACCAAGTCCATTGATATATGGTCTGTGGGCTGCATCCTGGCCGAGATGCTGTCAAACCGACCCATCTTTCCTGGCAAGCACTACCTGGATCAGCTTAACCATATCCTGGGTAAGCGGAGAGAGTGGGGAGTGTCAAACATTTGGCAAGATTGTGTAAGAGAGATTTTCCTAGCTTGTTGTTGAATTGTAGGCTTTGCCTCTCTTGATCTCTGGTTACACTCTTTTTAATGCCTGAAAAATTCCTTGTTACAGATTCGATACCTGTTTCTTCTCTAAGACTTGACACATCCTAGATCCCAATGTTCTGCCCATCTATCTCTCCAGGTATTCTAGGTTCCCCATCTCAGGATGACCTGAACTGCATCATCAATATGAAGGCGCGCAACTATCTCCAGTCGCTGCCCCAAAAGCCCAAGGTACCCTGGAACAAACTGTTCCCTAAGGCAGATCCCAAAGGTAAGTGAGGAAAAGAATGCAGAACATGTACATGTCATAGAATACATGACTCACAGTGTCGAGCTCAGAACATATACGGTTGGCTAATGACAGTTACCTGTGGTAGAAGTCTTCAGTGTTTTATAGCCTGGAGCCAATCCTGAATTAAATTTGACCCAGGACATCTGCTCTTGTTCTGTTTTTGCTAGCAACTTCTCAGCTTATTTTCTTCCATTAGACTGGATTAGATTGTAAGGGGCTTGGCAAGCTAATGCAGGATAATAGCTAACTGGGTACATTGAAGGTAGTATATTTCTGAATGTTAGATATACTTTAGGAGAAGGTTAAAATATTACTTTGTGAGAATTATCTGGTCAACCATTGCTGGAAACAGGATACTCATCTTAGGTGGGGTGCATGGAGATCCAGTTGGGCTCATGCTTTATGGTTTTTTAGGGGTTTTTTTCATGTCAGGAGCGACTTGAGAAACGGCAAGTCACTTGTGGTGTGAGAGAATTGGCCGTCTGCAAGGACGTTGCCCAGGGGATGCCCGGATGTTTTACCATCTTGTGGGAGGCTTCTCTCATCTCCCTGCATGAGAAGCTGGAACTGACAGACAGGAGCTCACTCCGCTCCCCGGATTTGAATTGTTGACCTTTCAGTCAGCAGTCCTGCCGGCACAAGGGTTTAACCCATTGCGCCACAGGGGTTTTTATGGTGATTTCACTTGACACAGTCTTCAGTCTGGCACATAGCCAGCCCTAGGAGTTTTGACCTATTGCCTTAAAAACCAGCAGTTGCCATCCTAAACTGCACTCTGCTGCCACCTCTGGCTACGTTCCCTCCCTACAACCATCTGTTTATCAACCTATTAAGAAGAAATAGCATTGTTGCTTCTGTTGCCATCTGCTGTTTGGTTGCTCATAGTGCATTCTCTTATGTCTGTTCTCAGCTCTAGACCTGTTGGACAAAATGTTGACCTTTAACCCCAACAAACGCATCACAGTGGAGGAGTCCTTGGCCCATCCTTACCTAGAGCAGTACTACGACCCCTCAGATGAGGTACTTGGTTCTTGGAGTTTAACAGGATCGGGGAAAGAGAAAGTCCAGAGTTGAAAAAAAATTAAGCTTTTTGAACTGCCAAATCCCAGCTTAGCTAGTGGGCTTGGGAGGAAGACATTTACAAACCAGGATAACTGGATTTTATCTGTCTCTCTCTCTGGCTTTGGCTCCCTCTAGCCGATTGCTGAAGAGCCATTCACTTTTGACATGGAGCTGGATGATCTTCCCAAAGAGAAACTGAAAGAACTGATATTTGAGGAGACGGCACGCTTCCAGCCTGGCTATCAAGGTCCCTGAGGGGTTGTTTGGACCATTGGTGAGTATATCTTCATTTTTAAAAATGGAATACTGGGCTTCAGTGTAAGTTAGATGTTGCCTTTTGGCATAGGGTGGTATTATTACTATCATTATTATTATCATTATTATTATTTGATACACAACAAGATTAGTACACAGCAAACAAGATCACTATGCTGGGTGGGTTTTGTATTTGATCACACTTCCCAAATGTCTAGGATTGTGATGTATCAGTGAATAATGTGTGCAGGTCCAAGCAGAGTGGCCTTTTGCAGCTGACAGATGGTAATTTTGTCAGTGCCAATTATTTTTAAGTGCAGGCCAAGGTCTTTAAGCACTGCACCCAGTGTGCCGATCACCACTGGGATCACCTTTACTAGCTTGTGCCAGAGTCTTTGCAGTTCTATCTTTAAATCCTATTATTATTATTATTATTATTATTATTATTAGTTTACCCCTTTGGTTTAGAGATGTGAATATATGCTATATTCAGGGTTTAACCCATTGCGCCACTGAGATTAAAATGGTTTCAAACTTTTGTAGTAGTTTTTTCCTAAGAAAAAGAAGTTCCTATAACTAATTATTTGGAGATAATAAAAGTATGATTCATCTCCTCAAACAAGGATTAAACATCCCTTCCCATTGCCAAAAGGGCCATGGAAATGTTGCCATACTGAGGTAGTACTACATAATGGGACTAATTCACAAGGCAGACACTTAAGACAAATTATGAAATAGATGCGAAACGCCAACCATGCTTCCTGTGTTTGCCTCACACACAGAAAAAGCCCTTTTAACTGAACTGCTGAGGTATGTGTGTTGCAAAAGTTTGTCTTGGATTCACTGTAGCAAGCTTTGTAAATTGCAATATGCCGCAACTATAGTATGGATCCTGTTTGAAGCTGGTACAGTGTGGCAGCTTGGTCCTACTTCCATCTCAAGCTCAGTTGGTGAGAATGAGAAGCTGGCCTTCTCGGTGGCTGCCCCTCGGCTCTAGAACTCCCTGCCCAGGGAAGCCAAAATGGCCCCCTCTCTGTTGTCCTTCTGGCAGCAGGCTAAAACCATTTTATTCAGGCAGGCTTTTAAAGATGATGGTGTTTAAGACCATCAAGGGCTGCTGTGATTTTGTGATGTGATTTTATATGCTTTTAACCCGGATTGTTTTAATACTAACGTTATTTAATACTGTTTTATATTTATTTATATTTGTACATTTTAAGTTGCGTTGGAATGTTTTTACTTGTGAGCCGCTTTGAGTTTCCTTATGGAGAGATAAAACGGGATATAAACAAACAAACAACAACAACAATAATAAAGAATTCTGCAGTGCAAAGGAGACCAGAAAAGAGCAAAACTGTCCGCTTGGCTTGCTCAAAGAAGATAAGAGAAGAGCAAAACTGTCTATCCAGCAGCAGTTATACAGGCTATAACAATTGTTGCAACAGGAAATACCAGATATTTCCTTATGCAACACAGGAAGAGATAGTTGTGCTTGTATAAACCCTTCCTCTAGTTATGCCATCATAAATTACTCAAAAGATTCTGGTTTAAGTAATAGCTAACTGATTTGTAGTCCAGACTGTTTGTCAGGAGGCGCAATGTTCACTGGATTTCTTGTTCTTGCAGGTCTCTGCTTCAACAGGAGGTGATTTGGGACTGTACCCGCTCCCCTATCAGATTTTTTGAGGGGAGCACAGGATTCAGGGAGTACCAATTTGGGGGTGCCCCTGTTGACTTGCTGTACAACTGCGCTTTGCTACGTGGCTGTGAACCCTGGTAACCCATCTCTGGTCCCCCTTAATGTGATGTGTTGGGGTGAGACCCTGGTGCCCAGGTTGGGAAAGGGGAGGGGCTGCTCCTCTCCTCTGCAGGAGGGAAGGGAAATCGGTTGCCCCAACCCTCTACGCCCCCTTTGGAGAAATTGAAGGGGGAGCGTCATCTCCTCTTTTTTGGCATTTTATTGTCTTTGTTAATGAGTTAATAAACTAATGCTAATTTTAGCAGGGCCATTTTTGATCCCTTGGGCATTATTAACAAGGGGAGTTGAATGTAAAATTCCAGCTCCTGGAGTCTCCTTCCAGTAATCCACTTGAACCTCACTACCCTTTGAAAGCTGGGGACAGAACCCAAAGATTCTGGCTCAGTTTTGCACAAAACTCTTCAAGAACACAGGGGCCCCAGTTCCTCCATGCACAAATGGAGGGCACGTCTATGCTGGCTTTTGTCCTTGGGTTAGTGCCATTTTGAAATGTCCGCAGTTGCACATCTGACTATATTCATCGCTGTGGGTCCCATCTGGTATACAGTGCAAGCTAAGATCCATCAGATGCTGAAAAGTGTGCTTGGTTTGAAGAAGGGCACATGTCTGCCCCTTCTGCTTTAAATGTATTGTTTTGAAAAGCTGTGCAGCTGGCAAAGAGGTTTTTCAGTGTCCTCTGATTCCTCCAATTGGTGAGGACAGAGTTCGTAGATGTCTCCCTAGCTTCCTCCCCCTACCTGCATCTATTTGAGAAATTGGACAGCTGAGTATGCAAACTCTTACATGCCTCGATAAATAAATTGGCCCCTGCAACAACTTGGCACTTTTGTCTTCTTGCTGCTATGAACTAACATGGCTGCCCTCTAATTCTCCACTCCTTGATAATATTTTTAAATAACTATGTGTATTTTAACACCCAGTCTCTACCATGCAGAACAAATTCCAAAAATAGTTGAGCCTGCAGTGATCAGGAAACATTAATTTAAAAGGGAGAGGAAAGACTGGGAAGATAAAGGATAATCTCTGTGTGTCCTGAGGGGATGGCCCAGCTATCCCATAACAACTGGCCAGCTTATAGGTGGAGGAGGCATTTTAGATACATGAGCAGTAAAATAAGCAAGTTATTTGTTCTGGCATCCACTGAAAGTGGGAATGAAGCCACTTCATTTCAAATTGAGCCTTAAAGGAGTGCCACTTCTCAGATGGATTAACCTTTTAGGCCCTTTCATATGTGCGTCACTTTGGATAAATTAAGACTGTTGGAACCTTTTGGTTCCCAAAGGAAAATTCTGTATGTAAAAAGTGCAAAAAGTCATTGTTTCTTTAGCTTTCTGGCTGAGTGAGAAGGAAGCTTCTCTGTTCAAACAGGGTTGCCTGGACCCTTCTCCTCCGGTCAAGTGTTCTTCAGTGTGTTGGGTTACTCCTCCCACCATCCCTAGCCCTTATGCCAGTGATGGCAGGAATTGTAATACAATACATCTGGAGGGGTCCAGTTGGAGAAGCCTGATCTTGAACTTATGGTGACACAGGATGGGCTTTCTTTGTGGATGTTATATTCCGAGAGAATCTGGATTGAAGGGATTTAATGCCTCCCCAACCTCTCCTGCTTTGAATTGTATAAAGACCCTGAAATAAATCATTCCTTTATTCCTTCCATGTGTAATGTCATCTCTTGCTTTTGAGTTGATGGGGAGGGAAAACAGAATTGTCAATTTAGAAGTGGCATTAAAGGTTATCCAGTACAGCACCCTGCCACTGCAAAACATCTTCTACTATGATGCTCCTGACAAGTTATGCAATCTCTGCTGTGAAACTTTTAGCAAAGAGGAATACACTGTTGCCCTGCCAGTTATTTGTTTTGGCATCCACATTCTTCTTAATGTTTAGCAGCAATCCTCCTCCTTGTATATAAACCTATCATTACAGATCCTATAGTCAAGTGAGAGAAAACATTTATTCCATTATACAAGTGATGGGTTGTTGTGAGTTTTCCGGGCAGTATGGCCATGTTCCAGAAGCATTCTCTCCAGACATTTCACCTGCCTCTATGGCAGGCATCCTCTAAGGAATGTTTCTTGAACATGGCCATACTGACCAGAAAACTCAACAACCCAGTGATTCCAGCCATGAAAGCTTTCAACAATACATACATGTGATGGTTCTCCAAATATTTGAAGGCTGCTATCATGTTGCCTGGTAGTTGTCTCTTGTACAAGCTAAATGTAACCAAGTCCTTCAGGCTTTCCACATAGGAGAGTTGTGGACAAAGCTTAGCACTCCAGATGTTGCTGAATTGTAGTTTACAGTATTCCTCACCACTGGGAATTGCAGTCAATTGACATCTGGAAGGCTAAACGTTATCCATATCTGACATAGGTTTTCGTTTCCAAACATTTTGTTTTCTTCCTTGGTGTGTATTTCATGTGGTATTATGGTTCAACACTGAAACATCACACTGGCTGCCCAGAAACAGATAGTGCTGAGACAAATAATGTATAGGCAGATGATTAGAAAAATATTATTTTCTCCGGTCTGACTTCAAAGATGGTAGATTATCATGTGTTCCATGTGACTAGAATATGTACGCATAAATATGGATTGTGACACCAATTGTCATTCCATATCTGACAACTCAGAATTAGTGCTGTATTACAAAATGAAAAGAAATGCAATACACACCCTTTGTTCCAACTAAAACCCTCTACGACTCACTACATTGCAGACTGGCATAAATTACTTTTATCAGAGAGTCACTATTTCCTTGATGAGCTTGTCAAGCGGGATTCGGAGATCTTATCAGTACAGGTCACAAGGAAATAGTTCTAGGGAACTTTCCTTGTCTGCATTGACGTCTCATATCAATCAAATTTAATACAAGTAAAACTAGAGGCGCAAAAGGGGGACATGTGGCTTGATAGTTTTTCACAGTGATCTGTATTAAGACACAGTTTGAACAGATTATAGACGCTCATAAGTAAGGAAACTCCAAACTGGGTAGATTCCTAGAATGGGAATTGTTTTGTGAAATAAAGATTATTAATACATATTTTTTTACCATACTTGTATCTCGCCTTTCTCAATCCCAAAGGGGACTGAAGGCAGCCTTACAAACCCAACAATTCAATGCCGCATATATACATACATCAATGAATTAACAAAAACATTAAAACCATCCAATTAAAACATAACATTGAAACAACCATTAAAATCATATACTGTATAAAGAAACTGCCAAATGTACTGAAAACACACTTGGGTACCATTTTATGGGTAAGAACAAAAACCAAAAGTCTTTTCAACTTAGTTTAATAAAACATTCCTAATCCTGTGTCTCGGCTCTTCAGTGGGGACTCCAAGATAATATGCACAGGCAAAAAGCTAAACATGCTAACTATTAAAACTGTTAACTATTAAAAATCAAGCAGTAGTATCACAACTGATAAAAAGAACAGGACATTTTTTCCTTTTTACCAGTCTTCTACAATTGTTCTTAACTGAGTGTCAAGATATTCAGGTTTCAAAAGAGTTTCCCCAGGTTTGTCTGATAATCTGGGGCCTTCTGGGTTCAAAATGGCTTCTGATATGGAAAATGGCCAAAATGAATTGTTTACTTGGTACCTAAAACAGACAGTGAATTACTCATTTTTTCCCTCACCAAATGTTCCTGAGTTGGACAACATTACAGAGAAAGTCCTGTCTTTTTTCTGTGACATGGTTGAGAGGAGATGGGACCTACCCAAGCTTCTCTTGAGGACCGAAGTGTGTGGGCAGATTTGTATGGTTGAGGCCTCCCATCTCGCAACCTTATGAGCCAACTGAATGCAGCCATTCCTCTGAGACAACGTGCATGATTAAGTCTGAGCTGGAAGATGTTCAAGAATTACTTCTTTCATTGTCTTCATAGCATCTCTGAAATGCCATGCGCAGGAAGTACTTCTGCTTAAAAATTATCCACCACACCGTGAAAGTGGGAATTAGCTTGTGATCATCCCTTAACAGGGCTCTCACTCCAATTTGCTTATTAGGGCCCCTTTTCTGCTTCTCAAAACCATCTTTGACATCTCTACCAAATGATCCACAATTATCTTTCAAGAATTGCCTAGTAGTTATCATGATGTGATTAAAAAGAAACCAATCACCCATCATTTTAGCCTTAAGCATGTTAGCTGATAATACAAGAGGGTTTATTGTGTTATACTCTCTCCTACTCAATGTCATGCTCTTCTTGCTTTTTCTTATCCATTTACTCACCTATCTTCAGTCAATTCTTTCATGTGTTGATATAACATACAAAACATACAGTATGACTCCTGCCGGGGATGTGTTCCAAGCCCCTTCTCACAATGAATACCTAAAGCATATATTTTTACCACACATGGACCAGACACATACCTTAGAATTGCATAGGAGAACCTAGAAACTTCCACAAACACCTGCAGGGGGGAAATCTTTTGCATCGTGGGTAAGTTAAAACTGGATATTTAGACTGTGGATAAGAGAGCCATCCATATATAACTCATAGGCTTCTGATTTAGCTGACAACCTCTTTCACTCAAAGTAACTGTTCTAAAGAGGAATCCAAATGTCTCATACAGATCCAAAGGTAACACAGTCCAGAAATAGCCAAAAACCACAAGTACAGCATAAATTCACAAGCAAAAGGTATGCTTAGCAAAACTTGAGCAGGAATATGAAAACAAGAATATAGAAAACTTATAGAATACTTCAAAATAAAACCAAGGCTTGACCAAAACCAGAGAACTTAGGCCTAACTTCTCACTCAAACACTACGTTGCCTGAACTAATCCTTAGGAAACAACTTGCTGATTAATAGGCAACCATGAAGTCACTGCTTTTCCCATGAATTCCCTCCACCACTTTCCCACATAATCGCTCTGACCAGCACTACTTATTTTCTACTCTCATCTGTATAAGATTATTGTTAATCTCCATAACTCCAGGTGTTTTTCTCTGGGAACCTTCCATATCACTTAGCTCTTTGCTCCACACCTTATCTAATGTTACCATTTCTGGTAACCATTTCTCCTCTGACTGACCTTGAAGCCTGGCACTTTCCAAGTCAGGTTTCTCACAGACAGAACCATCACTTCCCTAACTTGAATCTTCATCACTTGCCCCAGAAAATACCACAGGAAATCCCACAATCTTCTCGAAATCACCAGCCTTAGGCTGCACTACAACACTAACCATCTGACCCAGTGGCCTTTTAGGGGAGTTTCCTTTTGAATACTTCATTACCGGCTTGCTTGCTAGAGGACAGACAATGAAGACAATATGAATGTCACACAGGGAAATTGGGTTCATAATTCTACACTTGAGTGTTTGAAAGGGTGAATCACCAAGTTTAATGTACGTGAAAACCCCTACATTTCCTTACTGGCAAGATCTTCTAGAACCTGATATGAACTTGAAGGAGAATGAGGTGGAATTTTGGAATCTGCCAATTTAGACAACAGATGGAAGAGATGCCCTTTTTGAATGCTGCATATATTTAACAACAACAAAACCCTATAAGAAAAACATATAGCAGCTAAACAGCCTACTCTCCATGTGCTAGTTGGTATAATTAGCACATGTGCTTGAGTTGGTATAATTAGGGATTTTAAACTGGCACCCTAACCAGCAGTCTGAAATAATCTAGCTCATATTACCACCTCAAAACTTTACAGACCACCTCCTAGACATATAAACAACTCCTTATAATATTTAAGGTGTACAATTTCTGTTGGCATCTAACCCAGCCTTCAGCAGCGGAGGCAAGGATGGACCAAACATGTTCATAGCCATCCTATTATGCATGCAACATAATGACCTAATAGTTCCTTACAACAAGAATGCCTCATAACCCTTGGAAAGAACAAAGGCTTGACTGTTTATTGGGCATCTGAAACTAGACTTGAGATTTGCATCACTCTTTTTTACAAAAAGTGTATGTGTGTATGCATGAATATTATACACACACAAAAAGAAAAATGTCATGAAATGTGTCCACAAGAAACATTTACAGTGGTTTTGTAAATAAACTCACAAAAATGATTGCCATGAAAAAAAAAATACTAGCCTGCTGAGGCTGGCAAAGAAGAGTGGTAGAGATTTCCACCTCTTCATTATTGCATTTCATTATCCGCATGCTAAGGAGGTAGATTTCAGCAGTGGATGCTGGTTGGACCACTCTATCCCTTAACTATCCTTGATTGCTGCAAGCTGAGGCATAAAGCAGTGTTTCTCAACCTTCCTAATGCCAAGACCCCTTAATACAGTTCCTCATGTTGTGATGACCTCCAATCAGAAAATTATTTTCGTTGCTACTTCAAAACTGTAATTTTGCTACTGTTATTAATTGTTATGTAAATATCTGATATGCAGGATGTATTTTCATTCACTGGATCAAATTTGGCACAAATACCCAATACGCTCAAATTTTAATACTGGTGGATTTGGGGGGGATTGATTATGTCATTTCAGAGTTGCAGTTGCTGGAATTTATAGTTTACCTACAATCAGAGAGCATTCTGAACTTCACCAGTGATGGAATTGAACCAAATTTGGCACACAGAACTCCCACAACCAACGTAAAATACTGGAAGGGTTTGGTGGATATTGACCTTGAGTTCTGGAGTTGTAGTTCGCCTACATCCAGAGAGCACTATGGATTCAAACAATGAAGGATCTGGACCAAACTTGGCATAAATACTCAATATGCCCAAATGTGAATACTAGAGTGTCTTATTTTCAGGGAAACATGGTAATGTGCTCATGTATCTTTATTCACTTCTTTGTTGCCTATGGCTATCAAATGAATGCTTCAATGGAGAGATGATTTTGAAAGCTATTTGCTCATCTCCTAAAGAAGTGAGAGACTGAAGTGGCTTATTACACATGCTAATAGTTTGGGATGCTACCTGTACTAATCTGGTCTCTTTCATGAACTAATTAGGTAGCCTTAGATAAGGCAGTTAAGAAAACAAAACAAAATAAAAATAATTGCTACATTATGACTCACATAAAACTAAAGTAGACAATTAAGGCATTTAAATAATTTAAAGATTTTCTGTACTTTGCCTCAGCCATGCATTAAAATGGAGAAGTCAATAAATCAGTAGGAAGAAACTATTAAATTCAGAATTGCCAGTGTCATTTTATTTCCAGTTTCTATGTACGATTGTGAAAGTTAGGCATAGAAGAACACTTACAGCAGTGTTTCTCAACCTTCCTAATACTGCGAACCCTTAATACAGTTCCTCGCGTTGTAGTGATCGCAAAATTATTTTGTTGCTATTTCACAAATTTTGCTACTCTTATGAATCGTAATGTACACATCTGAAATTCAGCATATATTTTCATTCACTGGACCAAATTTGGCACAAATACCCGATACGCCCAAATTTGAATACTAGTGGGGTGGGGGTGTATTTTGTCATTTTGGAGTTGTAGTTGCTAGGATTTATAGCTCACCTTCAATCAAAGAGCATTCTGAACTTCACCAACGATGGAATTGAACCACACTTGGCACACAGAACTCCCACAACCAAGAAAAAAAACTAGAAGGGTTTGATGGGCACTGATATTGAATTTAGGAGTTGTAGTTCACCTACTTCCAGAGAGCACTGTGGACTCAAACAATGATGGATCCGAACCAAACTTGGCACCAATACTCAATATGCCTAAATGTGAACACTGGTGGAGTTTGGGGGAAATAGACCTTGATATTTAGGAGTTGTAGTTGCTGGGATTTATAGATCACCTACAATCAAAGAGCATTCTGAACCCCACAAACGATAGAATTGGGTTAAACTTCCCACACAGAACCCCCATGACCAACAGAAAATACTGTTGTTTTCTGGTGGTCTTTGATGACCCCTTTAACACCCCCTTGCAACCCCCCCAGGGGTCTTGACCCCCAGGCTGAGAAACCCTGACTTACAGGAAAGAGAGTCAACATATTTGCAATGTGATGACAGAGGAATGTTTTATGGTTACAACAGACTACACAAAAAAGATAAATTACTGTAATTGATGTAGGAGTAAATGAAACCAGAATGCTTCCTAAAAGTCAAGATTGACTAAAGTGAATCTGTCATATTTTGGACATATCATGAGAAGACATGACTCAAAACAAGACAATAATGTTTGCTAAGGTAAAAAAGGAGTCATTAACAACAAAATTGTCTCTTATCTCAGCCCCTATATGCACTATATGTCAGTGCTGAAAGAAGTGGCATAGGCTCAGTGGAAGATCACATAGGCCATATGCTAAATGTCTCAGATGCAGCTAAAGGGCTGCTAAAGACATATGTCTCAACCTCTGGAAAATTACTCCCAGTAATATGAAGATAAATTAATCAGGTGCTATGACTCATTACACAGGGTTCCTGCAAGGATAATAGGGTATTTAGGGCATTTAATATGCTCTGAGAAATCTAAAGTGATTTATAGACACGATGACCTGGGTGACATTAACCCAGAGATTTTTTGAAATAGGTGGAGGGGGAAACTATTAAAAAAACTTTAAATGCAACATGTTTGAAGCCATAATGTCTTGTATAAATTTGTTTGAGATTTTATATAACTTTATGCAAAGGTCTCGGACAGATTGACATTGTTCACGCAAAGAAACTGGAATTGTTACAGAACTTATATTCTACTTTCAAGAATAAAATGTAATTTTTATCTCTACGTTTACCAAAAACCTTGACTGATCATATATTTCCCATGGAAAATGAGGATTTGAAAGCCTAGTGCTCATATGCAGCCCTCCTGTTGTTGAAATATGAATCCTCTTCTCCTTCATCATTAGTTTTGCTGGTTGGGGCTGATGAAAGTTGATGCCAAACAGTATTTGGAGGGTCATGCTTTACACTATGCCTGAAACTAAAGCAACAGTGAAGCAAACAGGAATTCCATCCGGTTCCAAGAAAAATGGTAGAGAAAGGGCAGTTTACCAATTCTGTCTGTACTATCTCCCTCTATAATCCAACTCAGAGGCTAAGATTGTCAGGGGAGGCCCTGCTCTCGATCCTACTTCCTCGCAAGCGCAACAGATGGGGACGAGAGACAGTAGTGGCCCCTCATCTATGGAACTCCTGCCCCAATGAAATTAGATTGGCCTGCTCCCTCCTGACCTTCAGGAAAAAACTAAATATATGGCTTTGGGACCCCCATCTATGATAGGCATCCTCAGAGGTTGAGGGATTTGTTAGAAACTAGGCAAGTGAGGTTTATATATCTGTGGAATGTCCAGGGTGGGAGAAAGAACTCTTGTCTGTTTGAGGCAGGTGGGAATGTTACAAATGGCCAACTTGATTAGCATTTAATAGCCTTGCAGCTTCAAAGCCTGGTAAGAACTTTTCTTCAGTGAAATATGCTGCTTAGGAGTGTGGTGGGTCTCCTTATTCAGAGGTTTCTAAACAGAAGCTGAATGGCCATCTGTCAGTAGTGCTTTGATTTTATTTTCTGCATGGCAGGGGGTTGGGCTGGATGGCCTGTGGGGTCTCCTCCAACTCTATGATTCTATGATAACGAAAGAGAAAAGTCACCTTTTAACTGTGCTTTAAATGTTCTGGGAGAAAATTAAGATGTATCATGAGTGACTAATGAATAGTAAGCAATAAACATTTTAGAAAAGACAACAGCAAATTAATGAATACAAGATTAATACTGGTTTTAAATGAATACCATTTTAAAGCCATTTTAATGTAATTGTATCATAATTGCTTTTAGCATATATGTTGTAATGTTTTACTCATGTTTTAGTTTACTATGTCTTATTGGATTGTTTCTTACTATTTTCAGTTCGATGCTTAATTCTTTGTTGCAAGTTTATTGTTGTTTCTGTACATTATCTTATATTATTAGTCTAAAAACATGGCTCTTCAGACATAATCCATGGCCAGTGTGATGAATCATTAATAGTACTGGCCCGCACTTTGATTGATTGTTATGACAGATAGCCGGCCGGCAGGTTCCACTGCGTTTCAGGGATCTTATAATTTTCAAATTTTAATAATGTTATTAATGAGATTTTTATGTGCTGTTGATTATACTTATGTCATTGTATTTATAATCAATTGAGACATCTCCAGCTCATCCCCTGTTTGGGTATCAGCCAGCACGTCAATGACTTAAATCTAGAAATAGTTTTCTAAGATCTACAGAGACACTCGCTAGAACACCTCAGCAGGCGAGAGTCCAAAAGTGGCAGGCTCAAACCCAGAACCTCAACCAATGGCTGATACCAAATGAGAGACTCCCCCCTGGGCACACAGAGGACTGGACAACTTGGAAGGCGCTGAACAGACTGCGCTCTGGCACCACAAGATGCAGAGCCAACCTTCAGAAATGGGGCTGCATAGTGGAATCCTCAACATGCGAGTGTGGAGAAGAGCAAAAACTGACCACCTGCTGCAATGCAACCTGAGCCCTGCCACATGCACAATGGAGGACCTTCTTCCAGCAACACCAGAAGCACTCCAAGTGGCCAGATACTGGTCAAAGGACATTTAATCAACTACCTAACTCACAAATTTTGTATTTTGTCTGTTTGTTTGCTTTGTTCTGTTAGAAATGTAATATAATTGACTGGTTGCCCTGACATGATAAATTAAAAAAATAAAATTTATAATTATGCATTGTTGTCTGCATGTGGCACTTACGAGTGCTTCTGTGAGCTGCCCCAAGTCCCTTTGGGGAGATGGTGGCGGGGTACAAATAAAGATTATTATTATTTTAGATTATTATTATTTTGTTGTGTTTGTATTCATTTGAGGCATTAAATGTTTGACTTTTTGTTTTGTGTCTGTAAACTGCCCTGAGTCCCTTCGGGGAGAGAGGGCGGTCTAGAAATAAAGTTTTATTATTATTTATGAATATTATTATTATTTATTGCATCTCCGGTGGCACAATGGAAGGACTGAAGATTGACCTGTCAGAGGTTCGAACCCAGGGAGAGTGCAGATGAGTTCCTTCTGTCAGCTCTAGCTCTCCATGCGGGGACGTGAGAGAAACCTCCCACAAGGATGGTAAAACATCAAAAACATCAGAGCGCCCCCTGGGCAACATCCTTGCAGATGGCCAATTCTTTCACACCAGGAGGAATTTGAAGTTTCTCACATGGGGAAAAAAATTAATATAAGATGTTTAGATTTGTAGCATCCAGTAATAGAACTGCCATGCAAGAACCAGCTAAGGCTTCATACAGCAGAGCAATTTTAGTCCAAACTGTGATCAGTCGGGCATCTGAAAAAGTGCAAGACAATGATTCTCTGCTTGTCCTTGTTACCTGATAATACGTAGTTTATTAAATGTTAAATTCCCCTACTCCCGCCCACAACTTACTACATCCATTTCTGTTTCTTCTATGACCGGATAAGGGGATTCATTGCTACGCTGGAAAGCAGTTGTGGTGAAGTGGCTTCAAGAGTGATCTTTGCCAAATCGTACAAAGTGACCTCAGGGAAATTATTATGCTCCAGGTTAACCATATGAAATTTGGAAATAATAATAATAATAATGACTTGATAGTACAGATGTTTGTAAAAATTACAATTACCGCACATAGGAAGGGTATTTTAAACTTCAGAATACTGTTCTCATTGATTATGATGATGATGATGATTATTATTATTATTATTGTTTGCACCAGCCTGCCGGCCTAAGCCCAATAAATGTCTACCATATGAGTCTTCTGGTTGTTTGCTCAATGGTTGTTTTTATATTGTGTTATGATGTTGTTTGTTTTATATTGTTTTATGATGTTGTTTTATGAATTTTACTGTGTTATATTTTAAATTATATTGTTTGGGCTTTTCCCCATGTAAGCCGCCCCGAGTCCCTTTGAGGAGATGGAGGTGGGATACAAAAAAAATAAAGTTATTATTATATTGTAATTTTATAATCATCCTGCAAGGCAGGTCACTACTGAGAATCTAAAGTGTAACAATACACACTAAGTAAATTATTTTGTCATTATTTAATAAAATGACAAAAGAAGATGACCAAAAAGGACATATAATTACTATCATAGGCTGCACTCTAGAAAGGCTTGTAAAAAAGGAATGCAGAAACTATTACTGGTGAATGGCTTTAATAACTAAAGTTGAACCTTTATTTTCAGAGGCATGTTGAGCTAGACCACAAGAAGTGGTCAATCTCATGCCTTATTTCTATATTTCCCAGATTACGGGTTTTTAAGATACAAGCTCAGAATGTATCTTTCTTGTGAAACAAAGCAATTGCTATGGTTTTCTAAAATATTTTTTTGTTCCCCCAGATCTAAAATGGCTGACAAAATTCACATAACAAGAGCACTTTTTTCACCAACGTACTGCGAAGTTATGAAAGCTCAGCCTATTCAGAAACCGTAGCCAAGCAACAAATGTCACAGCAACAAGATATCTAACAAGTGTATTCCTCACACTTCACTTCTTGTGCCTATGACAGGTTGCATTACAAAGCAAGCAAGCAAATGTTCACAGAGTACCAATGCAAAAGAAGGACAGCACGTTTTCTGAGCAGATGGATCACTTGTTTAGAGTGACCCTTTCCACTGGCACTTTGGGGGAGGGCAAAGGCAAGCATGTGTACCACAGCTGAGTGGATCTGCTAGATTCCCCTGATAACCAAGGCTTTCCCCCCAGCATCCCAGTTAACAAAGTGTAGATAGATATATAGGGAAACAACTAGAGCTGCAGAAAAAAGATGAAAGCAGTGGAACCTGTTCACCTGCCTGTAGGGCCCCCCGGTGGTGCAGTGGGTTAAACCCCTGTGCCGGCAGGACTGAAGACCTGCAGGTCGCAGGTTTGAATCCGGGGAAAGGCAGATGAGCTCCCTCTACCAGCTTCAGCTCCTCATGCGGGGACATGAGAGAAGCCTCCTACAAGGATGATAAAAAACAACAAAAAATCATCCGGGCATCCCCTGGGCAACATCCTTGCAGACAGCCAATTCTCTCACACCAGAAGTTCCTTGCAGATTCTCAAGTCTCTCTTGACACGACAAAAAAAAAAAAACCTGCCTGTAAACCGCCTTGAGTCGCCTGCGGGCTGAGAAAGGCGGTATACAAATGCAGTAAATAAATAAATAAATAAATAAATTTTACTACAAGAGATAATCCTTTTTTAAATATGAGCAGAGATTTAAAAGACTTGAACAGAAGTCTTTCCCATCTTCCATATTTCTATACTAATTCACAAAGCAATTCACAAACTTTATAAACAAATCACAACTCATTAAAAGCAATAAAATGAATGTAACTAAAATAAGTGGAATGAGGCACAACAACCTCCCGAGGAAAACAAAACAAAAAATAATTCAAAGGCAGAAACGGTTAGGTCCAAGCAGCCTCAGTAAACGCAAAGCCTTGTCAGATTATCCTACAATATGAGGGTCATTATCTGACATAGCTTTGTTCTTAGTAAATACTGGACTTTTTATGAACTGCCATTAAGTCAGCTTATTTATGGTTACTCTAGGGATGTAAGACCTCTAAGTCACTCCATCATCAACTGTTCTGAACCAATGCCATTTCTTTCTGCATTAGTAAAGATGAAGGTTTCCCCAGACATTAAGCCTAGTTGTGTCCGACTCTGAGAGTAGTGCTCATCTCCATTTCTAAGCCAAAGAGCCAGTGTTGTCCGGAGACGCCTCCAAGGTCATGTGGTCAGCATGACTGCATGGAGTGCCATTACCTTCCTACTGGAGCAGTACCTATTGATCTACTCACATTTGCATGTTTTCAAACTGCTAGGTTGGCAGAAGCTGGGGCTAATGGCAGGAGTTCACCCCGCTCTCTGGATTCAAACCACCAACCTTTTGGTCAGCAAGTTCAGTAGCTCAGTGGTTTAACCCGCTGTGTCACCAGGGGCACAAATGGTACATATGGGATCTCAAATAGTTAAGGCCCGATCTACACTGCCATAATCCAGATTATCTACTTTACATTGGATTATATGGCAGTGTAAACTAATATAATCCAGTTCAAGCAGATTATCTGGATCTTATATGGCAGTGCAAATGGAGCATTAGCTTGTCATTAACTGCTATTAAGAAACTTTGACTTACAGACTCAGGACTATGCCTTCATTGATTGAGTCTATCCATATGTAATGCAATCTTTCTCTTTGCCTACTGCACTCTGATGCCTTATTGCTTCTTGTTTTAGTAGTCCAATGTAGTCATAGAACTCTTGTCCAGTACCACAATTATGTTGAAAGGATGACCTAAGAAAGAGGTAGCAGGCTTGTTTTCTGCTTCCCTGGAGACTAGGTCTCGGAGAAATGGCTTCAGATTATAAGAAAGGTGATTCCACTTGAACATTAGGAAGAACTTCCTGACCTGTTCAACAACGGAACTCTCTGCCTCAAAGTCTGGTAGAAACTTCTTCCTTGGAGGCTTTTAAAAAGAGGCTGGATTGTCATCTGTCAGGGGTACTTTGATTGTGCTTTTCCTGCATGGCAAGGGTTTGGACTTGATGGCCAATGTGGTCTCTCCCAGCTCTATTATTGTATGATTTCAAATCAGATACATTTCTTCCTATCAACTTTCTTCACTGTCCAGCTTTGAGAACCAAACATAGAAATGGAAATATGTCTAACTTTCCTATTAGATTCGATATCTTTACACTTCACGGTGCTTAGTTCCCTTATAGCTACCCTTCCAAATCCTAAACTCCATCTGATTTATTTACTGTAGTTTCTGTTCTAATTAATGAGTGAGTCAAGACATGATAAATCTTTAACCATGTTGATGTCTTCATCTTTTACTTTAAAGGTGTGTTAAATCACTTGTAGTCATTTTTAATATTCACCTGCAAACCTGTCTTTGTACTTTTCTACCTTTACTTTCTTCAGTAATCGGGCCAAGTCTTTGCTATTTTGCTATTAATAGGGCGTTATCTGTCTATCTTACATTGTTGATTTTTCTTGACATTCCTTTCTCTAATTTTCATGCCTCCTTCCTCTTATTCTAATCCTGTTTTATGTATGATACGTTCACTATAAAAGTTAGACAGAGTAATAAAACGCAGCCTTGCCTGACCTCTTTGATAACTGGAATCCATCTGTTTTGCCATATTCTCTTCTGGTCATAGTCTCTTCCCATCAGGACAAATGCTGTGGCCTACCCATTTCTCTAGGAATAATCCAAAGGTTTTCAAGATCTACACAAAATTTTCTTTTGAATTTTTTTGATGTACTTCATTGGCCAACATATGTCTACAATATGATTCATAGTATTTCTTCTTTTCCTGAACCCAACTTAGACGTCTGACATTTGTTATGCCATGCAAGGCAAAAGTCTTTGTTGCATGGTTTTGAGCATCACTTTGCTTATATGGGAGAGTTATCTAGTGGTTACTTTAAACCAGTGGTTCTCAATCTTCCTAATGCCACGGCCCCTTAATACAGTTCCTCATGTTGTGGTGACCCCAAACCATAACATTATTTTTGTTGCTACTTCATAAATGTAATTTTTCTACTGTTGTGAATAGTAATGATATGTACAATGTATTTTCATTCACTGGACCAAATTTGGCACATATATCCGATACACCCAAATTTGAATACTGGTGTAGTTGGAGGGGATTAATTTTGTTATTTGAGAATTGTAGTTGCTGGGATTTATAGTTAACCTACAACCAAAGAGCATTCTGAACTCCACCAATGATGGAATTGAATCAAATGTGGCACACAGAACTCCCATGACCAACAGAAAATACTGGAAGGGTTTTGTGGGCACTGACCTTGAGTTTTGGAGTTGTAGTTTACCTATATCCAGAGAGCACTGTGGACTCAAACAGTGATGGATTTGGACCAAACTTGGCACACATACTCAGTATGCCCAAATGTGAACACTGTTGGGGGAAGGGGGATTATTAATTTTGTCATTTGGAAATTGCAGTTGCTGGGATTTGTAGTTCATCTACAATCAAAGAGCATTCTGAACTCCATCAACGATAGAAATGGCCAAACTTCCCACACAGAATCCCCATGAACAACAGAAAATACTGTGTTTTCTGATGGTCTTTGGTGGCCCCTCTGACACGCCCTCGTGACCCGCCAGGGGTCCTGATCCTCAGATTGAGAAACACTGCTTTAAACCCTAGTGCCTCCTTTCTTGGGAATTGAAATACATATTGAACATTTCCAATTCATCCACCTAAATATAGTATCATAAACACCATTTTGTTCTAAATTGTATCCAATGGCAACTCTGCTTAAGGCACTGATTTATAGGAAGCATCAGGAAAAACTCTGTTTTTCAGTAGAGGGCACAGTTAGAAAATTAGAAAGCTGGAAAATAGCACCCTCTGTACTGGTTTAGTTTCATGAGCATTTGTTTACTCACACATATTTATTCCAGGTGACTGTTCTAAGACATCACTGCCAATTTGCATCCGATCAAAGATAAAAACCAAAGCTGGATATTATCAGCACATGAATATGTTACAACACAGCATCACCTCAAGCAAACTCACCCAAGAATTTCACTTACGGTAATATTTAAAAGCATGAAAGATGAAACCAACCCCTCGGGATCATAGTAAAGAGCAATCCTCACAAGGAGGAAGAGGAAGGTGAAACACAAACACACAAAGAAACCTCCAGCCCTAACTTTGAGATAAATCAGGAAGTGTATTATCAGTAGTCAAAATTATCTCAAAAGCAGCTAAGAAGCTTAGAGACCTCAGCATGGTCATGAACTCACTGCTATTGTCCCTCTTGCATATGTCACTACCAATCCATAAAGGTTTTCCTTTACTGGAGCTTTTCTTGGCATCAGGCAAATGCCATTTTGTTCTGTCATGCCTTTTATATTTTGATTGCTTTTGAGATCATTATAATTTGCCACTCCTAATAGTTGGTCAACTTACAGCTCGTTCTTATTCTGCTTTGATGTTTGCTCATGGTTATTTACTGTGAACCAACCTTGGACCAATTGATTAAAGGGCAAAATATATGTGCACATAATTGCTGTGATATATAAACAAGACACTTAGTTCACAGTCTGTCTCCAAACCAGGTCTGTAAAAGAGCAGGAACAGAGAGTAGGGATCGGTTTTGCCTGTGAATGCATCTTTAGCTACCATTTTCTCACCCTCTTGGTACCCTTCCCATTGCAAATTCAGGCTCTAACAATCAGTTTTAGGTGGACCAATTATCCTTCAAGGAGGAAGTTACAAGAAATTTTGATAATTAGATATTGATCTAGTTAAATGCACATGCGCAGACACGTCACACAGCTTACAGATCTAGCAGGAAATTATCGGGGGAGGGGGGGATTACATTATTCCTTTTTGAGCCTGCAGAAGGCCTAGGCTATTAAGCAGATACATGAGCACTCTCTTTTCTGAACAAAGGGCTGGTGATCGAATGCATCTTATCTCTGACAGACTGAAATATTTCTCAGAGTGCTGCCAAATGGGTGGCACAATCACAAGCCGCAAAAGCGAAACACCTCTCTGTTTCTCTCTCTGCGTGTCTTTGGGTCCAAAGTATTGGCCTGTAGGTAAGTATTATTATTATTATTATTATTATTATTATTATTATTATATACATAACAAGATTAGTACACAGCAAACAAGATCACTATGCTGGCTTTTGTATTTGATCACACGTCAGACCCTAAGTATCTAGGACTGTGTGATGTATCGGCAAATAATGAATGCAGATCCAAGTAGGGTGGCCTTTTGCAGCTGACAAATGGTGATTTTGTCCATGCAGGCCAAGGTTGTTGTTGTTGCTGCTGCTGTTGTTGTTATTACAACTCATATCAGGTGGGGAGGGGGAAATAATGAATGGGCCCAAAGTCAGAAAATAAAAAGGAATTGAACTGTTTCTTCCCCTGCTGCTAACCTACCGATACTTGCTTTTCTGTGACTGTTTGGTTTTCATTTAATTTCAGGCATGACATCTGCTGTTTGGTGGACTTAAGAGCACTCTGGAATTTTGTTCAGGTTAAAGTCATATGTCTCCCTGGAAGAGAAACAAGGTCAAGTGGTTCAAAACAGGACTGAAAGCACATACTCCTGGCTTGTTGCTGCCAAGAAAGAAATGCTCTTTATCCCTGGGAGTGGCAAGACTGTAAAGTGTACAGGTTGGCATGGGGCGTGGAGGGGCAGGTGTATGACTGGTGTGTGCCTGTGACATACATAGCCACTCATGTGGATGGAGGTGTGCAAGCTGAAGACTAGGGAGGTTCTGTCAGGCCAAGGGGAGGGGTGAGCTCCTATCTTGACTCCCTTCCACACACCCTTCTTCCTGCTACTGTGCTTTAAAAACCACAAGAACCTGCCAATCCAGCCACTCATGGCCATGGTGGCCAACACTGCTTATCGTACCTGACCGAGGATTTCAGGGATTCCAGTCTACTCGACTTCATTCATGAATCCTGTCTCTTCCCAGAGGATCTGAAGAACCTGTTCCTATTTTTTCCTCTGACCTATGAGTACCACCTGCCTTGAAGAGGAACCCAAGACTGAACCATGAGCTCCAACTTACTTTTTTATGGGTTGCCTGCTCTTGGGATTTATGCACTGGCATCTCACTGCCTGAGAAAGAACCCACATCTACTCCACAAAAAGAAAAGGTTTCCTGTCCGATGCCGGCATGTCTCTCATCGAGGTGGTGAGTTTTTGCTGACCTAATTGGAATTTGATTGAGAGGGGTGGCACTTGCAGAACCTGGAAAGCAGGTGTGCTGAGCTACAATTTGGAGTTGCTAGAGTTGAGTGTGGATGAGAAATCAGTCCCAGACACCCGATCCTCTTTTCCTTCTGACAGGTGGGATGTTCATATTTCTTTCTGCTTCAGTTCCCTAGACTTGTATTGCCACATTCCTAAGCCCATATAGGCATTTGGTCTCTTGGGGGAAAGAGGGGGAAATATTGGGAGCTTCACTGCCTGCCTTTCCCAATGTCCCTCTTTTCTTCTCAGGTTGCGGTGAACGGATTGAGAACACTTTGGAAGCCTTTCATCAGTGAGTGATGCCACCTTATCCTTCTTTTCACTGTCTTGGCCTGCACCATTACTGCTGCCGTACAGTCTCTAACACTGACCTCTTTGTCCATCTTCCCAGTGCATTGAGCCAGGGGACAAACCTGCTGGAACTTGACTGCCAGCTGACAAAAGATGGTATTGTGGTTGTGTCCCATGATGATGAACTGCTACGCCAGACAGGACACGAAATTGACATCATGAAGACAAACTATGCGGTAAGGACTCCATGGTTCTAGCACTCAGGTTAACCTGCTTCTGTTATTCATGGTCACATTATTATTTTTTTCTTCTGTGACTGAACTCAATCCATGTGGGGTTTCCACCCAAAATACTGACCAGACTCAAAGCTGTTCAGACTTAGCAAGGTGTCTTTATAATGTCCCCGCAAAGCATAATCGAGGATCATACCTATAACCTCAAGAACCCATCTCCCTCCCAGAAAGCCCAGGACTCTTTCTTCAAATATCTACACATATGCACACAACCTACAAGTCACTCAATCCTATAAATTCCACACACAAAAAAACAACCTAAAAAACAAAATGTCCTGGTTGCTTAGTCCTTACCCTTATTGTGTTCCATAGGATCTGCCACCCTATAAGGATTCTCTGGAGGTGACATTTTCACCAGGTAAGTAGGACTAACAGTTGTTCTGGGTGAGGAATGGTGTGATGGGTGGCCAAAAGACTTGGTGAAATTTCACCCTGGCAAAGTATGCTCTAAGCCCTTACCACCTACCCCTTCCTGACAGGTTCCTTCTCCCATGGTAAAGACCACCGGATTCCAAAATTGGAAGAGGTCTTCCAGCAATTTCCCGGAGTACCTATCAATATTGAAATTAAAAAAGACAGTGATGAACTCATACATAAGGTAAGGGTTAACTTTTTCTTTTGCCTATCCCAATAATGTACAAGACCTACATTTGTGTTGATTTCTCCTTTCAAGGTTCAGCCCCCAGTGACACTGCTTTCTCTTTTGCATCTCGACAGACTCTTATCTACAACATCTGCATCTTGCAATGAACTCTACTTAACACCATTTCTTTTTCACCTCTGCATTTTCACTATCCCACTAATAAAAAGGAATGTTGCGACACTGTAAGGCTAGCAGGTTTATTATGGTTTAAACATTAATGGACTATACACAACACTAGATCTATACAGCTGATATATTTTTGTGAAGTGGCAAGAATACATGCCACAATTAATCTGTCTGTCTTGTATGTGTTATAAGACTCCTTTCTGGTTCTATTATCTGATTTTGCCACTAGCTTAGCCCCCAGATTTTTGCTGAAAATGCAACTATATCCACAAGGATCCAGAAGAACTAGGTAAACACATATTTTCTCACTCTGTTTTTAGAATCCTCTCACATATTCTGGACTTTAAAAAACCTGGACATTCTATACATAATAATTAGAATGTCAAAGGGTTTTTTTTATCTCTTCAGTGCATTCAGTACTCCAAGCTTTGTGAGAAGGAAGCTAGCAACCAAGGAAGGAAAATTATTATTATTAATAATAATAATAATAATAATAATAGAGGATTAAAAAATCCAACTACAAAGACTCTGGCATAAGCCAGTCAAGGTGGTCCCAGTAGTGATCAGCACACTGGGTGCAATGCCTAAAAACCTTGGCCTGCACTTAAAAACAATTGGTACTGACAAAATCACCATCTGTCAGCTGCAAAAGGCCATCCTACTCGGATCTGATACATCACACAGTCCTAGACACTTGGGAAGTGTCCAGCGTGTGATCAAATACAAAAGCCAGCATAGTGATCTTGTTTGATGTGTACTTATCTTGTTACGTATCTAATAACAACAACAACAACAACAACTTTATTCTTATATCCCATCTCCCTCTCCCTGAAGGGACTCGGGGTGGCCTCTATGAGAACCAAGCCCAAATAAACAAGGATACAAAGTAAAACAATTAAAACATATAACGGTAAAATATATTAAAACAATAAAACCAATAAAATATAATACATCATAAAACATGAACCAAACAGCAAACAACCAGTGAAGAAACCTGAGTTTACAAATTAAAATAGTTAGTTTTTTAAAAATAATTTCCTAGTAGAAAATTAAATGTCAGAAAGACTGAACTGTATGTGATAATCTACAGTGGAATACAATCTTAACTTGCATGGAATGAGCAGTAATCCTAGATACCATATGTTTAACCCCTTCAGATGAACTTCTGTTCCATTTGCATGACTGAGGTGACTCTGAAAAGTCTCACTTCCTTTTGTTAAAATTGTTTCTGACTCTGTCCTTCTCTACCATCTGGTCTCGCACACAGGTAGCTGACCTTGTTCGGCAATATGAGCGCTCCCACATAAGCATCTGGGCTTCCTTTGAAGGGAAGGTACTGAAGAAATGCTGTGCAGCTGTATGTATCAATTGTCCTTTACTACCTTCATAGCTATCAGTCTCATAAACAAAGCAATGTTTACTGGACCAAGTTTCTGACTGTAGGAGAGCAGGCAGGAATTCAGCCTACAGAGGACTCTTCATAGAGAGGGGGCAGGAAGATGCAGACCATAGCAACAAACTATGACATATCCAAGAGGCAGCTTCCTGCTCACTTTCAGTTGGTTTTTCTACCTTATTTGGTACCACACACTTAACAATTTCAAACTTGTAAAGCTGTCATGTTATTTAATGCAAAAATCCTGTGAATAGTATTTCAGTAAAAGCTTTAAGAAAAGCCCACAGAGAATTAAAATAGTCCAACCAACCAGATCTTAAAAGTGTTCCTTTAAGGACTACAGTTCCCATACTCTCTTCAGAAATGAGAGTAACACAATTTAAATCAATTGTTACGCTAATTTTGAGTATGTATTTATTTTTTTCCCATCATATCAACTTTTAAAAATATGCTGAATGGTACATTACAGCGGACTACTGTAAAGTCTGCACATTTCACATATTCATGTAACACAAGCCAACAAGTATTTTTCATAAGATATGATTTCAATTCATTCTTATATAGTTTTTCACACTGAATCCAGATCTGTGTTTTTTCCCCTATATCATGTGTAGTTTTTGCGATAAGGCTAATAGAATAATTAATGCATTTACGCACTGATATAAATAGAATCTAAGCCAACAAGTATTTTTCATCAGGTATGATTTCAGATCATTCTTATAGAATTCTTTTCACTGAATTCCGATCTGCGTTCATTTTTTCTCAATCACATGTAGTTTTTGTGATGAGGCTAAGTGAATAGTGCATTGACGCACTAATATAAATTAGATTCTATAGATATCAGTGTGTAAGGGCTTTAACTATTCAATTAGCCTCATTGCAAAAACTACATGTGATAAAGAAAAAATGAACACAGATCTGAATTCAGTGCAAACAACTCTATAAGAATGACCTCAAATTACATCTGATGAACAATACTTGTTGGCTTGTGTAATCTCTCAACCAGCACTGGATAACATCCAGGTCTTAGGGAAATTTTGAGAATGGCGGTCCAAAACATTTTTTTTCTTTGTGTGAAAGTGCAATTATCAAATGTTTTAAATTTGATAATTTAAAGACACTCTCTGATCTCTCTCTTCCCAAGGGAAAAAAAACACAAGGACCTGCTTTTCCTGGAACATCAAAATATGATTAATTGAAAGACAAACTACAAACTAGTCAGCATGCAGTAATGACCAGGAGAAATCTGTGTAATGACCAGGAATGGTTCCGACTTGATCCCAGCTGTTCAATCTTGAAGTTAAATATCCTTACAAAATGTGACATAACATTATTTTATCCTTCTTATCTATCCTGTAGAACACTGAGATGCCCTATATTTTTTCTCTGTCGCGTGGCATCCTAATTCTTCTGCTCTATTATGTGGGGCTCTTGCCTTTCATTCCCCTGAAGGAGTCCTTTGTGGAGTTTGTGCTGCCTTCCATCATGAACAGGTAACAGACTATGGGCAAAAGAGGATGGAGAGAGAGAGAAAGAAGTGACAAGAGGAGTGCCATAAGTGGGTTCTGTCCTGGGCCCAGTCCTGTTCAAATCTTTATTAATTACTTAGATGAAGGATTAGTGGGCATGATCATCAAGTTTGCAGATGACACCAAATTCGGAGGGATAGCTAATACTTCAGAAGACAGGAGCAGCATTCAAGCCGATCTTACCAGATTAGAGAGATGGGCCAAAACTAACAAAATGAAGATCAACAGAGACAAATGCAAGATATTATACTTAGGCAGAAAAAATGAAATGCAAAGATACAGAATGGGGGACACCTGGCTCAATAGCAGTACATGTGAAAATGACCTTGAAGTCCTCGTGGGCAACAAGTTAAACATGAGACAACAATGTCATGTGGCAGCTTAAAAAGCTAATGGGATTTTGGCCAGCATAAACAAGAGTCTAGTGTCGATCCAGGGAAGTCAGGCTACCTCCTCTATTCTGCCTTGGTCATATCACACATGGAATACTGTGTCCAATTCTGGGAACTGCAACTGAAGGAAGATATTGACAAGCTGGAATGTGTCCAGAGGAGGGTGACTAAAATAATCAAGGGTCTAGAGAACAAGCCTTATGAGGAGCAGCTTAAATAGCTGGGCATGTTTAGCCTGTGGAAGAGAAGGCTGAGAGGAGACATGATGGCCATGTATAAATATGTGAGGTGAAGTCATAGGGAGGAGGGGGCAACCTTGTTTTCTGCTGCCCCGGAGACTAGGATGTGGAACAATGGCTTCAAACTACAAGAAAGGAGATTCCACCTGAACATGAGGAAGAACTTCCTGACTGTGAGAGCTGTTCAGCAGTGGAATTCTCTGCCCCGGAGTGTGGTGGAGGCTCTTTCTTTGGAGGCTTTTAAACAGAGGCTGGATGGCCATCTGTCAGGGGTGCTTTGAATGCGATTTTCCTGCTTCTTGGTAGGCAGGGGGTTGGACTGGATGGCCCACGAGGTCTCTTCCAACTCTATGATTCTATGAGATAGCATGAAAGACAATATTCTTAGACAGGCTGTCAGTTCAAGCTGCAGGAAAAGTGTGAAATGGTGAACCACCCCCTAATTCCACTTCAGTTTGGTATTTCGGTTATACCAGCTGCTGATCAGAGTCCCTGAACACTAGGCTTGTGGTGTAGGGGAGTAAGACTGAAACCCGTACAGATCAAAATATGGTCTCTACATGGCTTAAAATGGGGGAATATGAGATCAACTGTTTATCCCAAATTGGTCAGTAATGTTCCCTTCATGGTAGGCACTATTTGCCATTTAGAGTGCAAAATCACTGGGACTTCAGGTGGTTCCTTGATTGCCCTTTGCCTACTCCTGCCCCAGAGCCATCTTGGTCTTCAGGGTTCTGGTGCATTCTAGATAAGAGCCCAAGACTTCTCAGAACTCATTCTGGGCTGTTAATACTTCAGTCTGCAGTTAAATATACTCTTCACTCAAAACCATTTTCTGAACAAATAAACCCATGAATTAGTACCTCTTTCTAACTTAAAAGGGACTCAAGCTTTTCTTGCCACTGCCAAGTTAAATATTTCTCCACACTGGAGAGAGCCATTAAAGTACCATCTGCTTCACACTGGCTTAATAGATCCCAGGAACATATAAAAAGTAGAGCTCAGGCTGCCACTGCAATTGGGAATAAGTAAAGCAAGCAACTTCTAGTGATTGCATTCTTAGATACTATAGCCTCCAGTAGAGTTTACAATCACAGTGAAAAATGAGCAATCAGGCTTTTGTGATATGGTTGTTCTGCCCCTCATTGTATCTTTTATTTTATTCTTTCTAATACTTTAGTTCTGAGGGAAATGGTATGATAACACAGTAGTTAATGAATTTTACTTTGTGGGGGGGGGGGCAGAGGTGACTTCAGGATTGTTAAAAAAGACTGTGGGAATCTAGCACCTTTGAAGAAGAATGACAGAAAGTGACATTTTCTTGCTGGTCTTATATCCTCATTGCTTTTATGTTTTTGTCTTTTCTAATCACAGGACATATTTTCCAGTGGAAAGGGGCATGTGGGGAGCACTACTGGCAAAATTTTCCTACAAGTGAGTGACAGCAAAAAATACTTTACCTTTTCATCTCTCTTGATCACTAACCAAGCTTGAAAGTCCCTTTGCACACTCTGGTTTTTCAGAAAATTATTCACAGAGTGGGCTTAACTAAATCTGAAGTTTTAATACCTGATTTCCCTTGAGTTTTACCAAAATATAAGACTATCCTAGTAGTTTTTACAGCTTAAATATCACAAAACCATTTTCTCTAAATTTCAACATAATGGATCTCTCCTGTTTTAACATGTACCGCAATATTTTTTCAGCTTTTTAATTTTTATTTATTTTGCTGGTGTATTTTGTTGTTGTTGTTTACCCCCTCCTCCCGGACATACAATCTCTACAATAAATTACAGAAATTGCATTTGAAATATCAATCTTAGTCTCAGTTTTCCACTCCACATCTTAATACATTCTCTAAATAATTCCTAAGTGGATCCCGCATGTTCTTAATTATTATAACATTTTCTATATTGTTCAGTTTACAATTTGTTATTTCCACATTTAGCATATTTACTATATAATTATACAATTTGTCAGAGTCCACTTTGTTCTATCTTTCCAACTGCTCACTAAAACAATTTGAGCACACACGCTATTAATTTGTCAACCACTCTTTCCTTTTGCACATCATACACTCCTGGTATCCTTGCATGTAAAACATTTCTATTGGCTATTATGATTTGAAGATTTAACATTATATTAATTTATTCTTCAGTCGTTTTCCAATACGCCTGTACTCTGTCACATTCCTATATCATGTGATTAAGCACACCTCTTTGTTTACAACCATGCCAACACCTGTCCTTTACCCCAGTAAAAAAATGTGAAAATTGTGCAGGAGTCTTGTACCATGTTTGTAACATCTTTTTTCTTGCTTCCCTAAGTACATAATATTTTTCCTTTGCTATATTACTTATTTCCCTTTGGAAATATTTTACTGGTGTCCAAAACAAGCAACATGTAACCTTCCCTATCCTTTCCATTCCTTTTTCAAACAGAATGACAATGAGGAAAAAACTTTTCAAGCATCTCGAAGACAGAGGAATACAGGTAAATTGGAAGCAACTCAGTCAAGGCTTTGGCCACTGTAATCTCTATGATATGAAAAATGTCAACTCTGAGTCTTCCTATTAGCCTGGAAATGCACGAGGGCTCCTCCAGACAGGAAAAACAAATTCGAGAATGTGTTATTTCGTGCTATAATGCTTGGGTTATTTTTAAACTTTCCAAATATTTCCACAGTCTTTGACTATTTACAGGCATTTCTCAGCCCTAAGAGTAACATGTTACTCCTACCCCCAAATGGGTTTCTTTTTAGAACAATATGTAACCTTCCATTTTCCTCCTTTCTTCCTTTTTTTCTGTTAGAGCTACAGTATATCATTGAACTAGTACTTCTGCAGTAGAACTCTGGAACTCTAGGAAATATTTCTAAAATGTAGAGAGGAGAAAATTTGCCCTTCCAACAATATGACCACCGCAGCAAACCAAAAATTATTTGGAAGCACAATAAATCCACAAAATTTCTATGAAGATCCCCACTCCCTACTAATGTAATGAGTGGGCACAGAGGCACTAATACCTTTGCAAACCTTGAGGAACTGCAGCACGAGAATGTATGCTTTTTTAGACTACTCTGGAAGAACCTGCAGATAAATTTGGCTTGCTTGGATGGTTTCATCTGGCCTTTCCATTCTTTTGAATGGGAGCAGAAGAGTAGAAACATGGGTATTTATTACCAGTTAATTTGTCTACCATTACCGCTTATTACCAGTGTTTCTCAACCTTCCTCATGTCGCGACCCCTGAATACAGTTTCTTATGTTGTAGTGACCCCCAACCATAAAATTATTTTTGTTACTACTTCATAACTAATTTTTCTACTGTAATGAATCATAATGTAAATATCTGATATGCAGGATGTATTTCATTTACTGCATCAAATTTGGTACAAATATCCTATACCCCCAAATTTGAATACTGGGGGCCTTGGGGGATTCATTTGGGAGTTGCAGTTGCTGGGATTTATAGTTGACTTATAATCAAAAAGCATTCTGAACTTTACCAATGATGGAATTGAACCAGTCCTGGAACACACAACTCCCATGACCAACAGAAAATACTGGAAGGGTTGGTGGGCATTGATCTTGAGTTTGGAAGCTGTAGTTCACCTACATCCAGAGAGCAATGTGGGCTCAAACAATGATGATCTGGAACAAACTTGGCACGAATACTCAATATGCCCAAATGTGAACACTGGTGGAGTTTCGAGAAAATAGACCCTGATATGTGGGAGTTGTAGTTAATGGGATTTATAGTTCACTGACAATCAAAGAGCATTCTGAACCCCAACAACAACAGAATTGGGTCAAACTTCCCACACAGAACCCCTAGGACCAACACAAAATACTATTTTTTCTGATGATCTTTGGTGACCCCTCTGACACCCCCTCGCGACCCCCCCAGGGGTCCCGACCCCCAGGTTGAGAAACACTGCGCTATACCATGAGAAGGACAGAAGTATCTATTACCGTATTTATTTATTTGCAATGCTGTATCAATATACCACCTTTTTCACCCCTGGGGAAACTCAAGGCAGTTTACAACATACTAATGGCAAAATTCAATGCCAACATACAGTACATATTACTACATATAACTATGAACTTAAAAACAATTAAAACCTTTAAACATAAGATATCAATAAAATTTAAACATTCAGACAAAGCACAAAATCATCCTAGTATAAACATTAAAATCCCATTATCCAGAAATCATATTCCATAGCCATTCCAAATTGTCATTGCATATTGTTCCTTCATTATTCTTTATACTGCATTATTTATTAGTCAAGGGCTTGATCCCACAACCATGTCTTTGTTCTTTTTCTAAAGGCCAGGAGGGAGGGTGCTGATCTAATCTCACTGGGGAGGGAGTTCCAGAGTTGAGGAGCCACCACTGAGAAGGTCCTGTCTCTCGTCTCGGCCAACCACACTTGCAATGGAGGCAGGACTGAGAACAGAGCCTCCCCAGATGATCTTAACCTCCATGATGGTTCATAGAGAGATACGTTTGGAATAACATAATGTTCCTAACTATACACTGAACAGAGCATACATACAATTCACATTCATATATGTAACAGCCCTGTCTGATAGACTGGATAAATCACTCTTAATTGAAGTGCCCCACAATTTAAACCAGGAAGGGCCAAGCTTTCCTCATTCTATGGTTAGAGCCTGCCTCTTGACTTCAAGTCTCCCAGAAAGGCTAGATTTAGACCCCTTCTACACTGTTCTAACATCCCTAGATTTGATCCAAGATTATCTGCTTTAAACTGGATTATATGAGTCTCCAGTGCCAGATAATCTGGGATAAGAAAATAATCTGGGATCAGATCCTGGGATATAGGAGCAATGTGGAAGGGGCCTTAGTTGTATAATTCTCATCCTCATAAATAATAAAATAGAAAAACTTTATCAAACTAGCGCACTGATTGTGATATGAACTTTTATGTGGGCCAGAACCCATGCATCTCGGAAATGGCATGGTGAGTGATACAGAATGAACATTTTGTTTTCTGGTTGTGTTGCAGACCACTGTATTCTGATAGCTATGTCAACATCACTTGCTTGTCCATACTGGATAACCTAGAACTGTGACTGTATTACAAGAGGTATTTTTTTAATTACCAGCAATCAAATGGTGGACATTGAAAGGAAAATAGATTACATTGAAACAGGATATATTGCAACAACACTGCCCAGATGCTCCACAGTAAGTGAGCAAACCACAGACAAAGATAGAGAAAGAGAGAGAAGGACTAGAGTGGAAAGTTCTATAGTCTAACCCACAAAAGATTACCAGAAAATAGTTTCCTGTCTTTCTAGTGTTTGATTTATTCTTGCTGCAGGAGACTACACAACTTTCTCTGCAGCATAGCCTATCTGCAATGTTGAAAGTACTTTAGATATATTATTGGAAACAACTGTGTAAAATAATTCATATTTATACTGCAAATGCAAAGCTGAAATCTGAAAATAGTAGTTTCACGTATTCCTGGAAACCAGCACCAGTAAGTTCAATGGCATTTACATCTGCGTGAGAACACAGGCCCCATCTACACTGTCATATAATGCAATTTTATAATGCAGTTAAACTGCATTATGTGAGTTGACATTGCCATATAATGCAGTTAAACTGCATTTTGAAACTGCATTGTAGATGGGGCCACAAATGCCCACTATCTTCAGTTCATAGCTCAGATTAAATCTAAACCAACAGCTTCCTGTCTCAAGATCACAGCTTACTCTACATTGGTTCTCAGGTGTCTGTGGTATTATCTGCATCTACTTTGTATATGTCATTCAGTTTCACAACCACCTGACTTTTCCTCTTAAGGAAGTGCTTTTCCTCCAGCAATACACATTGGTGATTGTATAGTAGTGACTTTTCCTTCAGCAACATTCTGAACAGTTTGAGTTAATGGCTAAATAAATAAGTCACTCATTAAAAAGGTATGAAGAAAATCTAGCTGTCAGCAGAAATGTCAATACTCAGAATCATCTCTCTCCCTTATAGGTTCTTCTTTGGGTCCTGAATGACGATAAATATTTTGACGAAGCCTTCAGTTATGGGATTTCTGGAGTCATGACGGATTATCCCACACTCCTCCGGAAGTATCTAGATACTCATCCACCCCTTTCCAAAGAATAATCCAGAACATGACTGGGAATGCATTGAGGGAGAAGCTATTTAGATACTTGCCTGGGGAAAGGAAAACGATATGCCACATCAGAAGGAAAAGGAAAGAAACCCTGAGCTAAGCTTTGTATGATCAAAATCTAGTGTAAAATTATGAAATAATTAAAATTTATTGTTATTAGATATTAGTAGCATTTTCAATTGCTTATAATTTTTACAATGGGAGGAATGAAAGGGGAAATATTTTGTAATCTTTAATAATAGCCAGTTTATTTCTATAATGCTGCAAGTTGCTTCTGGTTGTTTCTGGTGTGAGAGAATCAGCCGTCTTCAAAGACGTTGCCCAGGGGACTCCCAGATGTGTTGCAATCCTGCGAGGAGGCTTCTCTCATGTCCCCCAGATATCAGCCAGAATGCCAATGCCTTAAATCAAGGAATAGTTTGCTAAGATCTACAGAGATACTCACAGGAACACCTCAGCAAGTGAGAGTCCAAAAGTGGCAGGAAAAACCCGGAACCCCAATCCATGGCTGATACCGAATGAGAGACTCCCCCCTGGGCACACAGAAGACTGGGCGACTTGGAAGGCACTGAACTGGCTGCACTCTGGCACCATGAGATGCGGAGCCAACCTTAAGAAATAGGGCCACAAAGTGGCATCCACAACATGCGAGTGTGGAGAAGAGCAAACCACAGACCACCTATGACAATGCTGACTGAGCCCTGCCACATGCACAATGGAGCAACACCAGAGGCACTCCAAGTAGACAGCTACTGGTCATAGAACATTTAATATAATGCCAAGTTTTAAAATTTTGAGGTTTGTTTTTTTAAAATACATTACAACTGTACCCTTAGTTTGCTTCTGATACGATAAATAAATAAATATTTCCAGAATAACCTGAAATTATTTGGGTAGTTCCAAAGTTGCCACAAAACTCCTTTTTTATACTAAAATAGTTTGGGGTAGCTATCTCTTTGATCATTTATACGTATAAAGCAAGGAGTTTGGCTGGTGCCTTATGCTATAAATCAGTACTTGTTCAACTATTTCTCTAATGTGTCAGGGATCACAAACATATTTGTTCCCATTAACTACAACTGATTATTTATTTCCTGGTAAACTTGTCACAGACCAGAATAGCCAATAGTTTATGGACATGTATCAGTCTATGAAACATTATTTTGTGTAGAATGGCCATAATTCACAAAATGTGTTTACAACCCTCTTCTAAAGTCTTGAAAACTTTATCTTGAATTTCTAATCCTTACTGTTTAAAGCTAAAATGAAAAAGTGGCTATGTGTTATCGAAGGCTTTTATGGCTGGAATCACTGGGTGGCTGTGAGTTTTCTGTGCAGTACGGCCATGCTCCAGAAGCACTCTCTCCTGACATTTTGTCCACATCTATGGCAGGCATCCTCAGAGATTGTGAGGTTTGTTGGAAACTAGGCAAGTGGGGTTTATATATCTGTGGAATCTCCAGAGTGGGAGGAAGAACTGTTGGAGGCAAGTGTGAATGTTGCAATTGGCCACCTTGATTAGCATTTAATGGCCTTGCAGCTTCAAAGCCTGGTTGACTGCTGCCTGAGGGGATCCTTTGTTGGGAGGTGTTAGCTGGCCCTGATTGATTCCTGTCTGGATTTCCCCTGTTTTTGAGTGTTGCTTTTTATTTACTGGCTTTTAATACTGGTATCCAGATTTTGTTCTTTTCATGGTTTCCTTCTTTCTGTTGAAATTGTCCACATGCTTGTGAATTTTAATTCCTTCTTTGTTTAGTCTAACATGGTGGTTGTTAGAGTGGTCCCGCATTTCAGTATTCTCAGATAATATGCTGTATTCAGGTTGGTTCATCAGGTGCTCTGCTACAGCTGACTTCTCAGGTTCAATTCATCTGCAGTGCCTTTCATCAAGAAACAGGAATTCAGATCTGTCCCCTCCCTTTTAACATTTTGGGGAAAAAGTCAAGACGTGGCTTTTTGAGCAAACGTTTGCAAATGCAGAGTAACTGACATAGGAAAATGGAATGACTAGACAATGGGACTGGAAAATGTTTTAACAAGGAGATGCTAATTATTAATGTTTGTATTGATTCTGTTGTGGTTTTATATTATATATTAATATTTTAATATTAATAGCATCGAATTGTTGCCTGCAGGCTGAGAAAGGTGGTATACAAATACAGTAAATAAGTAAATAAATAAATATCTCAAACAGACAAGAGTTCTTTCTCCCACCCTGGACATTCCACAGATATGTAAACCCCCACTTGCCTAGTTTCCAACAAATCTCACAACCTCAGAGGATGCCTGCCATAGATGTGGGTGAAACGTAGAGAAAGAATGCTTTTGGAACATGGCCATACAGCCCAGAAAACTAACAGCAACCCAAAATGTGGGCCGTTCCCACTGCTCAAAAAGGAAGGCATTTGGCTTTCAGTCATCTAGGGACTGCTATATCTTCATTTAACATTTAATTTTGGTACTGTTCATTTAACTTTTCTTGGTGCTGTTCGACTGATGATCATCATGCTCACTCAAACTTTTCCCCAAAATCAACACAAAACAGATTAGAACAGGTCCCCAAATGTCCACCACAGGAAACCTTTGACAGCAAATAAGAAACAAAGAAATTAACACTTCGAAGTGATTTCTAAAGAAGGAAAAGACAGTTGACCACTAATCTCAGGACTGTTTTAATGAAGCAGACAAACCTCTTTAGAGATAGAAAGAATAGAGATTTTGTCCTATTTGTAATCCTGTGGGAGACAATGCAGGAGCACATGCTTTAAGAAACAAGACAGCTGACAAGTTTAGAAGCCTAACCTGTCATTTGTAGGACCAGTTTTCCTTCTCCTTCTCTGTTATTTGGTGTCAACAGAGACTTAATGCAATTGAGAGGGGAATCAAGGTGTTATCCCAAGTAGGTAAGTAGTTATTCGTCTCTACCCCTCCCTAAGCAGATACTTGGCACTACCAACATATGATAAGACAAGATTCCAAACATAGGTTTCCACTTCATTTGCTTATACTAGATTCTTCTCCAGAATCAGATGTTGACATATATAGGAACATAAGCATATATATATATATAGTCTTACACAAGCACCTTGACAGAAGAACTGATGCTTGGCACAGCTCTGCTCTTCAAGACAACCTGTGTGCTACCAGAATACTGTCTCAATCCAGAAACTTAAGCTAACACCTTCTTCTTCAGCAAACTGCTCTCAATTATGATGCCCTCGTGCCATGATACTTATGACTAAATAATTTTTCTAAAATTGCACATCCAAAATTGATGTAATTAATAATTATAGCAATCACAGGGGTGTAATTATTATGCATGAGACTGCCCTTGAAGAGTGTTCAGGAAGTACATTTAGTCCAAAATACTGTGCTGTATTCTTACTTCACAGTTTTCTCACGCCTACAGTCTCTTAAGAAGGAATAGGGAGATTGCAGCCTAAGCCTACTCTTACTAGAACCCAAGCAAAACCAGGAAGAAAACAATGGTTAAGGCAGACAGGCAGCACATCCAATAACTTAAGGAATAGGGTGCCATGCTCTGCCTCAACATTTCAGTCAGTACAAGGACTGTAATGTTCTGTGTTGGACTAGAACACTAGGGTACTCAGCGATGGGAACCCTTTGGGTATCACACTCTAGAAAAGTGTTTCTCAACCTTTCTAATGCCGTGACCCCTTAATACAGTTCCTCATATTGTGGGGACCCCCAACCAGAAAATTATTTTTGTTACTACATCATAACTGTAATTTTACTACTGTTATGAATCATCATGTAAATATCTGATATGCAGGATGTATTTTCATTCACTGGACCAAATTTCGCACAAATACCTGATATGCCCAAATTTAAATACTGCTGGGGTTGAGGGGGATTTATTTTGTCATTTGGGAGTTGTAGATGCTGAGATTTATAGTTCACCTACAATCAAAGAGGATTCTGAACTCCACCAACAAGGGAATTGAACCAAACTTGGCAAACAGAACTCCCACGACTAACAGAAAATACTAGAAGGGTTTAGTGGGCACTGACCTTGAGTTTTGGAGTTGTAGTTCACCTACATCCAGAGAGCACTGTGGACTCAATGATAGATCTGGACCAAACTTGGCACAAATACTCAATATGCCCAAATGTAAACATTGGTAGAGTTTGGGGGAAATACACTATGACATTTCAGTGTTGTCATTGCTGGGCTTTATAGCTTTCTTACAATCAAAGAGAATTCTGAACCCCACCAATGATAGAATTGGGCCAAACTTCCCACACAGAACCCCCATGCTTTGAATGGACTTGCTGGCACGAGCCTCTCCCCACCCTCACATGCTCTCCCTCGCCCGCACATGTGCAGCATGTTGCCATGCGCTAAGCACACCTGCTCTCCCCTCCCCACTTGGAGTCTCAGAAACAGCCCTCCCCTTGGCTAAGAGGCTGGCCATTCACAGAGGGGGAGGGAGGGCTTTTGGTGGGAGGATTTGCCATCTATTTCCAAAAAGGAAGAGAAGGACATGCGGAGAGATCTTCAGCCTTCTCTGCCAAAGGGGTTCCTAAGACCATCAGAAATACAGTATATTTCTGCACCGGGATTGTGGCGCAGCTGGCTGAGTGTCAGCTGCATTAAGATCACTCTGACCAAAAGGTCATGAGTTCGAAGCCAGCCCGGGTTGGAGTGGGTTTCCAACCAATTGTGTAGCCAGTTGTCGACCTTTGCAACCTGAAAGACAGTTGTATCTGTCAAGTAGGAAAATTAGGTACCACCTTAAAAGTGTGGGGAGGCTAAATTAACTAATTTATGAGGCCATAAAAAAAGACTCCAGCAAGCACTCCAGCAAAAAGCATGCGGGGAATGCGGAAGTACTTGTTGCAGATGGACGATGAAAGTGACAGCTCCCCTGGCGGCCAGAAAAAGTGAAATAGCCTCTGTCTATGTCTGTATATGTTGTATGTTAAAAATTGGCATTGAATGTTTGCCATATATGTGTACACTGTAATCCGCCCTGAGTCCCCTGCAGGGTGAGAAGGGCGGAATATAAAAGCTGTAAAAAATATAAATATGTTTTCTGGTAGTCTTTGGCAACTCCTCTGAAACCCTCTCATGACCCCACCCCCAGGAATCCCAACTCCCAGGTTGAGAAATGCTGCTCTAAAAGGAGGCATGAATAAATCCCCTCTGGAAAAGTTCTGACAAGAAAACCTTGTTATACGGTCGCCTTAGGGTTGCCATAAATCAGAAATGATCTGAAGGCATGCCGCCATCACTACCACAACAATACAGCTCACAAGTCCTTTTCATAACAAAATAATATCTGTTTCCTGCAACAAAAAATCCTAATGATTTAATTTCATGGGCACAGCTTAATAGTTGCTGCAATTATAGACATCAAAAGATGAGTTTACACTGGCAGCTTAAGCCAGGTTCGGTTGGGAGCATTTAGCACAGCTGTGATGATGCCATGATACATCCGCCCTTATTAAAATTATTTTCTTCCAAATATTGTGAAATAATATGTGTTATTGCAAAGTATATTGAGGTAAAGTAAAAAAATTCTATAGTTCATTTTCTCAAAAGGACCCTGTTGTCTAATCTTACATTTTATTCAGTGGTGGGACTCCCTGCTTAGTGATAACTCTGCAGATTGACTGGGTCTTCTTATTCCCTCCAAAGCCAAAAGGTACAGATCATGCTTGTCTGACTGGGCAATTTGGCCAGCACAGAGGCTACATCACTTGAAGAAGGATTAGACGTCATTACATGGATAAACAAAGATTTAAACAAATCCTCTGAAGATGCTAGCCACAGATGCAGACAAAATGTCAGGAGAAAATGCTGCTAGAACATGGCTATATAGCCCAGAAACCACACAACACCCCATTTAAACAAATGATGACTTATAGCAAATCCTTAATTTCTAATTTTCTTATGCAAGGACTATTCAGAGGTGGTTTTGCTATACAGCCTACACTATTCATTGGTGGTCTTCCATCCAACTATTAACCAGAACTAACCCTGCTTAGCAACCAAGATCAGACAAGATCTGTTGCATTTAAGATATTTAGGCCCATATAGTGAATAGTTACATCTGAAAATCTACAGGGTTAGTCAAAATGCATAGGCCAATAAGCCATTCAATTGAATGGCTTATTGGCCTATGCATTTTGACTAACCCTGTATTATGAAATAGGATTCAAGTAGATACAAAGGTATACAGAATAGCTATCATCACATCCCAACTTTATCATACAGTATTTCGTAACAAATATTCAGGCAGCTGTCTATGCATGTTTTTGTCATAATAGACCACTGCAGCTCGGATTTCTTAGCCTTTTTCTCTAATAGATCAAACAAAACAAAACAAAAGAAGAAAACTACAAAAAGCAACAAAAATGGCACTTATTACTTATAGGCACTTATAGGGCCTCCGGTGGGTGCAGCGAATTAAACTGCTGAGCTGCTGAACTTGTTGACCAAAAGGTCAGCAGTTCGAATCCAGAGGCAGAGGTGAACTCCCGCTGTTAACACCAGCTTCTGTCAACCTAGCAGTTTGAAAACATGCACATGTGAGTAGATCAATAGGTACTGCTTCTGTGGGAAGGTATCGGTGCTCCATACAGTGATGCTGGCCACACAACCTTGGAGGTGTCTACGGATAATGCTGGCTCTTCAGCTTAAAAATGGTGATGAGCACCACCCCCCAGAGTCAGACACGACTAAACTTAATGTCAGGGGAAATCTTTACCTTTATCTTTTTAAAGGTTCTGAGAACACTGAAATTACCATTTCTGAAACATTTATATACGGTATCAACTTTGTTATTCCATTCACTAACAGTCACACATTTCTATCACTTACATTGCTTGCATACCTTCTCTAGATACTCGGTGCACACATAAAAATCATATGTGTTGATACTGTATGTATGGCACTGGCTGCCATACATACAGCTTGCTTTTGCCTGAGTCTACTGAGAAAGGCAAAATTATATTCCCTCTCATTTTCTCCCTCTTTCTTGAATTTGAAAGCAACAAGTGCCAACAACTGGACAGCATGGGGTTGTAAGGAGTAGCAGAGACCTAGGGGACCCAAATAAACACATTGTATGAGTGTCATGCTTTTAAAAAGTATATTACACAACAATTCAGCCCCCTAGTGGTGCAGTGGATTAAACCACTAATCTGTGGCGCCTGTTGACCGAAAGGTCGGCAGTTCAAATCTGGTGAGCAAGGTGAGCTCCCGCTTGTTAGCCACAGCTTCTGCCAACCTAGCAGTTTGAAAACATGCAAAATATGAGTAGATCAATAGGTCTTCTGCTGGAAGGTGATGGCACTCCATGCAGTCATGCTGGCTACATTACCTTGGAGGTGTCTACAAACAATGCCGACTCTTTGACTTAGACATGGAGATGAACACCATCCCCCTGAGTCAGACACGATTAGACTTAATGTCAGGGGAAAACTTTACCTTTACATGGGAGGCCCCCAGTGGCGCAATGGGTTAAACTGCTGAACCGCTGAACTTGCTGACCAAAAGGTTTCAGGTTCAAATCCAGGAAGCAGCGTGAGCTCCCAGCTTCTGCCAATCTAGCAGTTTGTAAACATGAAAATGTGGGTAGATCAATAGATACCGCTCCAGCGGGAAGGTAACGGTGCTCCATGCAGTCATGCCAGCCACATAACCTTAAAGGCATCTACGGACAATGCTAGCTCCTCGGCTTAGAAATGGAGATGAGCACCAACCCCCAGAATCGGACAAGACTGGACTTAAGGAGAAAACCGTTACCTTATCTTACCTTTACACAACAACTAATTGTTTAGGGCTGGAAATTTGATCAAAATTAACATTTTGGAGCGGTTTGAGGATTTTAAAAGGAGTTTCTGGGGTTCTATAATTAGCCCTCAGAGTCTATATATATCATTCGGCCATACTTTGGACAGCAGACGTAATAGCACTTTGGATGTGGAATCGGACTGGAATGGTGATATGGCTGGCAATACTGTTTTTATTGTTTTAATTAATGTTCTACTTGTTGTTTTAATTGTTGTTATATTATTGCATTTGTTATATGTTGCGGCATCGAATTGTTGCCAAGTGTAAGCCGTCCTGGTAGTAAGAGCCCCTGGTGGCACAGTGGCTTAAAGCACTGAGCTGCTGAACTTGCTGACCAAAAGGTTACAGGTTTGAATCCAGGGAGCGGCGTGAGCTCTCGCTGTCAGCCCCAGCTTCTGCCAACCTAGCAGTACGAAAACATGCAAATGTGAGTAGATCAATAGGTACCACTCATATGAAAGACCAATGAAAAAACTGGAAGTTATTTGAAGAATCCCTATCATTAATGAAAACTGGACAAGATACAAAAGAAGAGGAAGAAGCAACCTTGGAAGACTAAAACTTTAGAGACAGGAAGATATAAGACCTGGAACCATGGAGAAGAAGATTGGGGAAGTTAGAAAACCCCTTCACAACCCATACGCCTTCCCTTTCTCCCTTTCCAGATTACTTTATTTTTCCTAAGACTCACCCATACCCTCCCCCCATCCAGCATGAGTCCCGGACCCAAATCCTTTGCCTCTTTCCCTACCTTTCCTACCTCTACTCTATCCTATCTTTAATCCTAGAACCCCATCTCTTTTAAATGTAAGAAAACTCTTTAATAAGAAATATATTTTAAAAATAGGTACCGCTCCGAGGGGAAGGTAATGGTGCTCCATGCAGTCATGATGGCCACATGACCTTGGAGGTGTCTATGGACAATGCTGGCTCTTTGGCTTAGAATTTTTTTTTTTTTTGTCGTGTCAGGAGCAACTGCTCCTGTTGTGGGAGAATTGGCCGTCTGCAAGGATGTTGCCCAGAGGATGCATGGATGATTTTTGATGTTTTATCATCCTTGTGGGAGGCTTCTCTCATGTCCCCGCATGAGGAGCTGGAGCTAATACAGGGAGCTCATCCGCCTCTCCCCGGATTCGAACCTGCGACCTGTCGGTCTTCAGTCCTGCCGGCACAGTGCTTTAACCCACTGCGCCACCGGGGGCTTAGAAATGGAGATGGGCACCACCCCCAGACTCACACATGACTGGACTTAATGTCAGGGGAAACCTTTACCTTTATTTAAGCCATCCTCAGTCCCCCTTCAGGGGTTGAGAAGGATGGGGTAGAAATGTTGGAAATAAATAATACTTTCCCCATTCTCAGCAAGAGACCATGTGCATTACTTTGAACTTTCTGAAAGACACATTAAAAATCTAATAGTAATGTTACCAGCAACAATTTGCAGCAAGAGCTGCTTTTGTTCATGTCTTGATATTTTATTTTGGCACAGAAACCTAACAGGAAAGCTATTCCTGTTTCTAAAACAAGGCTATTCTTATCTACAGCGTCATTGTTTCATCTGCAGCATATTGGGGTTGTTTTTGTTTTTTTTTTTTTTTTTGTAAACAGAAAGTGCAGAGATGCCTGACAGATGCATCCTCTGATCTGACAGCTCTCCGAAAACGAGGCCAAAGCACTTTGCACACGTTCAGTGGCACAATGCCTCGAGGGTGAGCCTTGCCTACCTCTGCCTCCTGCCCACCTGCAGTGCAACTCCATGCCCACCCCGCACCCATCCGCCTCCCCAGTGCCTCCGCCCACCTCTCATGTGCCAGATGATGTGCTTCCTCCACTCGCTTCCCCTCCCCTCTCCAAAACTCTGCAGTTTATTTGCATACTGTGGTTTCATTGGCTGGAAAGGGAAGAGGAAGGAGCGAAGGGGGAAAGCCTGCAGAAAGGAGGAGGGAGAGAAAAAAGGGGTGGAGACACCTTTGTTTCTCAGCTCTGGTTTGTAAACAAGAGGAAGTCTAGACTTCCAGCTGGAGCTTTTTCTGGGGGGCTGCAAGACTCCCGGCGGGGTATCTCCCCACCCAAAAAGGCAAACTTGAACCCTCTGACCCTCACCTTCTCAGCCTTGGGAGAGCTAAGAGGCTTCATCCAAAGAAGGGGCACACCTTCGACATTTCTCTTCTGCCAGGTGAGATTCTAGAGTGGGTGGGTGGGTTGGGAAGTGGGCTCAAGTCTATGGAAGCATACACCACAATAAATCTGGACTTTGGGGAGGATGTCGCATTAAGGCCTGCAGTGGGAGACTGGGTATCTCATTGCAGTAACAATCTATAATCCAATCTCTAATCCCCAAGTGACAAATGGGGTTGTTGAATAACAAGGGATGGCATACATTCCAGCAAGCAATTACTTTGTCCATTCTGACAGCAGAGGTTGGTAATATTCTTCTCCAGGCAATCCTTGCATATACCCACTACATACATTGCCTTTTGATGTATTAGAATGAAGGCAGGATCTTTCTCCAAATTGAACAATGTGTTCATTTTCGTGTCAGAGAAAAAAAAGATCTAGACCAGTGGTTCTCAACCTGGGGTCCCCAGATGTTTTTGGCCTTCAACTCCCAGAAATCCTAACAGTTGGTAAACTGGCTGGGATTTCTGGGAGTTGTAGACCAAAAACACCTGGGGACCCCAGGATGAGAACCACTGATCTAGACAAAGACTGTGATCTCCAGTTCAGAATAGTATTGTGTCCCTTAATTCTTGACTAGCTTGTGTAATTGTTTGTCTGTAGAGGAGGCATGGGCAAACTTGGGCCCTCCAGGTGTTTTGGATTTCAACTCCCACCATTCCTAACAGCCTCAGGGCCCTGGGAGGCGGAAATCAGTGTCAACAATCGGCACAGTGCAAATATATCACTATGAGACTGGTATATCAGGACAAAAAAAGGATTTTAGAGATTTGATGCATCTAAAGAATTCAACAAGAGTGAATCTACAGCAGTCACGGGCAAACTTGGGCCCTTGGGGTGTTTTGGACTTCAACTCCCACCATTCCTAACAGCCTCAGGGCCTTGGGAGGCTGAAATCAGTGTCAACAATTGGCACAGTGCAAAGATACCGCTATGAGACTGGCATATCAGGACAAAAAAAGAATTTTAGAGACTTGATGCATCTAAAGAATTCAACTAGATTGAATTTACAGCAGTCACGGGCAAACTTGGGCCCTTGGGGCGTATTGGACTCCAACTCCCAACATTCCTAACAGCCTCAGGCCCTTTCCTTTTCCCCCTCAGCCGCTTAAGCTTAAGCGGCTGAGGGGGAAAAGGAAAGGGCCTGAGGCTGTTAGGAATGGTGGGAGTTGGAGTCCAAAACACCCCGAGGGCCCAAGTTTGCCCATGCCTGCTCTAGACAATATTGCCAGCATAATACTGGTTGGAGGCACTGAGCCAAACCCCACAAATCATAACTCTGGAACTGTTTATGAAAGGAGGGTCATTTAGACCATATCTTTATAGCCTGTAACAGTAAATATACCACCAATATTTCCCAGAATGCAGGAGCCAAGGATTATGTATTGAGATCTAATAGAAGAGTCTGTGTTTTTCCTAGTTGAGTTTTGGTATCCAACAAATCTTATCTTAACAGACACACAATTTGGTAAAACAAAAAAAAAATGGTGGAGGGAAACATTACATATTTTCTCATATTCTGAATTTGCTATGTTAATATTTAATTAAAATCACATAAACAAACATTTGTGCAGACATCAGTGGATTTAATATTAACTGGCTAGTGACAAACTTAGTGTTTCTTCCAGAAAGATTATAGCCCACTGAATAAATATCCTGTCATATCTATTTGACAAAGAACCTAAGTTTGCAAGCATTCAGAGCCTATCTTTAAAAACTGTGTCAACCAAATATCTCCCTCCCCACTTCTCTAATTGTACCTTAAAGATTTCTTATTTAATAAATATTTAATAGACCAAAGACTATGACATATAAATAATAATTTTTGCAACCCAAAAACAAAAAACAAAGGTATTTTATGTAGCTTGGATTGCTTCCCATTCAAGGCCCATCTCTCTCTCTCTCCGGGCTCCTTCCCCAGTAATCTATTAATCAATATACATACATACATACATATGTGTGTGTGTGTATATACTTCCGATGGTGTAGTGGGTTAAATTGCTGAGCTGCTGACTGAAAGGTTGGCGGTTCGAATCCAGGGAGCAGGGTGAGCTCCCGCTGTTAGCCCCAGGTTCTACCAAAGTAGCAGTTCAAAAACATGCATATGTGAGTAGATCAATAGGTACCACTTTGGCAGGAAGGTAATGGCACTCCATTCAGTCATGCTGGCCACATGATATTGGAGGTGTCTACGGACAACGCTGGCTCTTCAGCTTAGAAATAGAGATGAGCATCACCCCGAGTCGGACCCGATTGGGACCACCCTACCTGCGTGACCGCATCACCATCTATGAACCCACGCGCTCGTTACGGTCATCTGGAGAGGCCCTGCTCGTGATCCCACCCACGTCGCAAGCGCGCTTGGTGGGGACACGTGACAGGGCCTTTTCTGTGGCGGCCCCCCAACTTTGGAACGCCCTCCCAAAAGATCTCAGACAGGCCCCCACTCTAGCCGTTTTCAGAAGGAACCTAAAAACTTGGCTGTTCCGTTGTGCCTTCCCAGACTAGGAATCCCCACCCCAAGTCCTAGTAGCACCTTAGCATAACAAATTGTCGCTGCACATCGCACTTTTAACCCTACGTGCCTCCTGCCATTCAGCACTTTTAACCCTTGTACCCCAGCGCGCCGGCCGAACCAGTTTTTAATAATGTCCTGATGTACTGTCTTTGTTGTTATTTTGCTTATTGTTTGATTTGCTTAGTATTGTGGTGTTATGTTATTTTGCTTATTGTTTGATTTGCCTTGTTGTTGTGATGTTATACTTTCTACTGTATTGTGTTTGAGGCTTCGGCCTGTGTAAGCCGCATCGAGTCCTCCGGGAGATGCTAGCGGGGTACAAATAAAGTTAATAATAATAATAATAATAATAATAATAATAATGTCAGTGGAAAACCTTTACCTACCTACCTACTATGTGATAAAAGAAATAGTAGCATGATGTAGACCATGTTTTCTTGAGAACCAGGTCTCTTAAATTTCACATCCCACTATTTCTTTGTTTCTACAATATAAACATTGGTGTGTTCTTGGTTTCTGCAAAACAGAGCCAATCTATATTAAATATATACATTCTGCAGCATGTTGATATGAGCACAGCAATTTCTGCTCTAAAAACCAAAAGGCCTGGGTCAAAATCTGTTCCACAGCCTCATAGGGGACTGAATAGCCATTTTACAGGACTCTTATGTTAAAGGCATCTTAAGACAATTGCTTCTCACACTATGGACTATGGGATTCAAATCTGGTATATTTTTTGTCATACAAAGAACGATCCTACTGTCTGGTGGAAATACTGTTTAAAGTACATTATGACTTTTTTTCTTATTTTGAATGATTTACTGGGCAAAGATAATTTACATTTGTTTCTTAGTCTTATTCTCCACTATACTACCAACAACACAGTCATGATCTCTCTCAAAAATAAAAGCCTCCATATTTAGTGAGCTGGTAGCCAGTGTGTTTCCATTGTCTGTTGGGCAATCCTGTATTTTGCACGGAAGTGTATCTAAGTTGCCACAGATACACATTAACATTATGCTCTCAAATGTAATGAGGAGCATATTTTTTGCAGACAGTTGTGCAATAGCTGTGTAGCATTCTGTTTTTCCCACAGCATTTTGTTAATTTGCTGAAGTAGGAATAAATCTATTTTGTTACAAACCTTTTTAAAAAAAACTACTTCCCTTTTCTGACTGATCTCTGTTAACTTGTCAAGTCTTGCCTTTCTTTCACCTTTATTGTTAAATGCCCCCCTTGTTCATCTCAATCTTTATCTGCCCTGTAGTTACTGGTCTCTTATCAATCTCTAGAAGAAGAAAAACAGGCCCCAGTGAAAATATTTCAAGGGGAAAGAGCATAGAACAACAGACATTAGTTAACAGGGAGGACCAGAGCTACAACTTGCAATGGTAGAGGATAAATATCTAATATGTAGGATACTGATTCCTTTTAGATGCTCCCCACTACACTAAAATTCACTTCCTGTATTTTTTTGTTTGCAGATGCATAGAATCTCAGCCTCCATTTTCTCTAGCATTTCCCTGCCTCTAGGGCTGGCGGGTTTGTTTCCCTTTCAAGGAACTGTTTTTTTTTTCCCTTCCCCATCGCACTTCCTTTTGCAAAGCAAATGTCAATCCCTCCCTCCTTGCAAAGGGCTCTCAGTTTGCGTGACTCCCCTTCCCCAACAAAATTTCTTCATGCTTGCTGAAGCAACTACATCTTCCCTGCACTGTGGCTGTCCCCTCCCCTCTCTTGGCCCTCCCTGCGTCCATCTGTGGGCTGCTTTGTGTCTATCTCCTCCTTCCACATCCAGCTGGAATTTGCAGGCTCCTTTGCCCTCAAATCTGCACACAAATGTGCCTTCTACTACACAACTCCCTCTGTTCTGCATTTAGGCATGCCCTTTACTGCCATCCATTTCTTCAATCCTTTCTGAAACGTCTCCTTTTTCCATGCTTTAATAGCTATCCCCTACATTACTTCTATGCTCATTGCATTATATCCATTTATTACTCCTGCCATCTTCCCAAAAGGCTGAACGTCTTCTAACATTCATTGTTTGGCTCTTTCTCTCTTCCCTCCCTCAGACATATGGTCATTATTCCTTCTGCATATTTTTTTAACCTCCTATTCTATTCATCGTTTGATCTCAAGACATTTTGAGCCTGAAAATCATAGCATTCCAAGTCCTGTCTGTGAAAGAGAGATAAACTAGACTAGGTGGGTGGTAGTTAATTCTAAACAGGAACAATAGACACAGGCAAAAGGGAAAGATGGCAATGGATGAAAGCTTTGTTTTAAAATTGTTGACCATGTGCCAGAGCCTTCTGGATGCCCTGATTGTGATATAAATGAAAGTAACAGAAAGCCAAGAGTCCCTGGGTTCTCCGATAATGAAATCCAACTGTTGTGGCAGATGGCACTCACAGCTCCAGACCTATTAGAAAGGGGAAGAGGTCACTAACAGAAACTTCTTCAGAAGGGGTGGTGTATTAGAGCTGGGAAGCTTGGGTTCTATTCCTGGTAAGGCTGTTTCATCACAGGCAAGCAGCCCTGACCTACATCTTGGGGTTAATGACAGGTTGAGCCTTTGAGAAATTGCTTAGGGAGGGGAAAGCACGTGGTACTATTTTTGTTTAGATACCAGACTGGTTAAATAGAACTTGACTAGCTCCCAGAACAAAAACAAACCCCTTTAACTCCCATACAAACATTCCCCGCTCATGCCAGCTTGTCTGTGTCTGTGTTTTGGTAACCGTTCTCTCTTGACTTGCTCTTTTAATTAGGCTTTTGAGGACTGTCTGGTTCTTCATACCCCTCCTGTGGCTTCTTTCACTCGTGCAACCCCACCACAATGGTGAGGCTGTCCAAACCCAAAACCTTCCAAGCCTACCTGGACAATTGCCACCGACGCTACAGCTGTGTGCACTGCAGGGCCCACCTGGCCAACCACGACGATCTCATCTCCAAGGTAAATGGCAGGGAATCAGATGTCCTTGGTGAGCTGCTATAGTTTACAGCAGTTTCTCAACCTGGCGGATCAGGACCCCTGGGGGGGTCGTGAGGGGGTGTCAGAGGGTGGCCAAAGACCATCAGAAAACACAATATTTTCTGTTGATTATGGGGGTTCTCTGTGAGAAGTTAGGCCAAATTCTTTTGTTGGTGGGGACCAGAATGCTCTTTAATTGTAGGTGAACTATAAATCCCAGCAACTACAACTCTCAAAGATCAAGGTCTATTTCCCCCAAACTCCACTTGTGTTCACATTTGGGCAGATTACATATTCATGTCAAGTTTGGTCCAGATCCATCATTGTTTGAGTCCACAGTGCTCTCTGGATGTAGGTGAACTACAACTCCAAAACTCAAGGACAATGCCCACTAAACTCTACCAGTATTTTCTATTGGTCATGGGAGTTCTGTGTGCCAAGACTGGTTCAATTCCATCATTGGTGGAGTTCAGAATACTCTTTGGTAGTAGATGAACTATAAATCCCAGCAATTACAACTCCCAAATGATAAAATCAATCTCCTCTCCCCACCCCCCACCTCACCAGGATTCAAATTTGGGCATATCGTGTATTTGGTCCAGTGAATGAAAATACATCCTGCATATCAGATATTTGCATTACGATCTGTAACAGTAGCAAAATTACAATTATGAAGTAGCAACAAAAATAATTTTATGCTTGGGGGTCAACACAACATGAGGAACTGCATTAAGGGGTCACAGCATTAGGAAGGTTGAGAACCACTGGTTTACAGCATCAAAATGAGAGGCTGGTCACTCTTTCTTACTCTGATTATTTTTTTAAAAGAGAAGTAAAAATCAAAGTGGTTAAAGAGAAAGCAGAAACAAAGCGAAGTCCTACTTGCTTTATGACATTACCTCACTCATAAGATTCTTATTGTGTATTATTATGCTTGTGCAATGTTTACTTTTGCTTGTACTCAGCAACCCGAATGGATAGGTTTCTTGATAATATTTATTTACAACATTTGTATCCCGCCCTTCTCTACCCCGAAGCGTACTCAGAGCGGCTTTACATATTGGCAGTAATTCAGTGCCACAAAAACATACAATTAAGTAAACACAGAATTAAAACACCAGAATTAAAACACAGAATTAAAACATCGACAATAACATAAATTATATAAAAAACATTTTATAATACTTCCTCATAGCCAAAAGTCTGACTAAAATATTTTACGTGCAAACAAAGTAATATTCTTTTTCTGGTGGGGAGGGAAAGGCTTCAAGGGTAAGGAGCCCCTCAACCCAAACATAAGAGTCATTGCATGTTTAAGGCACTATCACAGGCATGGGCAAACTTTGGGCCTCCAGGTGTTTTGGACTTCAACTCCTACAATTCCTAACAGCCACAAGGCTGTTAGGAATTGTGGGAGTTGAAGTCCAAAACACCTGGAGGGCCAAAGTTTGCCCGTGCCTGCACTATTACCATTTCAAAATGATGAATTTCAGTCCTAAACTACAGCAGTCCATCCTAGCCACTCCCAGGTAGGCAAAAATTACCTCCCAGGTAGGCAGAAATATTGGCCTGGGAGTTTTCTCTTGGTGACTAATTCAGTTAAAATCTCAGAAGAGAAAGGGAGGCACAAAGCACTTGCTGGCTGCTGGCTTTGTTGCCCAGATGAGTTATTGCTAAACAGAGATGAACTATCAGTAGGGCTTTTCAGCATTCCAGGAATGGGAGTATTGGAAATGGGAAGAAGCAGTGGAAACAGATAAATGCAGACACTAAAGCAGCTGTAAGGGTGTAAGTAACATTTGGGGTGGAGTATCGTCCCTTAGTAAAAAAAACTCTGCCCCCAGTGAAATACTACTTCACTCTTCAAATTTCCAGCATTGTAATTGAGTATTTATAGATACAGGTTAGGCATCCAAAGAAAAGTGGTAGGCATAGTTACCAAGAAATGAGAGCACAGCCAATAGAAGAACAACTGTCAATGCCTCACTCTCTGCAATACTAGAAATTTGGGGACTGATAGAAAATTTCACTTGGGGAGCAGAATTCTTATTCAGGGGAGTGTCCTCATCTTGTCTAGCCATAGCTACTTCTCTAATGAACTGGCTTTTCCAGGCCTAACATTTCTTCCTAAAGGCCCTGCCAAGACTTGACTTGCCATACCCACCCTACCGTTAAGAGATACTGCATGGTCAACAAGTTAGAGCTCTTGACTGATTAATCATTAAATAATGTTCAGCTTGTATAGATGGGGTGTGTCTGGAAGCGAGCCAAAGAACAAACAAGGAAATGCAGAAAGCAGCTGAGATACCAGGGCTTGAGGACTATCAACTGGGACCAAGGATTGGGAAAGTCAAGCTAGCAAAGAAAAAAGACACTGGTGGGATATGATTGTATTTTTGTTGTAACACAAGGAACCTTGAAATTAGCAAGAAAGGTAGATGAGGAAACATTCAAGATTTCTTTCTGCGTTTGCTGTGATTAACTAACAGTGCTCCTAAAACATCCTTTTGTTGACTTTTTTTCCTTGTCTCCTTGTTATTACAGTCTTTTCAAGGAAGCCAAGGCCGGGCATATTTATTTAACTCTGTGTAAGTATCATAAAGGGGGGGGGGGGTCAAACTCTGTTTAAAAGACAGCTACATAATAATAATAATAATAATAATAATAATAATAATAATAATCTTTATTTATATTCTGCCCTATTATATATCACATATAATATAATAATATATAATATACTTTATTTATATTCCGCCCTATTACATAACATGTATATGTTTGCCATATATGTGATTACAATACACATATATGGCAAGCATTCGATGCCATTATACAATTAATAAAGACAAACAGTACATAAACAGAGATAAAGGCTTTCACATCTTTTTCCATCTCCGTCATCATTGAGGCTGTGCTCAATTCTGGCCATGGGGAGGTGCTGTCATTCCATCTTCCATGCCAAAGAGCTTTGTTGTCCATAGACACCCTCCTGATTGAATCACCGGCATGCCTGCCTTTATTACCTCCCCGCCAAGCGGTACCTATTTATCTACCCACATAGCTGTTTTCGAATTGCTAGGTAAACAGGAGCTGGGATGATGGCAGGAGCTCACCCAGACCCAGGTTTGAACTGTTGGCCTTTTGAACGGCAATATTTTCTACAGCAGTTCAACCCGCTGTGCTAAGCCTGGGCCTACTGTAGGTTGAGATAGTAGCATTTACATTCTGTTCTAACCTTGCTGTGAGCTCTAGTTCAGTGATTCTTAACCTTTTTTAGACCACATCCTTATCCCAGGAATATGATGAAAGCTTTCCCACTAGATGCATTTAAATACAGGAGCTAAAGAAAAAAAGTGACAGAAAGTAAGCTAAAGAAAAAAAATCAGTCTCTCTTTCCCACATCCGGTTAATACACCCCTTAAAGACCAAATTAGACCCCCCAGGAATCCATAATCCACAGGTTAGGGGCCTTTGCTCTATGTTAGAACTATGACATGGTGTTTATTGAGATGGAGAAATGATGTCTGAACTGTACACACTAACACTACAGACTAACATGACTTACATGTACCGCCATAAAAAATATTTAGATGTTAGTAAGAACATCTCACTGATTCCCTCTGAAGCCATAGTTCTCTAACCTATTCCAGGTGTTCTGTAATTGCATCTGTGGTAGGAACATATGTATATTGAACTTCACCGTATCCATGCACATATTCCTCATGCTTATGGGGAAAGTATGAAAGGGAAAATATAACAATATTGAAGTGGTTATAGTTACCTGTGTGATCCAAGAACCCCAATAAGGTAGGATTCCCAACTGCATGGAGCTTTGCAACTTTATTTGGACGGCCTTAATATTCAAACTCCCTGTAAACAGGAAGGCCAGGTTTGTCATGTTCACCAAACAGGAATGGGATACTTGTTATGTAAATTAAAGTATAGATCCTTTGCCCATACTTGCATGGATTGAGACCCACCACTGATCAAAAGTCAAGATGGAACTCAGATAACAAATGCTGGACATTGTCAAAAAAGTGACACATTCCTTCTCTGTTCTGCTTTTCCTTGATTCCATATAGAGTGAATGTTGGATGTGGCCCAGCAGAAGAACGAGTTCTGCTGACAGGTCTACATGCTGTGGCCGACATATATTGTGAGAACTGCAAGACCACGCTGGGATGGAAATACGTGAGTCTTTGCTTGGCCTCCTCCCACACCCCCATCCCCACCCCCACCCCCCACCCCACCCCAAGAGACGGCATCTGCAGGAGGAATAGGTGGTCAAACCACCATAGATTGTGTTGTCAAAGGCTTTCATGGCCAGAATCACTGGGTTGCTGTGAGTTTTTCGGACAATATGGCCATGTTCCAGAAGCATTCTCTCCTGACATTTCACCTGCTAATCAAGGTAGCTAATTGTAGCATTCACTCTTGCCTCAAACCAACAAGAGTTCTTTCTCTCACCCTGGACAGTCCACAGATATATAAGTCCCACTTGCCTTGCTTCCAACAAACCTCACAACCTCCGAGGATGCCTGCCATAGATGTGGGTGAAATGTAAGGAAGGAATGCTACTGGAACATGGCCATACAGCCCGGAAAACTCACAGCAACCTACCATAGATTGTGCAACTACTCCTGGCATTTCTGGTTCCAAGAATCTGCCAAAATACAGACAATCTCCATATGGGAAGACAAGATAATAGGGGTAAAGAGACAGCTGGACAACCATGTTTTGTGGCAGTTGGGGAAGGGGATGTGTATTGCAAGACCATTAATAAAACATTTTGGAGACTGGACGTTTCAGTGTTCTGATAGTGTTACCAGAGGCTACAAAATAGACCCCAATGGGCCACAAATGGCCCACCAGTTACAATTTTCCCATATCCCTGCCCTAAACAAATCCACAGCATTTCTTCTACAACCTCTTGTATTATCTCATTCCGCAGGAGCAAGCTTTTGAGACCAGCCAGAAATACAAGGAGGGAAAATACATCATTGAACTCAACCACATGATCAAGGATAATGGCTGGGATTGAAACAAACAAAACGGAATCCCACCACCTTTGGACAACTACATGTAGGGTGGAGCATAAGAAAGGACAATTTACACAAAACCTGCCTCTGCCTTTCCAACCAATGGGCTGCCATCCAAATCACCTCTAGATGCTGCTTCTGAGTTGTGAAGGAGGAGGCGGGCCTTCTGCCAGGCTGCAACACTCTTGGCTCAGATATGTCACGGCCGCCGGGTGGCAGTGCACCAGGAGAAACCTAGGCCAGGGGCAGTGTGCAAGCAGGATTGCGGGGAGGGGGGCACAGTGTGGGGTGTGTGTTGTACAGAGAAAGTCTGCATTGAGAAAAAAATTAGAGGGCAAATGTACAGGGGAAAAGGGAGGGAGGGGGTTGGGTTGTACAGTATTTGTGAATTTGTGTGAGTAAATGTATTATATAAATAAAAGCATTGAAGTGATTTGAGATTTTCTTGCAGTGGGGGCTCTGTAAGTGGAAAAAATGGACATAGTGTGCAAGGAAGACGCAATTGACTCCAGTCCAGGCAGAGCTTTGTCTGTGGCCATTTTAATTACTTCTGGGATTTCTACTCACTTCTAAAAGACAATTGTCAAAGGAAAATAAGACCAACAGCAAAACAAATACTTGATGCTAATGTATCAGTTGCTATTAGTGCTTTGAATGCGATTTTCCTGCTTCTTGGCAGGGGGTTGGACTGGGTGGTCCACAAGGTCTCTTCCAACTCAATGATTCTATGATTTTATTCCATGAGCCATATCTTCATGTAAATTCTAGTGCTTCACAACTTCCCAATAAGAGACATACTACATACTGAGATATCTAAATATTCTAAAGGTACCAGATCCCTTCTGATCTTGGAAGTTAAACAAGGTCAGCTTTGGTTAGAACTTCCATGTGAGACCACCCACAAACATCAAGTATTTTAGGCTTTCAGAAGAAGGAACTGTAAAAGCCACACCTGAGTATTCCTTTCCTATTAAATTCATGGGCTGCCATTAGTCGGCAAATGACTTAAGGGCACATACAGATACCTATGGACCCCCCGGTGGTGCAGTGAGTTAAACTGCTGAGATTCTGACCAAAAGGTCGGCGGTTTGAATCCAGGGAGCGGGATGAGCTTCTGCTGTTAGCCCCAACTTAGCCAATTTAGCAGCTTAAAAACATGCAAATGGGAGTAGATCAATAGGTTTCGCTCCAGCGGGAAGGTAACACCACTCCATGCTGTCATGCAGGCCACATGATCTAGGTGTCTATGGACAACGTCAGCTCTTTGCCGTAGAAATTAAGATGAGAACCGCCCTCCAGAGTCGGACCCTTAATGTCAAGGGAAACCTTTACAGATACATATACTGATATCCCAGTCATACCTAACATCTAGCATTTTTAGAGAGCTTGGTTATCCCACATGAAGTTAAATCTTTCAATATCAGCTGCAAACAATATATAGAATGAAGGTTCCTGGATTAACCACACACAGAGACGTGGAAGAGAGTCTGTACCAGTTTTACCAGATGTTACTGTACTTCAATTCCAGCCAGCCCCAGTCACCATGCCAGTGACTGCAGATGATGGGAGTTATAGCCCAAAATATCTTATAATCCAGCAAAGGAAGGCAAGACACTTGTGAAAAGCTGCTGTCTCAGTCTTCTCATCTAACCAACTACATCTGTGAAACTGGATTTCCTATAATATTTTTCAGCATTTTCTTCATAGAAGAATCTACACCATATTCAGTAACAACCAACTTCAATAATTCTTTCAAGGCTTGTAGAAAATTGTGGTCTCAGAGAATTCAACATAATAATAATAATGAGAACAAGGAGCAACTAATCTAGCTTACTCAGGGCCCTTCCACACAGTCCTATATCCCAGAATATCAAGGCAGAAAATCCCACACTATCTGCTTTGAACTGGTTTATCTGAGTCCACATTCAGATATTGTAGGATTTCCTGCCTTGATATTCTGGGATATAGGGCTGTGTGGAAGGGCCCTTAGATGAATTTTTCCTTTCATTTTCCAGGTGTTTAGCACAAGCCCTTGTTCCCCTTCCTGCCTGCAGTGCCTCCACTTCAGCCATCAGAATTCTTTTGTCTCCAATTGGGCTGCTCAAGGGTTCCCTCTGCTGCCCAAAATAAAATTAGAGTTCTAATTATGGATTAACCCACATTCATAATATGCTACCCTTGTTGGCACATTTCTTATAATCACTAACTTGGATCAAAATCAGGGTTGGATTAAGGCATGCTGGAGCCTTAACCTATTCTGAGGCCTACAGTGCTCCCAAAAGATGTTTATTATAACAAATTTCAATGGAGATTTTCCTGGATAAAGCCGTTAGAACATGCAGCTCAACCAAGTCCTCTGGGCTGTATAATTCTCCCCTGCCCCTTTGATTTAAAGTATGTTTTCATGGCCACCTGCTACAAATTAGTTACTAGATCATTTTAAGCAGCATACTAATTCAGAAGACAAATAGTATCTCCCATCCTCCTAAAAAAATAAAAACTGGATCACAGGATCTGATCAAAAACCTTTGTATTCCAATGCCCAATCTGTCACCAACACGAGACCTTGCTTTTTCTTTCCATCAGTGCAATTTCCCTACATGAAAATTTCATTCAATGGTTTCTACTGCAATCATGCATGAAGAGAAACCTTTCCTATCCTAAGAGATGCATACGGCTTTGCCTTAGGCCAAGATTGATTTTTGTTGCATCCCAAATGCACAAAAAACAAGAGCAACAGGAGAGTTATTTTGAAGTGGATGGAGGACAGAGAGAGAATCATGGAAGAAACCCAAACAGAGATTGCTCCCGTCCTCCACCCCAAGAAGAAAGAGAAAACTATCCCGGCATCCAGTTGCTTCACAGCTATACATATCTGCCTTTAATGTAAATAAGTAGGGGAAATAATGAAAATGGGACCCCTTTCACTGATATTGGAATTTACAGGCATTATGGGAAAATGTGTTGACAACATAGGCAAAGGTTTTCCCTGGACATTAAATCCAGTCGTGTCCAACTCTGGGGGTTGGTGCTCATCTCCATTTCTAAGCCGAAGAGCTGGCATTGTCCATAGACACCTCCAAGGTCATGTGGCCGGCATGACTGCATGGAGCACCGTTACCTTCCCACCAGAGTTCCAGTCCTTATTGATCTACTCAAATTTGCATGTTTTCGAACTGCTAAGTTGACAGAAGCTGGGGCTGACAGCGGGAGCTCATGCTGCTCCCCAGATTTGAACCTGCGACCTTTCAATCAACAAGTTCAGCAGCTCAGTGCTTTAACCCACTGTGCCACCGGCAACATGCTCTAAATATATTTACTCTGCATTTTTAACATAGATCTAAGTAATATAAGACCTCTTCCACACTTCATCTTCATTTAAATTCAGTGTGGAAAACATCTCACCATGTTAAAACAGTGGATGTGGCTCTTAATGAGACATTCTGCATCATCACAGGATGTCTACGGCCCATAACACTGGAGAAATTACACTGTTTAGCTGGTATTGCACCACCTGACATCCACCGGGAAGTAGTCGCCAGCAATGAAAGGACCAAGGCATTGACATCTCTGGCCCATCCTCTGTTTGGATATCAGCCAGCACGTCAATGCCTTACATCAAGAAACAGCACCCTAAGATCTACAGAGACTCTTGCAGAAACACCTCAGCAAGTGAGAGTCCAAAAATGGCAGGTTGAAACCCAGCACCTCAATCAGTGGCTGAGACCAGGTGAGAAACTCCCTCGAAGCACACAGAAGACTGGGTGACCTAAAAGGCACTGAGCAGGCTGCGCTCTGTCAACCTTAAGAAATTGGGCTACAAAGTGGAGTCCACGACATGCGAGTGTGCAGAAGAGCAAACCACAGATCACCTACTATAATGCAACCTAAGCCCTGCTGCATGCACAATGGGGGTCATTCTCACAGCGACACCAGAGGAACTCCAAGTGGTCAGCTTCTAACCAAAAAACATTTAGGATAATGCCAAGTGCTTTATAATTTTGTTTGTGTTTTCAAATGCATTTTACCTGTACCTTCAACTCACTTCTGACACGATAAGTAAATTGAAATTAAGTGGAAGGAGATAAATGTATCCACCTTCCTGCATACCTTTAACCCCACCGCAAGAATACCAAAGATAAGAAGTGAAGATTATGGGTTGGAAGCTCATCCTTGAACCTAAGAATCCAAATTTCTCCTTTTACTGGGCATTCCTCTAAAGCAACACAAGGGGGCGTGCACATACCTTACAATAATGATAAATGGATGAACAGTTAATTGAGACTATATCTACACGCCACATGATGCAGTTTGACTGCATTATGGTCAGTGTAGACCATGTCATGTAGTTCAACACAATTAAATAATATTAAATTTTGGTCTTGTTTTAGCTCCCAATTATATATCTAATTTTCCTTCTATACTGCTCATCAAGTTGTGACAACATATACAGGTTTTTCTTTGATTGCCTGACGAATGTGTACACCTCTATGTACACAGGCATGTAGCCAGGGGGGGGGCTCGGGGGGCTTCAGCCCCCCCCGAAATTCTCACGGTGGTTCGCGAAAAGGCCTTACTGGTGCATTATTTAAACTGTTATGTTTATTAATATCATGATTTGATCACCATTCTCAATATATCCCATATGTATGGGGGTATTGGGGTAATGATACAAAAGGTTTGCTAGGCTAGACCCTCTTTCACTCAGACTCAGCCCCCCCCGAAACTCAGCCCCCCCCCCCGAAACCCCCCCTGAAAATTTTTTAGCCCCCCCCGAAATGAAATCCTAGCTACGGGCCTGTATGTACATACAAGCTATTTCCACCAGTTGCCCACTCCCTAATTACTAACAACTGGTATTCCTTTGGTGATAAGAGATAGAAACAGAATCATAGCGTTGGAAGAGACCTTGTGGGCCATCCAGTCCAACCCCCCTACCAAGAAGCAAGAAAATTGCATTCAAAGCACCACTGACAGATGGCCATCCAGCCTCTGTTTAAAAGCCTCCAAAGAAGGAGTCTCCACCACACTCTGGGGCAGAGAGTTTCACTGCTGAACAGCTCTCACTGTTAGGATGTTCTTCCTAATGTTCAGGTGGTATCTTCTTTTCTGTAGTTTGAAGCCATTGTTCCACATCCTAGTCTCCAGGGCAACAGAAAACAAGCTTGCTCCCTCCTCCCTATGACTTCCCCTCACATATTTATATATAGTCCTCATCATGTCTCATCTCAGCCTTCTCTTCTGCAGGCTAAACATGCCCAGCTCTTTAAGCCGCTCCTCATGGGGCTTGTTCTCCAGACCCTTGATCATGCTGGTTGAAAGCACTGGACATATAATATTCATGCACAAGTGAAAATGACATGGTCTTAGTCCAAAATTCCTCACTTTTTGTTTGCAGAAACCACATTTCTAGCCCTTAGTATCACTGAGATAACATTAAAAGCACATGAAGTATCAAAATGTAGATTTCTACCAATTTTTCTTTGTTATTTTGATTATGAAGCCACTACTTTACACAATTTGATTCCTCGCATAGAGATATTCAATGTAAGGCATGCTGAATTTGACTACGGTTGCACTTCCCATAGCTGGCATCATAGTACTTTCTTGCTATTCTGCTGAAAATAATTATCCAAGAATATGATAATATAACCTCCTGATAGGACTAAATTAGACCAATTGGAATTTTAAATTGTTGTATTATGAGGTTAAAGGGAACCAGGTATCTTCCCAACTGCAAATGTGGCTATAACTCACTAGGCCCCAATCTCCACTCTCAGGATTTGGCAGTCTCTTGCAGCTGTCCTACCCAGCTGTGAAAACATCTGGATGATAAATGACCATGGCACCTCCCCCCATCACCCACTTGTAAAACCAAGGATCCCATAGGTCAGGATCAATCAGGAAACTTTGGAATCAGGGTGTTAATTAGGCAATTAGGAGGATTCAAGTGGTGGGCACAGAAAGAGACTCGGCCGACACTCTTAATGAAGTCTGAGATGGAGTTGGGGAGCCTGGCATAGGGAGGGGGTGGGCTAGGACTGGCATATTTGGATTGGGCTGATATGCAATGTCTTGGATACTGAAGACAACTACTTATGTGAGGGCACTCAGACTAGGGGTGAAATAGGCGGAAGTTGGATGAAATAGAGGGATATTGCTAGAAATAGCTAGAAGGTGAGTAAGGATAGGACATCCTGGGACTGAGAATATATGCTACTCATCTCCTCCAACTCCCCTGCCTTCAGCCCCAAACCCCTCCCCTCTAGAGGTGCGAATGTGCCATTTGGGGTCTCACTTCAAAGAGCTTTAGCGGAATCATAAATACAGCCCCAGTCAGGGGCTCCTCAGGAAGAGAGGGGAGCTCGAGGTGGATGCATCCCAGACTTGCTCACAAGATAGGACCAAGGAAACCCAGCTCCCAGATCTTAACCCAGCAGGCTTTCTTTCCCTATCCCTATTCCAAAAATCATATTCCATTATTCCCCAGGAGCCCATCAGTCTCATTCTTCTAATCCTTAGACCTTTCTCCTTGCCACAGAAGGCAGAAGTCCTAGCTTCCTGTTTTAGCTTGCTTCCCTCACCTGTTCTAATCCAGTAGGGTCCCCAGTCCCTCCAAAAAATCCAAGAGTTCTGGCTCCCAGATTTCCTTCAGCATCCCATGTATCACCCCTCAGAGATGTTCTCACAGTATGGAGGCTCTTACCCTCTGCGGCCTCCCCCACCTCCTGGGACTGGGTATCCTCAGAGTCAGGCACCCCAGTATGAAGCCTTCAGATACCCAGGTGAGAAATTGGGAAGTGGTGGTGGTGGGAGAGCGGGAGGGAAATGAAGAACAGGAACAAGGGAGACAGAGTGAATGGAATGAAGGCAGAAATGTGTATTTTAATGGATATTTTCACCATTGATTGGCCTCAATGACATCTACATAACTATTACGTTGTCTGGTTTAACTTATTTGTGAAAGCAAATGGAGTGTCAGGAAGACAATGTCTGATTTCCTGAGTTCTTTGCAAGAAGGATAAGATAAATGTGTTGTCCAAGGCTTTCATAGCTGAAATCACTGGGTTGTTGTGAGTTTTCCGGGCTGTATGGCCATGTAACAGAAGCATTATCTCCTGACGTTTTACCCACATGCTGGAAACCTCACTTACTTTGTTTCCAACAGACCCCTCAACCTCTGAGGATGCCTGCCACAGATGTGTGTGAAACGTCAGGAGAGAATGCTTCTGGAACATGGCCATACAGCCTGGAAAACTCACAGCAACCCAGGATCAGATAAAAATTGTTACATAATAAAATGGACAAAAGGATGAAATCTAAGATTCCTATGCTATTGGAAATGAGAAAATTGAGAACTGTAACTTCTGGAATTTCTTAGAATCCAGAATGGGCTTTTTTATATTGAGGCATTAAGAAGTGGAAATAATCATCACTTTCTTACAGGATGGAATATAATCCAAAACTTCTAAGGTATTTGTACGTGAAAGGGGAAAGGAATGTTGTCTACTACATAAAAGTAATGGTGTGGACTACAAACTCCAACTCTACAGGCATGAGCAAACGTCAGCCCTCCAGGCATTTGAGACTTCAATTCCAACAATTTGTCAGGAGGGCAGCAGGGTTAAAAAGGAGGGCAGATTTGTCAAGAGAGCATATTGCTACATCCCAATATCTGGATTATTAGAAGTTTTTCTAAACATATATTCCTCATTGCTGCAGTCTACCTTTGTAGCCCTAAGGACTGGAGTTCTGTCCTTTTAATACAGGCATGGGCAAACTTCAGACCTCCAGGTGTTTGAGACTTCAACTCCCACAATTATGTAGAATTTGTTTTGGCCGAAATCCAACCAGGACAGATTCACTTTATGAAATGCCGATTTGCCCATTAACAATGGATGCATTGCGTGTACGTCGGCCAAGGTTAACCAATGGATTTAGGGATTTACTTTCATCAGTCATCAGAAAAGGCAAGGAATCTATGCTGTCTGCTACATCTCAATATCTGGATTAGTAGAAATCTTCTAAACATATATCCCCCATTACTGTGGCCTATCTTTGTAGCCCTAAGGACTGGAGTTCTGTACTTTTACTACTTCATCACACTAGAGAATGAAACCACTTTAAATTTGGTTTCTGCCTCTTGCAGAATTCTGTGGTTTGTAGTTTAGTGAGGAGCCTTTAACAGCCTGACGAAACTACAAACCCCAGAATTCTGCAAGAGGCAGAAACCAGATTTAAAGTGGATTCCTTCTCTAGTGTGATGAGGTCTGTACAGTCATAGGAAAACTTCAGACTTCCAGGTGTTTTAGACTTCAACTCCCACAATTTGTCAGGAGGGTAGTGGGGTTAAAAAAGAGTCCTGGAAGTCAAGACTGCAGGATTGTCAGAGAGGGTTGGATAGGATGGGCTGGTTGATAGCCAGGGGTGATTTAAATTGAGGAGTGGGTGGGGGGTATGAAATGCACATTTGAAAAGGCTAGAGAAAATCCAAATAGAGAGTTGACCAAAAGGATAGATGAGAATACAGTAGTATCCTTGGGAGAGAAACAACCACTGGTTTCCACAAGCTAGTGGGAGGCCAGGACTTGGATAGCAAAAGGGTAAAATGTAGAATTCACATAAATTCCATTGCTTGCTTCGCTAAGGACCACCACCCACATGCCCCCATCAGCTGGAGTTTTAGCACCCAAGGCCAACTGGTCAGGCGAATAGGATAGAGGAAGAGAAAACAGGAGAAAAACAGCAGGAGGGTGACAAATTCCTAGATGATACTCCGTGGTGCTGTCTGTAACCCTCCTCCTTCCTCTGTTCCTTACTACTCAGCCAATACCTCTCAATGCCATTCACTGTTTGTCTGACTTATTGTGTTCTCTTCCTTGCCTTCAGATCTTGATGCTGCCCCGAAGTTGGATAGCTTCTTCCCTGCCTTGGAACCTCCAGGCCGCCTCTTGCCTCCAGGTCCTGCCCACCCTTATGGGTCAGGCCAGGCTCTCCCATCTGGTCCCCCACCAACACCATGTTTACCCCCTGGAATACGGATGAGCTTGGAGAATGGTGAGCTTTGGAAACGTTTCAGTAGCATTGGCACAGAGATGATCATCACCAAAGCAGGCAGGTGAGATGCCAAGCAGCAATAAGAATGAAAATTACTGATCTTAACCTGTCCTCTGGAACCCCTCCTCAATGCCATGTATCAGAAGTATTTGAAGCCAAAGCTTCTGAATTTATGAAGAATGTATTTTCACCCCTCCAATTCATTTGAGGAAAATGAGGCACAACTCTGAGCAAAAATTTAAGAATAGAAACATTAAAAAGACCTGAAACATATCCCTAGAACAGCAGTTCTCAGCCTGTGCGTGTCCCCAGATGTTTTACGCTTCAACTCCCAGATATCATAACAGCTGGTAATCTGGCTGGGATTTCTGGAAGTTGTAAGCCAAAACACCTAGAAACCCACAGGTTGAGAACCACTGACCTAGAAGATAGGGAAATTTAACTTACACCTTTTTTAAAGCTTTATTTCCAACATTTTAGTAAATATCTGCAGTGAAACAGGCAAAGAGAACATAACAATATAATATTTCCTTCCTCCACAAGCTGTTGTGGGGACAAAATAATCTACACATCTTTAATATTCAACAACTCAACATATGCCATTTGTACAGAAACAATAATTTCTGCTGCTCTTTTCTTTTTCTTACTCTATTAGTTACTTTAACTGTTTTTAGGTTTTCTCAACTATCTAAACCACAAATCTTCTATTGCTAGTAATCAATATATTTAGCATCATTCAGAATTTCCTCTTTCTCTTCACTAATTCAATAACCATTTCACATGTATTGTCAAAGGCTTTAATGGCCGGAATCATTGGGTTGTTGTGAGTTTTCCGGGCTATATGGCCATGTTCCAGAAGCATTCTCTCCTGACGTTTTGCCTGCATCTATAGATGCAGGTGAAATGTCAGGAGAGAATTCTTCTGGAACATGGACATACAGCCCGAAAAACTCACAACAACCCATTTCACATGAATTTTCTTAACACATTTAATCAAGACAGTAAGGTATCACCATTAAGTAATAAACAAGAATTTATGCCTATTCTGGAAAAAAAACCTATTATGCGGTACTTAATCCCAGATATTCCTGAGGGGAAAGGCTACTGTAGAAAACAGGATGCTGGATTTCTGAGTATTTTGCTCTAACGCAGCAAAACACCCTTCATATTTGGATCCAGAGTACATTATTCATTCAGTTGGTCAAAATGGGATGTGTACTACGTGTTTTGTTTTTTTCTTTCACACATATACTGAGCAGCAGAGGTGATAGATGTAATTCTCTCATTCTGCTGTTGTGTTTTCTGAAATGCTTCACCTCAAATATGGGGGGAAATAGTCTTTTATTGCCATGACTCAAAAAAAGTATTTTAAAGAAGAATTCACATAATGAATGTGATAACATGCTAAGGAAAAGCATAACAAAGGATTGGAACTTTTTTCAGTGAAGGATGGCTTCAAAATATCAGCAGATTCATTAAAAGAAACATTTCAAACTCTTTGTCCCCTTCATAATGTTTAATCAACCAGTTTCCCATAGAAGAAGAATGATCTAACCATGTTTTTAATGCTCTAACCTCTCAGGCGGATGTTTCCACAGCTGAAAGTTTCAGTAACAGGATTGGATCCTGAGGCCAAGTACCTACTTCTAGTGGATATAGTCCCAGTAGGTGGCTCCCGCTACAAGTGGCAAGGCAAACGGTGGGAGGCCAGTGGCAAAGCTGAATTACCTCCTCCAGACCGTGTCTACATCCACCCTGATTCACCTGCACCAGGTGCCCACTGGATGCGTCAGCCCATATCCTTCCACCGGCTCAAGCTCACCAACAACACACTGGATCCCCATGGACATGTATGGCTGGTGGGATGGGGAAAAGGGTGTTTGGGAATGGAGGTATACAGAGCCACATAACAAGAAATTGAAAGGAGTGTAGCTACAGAAAGGCTCTAAGAGACCAATAGGTGTATAGAAGTTAGTAAGAGAATAAGTAAAGTAAAGGTAAAGGTTTCCCCTGACATTAAGTCTAATCGTGTCCTACTCTTGGGGGGGGGGGTGTGCTCATCTCAATTGCTAAGCCAAAGAGCCAGCGTTGCCCATAGACTCCTCCAAAGTCATGTGGCCGGCATAACTCAGAGAATACTGAGAGCCATATACAGATACTGACATATGAGAAGATTGTTTAGTCAGACAATTTTGTGAGGGATTATGTATATGTATATGTGGTACAAAATTGAAAAAAGCCATATTTAGGGCTCTGCATATAAATAATATTTTACAATAATATGTAAAATAATATTTAAAAAACCAACCATAGCTCATTTGAAATAGAAAATTACATTTAATTTATTTATTTACGACATTTATATACCGCCCTTCTCACCCCGAAGGGGATTCCGAGCAGCTTATAAGATATATATACATACAATATATTATATTATTAGCATAGTACAATATCAGTATTATATATTACTATATTGTACTATACCATTATATTGTAATATTATTAGTAATATTATATGTAATATAAAATATATAATTATAATATCATTATAATATCATATTAGTAGTATTATATTGTATTACATTATAATATTATAAATATTATATGTATATACAATATATTATATTATATTATATCCTATGTAATTACATGACTGTATTTTAGTATTTTAATGTTTTGTAGTGTATTACGAGATGTGATGTTTTTAAACGATTGTCTGTGATACTGTTGTTGTGAACCGGCTTGAGTCCCTCTGCGGAGATGAGAAGTTCTAAATAAATAAATAAATTATATTATATTATATTATATTATTAGCATGGCACAGGAGACCAGGTGGAACTGTCTTCTACCCCCCTCTCTCTTCACTCTGGCCCAGAGCGGCAGTTGGTGCTCTATATTACATTCTCTAATATAACTAACTTGTACCAACTAAGTGCATGTATGCATACTGCTTTATTATGTAGACTTTTTTTGTCCTAAATCCAACCAGGACAGACCCACTTTATGTAGTGTTTAAGTGGCTGAGGGTGAAAAGGAAGGGGCCTGAAGCTGTTGGGAATTGTGGGAGTTGAAATCCAAAACATCTGAAGAGCCAAAGTTTGCCTATGCATGTTTTAATATATAACAAAAACCAAAATGGCAGCTACTGTAACTAACGTCAACATTTGCACTTCAGGCACAAACACAAAAAACATGAGCCCTAACTCTAGAAAGATGAGATATAACAAGATATGGTTGCTAGAGTAAAAACTAGATACACCTCCAGTACATTTAATAGCAGTGTAAAAGAGAAAAAAATGTTAACAAATGTTGCATCTTACCTGGTTGCTCAACAAGCAATACCTGCTAAATTTCCCAATCCTTGTTAATCGTGAAAGATCCAGGAACACACTCCAATTTTCAGTCTGACAGTGCTAGGAAGAAAGAAGGGCATGTACAATTAAATAGATACCAGAAACATCACTAACTTCTAGTTTGCATGTCCCTTTTCAGCTAATTGTTCACTCCATGCACCGGTATCAGCCGCGGGTTCATGTGGTTGGAGCTGGTGGGCGCCGAGGAGCCGGGGGTGGCTGTGCATCCTTCACATTTCCTGAGACCCAGTTTCTGACAGTCACAGCCTACCAGAATCCACAGGTGAGAACAAAACTACTATTATAAGGGTTTTGTTTTTGTTTTGTTTTTCGTGTCAGGAGCGACTTGAGAAACTGCAGGTTGCTTCTGATGTGAGAGAATTGGCCATCTGCAAGGACATTGCCTGGGGGATGCCCAGATGTTTTGATGTTTTACCATCCTTGTGGGAAGCTTCTCTCATGTCCCCGCATGGGGAACTGGAGCTGACAGAGGGAGCTCATCTATGCTCTCCCTAGATTCAAATCTCCGACCTCCTTGTGTTGTGAGATGTTTCGTTGCCAAATTTGGTGTGATTTCGTTTATTGGTTCTTTTGTTTTTAAGGTACTCATTGTGCACAGAGCATTAATATATAGATAGATGATAGATAGATAGATAGATAGATAGATAGATAGATATAGATTCCTCATTCCTTTATATGTTACTCCAACCAACCCATTCTCTGAAGTCTGTGCTTTTTTGATTATATCTTCAATTATACTCTCCTTACCTATACATTCTCCATATTTTCCTTGTTTCAATTTATTATATAATCCTAGTATCTTGAGGGCTCCACTTTAGTGATGAACTTCCCCTGCAGATAAAGAGAAGGGGACATATTATGCCAGGCATGGGCGAACTTGGGCCCTCCAAGTGTTTTAGACTTCAACTCCCACAATTCCTAACAGCATCAGGCCCCTTCCTAAGAACCTGAGGGTGTTAGGAATTGTAGGAGTTGAAGTCCAAAACACCTGGAGGGCCCAAATTCATCCATACCTGTATTAGGCCAATCTGTCTTGGAATGAAAAAGAAACCCACTTGAGTATGGGAATAAAATTGTGCACAGTTTGTGCTGGAAATTGCCACACTCAAAAAACATTCTACAACATCAGAAATGTCATTCTAATAGTTTAAAACCCTGCAACCTTTCACAATTTTTGCCACAACTGATTAAAGGACCCTTTCTGTATACGAACCCACACGATCTCTTCGATCATCTGGAGAGGCCCTGCTTGCGATCCCACCTGCATCGCAGGCTGGACTGGTGAGGACGAGAGAGAGGGCCTTTTCGGTGGTGGCCCCTCGACTCTGGAACTCACTTCCTAAAGACATGCTAAAGGCATGCTCCAACTCTGGCAGTCTTTAGGAGGAGGCTGAAGACGTGGTTATTCCAGTGTTCCTTCCCAGAATAATGATTCCATAGCACTTTGTCCTCCAAAGCACTTTACATTGTTTTAGGTCTGCTTGTATGTTTTCCACAAATGCCCCATCACTTTTTCGCCCATGTCCCAGCGTTATTCTCAATTTTAATTTTACATTTGGCCTTCCCATAGTTTTTAACTGTGTGTTGTCTTATTGTTAATGTTTCATTATTTTATTGTCCATTTTTAATTGCTTGTATTGTTGTTATTATTGCTTGTATTGTTGTATTTGGGCTCGGCCTCATGTAAGCCGCACCGAGTGCTTGGGAGATGGTAGCGGGGTACAAATAAAGATTATTATTATTATTATTATTATTATTATTATTATTATTGTATTGTCGAAGGCTTTCATGGCTGGAATCACTCAGTTCTTGTGGGTTTTTTCGGGCTACATGGCCATGTTCTAGAGGCATTTCTCCTGCCATAGATGCAGGCGAAACATCAGGAGAAATGCCTCTAGAACAGGGGTCAGGAACCTTCGGCTCTCCAGGTGTGGTGGACTTCAACTCCCACAATTCCTTGAGGCTCAGCATTCACCCCAAAGGCTTACCTTGGCCTCAAGGAATTGTGGGAGTTGAAGTCCACCACACCTGGAGAGCCGAAGGTTCCCCATGCCTGCTCTAGAACATGGCCATATAGCCCGAAAAAACCCACAAGAACTGAGAGATTATTATTATTATTATTATTATTGTCCAAAGTGAGCGGGAGTCTCACAACTTGTGTTCTGCACAATTAGGCCGCAGTTTTGTTACTTTCCCCCCTCAGCTAGCAACCCATTACAGTAAAATTTCATTTTGTTTCATAGCGTTTACATTCCAATATTCTAAGCCTGTTACAATATACAAATTGTAAAGAAACAAATGAAAAAGCATCTGAATATTACAAAACCCCTCACTGCTCCACCTCCTTATTACCTCCATTTTGGCTCTTTTCTGGCGAGGCCTCTTTCGCCTCCTCATGTTCAGCGGCCTCCTCCATGATACCCTTGAAACTTCGGCTCCTGTCAACTCAGGGAGTCTCTTTCTGAGAAAAAATATCACATTTAAGTCATCTCTATAAGGATAAGCAACTGCTGTCAGCCACAATTTTCCTATAAATGGGCCATTTCTTCTTTCTCAACCTTGTGTAAATCAAGAGGCCTACTTCACAACAACTTCTAAGCCACTCTTTACCTGCCTTCTATTGAACTCCACATGGAAATCCATATACGCCTTTTGTATTGGCATTTGTGTACTTATGGGCCACAACAATTACAATTATGAAAAGCCAAAACTCCTCACACAGGCCTACAGTAGGTATGGGCCAACTTGGGCCCTCGGGGTGTTTTGGACTCCAACTCCCACCATTCCTAACAGCCTCAGGCCCTTTCCTTTTCCCCCTCAGCCGCTTAAGCCCTCGGGGTGTTTTGGACTCCAACTCCCACCATTCCTAACAGCCTCAGGCCCTTTCCTTTTCCCCCTCAGCCGCTTAAGCCCTCGGGGTGTTTTGGACTCCAACTCCCACCATTCCTAACAGCCTCAGGCCCTTTCCTTTTCCCCCTCAGCCGCTTAAGCCCTCGGGGTGTTTTGGACTCCAACTCCCACCATTCCTAACAGCCTCAGGCCCTTTCCTTTTCCCCCTCAGCCGCTTAAGCCCTCGGGGTGTTTTGGACTCCAACTCCCACCATTCCTAACAGCCTCAGGCCCTTTCCTTTTCCCCCTCAGCCGCTTAAGCGGCTGAGGGGGAAAAGGAAAGGGCCTGAGGCTGTTAGGAATGGTGGGAGTTGGAGTCCAAAACACCCCGAGGGCCCAAGTTGGCCCATGCCCGGGCAACATAAATTAAAGTTGTCAGGTTGCAGGGCAGGAAAGAGGAGACCAAATTGTACCGGCGCTAAGGGCCCTTCCACATAGCCCTATATCCCAGAATATCAAGGTATTTTGCACTTCATTTTTTTCTGCCTAAGTGGAATATCTTGCATTTGTCCCTGTTGTTCATTTTGTTAATTTTGGCCCCTTTCTCTAATCTGTTAAGATCATTTTGAATTCTTCTCCTATCTTCTGGAGTATTAGCTGTCCCTCCCAATTTGGTGTCATCTGCAAACTTGATGATCCTGCCTTCTCACCCTTCATTTAAGTCCTTAATATTCTGAAGATGTCTGCCATGGTCTTCTTCTAAGGCTGAAAGAGTGACTTGCCCAAAGCCACCCAGTGGGTTTCCATGGCCAAGGGAATCCTAGATTGGATCTACATTGCCCTGTAATTGAGTTTCTGAATCCAAGTGATCTGCTTCAAGCTTTGAATCATAGAATCAAAGAGTTGGAAGAGACCTCATGGGCCATCCAGTCCAACCCCCTGCCAAGAAGCATGAATATTGCATTAAAATCACCCCTGACAGATGGCCATCCGGCCTCTGTTTAAAAGCTTCCAAAGAAGGAATTAAAAGCTTCCAAAGAAGCGATATAATCCAGTTCAAAGCATATAATCTGGATTCAGAAACTGGATTAAATGGCAGCATTTATATCCCCCTTCTCACCCCAAAGGAGGACTCAGATCAGCTTACAAGTTACTTGTACATACAATATATTACATTATTATTATATTATTAGCATAGCACAATATTAGTATTATATATTACTATATTGTACTATACCACTATACTGCAATATTATTAGTAATATTACATGTAGTATATAATGATTATATTACTAGATTGTATTATTTGTATTACATTATAATATTATCAATATTATATGTATATACAATGTATTATATTATTATATACTATATACTCTCTCTCTCTCTCTCTCTCTCTATATATATATATATATATATATATATATATATATATATATGAGTGTAGGACAATATTAGTATTATATATTACTATATTGTACTATACTGCAATATTATTAGTAATATTATTAATATTACATGTAATATATAATATATTATTAGCATTATATTGTATTACATTATATCAATATTATATGTATATATACAATATATTATATTACTTATATACTATAGGATTATATACTATTATATACGATGGGATTATACTATAGGATTATATATAGGATTGTCTGCACATTGCACCTACCTCCAAAAAACCTCTACATACCTCCTGTCAAGTTCAGCACTTTTAAATTCTGTCCATTACATTTGGCCTGGCCTTTAGGTTTTAAATGCGTCATGGTGTCATTGTTTTTAGTGTTTTATTGTTTTTGCTTGATGTTTTATTATTTGCTTTTGAGTTTTACTGTTATATTTGTATGTAGTTGTTGTTGGCAGCCTTGGCCTTTGTAAGCCGCATCGAGTCCTTCGGGAGATTTTGCGGGGTATAAATAAAGTTAATAATAATAATAATAATTATATATATATATATATATATATATATATATATATATATGAGTGTAGGACAATATTAGTATTATATATTACTATATTGTACTATACCACTATACTGCAATATTATTATTAGTAATATTATTATTAATATTACATGTAATATATAATATATTATTAGTATTATATTGTATTACATTATAATATTATTATCAATATTATATGTATATATACAATATATTATATTATTAGCATAGCACAATATTAGTATTAAATATTACATTGTTAAATTGTTGTGTAGTGGCATCCTAGTCCAATACTCTTATATTTCACTGGAAATTTAAGTTATATGCATACAGCATGCCTACAGGTGTATGTATTTTGGTTGCATGCCTACAGGTGTATGTATTTTGGATCCGAATACAAACATCCCAAAATCTAAGTTTTCACAACCCAAATAAGTTATATGCAAAGATTGTATGTATCTTTTTAACCGTTTTTAGTACAGTGCGCAGGAAAATGGATACTCAGGGTACTGTTCCCAGTTGATTAGTAAGGCAACCCATATTCCTATTAGTTACCTTCCACCTTCATAAGTGCCTGTATGGTCACACTTCAAAGATAAAACCCATAAAATAAATGTTTGTCTTTTAAACCCTAACACTCTCTTCTTCCTCCTTCAGATCACTCAAATGAAGATCGAGAGCAATCCTTTTGCAAAAGGCTTCAGGGAGAATGGGATGAATAGCAAAAGGTAGGAAGAATTCAAACATCATAGGGACTTATTGCGGTTTCCACCTTGACTGGTAGCAAATTATCTCTTCCAAGTATTGGCTAGTGCTAGTCAGAACAGTATTTGATGAAAAGATTGTCTTGACTAGAAAGAACTAAAATGTATGAAACTCGTGAGCATACTAAGCTTCCACCATTGTTTTGCCACTTCTTACTATAGCTCTTATTATAAAATACAGGGAACGTGAAGCGAGAATCAAGAGGAAGATGAAAGCGAATGAATGCGAGGCCAATGTCGTAGAAAATGGTAAGAAAAGCATACATCATTTATTTTGTAATTTCATATAGAAAGTGTGAATGACTCTCATTTAGCCTGTTGGAAAGGATTTAATTTGCCATCTAGTCCAATCCCCTGGTCATAGTCTGCTGTGCACTCATTATATAACCTTACCAAAGAGTTATTATCCTGTGAATCCCACAAGTGCATGTGATTAAATCTCACATTATTTCAAACAACATTCCAAAGAAGTTAAATTTGGATTTTTAAAAAGAGGTTTATTCTGCCATTCCCAGGCATCCCACATTTTTCATATCAGTTGCAGACCATAAACATTACACATCCCTTTGCTTTGTTCCCCTTTCCAGTTCCGACCTTCTACCTTTCCTTCTTTCCCACCTAGAGAGCAAGAAAGGCCCTTGTGATTCCACTCTGACAGAGGAGGCACCTCTGGAGTCTCAACAACCCCCTGGGCTTTCACAACCTTCCTGCTCCTTCTACCCGCCGGCAGGGACCAATCCCAGTGGTGCCGAGGCTTACCTGCAACACCCAGCTGCGTTCCATGGTTTACGAGGGGCATCATCACCCTACAACAGGTGAGCACAGAACGCTGCTTCTTTTCCCATTCCCAGTCAATCAGTAAGCTAAACAACATGCCTACTGGTAACTTTCCACCTTTGGAACATGGGCTTAATAAAAAAGGGGAGAAGGAAACAAGAGCAAAGGAATAGACATATCCAAGTGAGCCATTCTGGTTGCGGAATTATGGAAACTATATTCTAAGAAATTATCGTATATACTTATGTATATACAGTACCCAAATATAAGCTGAGACACCTAATTTTACTACAAAAAACTGGAAAAAAAGTCAAGTATAAGCCAAGGATAGAAAACGCAGCAGCTACTGGTAGATTTCAAAATAAAAAAATACCAATAACATTACATTAATTGAGGCATAACTAGGTTAAATGTTTCTGAATATTTACATAATACCATAATTTAAGAGAAGACTATTCTGATTAAGCCATTTTTTAACCTTCTTCCATGTAAATGTGCTTACGTTTCCTTCCAATAATAAGAAAATAAAATAATAAATGTAATAAAAATGATAAATGAGTAAAATAATTTATTTTTTATTTGACTTGTAAAATAATGAATGTAATAGTAATAATGGAGTAAAATAATAAATGTAATAATAACAATAATAAAAATAATAAATGTAAGAGTAATAGAGTAAAATAATAAATGTAATAATAGAGTAAAACAAAGTAAATGTAAAAATAATAATAGAGTAAAATAATGTAATAAAAATAATGAGTAAAATAATAACAGTAATAGTAATAATTGAGTAAAATAATAAATGTAAGAGTAAGAGTAAAACAAAGTAAATGTAATATTGATAATAATAATAGAGTAAAATAATGTAAATGTAATAATAGAGTAAAATAATAAATAATAAAAATAATAACAGAATAAAATAATATATGACCTTGACTCGAGGATAAGCTGAGGGGGACTTTTTCAGGGGGGCTTTTTTAAGGGGCTGAAAAACTCGGCTTATACTCAAATATATGCGGTAACATTTCCAAGTCCTGTTTATACATAAGCAAGAAGCACACAGAATAAATATGAGGAAACGAGAGCAAATATACAGAAAAACTTGAAACTCATCTGTAGGATTGCAGTTGTATACACAAACTCAAAGAGGGTAGGAATGACCAGCCATTGATGCCAAGTTAGAATCCTGTCTCTGCTTTGAGTGTTTGACCTACCCTATCTTTTTCCACAGCCCAAGCCAAGAAATGGCAGCTCCTCCGTCTTCTCCTGCTGCCAAATCGCCTCCTGAGCAATCAGATTTCAGAGCAATGCTCCCAACAAGTTGGAACGGCTTAGATATCATTCCTTTTCTTGGAGGGACCGAACCACCAGATGCCTCATCCTTTCCCCCTTTTAAATTCAGTTTTGCACCCTACCCACCTCCCCCACATGTCTATGGCCCAGCTTCTGGCTATCCTGGCTCTCAGCCCCCCATGCTATAACACCTGTTCCTCCACAAAAACCTGGAATTCTGTCTGCCAGGTATTGCCTGCAATCTTTTGTGGTGTTTTCTCATTTCTTTATTATTGTTCATATTGTCCTGGGTAGCAGTAAAAGTGTTTGTATCTTGTTCATCTTCTAATTAAATCCCTGCAAGATTAACATTCTGTATACATTTATTTGTTCTTCTCCACGATAGGTACAAGAAATTCAGAGCAGTAAAGCTCCAGACAAGGTTTTGCTTCTCTGCAAGATAAAGGTTTAGTCAAAAGCTTAGTTGGTTTTAGTTATGCCCAAGAAATCTTCAGTAATTATTTTCTGGAATGATAAAAAAATCAAAGATTTAATATTTTCCTTAATTGAATTTGATTACTTAAAGCAGGTTTTACAATTTTCTTAGCAATTAATAAAAAACCTAGATCAAAGCTATCATGATACTAATTACACATCTTCTAATTAAATGCCATGATTATGATAAGCAAAGTTATGAATATGGAAGTTAATGTAATCACTCATATTGTGCTGGATTTACTGTATATATGAACTGTATGAACAGTTTCCCCTTAGCTGCTTTAAACACAAAAATAAGGAAGGTCAACAAACAAAAATGTGGGAAGAAGGAAGAAATCTGAACAAGCAGTCTGCATATAATAGAGATTCTATTTTTGATTAACTGAAACTTTTCAGAATTAAGAACTGATTTAATGTGTTTCTTCCTTGTAATGACATTTCTATCCATGAACAAACTATGGTTTATATTGTTGTTATTGATACTGTTGGCATTGCCTGTGTTAGCCGCCCTGAGTCCCCCCTCAGGGGTGAGAAGGGCGGGATAGAAATGGTGTAAATAATAATAATATCAACAACAACAAATTAAACGATAAATAGTAAAGGGAAATATTTTCCCGACATTAATTCTAGTTGTGTCTGACTCTGGGGGGTGGTGCTCATCTCCATTTCTAAGTTGAAGAGCCGACATCTGTAGACACCTCTAATGTCATGTGGCATGACAGAAGGCCATGAAGATTCCCACACCTATATGACCCACTACCTGGAAGTCTAGAGACGACAAACTTTTCTTTTGAATCGTGACCTCTGCAGGAACCGAGCTGATTATAAAGGCAATGAGAAAAGTAGGGATTAAAGTTATGTAGAATAGAATAAACATTTCTGCAGCACTTACAAACCACATGGCAAGAGAAATATACAATACACAATGTGTCTGTTTTTTTCTGAGTTTTATTAGAATTTTTTATCTAAAATTGTAAATAGGAAAAAAAACCCAAATGAAAATAAAATAAAATCAGAGCAAGAGACATATCATAGAGATGAGAGGAAAAAGCCCCTCCTAGACACGGGGAAAGCGACAGGAAGTTCCCTCTCCCTTTAATTCTAAAATATCTGGATTGAACATCCCTTCCTAAGAATGAAGAGAAGAGAGATTCGAACCTGCATTTGGATAGGATTTGGAGACACTATCCCCACAAGGAGCCAGATATTGTAAGGAGAAAAGATAAGAGAACATACCCTATTGGTCAAATTGATTGCTGTGATATGGTCCCAGTCTCCTCAGTTCAGGGAGAAGGGGGCAGGAAGGAGGAAAACCAGTATACGGATCTGCCAATAAAATATTTAATAAATTCATCATACTTGAATGAATTCTATAGAAAAATCTGGAACCTCCAATTCCCTGAAGGACTACTACATGTTGAAAAATCAGGACTTTCTAGTACAGTAAGTTGGAGACAGTCAAATATTCTACTGGCAAAAAAAACACTTTTTAAGGAGGACAATGGGAATGGAGTTGGCGGCACACAAAGGAACCACTAACCTAGATCACTCTACATCATGTATTTTAATTCAAAGTGCCAAGAAACCAAGATGTCAGGTCTTCCAGCAACCAGACAATGTTTGAAGCACTTTCATTCTCTGCTTAAGAGTTATGGAATGGCACCAAAACCATAGAGTTCCAAGGCCAGCTGATCAGAAACGAATGAACCAGGAGGCACCTAAGTGGCACAGAACCAGAGAACTAATCCGGAGATTTGGTCCTCCTAACAGCTTTAGATATTCTTTGGCCACTTGATCCCTCTATTTCCAAGTCCAGTTCCATCAGATATATATTCTCTACTAATAATTTCCAGTCCTTCTAATAAGTAGAGAAGCACGGCAGATGAGTCAGAAAGCTGGGCAAGGAAGCCGTCAGCCACTCCTGTACAAAACCCTGAAGATCTACAGATCTGTTCTCCGTTATGAGCTTGGATATTAGTGTGGAGTGATCTGAGAGCAAGAGTTTTCAGGGTTTTCTCAATGACCAAAAGTCCAAAGCAGTATGGACAATACAAATTAGGGCAGCGTGAAAAGACCATAATGGGACCGGCAAGGATTCAGTCTTGTGGAAAAATATGCCCGTTTCAGCCTAAGGGGTCCAGAACGGAGGGTTTATTGGGCTTCAGGGAGGGGAAAGGGAAGGTGGAAGAGATCTGAACCCTGCCCAAACTTGAAAGAGGGGCTGCCCACCCCCGCCAAGATAGAAAACAGAAGCCGCACAAGGGGGACATGGGAGACGCATTCACAGGAAGTAGTCCGCAACAGGTTTCTTAGATGGGATCCCTCGAGTTTCTTGAGGGGCTGCTTCAAAGATGATAAATTCTTTCTGAAGGTGTTCATCCAGTTCCAAGATGGCTGCCACATTCCCACATCTGCATATGGAACAGAGGAAACAGATCAAAACAGGAAGTCCACATTTTCACCACTGCCACACCTCTGGGAACCCATCACCCTAAAAGTTTCAAAGTTCTGAGATTCTTTGCATATAGAACGTAACTTTAAATGAAAACATGCCCTAAGCTAGCAGCACCCAACCACTATTCCTACATCCATCCCCACCGTATCCTCACCGGTAACAATAGTTGGGAGCAGACCACACAGTAAGAACTGTCTCATTGAAGTGCCACTTGTACCCTTCCATGACCAGCTGATGTGCCCTGCAGATCATGTCAATGTCATTTGCTGCGTTGAATTGTGCCACCACGTCACTCCCAAATAAATAGCCTGCACCTCGAGGACTCACGCCCCAGCCGGTAGTGTCTGAAAAGGAAGAAGAGCAAAGTTTACAACAAAATAAAATCTGACGAGTGTTAATCAACTGAAGATAATATCTGCACTTGTCAAGTTTGCAAGTCAGATCTCATTAGCAGTTCTTAAGAAGGAATGAGTTGTAAAAGTTAGACTAGTAGGATTTTGTGGTAAGCCTTTTGCTCTGGTCAAGTATTGTACAAATAAAAATCCACTCAACTTTTTTTTTTTTACCAAGTACTCATAAATGTAATTGGGGGATGGCAGAGAAAAGAATCAGAATTAAATTTTAATTGGGATTACTGGGTCCAAAAATATCACATGGATCTATGCACCCAAATAACAAAGGCCCTATTTCTTTATAAGACAAAGGACTAAGTATCACATTTACAGATGGCTCTCCACATCTGCACATTTGACTTTTGTGGATTTGATAAAATGTTCTGTTTAGGTCCTCTAGTGGAAATTGACCATAGAGTGTAGGGTTGTGCTCCACAGTCATGTTGGAGAACCTAGAGATTTCTAGAGCGATGTTCTTTAAGTTAAAGAAAGAAAAATAGTGTTTTTCAAATTCACATTTTTCTACTCTTGCAGGGGTCCTAAACCCCTAAACTCAAGTGAACATGGAAGGCCAACTGTATCAGACAACTACCACACAGTGTTCAGATCTCTATAATATCCTTGTGATATATTTTCAGCATAGAATAAAGAATACATATACTACATTTAATTTGATTAGGTTTGTCAGACATATTAAAAAATAACTAGGTATTTTTAATTACAAAAATATAAGTCAAGCACTGAAATGGTTAAATGGATGCAATGACTCAGCAAAAACTGTAGTTCTATATAAGCAGGTGTGTCTGTAGCTTAGTAGGCCTCAGTGTTAGTTCACCTCAGTGTGATAGAGGTGTCAATCTGAGAGAGCCCTCAGTGTGAGAAGGCTTCAGTGTGAGAAAATGCCTCAGGCTGAAGGCCTTGTGTGTGAAGGCTGCTGTGTGTAAAAAGCTCCTGTGTAAGTTCAGTATGAAAAGAGGCTGTTCATTTGCATTAGAAAGAAGTCCAGTGTGGAAGCAAAGAAGGAAGTATAAACAACTTTATTTGTGTTATGGAAACCTTGTTCTAGTGCAACCATATTATTTTACTATAAAGAAAAGCCTATGAAAGAGATAACATTGTGTGTTTTTGTTCTTTTTATCACTTTTGGCTACTGGTGCTGGGTCATGCTGCTGCTGAAAAGTTACTCTGCTATACATTTATGGGAAGGGTCTTTTATTAATAAACTCAGTTGCCCAACAAAGTTCTCTACATAACAGTCACTGTTCCTTATGGCTATAATTCTGCATCAGAATGGAAGACAGCACACATGTCTAGCTGCATTGCTATATCTTACTCCTAAAATACATATGCTTATGATGATTTTGATGGAAATAACCCATCACTAACCGAATATTACCATATCATATACTCAGATTTTACATGCACATGTTCACTATTCTCAGTTATACCTTCAGGATCAGACCAGAGAAGATCACACATGGGACCATCATGAGGCACCTCCTGTTTGCGGTCTATCGTCCTGATCTGGTCCAGCGTTTGGATGGATGGAGACAAACCACCATGGACACAGAAAATCTGAAACACAAAGAACAACAGATTTGTAAAGCTAATTAGGAAATACAGGCAGCACAGTAGACCATTGTTCCTTCCTTTCCCAACATCACAATGAAATCTTTGGTTTCTACTTCCTCACCTCTGAACTCAATTCAGAGGTGAGGAAGTAGAAACCAATCTGAACTCAATCTTACCTCTGAACTTAATTCCGTCTCTAATACATAAAGCACCAAATATACCAGTCAGGCTACATAACTCTTCTTCCACCCACACTTACCTTCCCATCAATGATAGCAGAGAGGCTGAGGTAGTCAAAGATCTCAGTGCAGTAGCGCCACACAGTGACGGAGCCGTATTTCCTCAGGCACTCATCATAAAACCCATACACCTGGGTAATCTGTCTGCTCTCATGATTGCCACGGATCAGGGTGATTCGGTCAGGATAGCGGACCTGCAAGGAGAAAAGGGATCAAATCAAGTTAAGCTATGGGTATGAAAAGTTAGAACCAGAACTTGGAGAATGTACTCCTATGAGTTTCAGTCTGAAAAAGCAAGCTGTCACCCCATTACATTTGTGAGAGGCAGGTAGAGTCTATGCTGGAAGAGATAAGAAATTTAAAATATAGATTCTTAATCAAAAGGGTTCCTAACCTTGAGCGCTAGAAGTAACAAGAATGTTTCAACACTATAGAAGCCACGGTCAACAAAGTCTCCCATGAATAGATAGTTGGTCTCAGGCACATCACCTCCCACCTGTAACAGGAAGACAAAAGGTACAAAGTAACCACCTGTGATAGTTATAAAATGATTTTATGGTATTAGGTGGGTAGTAGTACTCACCCTGAAGAGCTCTTTAAGGTCATAAAACTGGCCATGAATATCTCCACAAACCTGGAAAGAAAGATAAGGAAAAACTAAAGAGTTTGCATGATTATACTATCATAGAATCATTGAGTTGGAAGAGACCTCATGAGACATCCAGTCCAACCCCCTGCCAAGAAGCAGGAAAATTACATTCAAAACACCCCCGGCAGATGGTCATCCAGCTTCTGTTTAAAAGCCTCCAAAGAAGGAGCCTCCACCAGCAGCCCAGCCCCAAAGTACCACTGAACATCCCATGAGCATTTTTACTTACTGTTACTGGGGAATCTACTCTCTGGACATTGCTTTCTTCCACCAAAATCTCTCTGTTGGGGAGAAAAGATACATTATACTTAACTAATTATACATTTCCCAGCTCCAGAACAGAGATGTCCTGGAGGCCAGAGAGGCCATAAATAATAAATAAGAGTTTTTTAAAAATGTCGCCAACTACTCACCTGGCTTTGGCACAGAGGGCTTTGACTTCACTCTCTTTAATGAGTTCACAGCGCCGTAGTTGTTCAATCTGACGGTCAAGGTCACTGATTTCGGCCATCTTTCCCCCTGTAGGAGAAGAATGGATGCAATTCCTTTTTAAAAACATTCCTCGGCCACATTTTATAAAAAGTTTCCATATCAGTATACTAAAGGCCTTGACAATGAATAAAACGAGGACATACAGTAGAGTCTTGCTTATCCAACATAAACGGGCTGACAGAACGTTGGATACGCAAAAATGTTGGATAATAAGGAGGGATTAAGGAAAAGCCTATTATTTACAAATGAAGCACCAAAACATCATGCTTTACAACAAATCAACAGAAAAAGCAGTTCAATACACAGTAAAGTTTTGTAGTAATTCCTGTATTTATGAATTTAGCACCAAAACATCACAATGTATTGAAACATCTGTGGATCCGGGTGGGAGGCCGATTGTGTTGGATAATACAGAACATTGGATTAGCAAAGGTTGGATAAGCGAGACTCAACTGTACATCTATGATGCGCATAAGATAAAACTAAAGACATCTCCAAATAATCCCCTGGAGGATAAACCCTAAATGATAAGAACCCCAGGCATAGGTCCTGTTTCCAGTATTATCTAATTGTTGTAAAGCAGGCATGGGCCAACTTGGGCCCTCCAGATGTTTTGGACTTCAACTCCCACAATTCCTAACAGTCTACTTGCTGGGTTGTTGTAGATTTTTTCAGGCTATATGGCCATGTTCTAGAGGAGTGGTTCTCAACCTTTGGGTCCCCAGGTGTTTCAGCCTCCAACTCCCAGAAATCCCAGCCAGTTTACCAGCTGTTAGGATTTCTGGGAGGTGAAGGCCAAAACATCTGGGGACCCACAGGTTGAGAACCACTGTTCTAGAGGCATTCTCTCCTGGCGTTTCGCCTGCATCTATGGCAAGCATCCTCGGAGGTAGTGAGGTCTGCTGGAACTAGGAAAATTGGGTTTATATATCTACTTGCAGTGAGGAATTGTGGGAGTTGAAGTCCAAAACACCTGGAGGGCCAAACCTGGCTCATTCCTGCTGTAAAGAAATGGAAGAAATATTAAAACAGGCAAACAATCAATCAATCAGTTCTTGTGGGTTTTTTCGGGCTATATGGCCATGTTCTAGAGGCATTTCTCCTGACGTTTTGCCTGGTGAGGTCATCTCTGAGGATGCTTGCCATAGATGCAGGCGAAACGTCAGGAGAAATGCCTCTAGGACATGGCCATATAGCCCGAAAAAACCCACAAGAACTGAGTGATTCCAGCCATGAAAGCCTTCGACAAATCAATCAATCCTTTTATATGAATATTGGGCCTTCCATATTCTATCAGACTGTGACCTCCCCTTCACCCCTGACTAATCGTATGCCTTTTATAGTATTCATGGTCTTATGTCTTTATCTATAAATTTTAACAGTGCCCTGCTTTGAAGAGAGATAAGTAACGAGATAAGTAAAAGAGGTAAGTAAGAGAGATAAGTAAAACGTATATCATTGTTGTTATGAGGTAAGAGTAATGTGAGCTGCAATCCATGAGCATCTGAAGGCTCTCACATTCCCCATTCCATCCAAGAATCCATGAACCAATAACACAGTGGTTCTCAACCTGTGGGTCCCCAGGTGTTTTGGCCTACAACTCCCAGAATTCCCAGCTGTTAGGATTTCTGGGAGTTGGCAACCAATAACACAGTGGTTCTCAACCTGTGGGTCTCCAGGTGTTTTGGCCTACAACTCCCAGAATTCCCAGCTATTAGGATTTCTGGGAGTTGAAGGCCAAAACATCCGGGGACCCACAGGTTGAGAACCACACAGATGGACTTCTACCAGAATGAAGAAGGAAACAGAGGAAAGACAGTCCAACCCAATCCTAATTCTCCTCCTCAATAGTCTAACCCAAGCATGGGCCAACTTGGGCCCTCCAGGTGTTTTGGACTCCAACTCCCACCATTCCTAACAGCCTCAGGCCCCTTCCTTTTCCCCCAGGAAGGGGCCTGAGGCTGTTAGGAATGGCGGGAGTTGGAGTCCAAAACACCTGGAGGGCCCAAGTTGGCCCTAAAGAAAACAAACTAAGCATTCTATGCTGCCTGGGAAGATGGTGGAGTGTCCTTTTCTGGAGGTTTTTAACCTGAGGCGGGCTGGCCATCTGTCGGGGGTGCTTTGATGATGTGCCCCTGCATGGCAGATGGGGGGCTTCTTCCAGGTCTTCGAGACAGTACCCGAGGGGAGGCCTTTCCCCTCCTCCTCCCAAGGCCCCTGACCCCTCCTCCTTCGAACCCCGGTCTCTATGGCAACCCGCCTCCCCCGCCCCTCAACACCAAGGGGGAAGCGAGGCGCATGCGCAGAAGGAGCCTCGCCACTCACTTGGGGTCCCGGCAGAGGCGGTGATGGCTGCTCCGCGGCTCCCTCCGGCTCCGGGCCCGGCCCTTCCCCCTCTCCTCTCCCTTTCTCTCTCTCTCTGCCTCTGTCTTTCCGGCTCTCACTAACTACAGAACACAGGGCGTCACTTCCGCTTCCTCCTTCGACTGAGGCCCAGCTGTGGATGGAGGCCGACTGACTTTCCCCTGATTCCCCCGGAAGTGACATCATTTTCTCAGTTCTCTTCTTAATTCAAGGCAGGGGTGGGGATTTAAAAGGAGCGGAGGAGGCTCCGGAAGTGACGCAAGGGCGGCCTCTCCATGTGTCGCTCAAAATGTCTCCCGGGCCTACTTCCGGTTTAGCTTTTTTTCTCTCTCTTTCTCGACGCTTCCTTGTCATTCCAGCTCTTCCCTCCATGATGTTTCATGTACAGGATTATAGGCGCCCATATGAATGCCAGAGGGATTTTTTTAGGTGTCATTGACACCACTCCTCCAGGTCTTTTGGACTACAACTCCCACAATTCCTAACAGCCTCAGGCCTTTTCCTTTTATAGCGGGTATGGTCAAACTTGGGCCCTCGAGGTGTTTTGGACTCCAACTCCCACCATTCCTAAAAGCCTCAGGCCCCTTCCTTTTCTTATGGTCCACAACAATTGCAATTATGAAAAGCAAAAACTCCTCACACAGGCCTAATATAGGCATGGGCCAACTTGGACCCTCGAGGTGTTTTGGACTCCAACTCCCACCATTCCTAAAAGCCTCAGGCCCCTTCCATTTCTTATGGGCCACAACAATTGCAATTATGAAAAGCAAATACTCCTCACACAGGCCTACAATAGGCATGGGACAACTTGGGCCCTCGAGGTGTTTTGGACTCCAACTCCCACCATTCCCTACAGCCTCAGGCCCCTTCCTTTTCTTATGGGCCACAACAATTGCAATTATGAAAAGCAAAAAATCCTCACACAGGCCTAATATAGGCATGGGCCAACTTGGACCCTCGAGGTGTTTTGGACTCCAACTCCCACCATTCCTAAAAGCCTCAGGCCCCTTCCTTTTCTTATGGGCCACAACAATTGCAATTATGAAAAGCAAATACTCCTCACACAGGCCTACAATAGGCATGGGACAACTTGGGCCCTCGAGGTGTTTTGGACTCCAACTCCCACCATTCCCTACAGCCTCAGGCCCCTTCCTTTTCTTATGGGCCACAACAATTGCAATTATGAAAAGCAAAAACTCCTCACACAGGCCTACAATAGGCATGGGCTAACTTGGACCCTCGAGGTGTTTTGGACTCCAGCTCCCACCATTCCTAAAAGCCTCAGGCCCCTTCCTTTTCTTATGGGCCACAACAATTGCAATTATGAAAAGCAAAAACTCCTCACACAGGTCTACAGTAGGTCTACCTCAGCAAGCGAGAGTCCAAAAGTGGCAGGCTCAAACCCAGCACCTCAATCCATGGGTGATACCAGATGAGAGACTCCCTCCTGGGCACACAGAAGACTGGGCGACTTGGAAGGCATTGAACAGACTGCGCTCTGGAACCACGAGATGCAGAGCCAATCTTAAGAAATGGGGCTACAAAGCTGAATCCACGACATTCAAGTGCGGAGAAGAGCAAACCACAGACCACCTGCTTCAGTGCAGCCTGAGCCCTTCCACATGCACAATGGAGGACTTTCTTGCAGCAACACCAGAGGCACTCCAAGTGGCCAGATACTGGTCAAAGGACATTTAATCAACTACCAAGTTTGCAAAATGTGTGCTTTTTAAATCTGTTTGTTTGTTTTTTTCTGTTAGAAATGTAATACAATGGTATGGTTGCTGATGACATGATAAATAAATAAATAAGTAGGCATGGGCCAACTTGGGTCCTCGGGGTGTTTTGGACTCCAACTCCCACCATTCCTAAAAGCCTCAGGCCCCTTCCTTTTCTTATGGGCCACAACAATTGCAATTATGAAAAGCAAAAAATCCTCACACAGGCCTACAATAGGCATGGGCCAACTTGGACCCTCGAGGTGTTTTGGACTCCAACTCCCACCATTCCTAAAAGCCTCAGGCCCCTTCCTTTTCTTATGGGCCACAACAATTGCAATTATGAAAAGCAAAATCTCCTCACACAGGCCTACAATAGGCATGGGCCAACTTGGGCCCTTCAGGTGTTTTGGACTCCAACTCCCACCATTCCTAAAAGCCTCAGGCCCTTTCCTTTTTCCCCTCAGCCACTTAAGCTGGCCCACGCCTGGGCTACATACATTAAAGTTGCCAGGTTACAGGGCAGGAAAGTGGAGACCAAATCGTACCATCTCGAAGGACCCTTCCACACAGCCCTATATCCCAGAAGATCAAGGCAGAAAATCCCACATCTGTTTTGAACTGGAATATATGGCAGTGTGGACTCAGATAACCCGGTTCAAAGCAGATATTGTGGATTTTCTGCCTTGATATGCTGGGATATAGGGCTGTGTAGAAGGGCCCTAAGGCAAAAATATAGTATCTGCTTATGTTCTTCCTGAGATTTCAGGGGAAAAAGTCAAAACTTGGCTCTTTGGGCAAGCTTTCGCGAATGCAGCGAAACAGGCAAATATGGAACGACTGGACGATGGCATTCTCGGTGGTGGCCTCTGGCCCCCCATCTCTGGAACTCCCTCCCCAGGGAGATTAGGCTGGCACCCTCCCTAGCCACATTCTGTAAGGAATGAAAGATGTGTATGTTTTGTCGTGCTTTCGATTGACGACACCTATGATAAATGACCTGTATCATGACTTGAATTGTCATTCAATTTGATGTCCTATAGTATATTAACTGATCCTGTTAATTTACTCTGTTTCCATGATGTTTCCTATGTCGTTATCCACCTTACTAAACCACTTATGCTTTAACTAGTTCACGTAGTGGTTTTCCTCCCCCTCTCCAAAATTAGTCTGCTGTTATTGTTGTTGCTAGCTATTATTATGTTGTTTTACACTGTTTATGCTCTCGTAATTGTTTTTTGCTTTGTTTTTAATTGTATTCTGCTTTGGGCTTGGACCCCATGTAAGCCGCCCCGAGTCCCTTCAGGGAGATGGAGGCGGGTTAGAAAAATAAAGTTCTTCTTCTCCTTCTTCTTCTTTGTCTTCTTCTTTTTCTTCTTAAAATAGGATTCCATAGCATTGAGCCTTGGCAGTTAAAGTGTTAACAAGCTGAGTGAATGCCACAGTGTAGATGCATTCTTACTCAAGGAATACAGGCAGCCCCTAAGTTACAAACAAGATAGGTTGTATAGGTTAGTTCTTAAGTTTTGGGGTTTTTTTGTGTGTGTCAGGAGCGACTTGAGAAACTGCAAGTTGTTTCAGGTGTGAGAGAATTGGCCGTCTGCAAGAACGTTGCTCAGGGGACGCCCGGATGTTTTGATGTTTTACCATCCTTGTGAGAGGCTTCTCTCATGTCCCTGCATAGGGAGCTGAAGCTGACAGAGGGAACTCATCCTCACTCTCCTCAGATTCGGACCTCCGATCTGTCAGTCTTCAGTGCTGGCAGCACAAGGGTTTAACTCATTGCGCCACCAGGGGCTCCAGTTCTTAAGTTGAATTGGTATGTAAGTCGAAACAGGTTTATTTATTTATTTATTGTGTCAGGGGCAATCATAATTGTATTACATTTCTAACAGAACAAAACAAACAAACAAACAGGCACAAAACAAAATTTGCAAGCTTGGTAGTTGATTAAGTGTCCTTTGACCAGTATCTGGCCACTTGGAGTGCCTCTGGTCCAGAATTCGAAACAGGTACTGTAGGGGGAATGGCTCTCTGGAATTCCTCCTGCTCTCTGCACATTGTCAGGAGTCCCCTGGGCTCAAGAGGATGATGTAATGGAAGACATACCACAAATTGAATACCAACCGTGGAAGCTGTTTATTGAGGGCCTAGCAATAGCGACAGAATGCATGGCCCATAAAAGGTCTGTCACACACCCCCAAATAGGGTTGTAAGGCATTATCACTTTGACAGAGAATTAAATACACATTATCATCAATTAACGATGTCTCTCTCAGTCCATTTTTAGGTATAACTCCAGTCTTGAAAAATTTGGTTTCATCTGGAAACAGTAATTGGGGATGAAACCTTGGTGGAGACACTCCCCCCCCCCCCCCCCCGGTGGTGCAATGGGTTAAATCCTTGTGCTGGCAGGACTGCTGACCAACAGGTTAGCGGTTCAAATCCAGGGAGTGGAGTGAGCACCCGTCTCAGCTCTAGCTTCTCATGCGGGGAAACAAGAAAAAACTCCCACGTGATGGTAAAACATCAAACATCTGGGCATCCCCTGGGGAAACATCCTTGCAGACGACCAGAAGCAACTTGCAGCTTCTCAAGTTGCTCCTGGCATGAAAAAAAGTGAATTTCTCTTCCAAGGTGTAGATTTCACTAATTTCCTGTGGTTTCCCCTATTCTTAACTAGGAGTCATTTGTAAGTCAGATGTTTGTAACTTGGGGACTGCCTGTACTCAGAGATGGTTTGGCCAGTTCCTTCCTCTGAAATAGAGCCTATAGTACCTGGGATTCATCAGTGGTCTCCCAAACCCTCCCAACATTTCACAGCCAGGAGAAGCCACAGCAGTTTCTTTTGCCTGGATCTCCTGGGAAAGGGAAGAACCTGCCCCTCTCTTGCTCTTTGACCTGCTAAATGAGAGCAATCTACTTCTGTGCTTTCAGCTCAGTTTGCAGCAATGGAAGCAAGCTGAGGAGAAAAATCACAGGATTAAAGAGAAACTAAGATATTTTTTAAGCTGTTCAGAAAGCGAAATCAAGTCAGTGCTGGAGACTGTCCCTTCCAAATCAAGACAGTTAAAGGGGTATATTATTTAATATTATTGAATTTGACCATTTAAATCTGGCTCCATATACTTTGTGGCTGTATGTTATGTGGCCAGGAAATATGGAATGAAAGCATAGCTGGAAACCTCCTGGAAGAAAGAAAGAAGTCATTGATATAGCTGCGATGCAATAGTGTGGGTGGAATCCCATGAACACTCCCTAGAAGCCATCATGGTGAAATGGAGGCCATCAGAGTTTCATAAGGTTAGAAGAGACCACAAGAGCTATCCAGTCCAACCACAATCTGCCATGCAGGAACACACCACCAAAGCACACCTGACAGATGGCCATCCAACTTCTGTGTAAAAGCCTCCAGAAGTAGTACTTTGGAAACATCCTGAGGCAAACATGGAAAAGAGAATGCTTGGTAAAGTGGAAGGTGAAAGAAGAAGAGGAAGCACACATTACAGCTGGCTAGATTCAACACATTAATAGGGCTATTAATAATAGGATGTCTTGGAGGTCTCTTTCATATAGTTGCTATAAATCCAAGTTGCATTTTTGGCAATTAGCAACAAATGGATCAAAGCCATTAATGAAATCAAGTTTAGAGGCAAAGTTGGACCTTTTCTCAACTGGATTGGCCAGAGTTATGAATGCTGGTAAAACTATCTGACCTCGAGAGATAGAAATCACATATAGTCTGGGTAGGAAAAAATACAGATGCTAGAATATATGATGGCAATGGATCTAAGAAGAGCTATGCTGGCGCAGGCTAAAACCCCAACTTGTCTGGTATTTTCTCCCAGAATAGTCAATTAGTTGTCCCTGAGTCAACAAAAAGGGACATGGATGCAGCTGCACTGCCATTACACACAGTAAGTCATCTGATTAATGTCTGCATATCCCCAATGGCAATAACTTGGAATCCTTCCAGTAGGCAACACTCTTCAATTTCATGTTCTTCAGAGCTGGAACTGGAGGAGTGATAAAATGCCACACCATGTTAAACCACAATCTGCCATGCAGGAAGCATTAAAATGAGGAAAGGGCAATTTGTACATGAATGATAGCAAAATGGGGAAAGTCGGCTATCAGTCAGTATTAATGTGCATGTCTTGCATGCCTAAGGTCATAGGTTCATTTGCAAGAGTCTCCAGGAAAGATTTGGAAAAATCCCAGCTTGAAACCATGGTGTGCTTCTTCTAGCTGGTGCAAACACAACTACTTTGATCAACACTTCCAAAATTTCCTTGGGCATCAAATCTTGTGCATATATTTTATTTTTATTCTGTTGTATCTTACAAGCTTTACTGGCCTTTCTAGAAAAGATGTTACAAATTTAAAGGGAAATCACACCATCATCCTCTGCATAACCACTATCTTGCCAAAACATAGCCAATACCTCTGAATCTATTTACTCCTCTTTTTAGGGAAGTTACAACACTTTTCCTTATTATTCTGAGCTCAAATTGTTAAATAGTTATGTAAGAGCTGACCCAAATGTTTACTCAGGCTGAGCAAATTACATGCCTGATGCCAGCTCCATGCTGAACTAGTGGTGATTTCTTATTCCATCTCCGGGCCCCAAAAATGCAGACATTCAGGATGGCAGTTTAATACATCGATATTATGCAAAGTGTTGGGTACCAAAGACATCTCATATCCTGTATCTGTTGGATTTGTCTGAGTATTAGTACTTTGGTTTTGAAATCAACTGTTGGGTTTGGTTTGCTTCTCCCTCTGATTCATTGTTAGCTGTTCTGTGATTGCTATTGCTTATATTCATGTGATATCCCCCACCCGACTATCTTCTTGCCAGCCCTTTCATAGAATGGATCACAACTGCTAGCCTTTGTGAAATTATGGCTGGTATTGATTACCCAAAATAATGCAAGAGGCATTGTCAAATTGAAAAAATCTTCTATAACTCATGTTTACCATAAATAGTTAATGCCTGTTTTGTTAGAATGGTTGCCAGCTTTGATTGTAGAAGTATTTGAGAGGCTGGTATCACCTAAAGCAAATATATGAGGCCTAGAGACCCCTCCAGATGATCCAGCTTTAGCTTGGTGTGAAGGGGAAGAGCCACAACTCAGTGGGTGGGAGTGTATTCAAGGGAGCAAAGGGAGAAAAACAATCTGCCTGCAGCCCTGCAAAGCTATTGCAAGTCAAGAGTAGAAAGTTGTGGGTCCCATAGGCTTCCCGCAGCACAAGCAGCAGCTTATGTAACTTTTTGGTAGAAGTACTGTAAGCATGTCTGAGACTCCCAGTTCCTAGACACAGGCAGAACTGAAGGCTTACAGCTAAAGCTTAACTCCTTTAAAACAGGCACAGGGCAAACTTCAGCCTGATATTTTTGTTCTTTGCCGAAACCCAGAAATACACTGCTCAGAGCTTAATGGAAGCTATTTGTATTTCATATCAAACTATCCCGAACCTAGGTATTTGTTCTAAATGCAACAGAGAAGAAAACCACACAGCTTCCCAGATTTTTTTGGGTCAGGAGCGACTTGAGAAACTTCAAGTCACTTCTGGTGTGAGAGAATTGACCGTCCTCAAGGATATTGCCCAGGGGACATCCAGGCAATATCCCTTCTTGTGGGAGGCTTCACTCATGTGCCTACATGGGGAGCTGGAGCTGACAGAGGGAGCTCATCCACATTCTCCCCGGATTCAAACCTTCCAACCTGTCGGTCTTCAGTCCTGCCAGTACAAGGGTTTAACCCATTGTGCCACCAAGGCCTCCCAGATGAAATTCGTTTACATATTTTTATTTTATTTGATTATTGAGCTCCCAGCGGCACAGCAGGTTAAGCCGCTGAGCTACTGAACTTGCTGACCAAAAGGTTGGCAGTTTGAATCTGAAGAGAAGGGTGAGCTTCTGCTGTTAGACCACCTTCTGCCAACCTAGCAGTTCGAAACATGCAACTTTTAGTAGATCAATAGGTACTGTTTCTGCGGGAAGTTAATGGCACTCAATGTAGTCATGCTGGCCACATGACCTTGGAGGTGCCTACGGACACTGGCTCTTCAGCCTAGAAATGAAGATGAGCACCCCCCAGAGTCTGACACAACTAGACTTAAAGTCAGGGGAAACCTTTAACTTTCCCTTACTTGATTTATATCCTGCCCCTTCCCAATCTAAGGCAGCTAATAATTTTAGTAACCACTAATTGTGCCTCCTGGTGGTGCAGTGGGTTCAACCGCTGAGCTGCTGAACTTGCTGACCGAAAGGTTGGCAATCTGAATCCGGGGAGCGGGGTAAGCTCCTGCTGTTAGTCCCAGCTTCCGCCAACTTAGCAGTCGAAAACATGCAAATATGAGTAGATCAATAGGTACTGGTTCTGTGGAAAGGTAACAGCGCTCAATGTAGTCATGCCAGCCACATGACCTTGGAGGCGTCTATGGACAACACCAGCTCTTTGGCTTAGAAGTGGAGATGAGCACCACCCCCCAGAGTTGGACACGATTAGATTTAATGTCAGGGGAAAGCTTTGGTTCCTGTCAAAACAAAGCCAAGCTTGACAGTTTTATCTGCCCTGAGCTACACATTTTACCTTTTACTAGTTACTTCAAACCTTTTTCATTTGAGCAATATAACAAAGGGCTGGTAGGAAGGGTGCGGATTATTACTACTCTTATTTATTTATTTATTTACCTTACTTATATACCGCTGTTCTCAGCCCGAAGGCGACTCACAGCGGTTCATAACAAATACGAACAGCAAAAATTCAGTGCTACAGTATAAAAACAGTTAACAACCTAACACATTACACAATTAATAAACAGTTACTACAATACCCATTCACTGTCGTCTCATCATCAAAAACATGTTCCAGATTTGTCATCCATTGTTCCATTCCAGTGTTCATTAACCAATCATTGCACTAATTATTGGAACGCCTGCTCAAACAGCCAGGTCTTCACTTTTTTGCGGAATACCATTAGAGATGGTGCTAGTCTAATGTCCGTAGGAAGGGCGTTCCACAGCCGAGGAGCCACCACCGAGAAGGCCCTATCTCTCGTCCCTGCCAGCCGTGCTTGAGAAGCAGGCGGAATCGAGAGCAGGGCCTCCCTGGAACATCTCAAAGTCCTGGTGGGTTCATAGGCAGAGATGCGGTCGGATAGGTAGCTTGGGCCGGAACCGTTTAGGGTTTTAAAGGCCAATGCCAGCACTTTGAATTGAGCCCGGTAGCAGATCGGTAGCCAGTGGAGTTGGCGCAACAGGAGGGTTGTATGCTCCCTGCGCTCCGCTCCTGTTAAAATCATGGCTGCCGAGCGTTGGACTAGTTGGAGCTTCCGAGCTGTCTTCAAAGGCAACCCCACGTACAGAGCGTTGCAGTAGTCTAAACGGGATGTAACCAGAGCGTGGACTACCGTGGCCAAGTCAGACTTTCTTGTCAAACAAATAGAATTTGAGAATCTAGATCTGCTGCAAATCACCCAGCAATGCACCTTCTGTCCATCCCTGCTCTAAAGAAAGAAAGCAAAGACACTTTCCATGTTTAAATAGATTCTCTTTATTTCTAGAGGTCCGTGAGTCAGGTATCCCAGCTCCGGAGATATTTTGGTGTTTCGGGTACGGACCAGGAGTGTCGTCGGTCACCAGAAGGAGAAGCTGGACATCACAGAGAAAGGCATACAGAGGGTGGGATGGGAAAAGGAATTAGGGGGAAAGGGGAGCCAAGACTTCTGGGTTTTTCAAGGCAAGGCAAAGATTTCCACTTTTCCTCACAAGAGAAGCAGGCAGGAAGGGAATGGTGAAGGGAAATCGAGGCAGAAGTGAAGAACAAACAACGGACACCACAGTAGCTCAGGCACAATGTTACGACAAAAGGAAGCAGACAGTGCATCCAAGCCTCTGGTTTTAATAAGCATGGTTGGATACAAAGAGGGACTCGCTAGCAGCAGCTCCAGTTTGGCCAGTTGAAACGTATTTACCTTGGCAGGCAAGGCTGTTGGCCTATAAAAAAATTAATAAGAGTTTGAATCAGTCACATCTTAAAAGGAGAAAAGTCATACCACACACTGCCTGCATCATCACATCTTCCCTTATTAGGCTCATGAAGAACCGGCGGAGAAACTGGAACCGAGGTTCCGAGCCCTGTGCCAACATATTAAACTATTCTATGATGGAAAAAGCTTTTGCACTGCCGTCTGTCCTTTGACCAAAATTTCCAAAATGGCTGGAGATAGAGAAACTGGGAGTCCTGGGTTCCAAAGTAGTTGTGGCCCTTGGTAAAGCAGACCATTTTTCTGGTCCTACAAAAATTGTTAAGTTTTCCTAGATAGCCAGATCAGTTTTATTAAGTTCTTTCTTTTTATATATGACAGATTTGTTTACTTAGATATACTGAAAATATTACTGTATCACAAAAATAATGGCTTTTTAGGAATTGGTTTCTCTTTATCTGCTTTATCTCACCACCTACTTCACAACCCTTGAATCATTGGGTTGGAAGAGACCAAGAAGCAGGAAAATCACATTTCAAGCACCCCAGACAGATGGCCATCCAGCCTCTGTTTAAAAGCTTCCAAAGGAGGAGCCTCCACCACACTCCGGAGCAGAGTTTTCCATTGCTGAATTCATATGGAAATTAAAACTACCATCTATAGTCAACTTCATTTATAAATCAAGGGCAGGTTTTGAGACCAGAATTATGGATTTTGCTTTAGCCTGTGGATAAGTTTAAGGGCAAAACTCAGAAGCATGTAAGAAATAAATCTTATCTTCCTTAGAAAGTGCAGAGGTAACATACTTGAAAAGAGCTAAAGAGAAGGAGATGATCTGTTTGAGGATTACTATATCTACATCCATTCAAATATATGGTAGTAATAGAAAATGATATAAATAAGGAAAAGGATAGAGAATGCAGCCTCAAAAAGAAAGCGTGGGAGAAGAGCAAGCAAAGCAGCCCCTCTATTAGGGATCCAGTGTGAAGGCAGTGACAAAAGGCATGAGGAAGAAGCCCCTCATGGCATGGAAGTGGCTCTCCCACCCCATTAACCCTCCCTTGCCTGAACTGGAGAAAGAAAAGCAGCCCTCTCTTACCATTATTGTCCCAAGAAGCATCAATTAGCAATATAGGGAAGCCCAAAGAATGCAACATGCCCATCATTCTGAGTACTTGAGGTGGAGTAGTGTTGTGGCCATTTTTAATAGAGGTCTACTATGTAAAGTGGTTGTTACAGTTTCCAGAATGGACTGGGAGCACTGCTTCAAGCCCTGGTTAGAAGGGCTTCTCACCTCTGCCTCTTGTTACTGCCTTTGCACTGGATCCCTAGCAGTCAGGCTGCTTCCCTTGCTCTTCTCCCCTACCCATCGTGCTGCACAGAGTTCATCAAGTCTGCACTGCCATCATCTGTTTCCAGCACTGACCAATTGAGAAGTCAACCCCGTTTTAAGGGGTCAATTTTTTGCCATTTCTCCCCATTTTCCAGGCCCTTGTGTTCATTCCACTCCCATAGGTAAAATAACCTGAGCGAGACATACCAAAGCACGCTTGATGTATTCCTCCTGGGCATTCTTGAGGTTCTCCTTCTTGCCACTCCAGGCCTTGAGGGCAGAAGCTTGCAGGGCACGGCCATAGGAGAAGGTCAGGGCCCATGGCTTGTGCAGGGGGCACTTGTTGATGGCATTCAGGTTGATGGAGGCCTCTTCCTCACTCTGGCCACCAGACAGGAAGGTGATTCCTGGGATCATAAGGCAGCAAAGTTAGAAGTCTACAGAAAGATAAGGGTGGATTTAAAATCTGAAATAGACAGTATTATGGGATATGGTTCTAACTGAAGAAGTTTGTTGAGGAAGAACTTTGGAAGACAGATCAGACATGCTTTCCTTCTGACTTCTGAACCCTAATACCTTCAGGAAATACTTCCATGTAAGTGAGCGGAGGAGGAATCTACATTCCCTGAAGGTACCAGATTCATCTCATCTTGGAAGCTAAGCAGGGTCAGTTATGGCAAATGCCAAGGGACATCACAGGCTGCACACTATATTTTAAAGGCAAGACCTGGCAAGCGCCTCTGGGCATGTCTTACCTAATAAAAAACCCCAACCCTATAAAATTTATGAAGTCTATATAAATCAACAGACAACACAAAGATGCACATCCAGGTACATGAGTAGAGCACAACATGTACCCAATATTTTTTTTTAAAAAGGGAAGTGGAACATGAACTGTCCCAACCTGTGTATGTTCTCCAGGTAGCTAATAGTGCCAAAAGACAAATGTTGGAGTCAGTTCTCTAACCAGATTCATAGATTTTACTCAAAATAGTCAGGTATCCACTCATATTATAGCTCCACTTCCATAACTAGAAGTATTCAAAGGTAGGTTGACAGAGACCCAGATACAGAGAGGTGGTTTCGCAGGGCTACCGCTCTGCCCAGGATGTGTAAGACTCTACAACAGTGTTTCTCAACCTGGGGGTCGGGACCCCTGGAGAGGTCGCCAAAGACCATCAGAAAACACAGTATTTTCTGTTGGTCATGGGGTTTCTGTGTGGGAAGTTTGGCCCAATTCTGTCATTGATGGGGGTCAGAATGCCCTTCGATTGTAGGTGAACAATGCATCCCAGTAACTACAATTCACAAGTGTCAATGTTTATCTTCCCCAAACTCCACCAGTGTCCATATTCGGGCATATTAAGTATCTGTGCTAAGTTTGGTCCAGATCCATCATTGTTTGAGTCCACAGTGCTCTCTGGATGGAGGTGAACTACAACTCCAAAACTCAAGTTCAATGCCCACCAAACCCTCCAGCATTTTCTGTTGGTCATGGGAGTTGTGTGTGCCAAGTTTGGTTCAATTCCATCATTGGTGGAGATCAGAAAGCTCTTTGATTGTAGGTAAATCCCAGCAACTACAACTCCCAAATGACAAAATCAATCCCCCTCCCCAACCCCACCAGTATTCAAACTTGGGTGTATTATTTGTGCCAAATTTGGTCCAGTAAATGAAAATACATCAGATATTTACATTACAATTGATACCAGTAGCAGAATGACAGTTATGAACTAGCAATGAAAATGACTTTATGGTTGGGGGTCACCAAACACAAGGAACTCTATTAAGGGGTCATGGCAATAGGAAGGTTGAGAACCACTGCTCTACAAGATCTGACCTTTATTGTGGACAGGAAGGTAAATGGGCATTCCTTGAGACCCCTCCCCACTTTGCTTACCGGGCACAGCTGGGGGCACAGTACGGCGCAGAGCGGTAACAGTTGCCATGGCAATTTCCTCAGCGGAGTACTTCTGGGTGCAGGCATGGCCAGCGGTCACCATGTTTGGCTTAAGCAGGGTCCCCTCCAGGTAGATGTGGTGGTCGCTCAGGGCCTTGTACACTGCAGCCAGGACCTGTCCATGGTGGAAGGGTTGAAACTCATGCCAGGGAAGTATGTGTTGAGATCATACCCTCAGGTTCACACTAGAAACCAAGTCCACCGCCCTGACGGAGATTGACCCTATTTACATTCATAACTCCCACTTCCCACCATCCTTCTCACCTTTTCTGTCACATATTGGCACCGTTTGAGGTCATGGTCACCATCAGGGAGGATTTCAGGTTCCACAATAGGAACAATCCCATTCTGGAATAAAGAGGGGCAGTGGATGGTCAATAGGGTGAAACCAGCGTAGAGGAAACAAAAATAAAAATTCAAAATTTATGGAAATCATTGAAATTGCTTGACTAATAATGAAGTCCTCTGTGCAAATATATTTTAAATAGCCATAAGGTGGTTCGCGTAATGTTTTGAGTCACAGAACAAAAGCCAAGTGTGTCTTGATTCCTTCTTAGTTCAAATACGCAACGCCTGGAAATGCCATGTTGTGCAAAGGGTTGCAGCTGTGTGTTGTCATGCACCGTATTTCTTGCTGCCCTCTTGCAGCAACTCCTGGGCATTGCAGCTAGAGGAGGCGGCCTCCACCCACTGGCAAAATGATGGCACTGAACGTCCTTGGGAAATTTCCCAGAACAGTCGGAGGTGAAGCATACAAAACCGCCATTTCAACACGACCATCTTGAGACACGCTGTCAGCTGCATTTAAAGAGCTGCCCTACTGAGAATGAGGCTCTGGCTCCAGCAGGCTTTGTCCCATCTATGCTAACTGGCAACTGCTTTCCATAATCACAAGGCCTCTCCTGGCCCTTCAATCAAGCTTAAATCTGGGCTTTTCTTATATACTCCGTCAACACATCTTTTCCTCAATGAAAGATTCCCAACATGACACCACAATCCTCTCCAATTAATTGCCTTTCTTCACCCAAATCTATATAAATAAAAATGTAATGTTTGTTTGTGGGATTAACATAACTCAAAAACCACTGAACGAATTGACACCAAATTTGGACACAACACACCTAACAGACAAACTAATCATACATAACTTCCCCCTAAAAAACAGCAGAAAAGACTTAAACACCCAAAAAACTAAATGACAATACAGAAAAAAAAGGAAGGAAGAGGGAGGGAAGAAAGGAACAAAGGAGAGAGAGAAATAAATAAATAAAGAAGCAAAAAGCGAAGTAAGGAAGGAAAGGTAGAGAAGGAAGGAAGAGAAAGAGGAAGGAAAAGAAAAAAGGGGGAAGGAAGGAGAAAAGGAAAGAAAAAGGAAGGAAGGAAAGAGGGAGTGAAGGAATGAGGGAAAGACGGAGGGAAGGAAAGAGAAGGAAGGCTGGAAGCAAAAAGTGAAGGAAGGAAGGAAGGAGAGAAGGAAAGAAAAAAGGGAAGGAAGGAAAGAGGGAGCGAAGGAAGGAGGGAAAGGGGGAGGGAAAGAAAGAGAGAAGGAAGGATGGAAGCAAAAAGTGAAGGGAGGAAGGGAGGGAGGGAGGAGAGAGGGAGAGAGGTAGAGAAGGAAAAAAAGGAGAGTAAGAGGAAGGAAAAGAAAAAAGGGGAGAAGGAAGGAAAGAGGTAGAGAAGGAAGGAGAGAAGAAAACAAAAAAGAGAAGGAAGAAAGGAGTGAAAGAAAGAAGGAAAGGAATGAGGAAAGAGAGAAGGAAGGATTGAAGCAAAAAGCAAAGGAAGGAAGGAAAGAGGTAGAGAAGGAAGAAAGGAAAGAAAGGAAGAAAAAGAAAAAGGGGGAAAGGAAGGAAAGAGGGAAGGAAGGAAGGAAAGAGAGAGGGAGGGAGGGAAGGAAGGAAGGAAGGAAGGAAGGAAGGAAGGAAGGAAGGAAGGAAAGAGGGAGGAAAGCTTGGCCACAGCAACGTGTGATGGGTACAGCTAGTATAATAATAAAATAATAATAAAACTATGTTTATATTCTGCCCTATATCCTTTTCGCACTGACCTGCTGGCAGATGCTGGCGTAACGGGCAAGCACATTGGCGTTCTCAATGATGGCCAGGCGAGAAGGAGTGGTTGGAGTGATCTTCAGGACACAGCGCCACTTGGCAAAGTCAGCGCCATCCTTCTTGTACTGGGCACAGCGTTCAGCCAAGCCATCAAGACCTACATAAAAGCCCAAGAAGGTTAGGATCCAGAGTTACTTGAATAGCTAAACCCAATTTTGCACTTGCTGTATTATTTCTGCTTCTGCTCCATACTCGTTCAATTCCCCCATTTACTCAACTCACCCTGGGTGGTGGTCTCTCCGTTAGTCCCAGCAAGGGGCACAACACCTTTGTCAACCTGTGTGGAGGAAAGAGAGGAATCTGTTGAACCAAAGCCAAGCCTGACACTTTTCTTTGCCCTGAGCTATACGTTTTAGTCTCCAATTTTAAAAAGTTACTACATAGTTATTAGGAAACTGTTTCTTTTCAAAATAGGGACTCCTGTATTTCACTGCAAGGCCACCCAGTTCCCAAAAGTCTTTTGGGTCACAGATAGGACAATTTTAAGTCTAAGTATAGGCTTTAGAGCAGGTGTGGGCAAACTTGGGGCCTCCAGGTGTTTTGGACTTCAACTCCCAGAATTCCTAACAGCCTCAGGCCCCTTCCTTTTCCCCCTCAGCCGCTTAAGCGGCTGAGGGGGAAAAGGAAAGGGCCTGAGGCTGTTAGGAATTCTGGGAGTTGAAGTCCAAAACACCTGGAGGCCACAAGTTTGCCCACACCTGCTTTAGAGCCATTATAGAGTAGTGTAATGGTATGTGTGCCAATTTCAATCAGTCTTGGTTGCTGATTTTGAAAACAAAAGGAAATAGCTAAATGCTGAAAAGAATACCAAAAATAAGTAGTACAAAGGTACAAACTCTCTTTTCTGACCTCGAACTGCAGGATCGAAGAATTCATTTTTAATTCAGCATATAAAAGTCAAGGGCATTTCAAGGACTTTGCAATTTTAGGTGATTTAAAAAGTTGATGCCTATAGTTGATCAGATAGAATCCTAGAGTTGGATGAGACCTCATAGGCCATCCAGTCCAACCCCCTGCCAAGAAGCAGGAAAATTGCATTCAAAGCACCCCTGACAGATGGCCATCCAGCCTGTTTCAAAGTCTCCAAAGGAGAGTCCACCACATGCTTCTGTAGGTGGTGGTATTACTCCAAAATGTAAGAGCTCATTCTTAAAGAGACATTTCACATGAAAGGGAATGCCTCTTTGAAAATGGCATTTACTAGCACATGTGAAAGCCTTGCCAACTTATATGAAGTGTGTGGCTGCTATTCATATGCAAATCTGATCAATTCAAACTATTTTGATCAGGACTTTCTTTGAACAAGCTGTTAGAGGTAATACTAAATACTAAACAAGGGGAAATATCTTTAGTTCTGATTGTCCCTAAGCTTTATTCATGATGCCTCCATTTTTCTGCCTTTATGCAACAGGGATTATATAATCAAGCTTGCGATGTGTCCTGAGACAATAATTCCTATTGGCTTTAGCCAACAGTGCCAGGAGCAAAGGATAATGGGAGTGGCAGCTCATGAACATACAGACTCCCCAAAAGGTACACATCTGCTTCTTAGGGATCTTATTTATTTATTTTATTTATTTACTGTATTTGTATACCGCCTGTCTCAGCCAATCGGCGACTCAAGGCAGTTTCCAACAAATCAGTACACATAAAATCATAATACAGATTAAAACATTAAAACAGTATAAAACACAACAAGAGCAATAAAAACATTGTATATTTTATGCATATTTTGTTTTGTTAATCTTATGGTTATGTTGTTTTTATTTCGTATGTTCTGTATGTTACCTGGGAACCGCTCTGAGTCCCCTCGGGGAGATAGAGCGATATATAAATAAAGTATTATTATTATTATTATTATTACAGCAGCAACCAGTAGAAAAAGAACTCAATTATTATTAATTTAAAAGGTAAAGGAAAAGGTTTCCCCTTGACATTAAGTCCAGTCGTGCCTGATTCTAGGGGTTGGCGTTTATCTCCATTCCTAAACTAAAGAGCCAGTGTTGTCCATAGACACCTCCAAGATCAAGTGGCTGGCATGACTGCATGGAGTGCTGTTACCTTCCCTATTGATCCTATTGATTGGTACCTATTGATTGGTACCTATTGATCTACTCACATTGGCATATTTTTGAACTGCTAGGTTGACAGAAGCTGGGGCAAACAGTGGGAGCTCACCCCGTTCCCTTGATTCAAACCGCCAACTTTTCGGTCAACAAGTTCAGCAGCTCAGTGGTTTAACCAGCTGCAACACCGGGGGCTCCGTTAATTTAAAATGTACATTTTATTAATATTGGTGTTTTAATCTTTGTTCTAGATCTTTCATGGTCCTGTGTATTTTTAACTATGTTGTACTCCACCTTGAGCCATGAGAAAGGTGAGTAACACATTGTTGTTACTGTTGCTGTTATATTAATATTATTATCAACACATATCAGCGTATCTCACTGCATCACCACTTACCTTGATGCCTACGACAGCTCCTTTGTCCTTAATGACCTGGGTGAACTGGCGGCCATCATCGGCTTTCTGGTACATGGTCTCATGGAAGAGGATGACACCTCCAATGCAAGGGTTGACACGGTCATCGGCGGTGAAGAGCAGCTGCCGGTAGAAGCGGCGGTTCTCCTCGGTGTTCTCAGTGCCGATGGACTGCAGGCGCTTGGCAATGCTGCCTAGGAAGTGAGAAGACAAAGAAAGGGATGGGTATGAGGCTAGCAAAGCTATTGAACACACCAACTCTTCTGGTGCTTTGGATATTGGGTTGCTGTGAGTTTTCCAGGCTGTATGGCCATGTTCCAGAAGCATTCTCTCCTGATGTATTGCCCACCTCTATGGCAGGCATCATCAGAGGTTGTGAGGTCTGTTGGAAATTAGGCAAGTGAGGTTTATATATCTGTTGAGAGGCTGAGGGGGAAAAGGAAGGGGCCTGAGGCTGTCTCACAACATCTGCCATAGATGCAGGCAAAACGTCAGGAGAGAATGCTTCCATACAGCCTGGAAAACTCACAGAGATTCCAGCAATCAAAACCTTCAACAATACATTTTGGTTATTTTTTGGACAATCCTTGCAGGGTGGGTTCTCTCCCACTTCTTATCCTCGATTCCATATCTTACCGGTGGACTCGTCTGCGGCGAGGATGCCCTTGCCCTTTGCCACAATACGCAGGGCAATTTCTGCCAGCTCCTTCTTCTGCTCAGGGGTCAAGGCTGGGTATTGGTGAGGCATCTTGAATGACTTAAACTGGGACGAGAAAGAGAAGGGTTAATGGGGTGTTAGTGTGTTTTCTGGGTCGGATGACCATGTTCCAGCAAGATCGAATCATAGAATCATCGAGTTGGAAGAGAACTCATGGGCCATCTAGTCCAACCGCCTGCCGAGAAGCAGGAAAATTGCATTCAAAACACCCCGACAGATGGCATTTTCTCCTGCATCTGTGGCTGGCATCTTCAGAAGACCTGAAGGGTTAATATCCTCCTTTCTAAAAGGAGAAAGGGTCTGTCGAACAAGCCCTATGAGGAGTGGCTTAAAGAGCTGGGCTTGTTTAGCCTGCGGAAGAGAAGGGTGGACTTTGCCAGGGCTACAGGAAAATGTGATTAATCAGAAAGACATTGGCTATTATATGTTTTTAATTATTTTGTGTATGGATTTCATAATGTTGTTTTAATTGTTCGTAATTGTGTTTTCTTTAGATGGTTATGGCATCAAATCACTGCCATTTTGTAAGCCGCCTTTGGGCTGAGAAACGTGGGATAGAAATACTGTAAATAATTAAAAAATAAATGAATACAACCTTAATGCCTGGACATTAGGAGGAAGGAAATCCACCAGATCCCTCCCTGTTGCCATAGTGATCAAGGTATAAGAGATAATCCAATTGAAGGCAATAGAGGGGTGGGTTTGTTTTCAGTGTTTTGTAGGGAAATATGAACCATTTTTATTTATTTATTTACGACATTTATATGCCACCCTTCTCATCCCAAAAGGGACCCAGAGCGGCTTATAATATATATATATATATATATATATATATATATATATATATATATATATACACACACACACACACACACACATACATACATACACACACACATACAATATATTATATTATTAGGATAGTACAATATCAGTATTAAATATTAATATATTGTACTATACCATAATATTGTAATATTAGTAATATTACATGTACTATAAATAGATAATAATAATATAATAATATTATTAGTAGTAGTATATTGCATTACATTATAATATTATAATTTTTAAAATATAGTTGATATTTCCTGGACTAAGCCTAGATCTAAACCAAGGGCATTTCAAGTATGAGTATTAAATATTACTATATTGTACTATACCATTATATTGTAATATTATTAGCAATATTACATGTAATATAAATATATAATTATAATATCATATTATTAGTAGTATTATATTTCATTACATTGCAATATTATAAATTTTAAAATACAGTTGATGTTTCCTGGACTAAACTTACATCTAAACTAAGGGCATTTCAAGGATGGAAATCACAATTTCCCCCACCAAGAGATCCATATTTTGCACCGAAATATTCTAAGGCAATGGGGGGGGGGGGGTTGTTTGCAGTGTTTTGTAGGGAAACAGGTGTTTTGGACTTCATCTCCCACAATTTTGTAGGGAAACATGAACCAAAATATAGCTGTTATTTCCTAGACTAAACCTAGATCTAAACCAAGGGCATTTCAAGGACAGGAATGACCATTTTCCTCCATCAAGAGATCCATATTTTGCACCAAAATATTCCAAGGCAATGGGTAAAGGGGGGGGGGGGGGCTGTCTGTTTTCAGTGCTTTGTAGGGAAACATGAACCATTTTAAAACACCAAAACATTGTTGATGCTTCCTGGACTAAACCTGGATCAAAACCAAGGGCATTTCAAGGTTGGAAATCGCCTTTCTTCCCCCTGAGAGATCCATATTTTGCACCAAAATATTACAAGGAAATGGGGGGGGGGGGTCTTTATAGGAAACATGAACCATTTTAAGACACCAAAACATTGTTGATGTTTCCTGGACTAAACCTAGATTTAAACCATGGGCATTTCAAGGTCGGAAATTGCTTTTTCCTCCATATTTTGCACCTAAATATTCCAAGTTTCCTTTGTTATTCCCCCTTTCTCCACCTTTTCTTTAATCCCTGGGGTTCAAAGGCAATGGGGGACTGTAAACAGAAAGGATAAAGGAGGAGGAAGAGAGAGAAAGTCTTTCTTTTCCTACGCAACAGTTGCACACATTTCCTCGCCACGTGATTCAATCGGATCCTTCTTTCTTTCCCCACCAAAAGATCACCCCAACCAGGCTGGATTTTCTCTCCTGGATCCCCAAATTCCTCCTTTTTACCCCTCTGCAAGGCAGATTCCTGATTGATGCTCCAACTAACTGGAGAAGGGGATGCCACCAAACCCCACCCCAATCTACCCTAATAGTCAGACCCCATTATTGCCCCCCTTTCCAAGCATCTCCAGCCCTGGCCATGGGGATTGGGGGGGGGGGGGGGTCTCACCTCTCTCTTTCTGGGGAGAAATCAGGAGAGAGATCTGCAGCCGGCGAGGAGGCGAGAGAGAAGGAAGGCAGCAGCTCGGTGGGGCGGAAAAAAGGGCTGCGAAATTTGACTCATCGGGGAGAGGAAGGGAGGAGACTTCTCCAGGGCCCAGTCCTGCCCCCAAATAGCGGGGAGGTATTTATTTCAATAGAGGGGAAATGCCAAGCAAAGAATCTCTCTCCTACCGCCTCCTTTGGGAGCATCCACACTGTAGAATTAATGCAGATTGGCACCGCTTTACCTGCCATGGCTCAATGGTATGGAATCCTGGGATTTGTACTCTCCAGCACTCTTTGATGACCTTGTGAAAAATCACAAGCTTTCAGAGCACTGTGGTGGATGGAGGCTTCTTCTTTGGAGGCTTTGAATGCAATTTTCCTGCTTCTTGGCAGGAGTTGGACTGGATGGCCCATGAGGTCTCTTCCATGAGTCTATGTATCAAAACAGCATCACTTTTGCAGTATAGACACACCCCAATCAACTACAAGCCCTATGATGAGCGGCTTAAAGAGCTGGGCATGTTTAGCCTGAAGAAGAGAAGGCTGAGAGGAGATAGCCATGTATAAATATGTGAGAGGAAGTCATATGGAGGAGGGAGCAAGCTTGTTTTCTGCTGCTCTGGAGACTAGGTCGCGGAGCAATGGCTTCAAACTACAGGAAAGGTGATTCCACCTGAACATGAGGAAGAACTTCCTAACTCTGAGAGCTGTTCAGTGTAACTCTCTGTCTCGGAGTGTGGTAGAGGCTCCTTCTTTGGAGGCTTTTAAACAGAGGCTGGATGGCCATTGGTCAGAAGGGCTTTGAATGGGATTTTCTTGCTCCTTGGCAGGGGGTTGGATTGGATGGCCCATGAGGTCTCTTCCAACTCTATGATTGTGGGATTTTCTGCTTTGAAGAACTGGGATATATGGCTGTGTGGAAGGGCCCTGAGTTATCTATTCAAAGTAGTGTCAAAACGGCATTGGTTTTGCAGTGTAGGTGCATCTCAATCCACTCCCTCTTGGTCGTGTGAAAGAACTATGTTGAAGTGCAAGGACTGGGAGACTTAAATCAGTGTCAACAATCAGCACAGTTCAAAGATATCGCCATGTGACTGCAATATCAGGCCACAAAAGGGATTTTAGAGACTTGTTGCATCTAAAGAATTCGACTAGGGTGCATCTGGAGGCCTGGGGAAACTTGGGCCCCTCCAGGTGTTTTGGACTCCAACTCCCACCATTCCTAACACCCTCAGACCCTTTCCTTTTCCCCCTCAGCTGCTGAAGCAAGGACTGAGAGGCTAAAATCAGTGTCAACAATCACCACAATGCAAAGATATTGCTGTGAGACTGCAATATCGGGACACAAAAGGGATTTTAGAGGCTCATTGCATGTAAAGAATTTGTGTATGGTGCATTTGGAGCAGACCTGGGGAAACTTGGGCCCTCCAGTGTTTTGGACTCCAACTTCCATCATTCTTTTTTTTTTAATTTTATTTCTAAAGATTTTATTTATAAATTTGTCCAACAAAATGTATAAGCATACATTCTTCTCTCTTTTTACAGTATCTTAGACAAAAGAGTATGTCATATTATATACAATCTAACAGTAAAAAAAATCTTTAATCATATTTCTTATCATTATTTTTAAATTTCCATTACAACTAATGCTACATATAACTCTATCACACACCTTTTATCCACTTATACATATTGTATTTCTTTATAATTATTATCATACCGTTTTCCCCCTCTTCCCCTTCCCCTTAGTTTGTGCCCCTTTCACTAGGACCAACCAACTCATGTTGTTTCACCATTCCAAAATATAATTGTTTCTCTTGCTGGCTTATACCCCTTTCCCTCATTAAACACATACTCAATATATTTTCCCCATATTTTCCAAAAGTCTGTTTGTTTACATATTTCCTTTTTAATTTTAATATTGCAAGTTAGCTGATCATTAATTGCTATATTCCAAATTTCCCTATCCCATTCTTCTAATTGAATTTCTTTTTTTTTCTTTCCAGTTTTTTGCTATTAACAATTTAGCTGCTGGAAGTTGGAAGCAGCAGCAACTTCCATCATTCTTTACAGCCTCAGGCCCTTTCCTTTTCCCCCTCAGCCGCTTAAGCGGCTGAGGGGGAAAAGGAAGGGGCCTGAGGCTGTTAAGAATGATGGGAGTTGGAGTCCAAAACACCTGGAGACCCAAGTTTCCCCAGGCCTGATTTGGAGTGTACATTCAATGCAGTTTGATACCACTTTAGCAGGCATCATCAATGCTATCAAATCCTGTGAGCTTCCCTAATCCAGCCTTCACCCACTCAGATTGTCCATGGGAGGGATACACATAATAATATCCAATATTTGCTCATCTTTTACTAAGGTTTGGGGAGTTTTTTTCCTCCCCGCGGTTTTGTGAGATGATGGGGATAAGCCAATCGGGGCCTTTTTTCCCCCTTCTCTTTGCCTCTTCTCTGAAGACTCCAGTTTCAGTTCTGACCTTTCCAGGGGACACCCGATCCCCCCTCCTCCTGCTCCCCTGTCCTTTTCAGAAGGACATGCTGCTATTTCTGGCCCAGGAGTGGAAGGGGAATCAGATATTAAAAAAGAGAGAGAGAGGAGCTGATTGAGAGCAAAGTGCCGGAGTGATAAAAGTGGCGCTGTGGCCTCACGGCCAAGGAAAAGTGCACGAAGGGGATTCATTTTCAGACTGGGGAAAGCATGCATAAATGTCAGAAGGCCTACCACGGCTAAAGATATATATATATATACAGGGCAAAGAAATAACTATTTCTTTTTCCAAAGTATACAGCTTCTTCTTGCAAGGCTTAGTCAAATTTGCTACCATTGGCAAACAACATAGATGGCTTAAGGAAGGTGTGAGCAAACTTTGGCCCTCCAGGTGTTTTGGACTTCAACTCCCACAATTCCTAACAGCCTACTGGCTGTTAGGAATTGTGGGAGTTGGAGTCCAAAACACCTGGAGGCCTGAAGTTTGCTCATGCCTGACTTAAGGGAAATATTACAAGCATTCATAGAAGACAGGGTTACAAGTCCTCATGAACGTAGTATGTTTCTGTGCATTAGTTGCTAGAGAAAGTACCATTGCATTAGGGAATTTTTTTTTGTCGTGTCAGAAGCGACTTGAAAAACTGCAAGTCGCTTCTGGTGTGAGAGAATTGGCCGTCTGCAAGGACATTGCCCAGGGGACGCCTGGATGATTTGATGTTTTTATCATCCTTGTGGGAGGCTTCTCTCATGTCTCCACATGAGGAGCTGGAACTAATAAAGAGAGCTCATCCGCCTCTCCCCAGATTCGAACCTGCAACCTGTCGGTCTTCAGTCCTGCCGGCACATGGGTTTAACCCACTGCGCCACCAGGAATGCATCTACCTTAAATCTGGTTGCTGCCTCCTGCAGAATTCTGGGGTTTGTAGTTTAGGGAGGAGCCTTTAATAGCCTCTCTAAACAACAAACCCCAGTATTCTGCAGGAGACAGAAACCGGATTTAAAGTGGATTAATTCTCTAGTGTGTTTTTTTTTCCGTGTCAGGAGCAACTTGAGAAACTGCAACTCAGTTCTGGTGTGAGAGAATTGGCCATCTGCAAGGGCGTTGCACAGGGGATGCCCAGATGTTTTGATGTTTTACCATCTTTGTGGGAGGCTTCTCTCATGCCCCCGCATTGGGAGCCGGAGCTGACAGAGGGAGCTCATCCGTGCTCTCTCCGGATTTGTACCTGCAACCTGTCAGTCTTCAGTCCTGCCGGCACAAAGGTTTAACCCACTGTGCCACTGGTGGCTCCTTCTATTGTGATGAGTTTCGTAATCGTGTTCAATGTCCTGCTTTTGGGTTTCGCCAGAAAGCCTGGTCCAAAACAAGCTTTTGTTTAATCCACAAGTTATGCTATGTTCTTTATATGGCAGGATGGCAATGCAAGACAATGAAAAGCAAGAGCTGGAGGGTAAAATTCCTGCAAAATCCACAGCCAGGCAGAACTGGTGGTTTATCAGCAGGATTCTGCAGGTGTGCACTTCTGCAAGGTTTCCATATTTTTTTTCCTCCTTGCTTACACTCTCAGTTCACGAACTTTGAGGCAAATGTGTCTCAAGATCCATCACCCAATCCATCTGATTAAATAAGAAGATATCTGAACTCCTTTGATTCCTGTTCAGATCTTAACTCAAACCATGGCTTCTTCCCAGAGCCTCTTTTCATTCTGTTTTCATCCTTCAATATATTAAGCTAAGGGGAGCGTATTTAAGCATGAATAGAATGGCTAGGAATGAAGGCCAGGGTTGTGTGACGTCCAGACATGCTCCTTTTTTGAAGGGCTTGTCCTCTCTGATCTTCTCTGGAACCAGTCACTGATGCAACAAAGAGAGAAAACTTCCACACAGCTGTATAAAATCCCATATTATCTGCTTTGAATTGGGTTATATAGCAATGTGGACTCAGATAACCCACTTCAAAGCAGAGTGGATTATGTGCCTTGATATTCTGGCTTATATGACTGTGTGGAAGGGCCCTTCTAGATCAAACATAACCTGGATTTTAATCACAGTTGATATGGGATCAAGACTGCAATATAAAGCAGCTCAAAACCGCTTTTAGAGCTGTATCATGCATTCATTGTATTGAATTGAGTCTACACTGACCACATAATGCAGTGTAGATCCATCTATGTTATAATGCACTTTACCTGCAGTGAACTGCATTATATAACACTACCCTGACCATATAATGCAGTGTAGATCCAGTTATGTTTGCAATGACTGTTAAAACTAGTCTCCCTTTCATATTATCTTAACTGCAGGTGAAGGAAAGGCTATAACTCTGGCATGGTCAAAGTTCAGCCCTCAAGGTATTTTGGACTTCAACTCCCACAATTCCTAACAGCCTACCAGCCTTTGACCATGCATGCTATAACTTCAGGATCTGCACATATTAATAAATTGGCCACAGAGCAAATTTATTCAATGGTAGTTGTGAGTTTTCTAGGCTGTATGGCCATGCTCCAGAAGCATTCTCTCCTGACGTTTTGCCTGCATCTATAGCAGGCATCCTCAAAGGGTGGGAGGTCTGTTAGAAACTAGGAAAATGGAGTTTATATATCTGTAGGATGTCCAGGGTTAGAGAAAGAACTCTTTCTCTGAGGTAGGTGTGAATGTTGCAATTGGCCACCTTGGTTAGCATTTAATGGCCTAGCAGTTTCAAGATCTGGCTTCTTACCACCTGGGGAAATCCTTTGTTGGAAGGTTGGCAGAGGGACCACAGTTCCGCTTGCCCCGATCCGTCTCTCGAGTCATTCCCCTGGCGATGACTCGAGCTGGCCCAGATTGTTTCTTGTCTGGAATTTCCCTGTTTTTGAGTGTTGTTCTATATTTACTGTTACGATTTTAGAGTTTTTTAAATACTGGTTGCCAGATTTTGTTCATTTTCATGGTTTCATGCAGGTGAAACGTCAGGAGGGAATGCTTCTGGAACATGGCCATACAGCCCGGAAAACTCACAGGAACCCAGTGATTCCGGTCATGAAAGCCTTCGACAATATATTATTTTGGGGTTGTTGTAGGTTTTTTTCAGGCTATATGGCCATGTTCTAGAGGCATTCTCTCCTGATGTTTCGCCTGCATCTATGGCAAGCATCCTCAGAGGTAGTGAGGATATATTATTCGTAGGTATCTTGTTTAGGATGGGGCAAATACTGGCCTCAAGGAAGCATCTGTTGGAATGAGCTGAAAAGAGAGTCGCAGCCACACATTTTGAAGTCGAACCCGGACTGTTTGATGAAGGAGCAAATGGAAGAAAGGGAGTAAAAAGGAAGTGCGGGAAAAGCTGGGTGAGTTCCTTAACACCTCAAGGCCTGAGAGGTGAGAGGCAGCTGCAGTTTGATTTATGAGCACAGAGAAAAGGCCAGGCACCTGCAGAGTCGATGTAACATAGGAATGCCAGACCTCCCTTCTTCCCTTTGCCTGGGTTACCCAGATCCCTCCTAGAATCTTTTCCCCAAAGCCCAGCCTAAACCAGAATCCAAGTGGGGCTTCTCTTGGGATGTTTACGGTAAGAGCTGAGTCACTGGTTGTTGTGCAGGAAGGCACGTAGCCCAGGCAAGAAGAAAAAGAAGCAGAGGAGGAGGAAGAAGAAGAAGAAGAAAAAGGAGACTGTATTGGGGGATGCCTTCTCACCGCCCTCCCCCTTCCTCCTATCCAGTCTTGATGCTGTCTTAAGTAGGATTAGTCTGACTGTGGCCTGCCCCACAAGGACTCAGCGGCTTGCAAGAGAGAAAGGTCACCATCAGAGTGACATTTGTTTTCATGATGCAAGGAGTTCTCAGATGTCCTCCTTACCTTCTCTTTTTGGATAGTGTCTTCCCTCCCGCTCCTATTTCTTGCCATCTTTTCCCTGCCTTCCTTCTTCCATTCCCTGCAACACACCTGATCTTTCATATTTTCAGGACAGGTAGCCAATCAACTCCATCAGTCTCTCAGATTTTTGCATATTTGCATGGTCATTTAAAATCAAAAGGTTGGCAGGTGCATGGAGTCAGTTTCCAAAAGGTATCAAATCTATATAAATAAAAATGTAATGTTCGTTTGTGGGATTAACATAACTCAAAAACCACTGGATGAATTCACACCAAATTTGGACACCTATCAGGCCAACAAATGACCATCACTCATAAAAACACTGAAAAACACAGCAGAAAAGACTTAAAAAGCAAAAAACCAATAATTACAACTCTTCGCAACACCACATTTACACAAATATATACACACACAAAACACATATACACAGACTAGGCCACAGCAACGCATGGCAGGGGACAGCTAGTCTATATAAATAATAATGTAATGTTCATTTGTGGGATTAACATAACTCATAAACCACTGGACTCCACCAATGATGGAATTGAACCAATCTTGGCAGATAGGATTCCCATGACCAACAGAAAACACTAGAAAGGTTTGGTGGGCATTGACCTTGAGTGTGGGAGTTGTAGTTCACCTACATCCAGAGAGCACTGTGGACTCAAACAATGATGGATCTGGACCAAACTCCACACGAATACTCAATATGCCCAAATGTGAATACTGGTGGAGTTTGGGGGAAATAGAATCTTGACATTTGGGAGTTGTAGGTGCTGGGATTTATAGTTCACCTACAATCACAGAGCATTCTGAACCCCACCAACGATAGAATTGGGCCAAACCTCCCACACAGAACCCCCCTGTGGGCCACAGCAATGCATAGCAGGGGACGGCTAGTCTTATATAAATAAAAATGTGATGTTAGTTCGTGGGATTATCATAACTCATAAACCACTGGACAAAATGACACCAAATTTGGACACAATACACCTATCAGGCCAACAAGTGACCATTACTCATAAAAACACTGAAAAACACAGCGGAAGAGGCTTTAAAAGCCAAAAAACAAAAAAAATATTACAACGCATGCACAAAACCACATATACACAAATACACATATATACACAAATATATGCATACATATACACACACAAAACACATATACACAGACTGGGCCACAGCAACACGTGGCAGGAGACAGCTAGTCCAAAATAAAATGAAAAAGGAGTTATAAATGGCATCACATTGCTGATGAAGAGTAGAATATTATTTATGGATTAATACGATCAAAATGAATCTTAATTGCTTGGAAATCACAGGGCTCCGAAAATTTCATTTGCCAGCAAAAGAGTGCTTATCCTGAGCATTTTTTTTTCAATGCCTGCAACATTGGTTCAGATGGTACCTTTTGTAAACAAGCTCCATATATAGGCTGGATCTATACTGCTATATAATGCATAGACCAGGAGTGGGCAAACTTTGGCCCTCCGGGGGTTTTGGACTTTAACTCCCACGATTCCTAACAGCCTATATGGGTCTATACCAGGCATGGGCAAACTTCGGCCCTCCGGGTGTTTTGGACTTCAACTCCCACAATTCCTAACAGCCAGTAGGCTGTTAGGAATTGTGGGAGTTGAAGTCCAAAACACCCAGAGGGCCAAAGTTTGCCCATGCCTGGTTTAGACCCATATAATGTAGTTTGAACTGCATAAAACTATTATATGGGTCTACCCTGACCATATAATGCAGTTCAAACTGCATTAAATGGCAGTGTAGATCCAGCCATACTATTGATAGCAGTTCCCCAAGTCCTACAAGACCAAATCCCCTCTCTTGAGGCCCTTCCACACAACCATATAATCCAGAATACCAAGGCAGATAATCCCACAATGTCTGCTTTGAACTGGGTTATCAAGTCCACACTGCCATATGTTCCAGATCAAAGCAGAAAATGTGGGATTTTATTCAGCTGTATGGAAGGGACCTCAGTTCAAAGCAGATATTGTGGGATTTTCTGCCTTGATATTCTGGGATAAAGGGATGTGGAAGGGCCCTGAGTCCACACTGCCATATAACCCAGTTAAAAGCAGACAATATGGGATTGTATAGAAGGGGTCTTGATCACAACAGACAAACCCAGAGATCCTTTAAGCCCCTCCATAGCAATCAATTTTAAATGATGTCCCTACGACTTTGTAGTTTTTGAATTTTAAAATGTATTTACATTTTATGTACTTCCTTAATAACTTCAATACTTAAATTTCAATAAATTTCAATATTAGCTTATTTTAATAAATTAGCATGAGTTTAAATTAAGATGTGAATATATTGACATTAAAATACTGTATATTTTGAAATGAAATATAAATTACTTGGTCTCCAAGTAATAAGGGGATAGTTGGCAAGAGTCATTAGTGCAGTTTCTCAAGTCACTCCTGACACACACAAAAGGGCGAATGTTGCCTTACTGTGCAGATATGGAAGAGGTGATGGACGCTCCTCCCTTCATTATTTAATTTACATGGGAATTTTATTCTAATTTTCTGCTTGACATGGAACTGATGAAGATAGAGAATCGCCCTGATTTCCCACCCACTCCATCCTAGCAAAGGGCCCTGTGGCGCATTTATTTACAGCAGATGCTTTCATCAACTCAAATTCATTTTACCGTATCTGTTGCACTAAAGAGATACAACTTAAAACATCTACAGTACAATTTATTCCAATTCCTTGCACAAAGCTGCTCCTGCTTATTATTATTATTATTATTATTATTATTATTATTATTATTATTATTATTATTATCTGTGAAATACTCCAAAGCAAAGCACTTTTGCAATCTGCATTAAATCGAAGCTGATGCGATGAATCACTACAAGACTTATTTCAGTTTCCATCCAGAGGGTTTAATGCAAATATTACAAGTATTTTCACACGCAAGGAACCTTTTGTGTATGTTCTGAAATGGAATGTTTTAATCCAAAATAAAAAGTAGCAAGCAATTTTAAAAAATCACAAATTACATTCTGTTCAATACTGTAGATTTTCTATTTGAGTTACAGATGCAGGGAATTATTTTATTTTAAAATAAAAATGATCTTATGCAGGAAAAACAGATGGAAAGAGATTAGAGGAAAGCAGAAAAATAGGCTAAGCACAAGCGGACATCCCTATGTAATAAGGTCACCAAGAGTTGTTGAAGGAAGCCTCCAGGCAGGAAGCAGCCACACTTTGAAGCTGCAAAGCCATTCAGTGCTAATCAAGGTGGCCAATTGCAAAATTCACACTTGCCTCCAACAGACTTCTTTCTTCCACCCTGGACATACAAACCTCACTTGCCTAGTTTCCTATAGACTTCACTACCTCTGAGGACACCTGCCATAGATGTGGGCAAAACATCAGGAGAGCATACTTCTGGAACATGGCCATACAGCCCTGAAAACTCACAGCAACTTACCAAGAATTAATTATAAGGAAAAATATGCTGGATCTACACTGCCAAGTAATGCAGTTTGAATGCCATTATGTGCTCAGTGCAGATCAATATAATGCAGTTTGAATTGTCCCGAATTGGATTATATTGGTCTGACCATATAATGTAGTTTCAAAAACTGCATTATATGGCAGCGTAGACCCAACCATGGAGAAATCCTATATCATATTTGAGACTAATTGACAAAAAGAAATAGCACAAGCTTTTGTTAACTCATGCCTGCATAATTCATGGCACTGACGCATTGATTGCGTATGATGAAAGTCCATCAAAGCTTATGCTAGAAATTTATTTTTCTCAATTGGTCTAAGACGCTATAGGATTGGGTTGCTGTGAGTATTCCGGGCTGTATGGCCATGTTCCAGAAGCATCCTCTCCTGAAGTTTCACCCACATCAATGGCAGAGGTTAGGAGGCTGGTTGGAAACTAGGCAAGTGAGGTATCTGTGTAATGTCCAGGGTGGGAGAAAGAACTCTTGTCTGTTTGAGGCAAGTGTGGATGCTGTAATTGGCCACATTGATTAGCATTGAATGGCCTTGCAGCTTTAAAGCCTGGCTGCTTCCTGCCTGGAGGCATCCTTCAAGAACTCTTGGTAAGCTTATTATATAGGGATGTCTACTGCTGCTTAGCCTTTTTTTGTCCTCTTTTTATCTCTTTCCATGTGTTTTCCTGCATAAGATCATTTTTATTTTTAAATAAAATAATTCCCTGCATCTGTAACTCAAATAGAAAATCTACGGTATTGGTTGCTTCCTGCTGGAGGGAATCCTTTGTTGGGAGGTGTTAGCTGGCTCTGATTGTTTTCTGTCTGGACTTCCCCTGTTTTTTTTTTTTTTTAGTGGTGTGCTTTATTTTGAGTGTTGCTATAGGATTGTTTTATATCTCTTAAAGTATAGCAAGTGCAATATATAAAAGTGGCTTGAGGGTTGGATTAGGACTTTGGAGACCAGGGTTCGAATCCCCTGCTCAGCCATGAAAACCTAGAGGGTGAACTAGGGCAAGTCACACTCTCTCAGCCTCAAAGAACAGCCTTCTCCACAAATCCTGCCAAGAAAGCCCCATGATAGGGTTGCCGTAAGCCAGAAAGGGCTTGAAAAGTAAACAACAATAAATCAGAAAGTGTTAAGGGGAAAACCTGGGCAGAAGAATGCCGCTCTAGATGCATTGATGTGAATAAAACCCTGAACAAATAGTAACTGTGCAAGACTTTTGCAAGTCATTGCAGCAAAGGAGGAAACGCCGGTGTGAGATAATAGTGTTGGGAGGGGAAACTGTGAGTCAACAGCCGCTATGGACTTAAATGGAGGAAGAAGCAAATACCGTAGACTCAGTGAGGAGGGTTGGTTCAGACTTACCAAGCAAAGAGCAACAGACTAATAAAAGTGAAGGAATGTGTAAGGACAAATGGGAAGTGCCCATCCACTAATATTTAAAGCCCTGCAAGGGTATTGATTTAATGCTGGTTCGTAAGCCAGATTTAAAATGAAAGGGAGGAACTTGACTATCCATTTAAAGAAGTGCTAAATGAGCCAGCGTGGCATTTGAGCTTTGGACTAGGACTTTTGCGACCAGGGTTCAAATATGCATTCAGCTATGGAATTATTATTATTATTATTATTATTATTATTATTATTATGTTTACTTACACCACTTTTTCTGTCCACAAAGGAGACTCAAAGCAGCTTATATTAAAATGGGTTAAACCCATGTGCCGGCTGGACTGTTGACCTAAAAGCATTGGAAACCTATGGCTGAGTCACACTCTCTCAGCTTCAGAGGAACACCATAGCAAACCCTTCTGAACAAACCTTGTCAGGATAAGGGATGCTTCTACACTCTAGAATGAACGCAGTTTGGTGCCAACTTAACTGCTATGGATTTTTTATCGTGTCAGAAGCAACTTGAGAACATACTGCAAGTCGCTTCTGGTGTGAGAGAATTGGCCATCTACAGAGATGTTGCCCAGGGGATGTGTTACCATCCTTCTTTCATGTCCTCGCAAGCTAGAGCTGACAGATGGGATCTCACCCTGTCTCGCGGATTTGAACAGGCAACCTTCAGGTCAGCAGTTCAGCCGGCACATGGGTTTAACCCATTGCGCCACTGCAGCTTTACTCCTATGGATCAATGCTATAGAATAATTGGAATTGTAGATTGGTAAGGAGCTAGCAGCATTAGGTAGAGAAGACCTTGTAAAACTACAGCTTCCATTATTACATAGTATTGAGCAATAGTAGTTAAAGTGGCATCAAAGTGCATTACTTTTACAGCATAGATATACTATAGGACTCTGCAGTCCAGAGTTTGAATCCTCACTCAGCCATGGAAACCTACCGAGTGTGTCACACTCTCTCAGCCTCAGAGGGAGGCCATGGCAAACCCCTTAGAATAATAGAATCCTAAAGTTGGAAAAGACCTCATGGGCCATCCAGTCCAACCCCCTGCCAAGCAGGAAAACCACATCCAAAGCACCCCCGACAGATGGCCATCCAGCCTCTGTTTACAAGCCTCCAAAGGCGCTTCTACCACACTCCAGGGCAGAGAAAGAAAACCCTGTGATAGGACAGGACTACCTCAATCAAAAATGAATTGGAAGCACCATAAGGTAAAGGTAAAGATTTTTTCCTGACATTAAGACCAGTCGTGTTCAACTCTGGGGGTTGGTGCTCATCTCCATTTCTAAGCCAAAGAGCCAGCGTTGTCCATAGACACTTCCAAGGTCATGTGGTTGGCATGACTGCATGGAGCGCTGTTACCTTCCCTCCGCAGCGGTACCTATTTATCTACTCACATTTGCATGTTTTCAAACTGCTAGGTTGGCAGAAGCTGGGGCTAACAGTGGGAGCTCACCCCCTCCCCAGATTCGAACCTGTGACCATTAGGTAAGCAAGTTCAGCAGCTCAGCGGTTTAACCCACTGCGCCATTGGGGGCTCCCTGTTATAGGATAGGACTACCTTAAAAATGAATTGGAGACACAATACAACTCAACAGTACGATCTAAGTCTTCAAGGAGACAAAATGTAAACCTATATTTTAAATATATATATATATATGTAAACACTTTCATTTAGGAAAGCAGACCTTTCTGAAATATACGAGTATATACGAGTGGGTATAACCACCCAACCAGAGCTGAGAATGATGGATATTTTGCAGGTCCCATAATCCCCAACCCTCCTTAGCATTTGTTAGTTGTAGTCCCCAAAGTTTCCTTTCCCCAGTTCTGATCTGCCTTGGAGGGCCTTGTGCCAATGCTTGCTATCCCCAAAGCAAGCCTTACTCCTTCCCTGGTCAAAAAAGACCCCTCATCCCGCACCCCAAACGTACCGGTGGGCACGAGAGGGGCTCTGGCAGGACACGGCGGCGTCTCCGGAGGGTGCTGGGTGACTGGCAGGGGCAAAGCCAGCGCTGGGGCTATAAGAAGGGGGCTCCGAGGGGTGGGAAGGGCCAGGCTAACCTTCTCTTCGACCCCTGGCCTTTCGCAGGGCAGGCTAAAAATAGGGGCCCGGGTCCTCGGAATGTGAAAGACGAGGCCCCTGACATTCCCAAAGAGCAAAGGGACAGCGGGCCAGTCACGGGGAAAGAGGATGGGAGAGTGGAGGGAGGGTCATGGCTCCTTCCCTTCCAAAGTCTGGCCTCCACCTAGAAAAACAACGCTCCCCTGATTGAAAGGTTGCACCAGACCCTGTGCAAATGGCACCAATGCTTTGGAGTCACCCTTTTGGCCCCAATGCTCATGTGTTCCATGCTTCCTTCCCTTCCTTGCAGTCCCAGGTCAGAAGGGTCATGGGACTCAATGCCCATGTGGTTCATGTTTCCTTCCACCCACCATCTTGCCCACTTTGTGCCCCTAAGCTGCTTTCTTCCTCTACTAAAAACTCAAGCTTGCAATGTAAGGCTTCCATTTCAGCTCCATTGTATGTCCACTTGTCCCTCAGCGCCACCTGCTGCCCCTGGGTGGAACTGCAAGACAACTGAGGTTCTATCTATCTGCCCATTCTGGATTGGGAAAGGCTCAGCAATAATAAGACAAGGGTTGAATGAAAAGTAATGCCTCCACCTTCATTACGTGGGTTTGGATGGGAATATTTTAATAAATCAAACGCAGAAATACTTCTTAGAATGTGCTCTTCAACTATCATTGGTTTTTAAATGCTGCATGTTACTGTTTATTGTTTTTTGTTTATGTGAGTTAGACCACACCTGGAATATTGTGTCCAATTCTGGGCACCACAATTCAAGAGAGATATTGACAAGCTGGAATGTGTCCAGAGGAGGGCGGCTAAAATGATCAAGGGTCTGGAGAACAAGCCCTATGAGGAGCGGCTTAAGGAGCTGGGCATGTTTAGCCTGAAGAAGAGAAGGTTGAGAGGAGATATGATAGCCATGTATAAGTATGTGAGAGGAAGCCACAGGGAGGAGGGAGCAAGCTTGTTTTCTGCTTCTTTGGAGACTAGGACGCAGAACAATGGCTTCAAACTACAAGAGAGGAGATTCCATCTGAACATGAGGAAAAACTTCCTGACTGTGAGAGCCGCTCAGCAGTGGAACTCTCTGCCCCGGAGTGTGGTGGAGGCTCCTTCTTTGGAAGCTTTTAAACAGAGGCTGGATGGCCATCTGTCAGGGGTGATTTGAATGCAATATTCCTGCTTCTTGGCAGTGGGTTGGACTGGACGGCCCATGAGGTCTCTTCCAACTCTTTGATTCTATGATTCAATGATTAATTGTATTGTATTGATTGTTTTTCTTATTGCTCTTGTTATTGATGTATTGTGGGCTTGGCCTCATGTAAGCTGCACCGAGTCCCTTGGGGAGATGGTATAAATAAATAAAGTATAATAATAATAATAATAATAATTATTATTATTATTATTATTACCACTATTCTCTTTTCTACATAATCACCAGACAATTGGATACATTTCTGCCAACGATGAACAAGTTTTCTGAAGCCGTCACGGAAGAAGTCGACACTCTTTTTCCGCAACTAGCATCTCACAGTTCTCTCAATGTCTTCATCAGAAGCATAATTATGTCCCCGCAGATCTTCTTTCATTATCAGGAACAGATTGAAGTCAGACGGTGCTAAATCTGGACTGTATGGAGGATGCCGTACGGTGGTGAGGTCCAGTATCTGAAGTTTTGCTGTGTACCCATCATGCACAGATCTTCCGTTAGCCAAGCAAAGCAATAATGTGACCCATATGTTCTTGTGAAATGCTAATTATGCTTGAAATTTCTCTCTGAGTGATACGACGATCATCCTGAATCAATCTGTCAACCTTTTGTTTGTGAAACTCAGTGGTTGCTGTCACAGGACGTCCAACTCTTTGTTTGTCACGAAAGTCAGATGTTCCCACCTCAACATCTTTAAACTTACTCACCCAACGACGCATAGTATTCACATCAACACAATAACCATAAGCAGCTTGCATTCTCTGATGAATCTCCTTTGGAGTGACACCTTCTGCTGTCAAGAATTCAATGACTGCACATTGCTTAAGTTGTATTGACCGACCGTCTGCGCAGGGTTCCATACTTTGCACTTTAACAACACAACTGTTCAATGCTAAGGCTTCCCGCCAAAATGGAACTGTAGAGGAGAGTCTACTGAACAAGCCAGTACCTGCTGCATACCAGTACTGCCATCTGTTGAGTTACGAAGGTGGAGGCATTACTTTTCATTCAACCTTCATACATCTACACTGTAGAATGAATGCAACTTGATAATCAATGCAGCTTGACATTGAGCCATGACAAGAATTAAACTGTCATGGTTCATTACTATGAGATCCTGGTATTGTACTTTAATGAGGCCCCAGCACTATTGAGCAGAGAAGGCTCAATAGTACTACAGTCTAGCTCAGGCATGCCCAAACTTGGGCACTCCCGGTGTTTTGGACTTCAACTCCCATAATTCCTAAAAGCCTCAGGCCCCTTCCTTTTCCCCTCAGCTGCTTAAGCCGCTTATTATTATTATTATTATTATTATTATTATTATTATTATTATTATTATTATTATTACTATCCTGCCACTTTAAAATGCATAAAAATGATATACCCTTATCTAAAATGGTAAGGAGGCCCCTTACCATTTTAGGTTCAGTGGGCTAAACCGCTGAGCTGCTGAAGTTGCTGACCGAAAGGTCAGCAGTTTGAATCTGGGAAGCAGGGTGAGCTCCCGCTGTTATGCCCAGCATCTGCCAACCTATTAGCTCAAAAACATGCAAATGTGAGTAAATCAATAGGTACCACTTTGGCGGGAAGGTAACGGCTCTCCATGCAGTCATGCTAGCCACATGACTTTGGAGGTGTCTACAGACAACGCTGGCTCTTTGGCTTAGAAATGGAGATGAGCACCAACCCCCAGAGTTGGACAGGACTAGACCTAATGTCAAAAGGAAACCTTTATCCTTACCATAAAATGGTTCAGATATATGGTGTTTCCCCTATTTATTATTTTATATGTTGTTGTTATAGTCGGCCCTCCATATTCATGTATTCTGCACCCAGGATTCAATTGTCCACAAAGAATGCTTTTAAAAAGAAATCCAAAAAGCAACCCTTGATCATGCCATTTCATATAAGGGACACCATTTTACTACAGCATTGTATACAATGGGATTTGAGGATCAAAAGATGCTAGTATCCACAGGAGGTCCTGGAACCAAAGCCCAAGCAATACATATCTCAGGAAATGACTGCAACAAAAGCAATTGTGTTTTCCAGTAGATATGTCATCACTCTTAAGATGGACTGATACACATCCTTTGGGAGGTAGAAGATGTTCTCCTTTTACATGAAATATGTAGTGCCTCGAGCACAAAACAAGTGTGGACCTGAACAAGAGACTTCCTTGTAACAGATGGATAGGAGAAACAACTGCAAAATCTAGGCAACTGCAACCAAATCATGTGTAATGGGCATGTTTAACCAAAAGAACTGGGAATGATTAGCTTTTAGATGCCTTCAAATATCTGAAGGTCTGTCATGTAGATGACCTAGACATGTTCTTTGTTGTTCCAACAGACTGTGCTGGAATTTATAGGTGGAATTTATTTTCTAAAGGTTTTTGTCACTGCCATCAAGTCGACTTGGACTTGCAGCAACCCTATAAATGAGAGAAAGGTAGATTTGGGTCGAAAATTGGGAGAATCTTCCCAATTGTGAGCTTTGGGAAGTAGGTTCGCTGTCTTTCAAATGGCTAATGGAATGCCATCGCAGCATCCTCATATATTAAGCAGGAAATTAGAATTAAATGACCGACAGGCTCTCTTCCAAGTCTTAAATTTATGTGATCGTTCTCTGCTTAGACAGAAGACATATTTTTCTGTTCAGACATCTAGACGCAAGACACAGAGGGTTTTTGAATGAATAAACAAATATGGTTACCTGGATAATGATAACCTAGGGCCCTTCCAGACAGTCCCTATATCCCAGGATCTGATCCCAGGTTTTCTGTTTATCCCAGATTATTATCTGGCAGTGTGGACTCATATAATCCAGTTCAAAGCTGAAAACCGGGGATGAGATCCTGGCATTTAGGGCCTGTCTGGAAGGATCCCTAGAAACAGTAGTTGATACGATAGTAATTTCCTGTTTGGTCTACTACAATCTGCTGTATGTGGGGCTGCCCTTAAAGATGCCTTGGAAAATGCAGCAGCCAGAATCACTGATCAGAGAAACACATCCAACATGGTCTTATTGGTTGCCAGTATGAATTCAAGGTGGTGAGACATTCAAAGCCCTAATGGATTTGGGACACCAATAGCACAATGGGCATCTCTCATGCTTGAGATCTGATGAAGCAGCCCATCTCTGTGACTCCCCATGTAGGGAAATAGGCCTTTGGATCATGCAATAAAAGGCTTCATTTGCTTTGGCACTTCAGTTATAGAATATCCTCCCCCGAGAGGTCCTTGTTGGCCCCAACACTAGTGTCAATATGTATTTTGCAAAAGCCTTTGGGGGCTATTAAATTTTATATAAACCTGCACATGTGTATAGTTCTAAATTGTCTGGTTTTTAACCGATTTGGTTTTAACTTGTTCCCAAATGACACCATCTTCTGAAATAATTGACCGACTGGATATTGGTGAACTTCTACTGCTTCCATGATGCCTTACTACAGTGGTTCTCAACCTGTTTTGGCCTATGAGTCCCAGAAATCCCAGCCAGTTTACCAGCTGTTAGGATTTCTGGGAGTTGAAGGCCAAAACACACAGGTTGAGAACCATTGCCTTAACTCTCTTGGAGGCTGGCTAAACCTGATGGGAACTGGAGAGCAACAACAGATAGGAGGTCGCAGGTGCTGCAGCTCTGGGCCCATCTACACTGACCATTTAACGCAGATGGAACTGCATATGCTCAGCGTAGACTCATATCATGCAGTTTGACTGCATTGTAGAGGTCCCACCTACACTGTCATTATAATGCAGACTGAACTGAATTATATGGTAAGGGTAGACTCATATAATCCAGTTCAGTGCAGTTAAGCTGCATTATAAGAATCTACACTGAGCATATAATGTAGTTTGATATGCACTAAATGCTCAGTAAAAATGAGGCGCTTGTCTTAAAATACATTTGTCAGAGACCTTTATTTCTGTGTGTATATGTATATCACACACACACACAAATATATAATATGTATATCAGGGTCCCCTGGTGGTGCAGTGGATTAAACCGCTGAGCTGCTGAACTTGCTGACTGAAAAGGTTGGCGGTTTGAATCTGGGGAATGAGGTGAGCTGCTGTTGGCCCCGGCTTCTGCCAACCTAGCAGTTCCAAAACATGCAAATGTGAGTAGATTAATAGGTACCACTTCTAAGGGAAGGTAATGGCACTCCATGCAGTCATGCTGGCCACATGACCTTGGAGGCGTCTACGGACAACACTGGCTCTTCAGCCTAGAGATGGAGATGAGCACCACTCACCAGAGTTGGACACAACTAGACTTAATGTCAGGGGAAAGCTTTATCTTTACCTATATGTGTATTTGTGCTTTTTTTTTTTAAAGTGTTATACAAATCTTGCCTTTAAATACTATGCTACTGGGAACCCTGACTGTACCGTGAAGCTGTCAGTGAAGATCCCAGAACAGAAGAGCCAGAATTCTTTAATCAAAGAGATATAAACTGTATTACAGGCTCTCATAAATGTGTATATATATATCAGATTAGAAGGGAAAAAGACGCTGTACCTATCAAAGCAGGAGCTGTTGGTATGCATGGGGAGTCCGTCCTCATCCTAAACCAAAATGGTAGGCTTGGCAAGACGGCAACAGATGGAAACCAAGGCTCCGCAGCCAACAAGTGTGGCATTTGCTGCATTCTCCTCCTTCCTACAGGAATAGGCTATGATCCAGATCACCATGACAACCTGCAAGGCCTAGGTTGTGATGCTGGTTGCCCTAGCAACACTGCCACTTTCCCCCCCACCTCATCCACGCTCTCGGGGCCCCTCCCCAGAAGGAGGAACTTATCAATGAGGAGTACTCTGCAGGAAACTTTAATTAACAAGGCGGTTTGGAACAGACAACAAGCGGGATGGGGTTCCTATGGGGGCGGCAAGACTCTGGTCACTCAGGTCCAAGTCAATGACAGCAGGGTCCGATGAAAAATACACACAGCTAAAGGGGTCAGCCATGAAAGGTCAAGAGCCCCTGGGGTCACAGGGCACGGGAGGCGGAGTAGCACGTCATCAGAATCGGAAACCACAAGGCCAAAAGAATCACTGCGTTCTTAGGGAGCAAAGATGGAGCAAGTTGAGTACCAGGATGTTTAAGAACAGCCAGTGAAGGAGCAAAGCTCTAAGTCAATGGAGTTCAAGGTGGAAGAAGAGGTCCATGTCCAAGGAGCCAAACTATCAATGAACTGGGTGATCAATAACACCCATCGGGGGGAGCTTAAAGTTTCAAGGCTCATGTCAGGAGGTACAATGTTCAAGGGGGCCAGACGATCACAAGTCAGAGTTCAGGGATCGTGACTCCTTATAGGGAAAGGCAAAGTTCAATGGATACATCACACACTCAACTGGCTTCCTCCGGGTCCAGGACCTTGACGTGGGTGAAAGGGAAGTGGCCGCGGCGTCCATTCAGCTCGCCCTCCCATTGGCCGTTGACGTTCATCTTGGTGACAGCAATGAGGTCACCCACCTATGGAGCATAGTGAAATGAAAACAGAATTCAGGAACCAGAGAAAATGAGGCCATTTGTCCTCCCTCAGTTCTGTGAACTGTCTTTCCCTTTATCTTAATATTTATGTCAAGTAACCCAAATGGCAGATCTGGCAGAATGCAAAGGAATGATAAGAGGTAGGCTGCTGGGGATGGCACGAGTGTAGTTTTAATCATATTTTTGATTAAATTGTTTGATAATTTTTATATCAAAAGTCGCCCCCGGGCTGAGAACAGCGGTATATAAGCAAAGCAAATAAATAAATAAATAAATAAAATATCCAAATGTTTATACACTTGCTCTGCTTAAATTGCATCATGCCATGCTCCCAGTAGCGCAATGGGTTAAACCCTTGTGCTGGCAGGACTGCTGACCCAAAGGTCGGAGGTTTGAATCCGGGGAGCGGAGTGAGCTCCCATCTGTCAGCTCCAGCTTCTCATGCAGGGACATGAGAAAAGCCTCCCACAGGATGGTAAAACATCCAGGTGTCCCCTGGGCAACATTTTTGCAGATGTCCAATTTTCTCACACCAGAAGCGACTTGCTGTTTCTCAAGTCACTCTCGACACAGAAAAAAAATGCCATGCCTACTATCGGCTGCCTTGAGTTACTATATTGGGAGAAAGGCAGGATAAAAATAAAGTAAGTAATAATAAATAATAATATCACTCATCTTCACTGTTTTTTTAAAATATCTTTGTTCTCAGGGTGACAATGAATAGCTTGATATGTGAGTGGAGTTCAGTAAGAGTGTAAGTAATTATCAATACCCCACACAGCTTCTAAGCCTACTATATTCCAGTATTTTCTTTCCCTCCTTTCCACCACTCATGTTGCCCCCCAACTGTTTAAACCTCTGCTAAGTCAAAGAATCTGTTGTCCACTAGGTGTTGCTATCTGCAGCTCACATCCTTCATAACTGTATTTACTTTGGCTGATGGGAGCTGCAGTCCAACAAAAGCTGGAGGACCTATAAATTACAAATTTCCATTAGTTCCAGTTGGCATAACCAATGGAGAGAGACATTTGCAGCAAAAACCACCTGAAGAGCTAGAGTTGCTGCTCCAGAGAGAACTGACTACTACTTATCCTTCAATGTGTTTGCACATTGTATTTCAATCTTTGCACTGTTATTTTAATATATGCATTTCATATAAATGCATTTTGATATGTGTACTTTAGATAATGTTTTACGATGAAGTGTTTCTAGCCATGTTGTTCCCTGTCTCGAGCCATGAGGAGAAACAGGTCAGAAATAATAATAGTACTATTTATTATTAGTATTTGATACAAAACAAGATTAGTACACAATAAACAAGATCAATATGCTGGCTTTTGTATTTGATCACACATTGGACACTTCCCAAGTGTCTAGGACTGTGTGATGTAGCGGTAAATAGTGTGTGCAGATCCAAGCAGGGTGGTCTTTTGCAGCTGATAAATGGTAATTTTGTCAGTGTTGGTTGTTTTGAAGTGCAGACCAAGATCTTTAGGCACTGCACCCAGTGTGCCGATCACCACTGGGACCACCTTGACTGGCTTGTTCCAGTCTTTGCAGTTCGATCTTTAAATCCTCATATTGTGTAAGCTTTTCCAGTTGCTTCTTGTCAATTCTGCTGTCACCTGGGATTGCAATTTATTATTGGGATTGCCTGGGAAATAATAATAATAATAATAATTATTATTATTATTATTATTGTTGTTGTTGTTGTTTTTTGGGGGAAAATCTGATTTGCATGATTTTTGGTTTAAGGGAGGAAGGAATGCTAGTCTTAAACTCTGTACTTTCAACGAAGAAAAGCACATTGCCTGCTGTGAATCTGCAAGCAATATTGGGCACGCTTTGTTCACATAAAAGCCAGATACGTATTCTCAAAGTGCACCTATAATAATGACCACCCCATAACGTACCTCAAAGGCCAGTGCTGTCTTGTCACTGGCACCGGGCACCCGTCGCTGCACTGCTCTTGCTATTACGGGAGCATGGCGGGGGGCCCCATGGCTGCTGGGGTGAGCATAGGGGCACGGCTGGACATAGGGCACGGGGATCATGCCAACGCGCCCATCAGCACGCTGTGCCGTCCACCACTGCTCTTCAGGCTTGGCCAAGACCCTCAATGGTTCCCCTTTGGTGAAGGGGAGGTCCTCTTGATCGCGACCGACGAAGTCGTACAAGGCTCGAACCCATTCCCCTGCAGGAGGTGGCTGGGCAGAGGCAGGGGCTACCACCCGTCCCACAGGGGCTACTAGAGTGGTGGTGTCCAAGTAGTGGAGGCGGTAAAAGTCTAGCAGAGCAGGGAAGCCATCAAACTCATGCTCCCCGATCCGTAGGCGCCCGGGGAGGCTGTTGATGATGTAGTGCGATACCTGTGAGATGCAAGAGGGAAAAGAAAAAGATGACTGTCACATCAGTGCTCTAAATGGCCCTCCAACATCCAACCTCTTATGCATAACACTGTCCAACACATATTTTGTTAGCCCTGTTTGACCTGCTGATTCCAAAAATGGCACCCGTTTTCCCCCTCTTAGCTACAGTCTTTGAGATAGAGAACATATGGCATCTACCAGTCGCCATCTGCTCACCCATAGGAAATCATGATAACTAGAGCTGATGCAGTCTATCCAATGCAATTTTCTGAATCAGTGCCCCAAATAACCCCAGGAACAGGCCCAAAAACCAACACACCAAGAATTTATTTTTGTTGGGCTATATAATCAAAGTGCCTCCCAAGTTCTTCAATTACTCCAACACAGATCCTCTTATCTCTCTATATAAAAGTAAAAATATGTTTGTTTATATATGTGTGTGTGTGTGAATGATCCACAAAGGCTCCTTCTGCATGGTTTGATGGATCTGGACCAAACTTGGAACACATACTCATCACGGTCCCACTTAAAACAACCGATGGGTTTGGAAGGAGTGCATGTGTGTGATATGGGAGATGGGAGTTTTAGTCCACCCACATCCAGAGAGCTGTGTGAATCCAACCAACAATGGATCTGGACCAAACCTGGCACATATACGCATCATAACCAACTTAAAATACTGGCTGGGGTTTCTTGGAGTTGGGGAGGGGGATTGACAGAGAATGATAGGAGTTGTAGTCCACCTACATTCAGAGAGGTGTCTCTCCTACCCACGATGGATCTGGACCAAATCTAGCACACATGGCCATTATAACCAGCTTAAAATACCTGTGAGCATCGACTGAGGATGATGGAACTTGTAGTTCACTCACATTCGGAGAGCTGTGGGAATCGCGCCATTAATGGAACTGGACCAGAACTTGGTCCATATATTCCTTAGGCCACCTGAAAGTACCTAACCCAGGCACTGCTAGGTACATAAGCTAGTCCTATATAATAATAATAATAATACCTCTGAGGATGCTTGCCATAGATGCAGGCGAAACGTCAGGAGAAATGCCTCTAGAACATGGCCATATAGCCCGAAAAAATCCACAAGAACTGAGTGATACCAGCCATGAAAGCCTTCGACAATACAATAATAATAATAATAAATATTATGATTATTATTTTAGGGTCATAGAATGATAGAGCTGGAAGAGACTGCAAGGGCCATCCAGTCCAACCCCACTGCCATGCAAGAACACCCAATCAAAACCACTCCCAACAGATGGCCATCCAGCGACGGGAGCTTACCTTAGAGTTCTCGCTGACGGAGAGCACATAGTCCCCAGGGCATGTAGTGCTGTCTCGGACCAGAAACGTCCCGTGCCGGTGGCCCTGAAGGCAGGCGGCTGCTTCTTGCCGGCTGAGCGCCCCCATGTACCACTCATGGGCATCCCCAAAAGCGGACATGGCTTGGGGGAGCATCAGAGGGTGGGCAAACCCACCGATCCCAGACAGACTCGTATTTATTCCCAAGGGAAGTGACACAGTCTGGAAACACCCTTCTTAACTGGGAAGTTACCCAACTGGAAATCTCTCTTGTAGATTCATTTAGCAGCTTTTGCTTCTTTCCCCCCCCCCCCCCCCCCCCCCAAATTTAGGGCGACCTTCAAAGAATTATATGTAACCCTTCACAGTGGAAAAAAAATGTTCTTTAACATGTAGTTCCACCTCAAATCATCCAAATGTAATATTCCTCCTCCCTCTATTAGTAACAGCCGTATATATACATTTTTTCCATTAAAGAAGTATCTTAGGAATGCAAATTAAAGCTTCTGCGCTGAAATCCTTAACATAAATGGAGTGTCATATATAGGACGATACAGTTTGCAGGAATTATAGCTCACTTTCCAAAATAATGCACTTTACTAGAAGTTAATTATCTGCTCAAAGCGATTCTACCAAAATGATGATTAATAAACAATACAAGTAAATAAAGGCCCTATGCACAAGGCAACACATACGTGACCTTTAGGTTCTCTGGTGTCAGGCAGTTTCTACAAAATTAAGAGCATTTATCAATGCTCTTTAAGGGCATTTTGGGAAACAAACAGTCCACAAAAGATCTCCCCCAAGCAATATGATATGATTGCACCTCCAGGTTTCTGCAATACCTTTAGAGTTAGCAGTACCTTACAAAACTGTAAGATGCTGTTATAGTTTAAAAGGTAAATAGTTACAAATAATGATTTCCTCCCCAAATGGAGTTGCTGTACAAAATGGGCAGAATATTGGGATACTATAATCACCCCACAGGAAATTCCTAACTCAGATTGAATCTAAAATAATTATAATTATCACAGAAGAGATTTTCTCACACCAATCAGCCAAGCTCTCACTCCCTATTTCTGGAGAAATCCAGAGCACCACAATTAAATCTGGTTTTCCCCCACAATTCGGAATATCCCCAAAACCTGTTGTGTAGGCATGAAATTAACTACCCTTCCCACAAACAAAACAATATAGCTTTGATGTTATACAATAATAATAATAATACACAAAATATCCTCAATGCTGTACAATAATAATACACGCACACCCTACAAGTAACCCTAAATTGAGAGCACCCTAAATTGCAGTAATAATAATAATAATACACAAACAAAATAATAATATAGCTTCGAGGCTATATAATATTAATAATACACACACACCCTACAAGTAACTCTAAATTGAGAGCACCCTAAATTGCAATAATAATAATAATAATAATACACAAACAAAATAATAATATAGCTTTGATGCTATACAATAATAATAATAAATAATAATAATAATAATAATACACGCACACCCTACAAGTAATCCTAAATTGAGAGCACCCTAAATTGCAATAATAATAATAATAATAATAATACACAAACAAAATAATCCTAGAATCATAGAATCAAAGAGTTGGAAGAGACCTCATGGGCCATCCAGTCCAACCCCCTGCCAAGAAGCAGGAATGTTGCATTCAAATCACCCCTGACAGATGGCCATCCAGCCTCTCTGTTTAATATAGCTTCGATGCTATACAATAATAATAATAATAATAATAATAATAATAATACACACACACCCTACAAGTAACCCTAAATTGAGAGCACCCTAAATTGTAATAATAATAATAATAATACACAAACAAAATAATAATATAGCTTTGATGCTATACAATAATAATAATACACACACACCCTACAAGTAACCCTAAATTGAGAGCACCCTAAATTGCAATAATAATAATAATAATAATAATAATACACAAACAAAATAATAATATAGCTTCGAGGCTATACAATAATAATAATAAATAATAATAATAATAATACACGCACACCCTACAAGTAACCCTAAGTTGAGAGCACCCTAAATTGCAATCACTCAAATTCTTGGCACCTCAAATAGTGAATGCCCCAAATTTGGGCACCTCATGATTCTCCTAAACTAGGAAGGCATCAAAGCGTGATCGCCCCAAATGGTAATCTCCCTGATTGAGGAATGAATGCCTCAAGTTGCAGAGATCACAGACTGGGATCCCTCCAACTGTAGGCCCCTCAAATAATGGGGTGGCCGCCTCAAATGGAGACTCCCCCTCCCAAATGACAGGCTTGCGGCCTGCTAACCGCTGAGGAGGCCCAGGCCTTCAGAACCCCCAACGAGCCCGCAATCCTTCCCTGGAAGAAAGGCCCCCGCCCTGCATTGCAGCCCCTTCGAGCCACAATGGAGGTCCCTCCCCTCCTCTCTCTTCCCCTGCTGCTGCCGCCCAGAGGGCCCGCCCTCCTCCCCCCCGGAGCCCCTTCTCTCCTCTCCCCTTCCCCTCCTCCGCCTCCAACCCCTGCCCGCAGTCCTGATGGCAGAGGCAGCAGCTCCCGCTCCCGACGGCGGGGCTGATGGGAAAGCGGCGCGCCCCCTCCCCCCTCCCGCCCGCCCTCGGAACGGCGGCCATCTTGGAAACGGGCAAAAGCGACCCTGAAGCCCAAAGGAAGGCGGCCATTTTGGCTCCCCGTTTCCAAGATGGAGTCGCTCTCCTTGTTTTTTTCTTCTTCAATTTTTCTTCCTAGAAATTAGTCTGGCTTTGGTGGGGGCTTAAAGGGACTCTACAGAGTACAGGGATGTGTAATGGTGTCATTCTAACTAAGATATGTGTGTGTGTGTGTGTATAATATATACTGGCAAATAGAGGGAGAAAACGTGGAGGCCATGACAGACCTTGTATTTCTAGGTGCAAATATTACTGCAGACGCAGACTGCAGCCAGGAAATCAGAAGACACTTACTTCTTGGGAGGAGAGCAATGACCAATATCGACAAAATAGTGAAACGTAGAGACATCACACTGGCAACCAAGATCTGCATAGTTTTGTTGTTCATTCGTTCAGTCGTTTCCGACTCTTCGTGACCTCATGGACCAGCCCACGCTAGAGCTCCCTGCCGGAATGACTGAATGAATGAACAACAGAGAGAGAGAGAGAGAGAGAGCAGGCATGGCAAACTTGGGCCTCCCTCCAGGTGTTTTAACTTCCCCAATTCCTAACAGCCTCAGGCTTCTTCCTTTCCCCCCTCAGCCACTTAAACATATACTATATTTTTGCCATAGAGCCAGTACGATTTTATCTCTTCTTTCCTGCCCTGTCACCTGGCAACTTTTGAACTGTGGTGCTGGAGGAAAGTTCTGAGAGTGCCTTGGACCATGAGAAGATCCAACCAGTCCATACTAAAATGGGCCAACTTGGGCCCTCCAGGTGGACTCCAACTCCCACAATTCCTAATAGCCTTAGGCCCCTGCTTACCGCTGAGGGGGAAAAGGAAAGGGCCTTTGGCTGTTGTTAGGAATTGTGGGAGTTGGAGTCCAAAACACCTGGAGGGAGGCCCAAGTTTGCCCATGCCCTAATATAGAACAAAGGGGGAAATGTAGTGGCATCAAAAATAGTTTCAGCTTAGGATATATATTATTTATATAAAGTAAAGGTTTGCCCTGACATGAAGTCCAGTCATGTCTGAATCTGGGGTGTGGTGCTCATCTCCATTTCTAAGCCAAAGAACCAGCGTTGTACGTAGGCACCTCCAAAGTCATGTGGCTGGCATGACTGCAAAGAGCACGTTACCCTTCCGCTGGAGTGGTACCTATTGATCTACTCACATTTGCATGTTTTCGAACTGCTAGGTTGGTAGAAGCTGGGGTTGACAGCAGAATGTCATACTGCTCCCCAGATTCGAACCATCTCCAGTCACAACTAAGGATAGCGTGTCTCCTCTGAAAGAAGGCCTGGAGCAGGTAATGGGCCGGATGAGGAACAACAAATTGAAACTGAATCCAGACAAACAGAGGTGGTTACCATCAAGGGTCCTCATCTAGGGATAGAGATGTGTCCACCAGTTCTGGTTGGAGTTACACTCTCCCTGACAGACTATGTTCACAGCTTGGATCCATCTCTCCAAATGTCAGCCCATGGAGATGTGACAACGGTCAGGAGTGCTTCTTATCATCTTCAGCTGATCCACCAGCTGTGCCTTCCTAGATTTCAAGGACTGCAAGATGGTAGAGCACACAGTGGTAACCTCAAGGTTGGACTTCTGCAACATGCTCTACATTGGGCTACCCTTGTACCAAGTTCAGAAAATCCAGCTGGTTCAAAATACAGCAGCCAGATTGGTTACAGGAACATCCAGGAGCGACCTATCCTAAAGTCACCCCACTGGCTGCCAATTAGTTTCAAAGTGCAAGGTGATGGCTTTGACCTTTAAAGCCCTACATGGTCTGGGTCTGGGTTACCTAAAGGATCACCTTCTCCCGTACAATATGTCCCACACACTTGGGTTTTCTGGGGGGGGGGGGGGGGGAGCGTCTGCTCCAACCAGCCAGAACTCAACTGGCAATCATCACCCAGAGGACCTTTTTGTCAGTCACCCCAAGACTGTGGAACAAACTGCCAGTGGAGCTTTGACAGTTAAATCAGCTGTCAGAATTTAAGATAGAAATGAACACCTGTCTCTTCTGGCAGGTCAAACCAGACAGTCTTTAAACAGAAACATGAATTTTAACTCTTTGATTGTATGATTTTCATGTATGGTGTGAAAGCTACTTAGTGAAGGAAGCCGATAGGTGGAGGCTCGACTCATTTGACATCTGAATTTGGGGCAGCTGAGTTCTACATATATCATAGACCTTGAAAAAGACAACTAATTTTGTCTCAGGGCAATTCAAGCCTAAACTTTCACTAGAATTAAAGATGACCAAACTGAAGTTACAATATTACATGACTTTGGAAAAGATAATGCTTGAAAAAGTAGAAGGTGGAAGTAACAGAGGGAGACTGGTCTATAAGTGGATTAATTCAATAAAGAACACAGTTTGAAGAATCTAAGTGAGTCAGTTGATGAGATAGTTGCCTTGGAGGCCTCTCATTCATACAGTTACCAAAAGTTGACCCTGACTTGATGGTGAACAACATCACCATGAAATTCATCTTCATCAAAGCCAGGATAGTGTAGCAGTTACTTATCTTGGGCTGAGATGACCAAGGTCTGGGCTGGAATCTTCACTGAGCCATTAAACTCAATACACCTTTGCCAAGAGTAAAGACATCACACTGGCAATGAAGATCCATATAGTTAAAGCAATGGTATTCTCCATAATAACCTATGGATGTGAGAGCTGAACCGTAAGGAAGGCTGAGTGAAGGAAGATAAACACTTTTGAACTGTGGTGTTGGAGGAAAATTCTGAGAGTTCCTTGGACCTCAAGAAGATCAAACCAGTCCATACTCCAGGAAGTAATACCCAACTGCTCACTGGAAGGAAGGATATAGAGGCAAAGATGAAGTACTTTGGCCACATAATGAGAAGACAGAGTAGCTTGGAGAAGATAATGATGCTGGAGAAAAGGAAAGGAAGATGGGCCAACCAAGGGCAAGATGGATGGATGGTATCCTTGAAGTGACTGGCTTGACCTTGAAGGAGCTGGGAGTGGTGACTGCCGACAGGGAGCTCTGACATGGGCTGTTCCATGAGATCACGAAGAGTTGGAAACAACTGAACGAATAAACAACAAAAATGACTCTCTCAGCCTATCTATCTATTGTGGGAATAAGCTATGAAAGGAAATGCATACTATCTTGAGTTCCTCAGAGAAAAGGCAGGATATAAAAGCAATAAATCATAAATAAGAAAAACAAAGAGGGATTTGCTGTTTCATAATTTCAAGGCCAGTAAAGACAGAGGTTGAACCATGAGACTGAATCTCTGGCTGAAACCATATAAGTGTCCAATAATTGACCAATGCCATTCAATAGGAGAGTGGTTAGAAGATATAATAGAATGGTGCATCTTTATATACCTACAACCAAATCTATAAAGTTATTTTTAATAGGAATATAGACATAATGCCAGCAAAGCAGCAAACTTTACCTACCTTGATAAATTAGTGTCACCTATCTGGGCTGGTGCCAATATGTAAGCCGATTAACCTGTTTCTTTTCCTGGGTGTTAATGCATGCTGTAAGCAGAAATATCTAGGCTCAGTTAGATTAGCTGCTTGGAAGATGATCCTATAATCCAACTAACAGCACAGATTCAGTAGTGACTTTATCCCTCATTCTCTGCATTACCTCTTTGCACTTGTTCCTTGCTTTCCATAGTTGATTCAGAATGATTTGTGACTTATCCTCACCCGAATATTGTGCAGCTTTTTCTTCAGTTATATACATTGTGTCAGGGAGAAGGGGATCTATATCCCTTTGTTGTTACTTCAGCACGTGGCTTTAAGAGTATGCAGTCAAAAATGATCAGATAAAACAAAGGTTATAAATCATCGCAGAAAGGAGAGTAGTTTTTTGCACTCACAGTTGAATAAAAAAGCAAAAAAAGATGGCTCACATGCAGTAAAGATATGCAAAGCCTCCCAACAGAACCAAATGTTGAGGTGAGAAAATACATTTTAATATACATATCCCAAGTTTTGACCTTTCGAGCAGTCCTAGTTGCGCTAATAGGATTGTGACAAACATGGCTCTCTCCTCAATCTGGCCACCTGAACTATGCAGGGGACTGCATCTTATCAGAAACATGCAAAGTATACTCTTCTAGGTTTTGTTTTTTTTTTTTTTTTACATTAATGAAAGTTCAAGGCTGTGGCTCATTACCATGACACAAAATTACTTTGTATCATCACTGTCCGGGTCAAAAACTGATAAAAATTATAGCCATGGCACTAAGATTCTGTGAATGAGAAAACCCAGCATCTTTGAGATGTGTACACTTCTGGAGGGAAATCTCTAGACCTAGATGGTGTTTATGGACAGCCAACTTTCAACCAAGAATCTGAAGGAGTCAGTCTGAAGGAGTCATTCGTCTCTTATTCGTCTTTCACCGAATAAGAGAAATGAAGATACATGTAAAGTAACTCATAGGAGGGAAGATGGAACATATATGTAATTTTAAAAGTGGAGCAGTCTTTCCCCCCAATCCTAAGTAGTAACGTTATATCTGGAATTGGTTTAAATTTTAAAATGTGTAGATAAGCATGGCAATTACATTCTACATGATTTGCTGCTTTAGCTTCTACTTCTTCAGGGGAGTATACTGTTCATTTATAGCATTTATTATTAATTTATGACATTTACATCCAGCCGCTCTCACCCCAAAGGGGACTCATAGAGGCTTACAAGTTATCTGTACATACAATATACTATATTATTAGCATAGCACAATATTAGCATTATATATTACTATATTGTACTATACCACTATACTGCAATATTATTAGTAATATTACATGTAATATAAATATATAATTATTATATTGTTAGTATTATATTGTGTTACAATCTTATGATCAATATTATATGTACATAAAATATATTATAATTATTAGCATAGCACAATATTAGTATTATATATTACTATACCACTACACTGCAATATTATTAGTAATATTACATTTAATATATAATATACAATTATTATATCGTACTATTAGTATATTGTATTACATTATAATATTATCAATATTATATAGGAGCTCCCGGTGGCGCAATGGGTTAAACCCCTGTGCCGGCAGGACTGAAGACTGACAGGTCACAGGTTCAAATCCGGGGAAAGCGCGGATGAGCTCCCTTTATCAGCTCCAGCTCCTCATGTGGGGACATGAGAGAAGCCTCTCACATGGATGACAAAACATCAAAATATCCAGGCATCCCCTGGGCAATATCCTCGCAGACGGCCAATTCTCTCACACCAGAAGCGACTTGAAGTTTCTCAAGTCGCTCCTGACACACCAAAAAAAAAATCAATATTATATGTATATGCAATATATTATATTATTAGCACAGCACAATATTAGTATTATATATTACAATATTGTTGCTGGGGGAGGGGCTCCCAACTGATTGGGAGCCTCAACTGATTGGGAGCTGGGGGAGGGGCTCCCAACTGATTACCCTTATTAAACACTTATCACATATACTTTTAGTTAACACTTACACCAGACTTTCAGGCAGCAGGTATGGCAATGAAAAAATGCTCCAGTACATGACTAGGGAAGAAAGCTTTTATTCACTGGAAGACTGGTAAGCGATATATTTTAAAGCATCACAGGTACTAGCGATGGTATCATTCCAATCTATCTCAACCCATCAAACATCCAACTCTGATCTTGCTGTCCAAGAAAAGTGCATGAGAATGCTTAAACTTGTATATCGCCCTGAGTCCCCTTTAAAGTTGAGAAGAGCGCTATACAAATATCGCAAATAAATTGCAAATAAACTTTCACCAAAATCTGGCAACTAAATACCTTACTGCAGAAAAAAATGGCCTCCATTTATTTCTCTATTAATGACAGACACCAGGGCTATACAATTTGCTTTATTATAAAATACAACAATTCATATAAAAATATCAAATACATTACAAAAATAAGACTTGTAAAAAAATCAACACAAGAAATAAGTTTCCCTTTTGCTTTGGGATAGTTAACTTTGCCAACTTGAGCAACTGCCCATTTTAAATGTCCACCGTTTGCATGAAGAGATAGATCCTCCCCAGGACAAATACTGGCTCTGAGGCACAATCAAATTTCTGTTCTTTAAAGACATGGGATACCTTAACGCAATTTGATCTCAAAACAAATGCAGTTGATGTTCTGACAATCTGGGGGCTGGTAGGTGCAGGCACAATCACAGAGAGGACACAGACGGGGAATGGAGCACGTCCCTGGATCCCAGCCCTGGCAGCAAGAGAGAAATCGTACTTGATTAACCTGCAGTACTACCTGTATTAATATCCCAACCTTTGAAAAAAATGGAATGATATTTCAATAATGCAAGACTATTAAAATAAAAATATGGGCAATAAATCTTTTTCCTGTTGTAGATTATTTTGATTAAGATAGAATTTTAGACTTAACCTTTTTTTGTTAAGCAATAGGCCCTGCTTATTTTTAGTATCTTTGCTCAAAATGACCCAGGTGGCTTGTTATCTGATCACTTGGACCTCATAATTGCTATTGCACAACATGCTGGCTTTCATTACCTCATGCAAAAAGAATTTGAGCCTCCCAGAAGGGGGGAAATCGGTTCCCAGTGTCTGCTCTGAAGAAAGCTCACTCTCTTGTTTTTTTTTAATGCATTTTCTTCATGCTTGGCCAGCTGCTCTCCTGGCCAGAAGCTGATTCTAATTCCTCAATCAGTCACTTTCTACTGTCCCAGGGCTGCCATCCATTTCAAGATATTTTGCAGCCCAGTCCTGTGTGCGTTTACTCAGAAGCTCTGCTGTTTGCAGTGAACGCTTGCTCCTTGCAGTTTAAGTTTATTAATGAAGACCCATACAATTGTTCTATCAGTGGGTTGATTACATTTGCTTATTTTAAAAACACTTGCTTTAGGGAAATGTATTCTCATTCAAGGAAGGATGTTGCTTCTAAAACAGCTGAAAGGGGAATCAAACCCGGGCCTCCAGAGTTCTGGTCCAAATGCTCAAACCACTACACCAAACTGGGGCCTGAATAAAACCCCACATTATCTGCTTTGAACAGCAATATATGGCTGTATGAACTCGGATAACCCAGTTCAAAGCAGACATTGTGAGATTTTCTGCCTTGATATTCCAGGTTATATGGCTGTATGGAAGGGCCCTGGGTCTCTTGTTTACCTGCACTTATATTACACTATGTAACACAATTTTTGTTCCTGGGTCATTTTCTAACTGGTTCGATCATAAAACATAGGAAAAAATTATTTCACTGCAAAAACGTTTTCGCAGTTGTACAAAGGTTTAAAATGGCATATTTTCATTAAGGAAAATTACAAATGAAGTACCTAGATTGGAGGAAATAATAGTACTACCTTCTCCAACAAAAACAAAGTTTCTGGATTATAGTAAAGGTAAAGGTTTTCCCCTGACATTAAGTCCAAGTACTGTATAATGACTTTCAAAGTAAGTACCACATAATTAAACAGGGAATAACACTTTCAAACCACGAACAGAACAGTTTTCAATTTTTGTTACATAGTGTTTAAATAGGCAACATTTTTAAAACATGTAGTTCTATTAATTGGAAGTAATTTAAGTGCAGCCAAAAGATTTTAATTGGTTACTCAATGCCATGCTATAGTTCTAGTAAATAGCCATGAAAATCTGCAACATATAATTTTTCCCAAGGCCACTTTCTGCATTAAATTGGGTAGGGAATTTATTCCCAAGGAAGAATCCTGGAAGCATCCATTACTATACCACCTAATTGCTTCTCAGATAGTGAAGATCTATAATCAAACCTGTAACTCTTAGCAACAAGGCCAAATAAAACTTGTTCCAAAGCCAAATCTAACATAGTTGTATTATTTTTGTTACAATTTATATTTTGATTGTCTTCTGCCAAGAGACCCAAGTCAGCTTACAACATTTAAATTAAAAATTTAGTTTAAATGTATGATTTCAAAAGCTTTGAAAAACTTTAAACACTGCTTCTATTAAAAGCAGTTAAAACATGATTAGGTTAAAACAACATAAAAACAATTGCACACCTCTCTGCCACATGACTGAAATCAGCCAAAGGCCTGCCTGAATAAACAGTTCTTAATCTGCAGAGAGCAGGGAGGAGGTGAACTAAACCTCTTGTCACACTCCAGTAGCAATCACTAAAAAGGGTCTTTCCTGTATCCTCACTAACTGCACCTGTGATGATGGTAAGGCCTAGAGCAGTGGTCTCAACCTTTGGGTCCCCAGATGTTTTGGCCTTCAACTCCCAGAAATCCTAACAGCTGGTAAACTGGTTGGGATTTCTGGGAGTTGTAGGCCAAAACACCTGGGGACCCACAGGTTGAGAACCACTGGCCTAGAGAAAGCCCTGGCTATTGATATTCTTAAAGAACTAGTCAATTAGTTGGGGTGGAGGTGGGGACACATAGAAGGAGAAGACTCACATTAGTGCAGGAACAGCAGCGATCCAGACAGCGGGTTGGGGAAGGGAGTACACAGTTACATGACTCTGCACAAGCCATACAACATTCACACATGTTTGGCCAAGTCCTCTTTTCACAGGAACAGCAATTGGCACAAAGACCTCTAGCCTGAGGAAAAGACAAGAAACCGAACACCCAGCTTGGTTCACCGGGTATTTGAAAGGAAAAAAAGTATCTTAACACTCTCTTAATGATTTGAGCATCAATGCTTTATCTCTTGGATTTACATGCTGCAGGTAATCCAGATTTGCCAGGTCAGTAACAATGGATGCTGGCTAATGCAATTTGAAGGAAAGCTAATCTGGCAATACAAAATTGGGAGGAGGCAATGTGTTTTCTTCTACATACATATTTAGGGGATTGTCATATACTATTGACAACTTCTGCAAAAAGGGGCCTTTTCCTGAATATCGGCAATTTAAATTTAGCAATCCATTGTGCTTGCTCGCTAGAGTACCATAACATGCTACGCTGTAATATACCAAGGGAATCAGAGATCTAACCTCATTAATCATTCCTCATCTAAATTCCCCTAAGCCTGGAAACATTATCTTGTAGTACATCTAGAATCCCACAGCCAGCCACCAAGGATGGTTAGCGGGTTCTGGGAATTGCAGCCCCAAAAATATTTTTTCCAAGTTTTGAAATACTATGCTTTCTTCCCCAGCTTTTTCCATTTGATCCCCTAGTTACCAGCAGACACTGACGAAGGACCAGAACCAGGACAAGGAGTAGTAGGTAGGAGCCAACAACCAAGAAAATGATGGCAGGGAGGGGCAGGAACAAGGTAGCAGCAAAAGGGAGGTCTGGTGGAGGGTTCAACGATGGAGTCTGTAAGGTAAACAAAGCCAAAGAGGAATGGGATACTTCAGACTGAAGAGTAACAGGAAAGGGTACAAGAGGAATTGCATGAATGAGTTTTGAAATCCAGTTTCTGATGTTATGCTGAAACAGCAATTACCATACTTAATTGCACAATAGTCGCCATCACTCAATAGTCAACCCCCATTTTTGGTGTCCAAATTGGCGTTTTAGTATTCCTTACATAATAGTTGCATCCTTCGTTCACTCGCTTGAACTTGCTTTCTTAGAGAGATGGGACTTCACTTAGCTGGCAGCTGAATGACATCCAGGTGCTGGAATTTTTTTTCACTGCATAATAGTTGCAGGGAAATACTGGAGATGTCAATTTTTAAAGGTCGACTTTTCCAAACTATAAAGATAGTCTTCAATCATTTTGTATTTCTTTTATACTGTTAATCTTTCCAAATGAAATAACATACCTCAAAGACATGGATCCCATAATTCCACAAATCCTAATCACTTCCCTAGTTTTGCTGATTAATGAAACAAAATGCCTTATATACAATGCTTCACAGTAATCAAATATATATAAGCGGGAAAGTTAAGAACCATTAATAGTCTAGAGGAAAATGCATAGGCAATTCCCAAGTTACGAATAAGAGAGGTTCTGGGCATTTGTTCTTAAGGTGAATTTGTATGTAAGTTGAAGAAGGTGCATTTTTAAGTGTAACATCAGCCGTGTGTGTGTGAACATAATAATAATAATAATAATAATAATAATAATAATAATAACTTTATTTGTACCCCGCTATCATCTCCCCAAGGGACTTGGTGCGGCTTACATGAGGCCAAGCCCAAAGTACATCAAACAAAACAAAACATCAATAACACAACATTAATAAAACAGTCAATAAAATACAAATCATATAAATCACATAAACAAAAAACAATAATCAATAGTGACATATAAACAGTTTTTAAAATGGCTGGGCCAAATGTAATAGATTAAAATTGAAAATATGCTGATATTAATAAGGTAAAATATAACTGGGATAGGATTTTTCAAAGAGAAACGATATATTTATTTATACCCCGCTTTATTTCTCCCACAGAAGACTCAAAGTAGCTTAACATAAAAGCATCAACATACAATTTAATATTTATATGTATGTGTGTGTATGTATATATGTGTGTGTGTGTGTGTATAGAGAAAGAGGGAGGGGAGGGGGATTTGAATAGCATAGGGATAGCGTAGTGTTTGCTTTGTTGTCTGTGCCCCTGTTCAGAAGATTTCACTTCACTTTCTGTCCTTGTCAGAATTGGATTTTGAACATTTTGAGTCATTGTGGAAACAAGGATTAGTGATAAAGCTTTAATGGAGACCCACTTTCCTCATGATAACTCTTCCATGAGTGAATTTCCATTCCTATGGGTAGATTTCTCCCGCTTCCTATCATCTCACTCCTGTTCTTAACTATGAGTTGTTTGTAAGTCGGATGTTTGTAACTCGGGGACTGCCTGTGTTTGAATATATGGTTTCCCAACCAGCCTCAGCAAATCACAAGTAAACAATCCAGTTTGCTCCTTATAACTCAGTGAGAAGAGCATTAGGTTAGTTTGTTTCCAGAGAGAGTCTGAAGGAATAAAAAAAGTGTCGTATTTTACAGGTAGAGAAGCTGTGGCTCATTCCTTGTTACCCATTTTCACACCCCAATAGACAATTATTTGCCATATTTATACCCCATCCTTTTCACCCCAAGGGGGAGACAATAGCGACCCCACAAAGCCTTTAAGGATCAAGAACAGTAACTGCAATATGCTCCCTTCATTGTTTTAAATTGAATCTACTTACTGCCATTCCTTAGTTAAGGAAGAAAAAGACTTCAGCCCTTGGAGGCCCCATGGATGTTGAAAGAAAAAACCTGGAGGAATACAGAAATGATTTCAAATGACGGCTGGCCACAATTCTAACTCTTCCTGCTGTGACCACATCAACCTGTCCGAAATAATAATTGTCTGATAAATTAAACAAACAAAATCTGCTTTACTTATTAACACACGATCTTTGTTTGAGGAAACTCAAGTACTAGAGATGTTAAAGCGTCCTCAACCATACTCTGGCTAAAAGACAAGGCTCCAAGGCTCTTTGGCTAATATAGATAATAAATGTGTCTCAGTCTTCTGTGATTTCTAATAACGAAATATTCTCATCTCTTATCAAAGTTTAGGATTCATTTTCAACACAGCAGAGTGCATTTATTCCCCTTTGATAGTTCTTCCCTGTAGTTTCTTTCCTCAGACTTGAAGCCTAATTAATCTAATTAAATTGTCATATTTACGCTTTGTATGTCTTGTAATTGTATCGCTTTTTAGGTTGGGGAATAGCAGGGTATAATCTATATCTATAAAAATGCTCTGTGCATAATGAGTACCTTGAAAACAAAAGAACCAAGGAACGAAATCAAACCAAATTTGGCAACAAAACGTCTCACAACACAAGGAGCGACCATCACTCAAAAATTATGATTTTGTCATTCGGGAGTTGTAGTTGCTGGGATTTATAGTTCACCTACAATCAAAGAGCAATCTGAACATCAACGATGGAATTGAACCAAACTTGGCACACAGAACTCCCATGACCAACAGAAAATATTGGAAGGGTTTGATGGGCATTGACCTTGAGTTTGGGACTTGTAGTTCACCTACATCCAAAGAGCACTGTGGACTCAAACAATGATGTATCCGGAGCAAACTTGGCACAAGTACTCAATATGCCCAAATATGAACACAGATGGAGTTTGGGGGAAATAGACCTTGACATTTGGGAGTTGTAGTAACTGGGATTCACAGTTCACCTACAATCAAAGAGCATTCTGAACCCCATGAACGACAGAATCGGGGCAAACTTCCCACACAGAACTCCCATGACCAACAGAAAATACTTAAGGCCATCTAATCCAATTCCCTTCATCAGGGCAAAAAATCAAAGTCCTCCTGACAAATAGCCATCCAGCCATAGATTAGATAGATAGATATAAATGATTCACACAGAGAGGTATATAGTTTCATAGATTTGAAAGGGACCCTTAAAGAAGGACAATGCTATCTTGCATGTTCCAGGGTAGGCAAATTAGACACTCTCCACATCAGCACTGACAAAGAAACAGCAAGAAATACTCTTTACCCACAAGCATAAAGAAATTACATATTTTAGAAACCAACACTTTCTCATCACTTTATTTTCCAGATCAACAGACTGGGCCACAGCCATGCGTGGCAGGGGACAGCTAGTTGAATATAATAATTCTGCTCTTCATTATGTATATTAACACAATTCTTAAACTTCAGTCTATGGGTGAAGTTCCCTCTTTTTAAAGGATCTCCCTCGGGATCCTTTAACAAGCACCCAGTCCTTTTGTGTCACTGTTGATCCTCTCTCATGAATATTCAGTGTGCCAATGATGAATATTCATGAGAGGCGCGAATCTGCGCACCCTCTTCCCTCCTGAATATTAAAAGCATCTCATCATATTGCCAAATGTCTCTTCTAATCGTGGAGAGGCCTCGGATTACCGTCTCCTCGGCCGGCTCCCTTTCTCTCTCGGTCTTTCTTTGTTGGAAGAATAACACAAGGGGAAGGAGACATCTAGGCACCGCTTTCAACTTGGGAGGTAAACAAAGCCGTCGGTTGCCTTGGAAACCAGCCTATTACAATGCGCGCGCGAGGAGGGGGGGTTTGAACCGCCTCGCTTCTACGGGCTCACGTTGGCGTCAAAATTCTTCAGGACTCTTCGCGGAAATGACGCAAGAGGACAGAAAGGGGTGGATGATGTGTAACCGGAAGTGCACGCTTATACTACCTCGACGTCGCAGTGCGTTCGGAATCCCAAATGTTCCACTCGATTTCCGCCGGAAATGCGGCGCTGACACCGGAAGCAACGTCACTAGAAGAGATTGGACTGTTCCATTAGTATAATGTAGGGGAGGAGGAGGCAGGAATGACCCAATAATTCATAACTTGATGACAGTCTTAACTAGACAATGATTGTCGGTGCTTGACTACGAAAGCCTCCTTTCTTTAGGCCATAAACCTGAAATAAGTTTTCACCCTCCTTTTCCCCCTGAATTCGAAATAAATCTGAATCGATTAATGGAACGAATCTGCCTGGCAACTGGAGGAGCTTTGACTGCGCCAACCAGTCCTAGTCTGGGCGACGGGCCCACCAGCAAGTCCGCCTCATCCACGCATGCGCACTTTACCCATTGTGACCACATTTCTGCAAATCGGCGCATGCGTCCCATTGTTTGGAAAGATGGCCATGAAGCAGAGAATTTGGAAGACTGACACGCAGACCGTGACTTTTGGGTTGCGTTGGGAACTGAAAGGTCTTAATCATTTCCATCTTACGTTATCTATATAAATAAAAATGTAATGTTGGTCTGTGGGATTAACAGAACGCAAAAACCACTGGACGAATTCACACCAAATTTGGACACAAGACACCTCTCAGGTCAATGAGTGTCCATCTCCCCTAAAAACACACAAAAAACCCAGAAGAACGGACTTAAAACCCCCCAAAATAAACTATATACACATACACTCGTATACATATACACATGTACACATACATACATACACATATATATACACAAGCACACACAAATATACACATGCACATATACATGTACACACACACATATATATTTACATATACACATGCACAAATACACATATAGACATACATACACTACCCTTTTTTCTAGAGCATTCGGTCTCTGTTAATTTTTAATTTCTGTATGTATGTATTTTATCTTTTACAATTTAGCTGTAAATCACCTAGAGCATTCTCAGATGGAGGGCGATTAATAAGTAATTAAATATGATGATGATATATATGCACAAGCACACACATATACTCAATGTACATATACACATATAAACACAGAAATACACAAATATGTACACACACGTATACCCACATATATAACACATATACACCATCTATCTATCTATCTATCTATATATATGCAAACACACATATATACACAAATATACACATACACATAAATACATATATACACACACAAAACATACACAGACTGGGCCACAGCAACACGTGGCAGGGGACGGCTAGTATATAAATAAAAATGTAATGTTCCTTTGTGGGATTAACATGACTCAAAAAGCACTGGACGAATTGACACCAAATTTGAAAACAATACACATATCAGGCCAACAAGTGACCATCACTCATAAAAACACTGGAAAACACAACAGAAGGGACTTTAAAAGCCAAAAAACAAAAATTACATTACAACGCATGCATAAACCCACATATATATGCAACCACACATATACACAAATATATATACACACACAAAATACGTATACACAGAGTGGGCCACAGCAACACATGGCAGGGGATTGCTAGTATTTAAATTTGTTACACGAATCAATAAAGTCATCAGGCCTTTGCACTCATTTGAGAGCTTGATTTCACCTTAGACTGGGAGGGAAAACATGTAAGGCTCCATCTACACTGACATATTATCCAGTTTCTGAATCCAGGTTATCTGCTTTGACCTGGATTATGTGGCAGTGTTGACTCATATAACCCAGTTCAAAGCAAAGAAACTGGATTATATGGCAGTGTAGATCCAGCCTGACAGGAAGAGGGCCCTTTCAGCAAATCCCCTCTGTTGCTGTCACTAAGCTGGAAGGAACTGTCCGAAGTGCTGAATCTACTTTGACGATTGGGCTCATCAGTTTGGCCATTTCCAATTGAAATAGAAGCCACAGAAAGCAGTTTGAAACTGCATTCTATGGCAGTATAGCTAGAGTCCAAATCAACATCTGAAACAACCCATTTCTTTTTTACTGTTTGACCTCTAATGGAAATACTGGAAGGAAAAAAGTGAGATGGCATCCTCCCTTGGTCTCTCTCTCACTCTGTAGTTATGTTGGATTGTTGCAGCAACGAAAACAAAGCAGTAATTGTTGTTGTTTATTGTCATTGACCATCAAATCCACATTTTTTTTATTTATTTACTTTATTTATACCCCACCTTTCTCTGTGAAGGGAACTCTGTCGTGATGAAGATTAATGTGTAAACACACAGAGAATCGGAAGCTTTCTCCCTCTGACCAAGGAATAAACTCACATGTTTGTCTTCTAGCAGAGTTTATATTACTATATAATGTCCCAGAATACTTGCTGGATGTCAGAACAAACACAAAGCAATCTATGTAAGAAGAAAGTATGATATCCAAAGAGCATACCGTATATAATTTTATCAAAATTCCCAATATACAGCTCAATACGGTGGCATAAAACAAAGTGAAAAGGAGCAACCACTCTCAAACATAACAGTTCTAAGACTGATCGATCCCAATATATATAGGCTTCAGGGATATGTGTTCAATGAAGAAACCTTTCAGAGTAAACAGACAATGAGTCATGAAGTCCAAAGGAAAGTCCAAATAGCATCAAAATCCAAGTAAAGTCCAGTGATAATGGAGCACCGCTCTCAAAAATGTCTTCATAGAGAAAATCCAAATGGCATTGATCCCCTTCTTCAGGAGTTGATATGCAAAGTGACTCTAGACTCATATCTAAAACAAATACAGAGTAACAAGTCTTTTCCAGCAAAATTATAAAAGTAGAGATAATCCTTATAACAAACATAGAGATAATCCTTATAACTTTGTACAATACTCACATAGTGCCTGATAGCTTTATAAGAAATTACTCTGCTTATAGTAATTCCAACTACGAGTAATCCTAAAGCTTCATCTCCAGGAGTATTTAGAAATTTAAAGGAAACAGCTAAAATTAAGTGACTCATTAAATCCCTGAGGGGAAAAAGTTTTCAACTTAAAGAACCAGTACATTTCCCTTTGGTATAATAGTTTTTCCAAGTCCATATGGGGTTTTTGAGTGATGCTTTTCTTATGACATGTTTCGGCTTTAATTAATGCTTTTCTTATAGCCATGCATAAATATGTAAGGGGGAAGTCATAGGGAGAAAGGAGCAAGCTTGTTTTCTGCTGCCCTGGAGACTAGGATGTGGAACAATGGCTTCAAACTACAAGAAAGGAGATTCCACCTAAACATGAGGAAGAACTTCCTGACTGTGAGAGCCGTTCAGCAGTGGAACTCTCTCCCGTGGAGTGTGGTGGCAGCTCCTTCTTTGGAGGCTTTCAAACAGAGGCTGAATGGCCATTTGTTGGGGGTGCTTTGAACACAAGTTTTGTGCTCTGGTTAGGGGATTGGACGGGATGGCCCACGAGGTCTGTTCCAACTTATGATTCTATTCTATAATTCTTACACACATTGCTGGTAGGTTTTATGGTGTCGTAAATTAGTTAAATTAGCCTCCCCACATAATGTGGTACCTAAATTTTCTACTTGACAGATGCAACTGTCTAGGTCAGAGGTCCTCAAACTATGGCCTGGGGGCCGAATACGGCCCTCCAAGGTCATTTACCTGGCCCTCACTCAGGGTCAACCTAAGTCTAAAACAACTTGAAAGCACACAACAACAGCAACAACAATCCTGTCTCATCAGCCAAAAGCAGGCCCACACTTCCCAATGAAATACTAAGTTTATATTTGTTAAAATTGTTCTTCATTTTAATTGTTATATTGTTAAAGTGTTTTTTGCACTACAAATAAGATACGTGACTGTGCATAGGAATTCACTCATTTTTTTCCAAATTATAATCCGGCCCCCCAACAGTTTGAGGGACTATGACCTGGCCCTGTTTAAAAAGTTTGTGGACCCCTGGTCTAGGTCAACAGCAAGCTAGACTGTCTAGGACAGGGGTCCTCAAACTAAGCCCGGGGGCCAGATGTGGCCCTCCAAGCTCATTTACCCGGCCCTCGCTCAGGATCAACCTAAGTCTGAAATTATTTGAAAGCACACAACAAAACAACAACAACAATCCTATCTCATCAGCCAAAAGCAGGCCCACATTTCCCATTGAAATACCAATAAGTTTATATTTGTCAAAATTATTATTCATTTTAATTATTGTATTGTTTTTAAGTGTTTTTTTGCATTACAAATAAGGTACGTGCAGTGTGCATAGGAATTCATTCATGTATTTTCAAATTATAATTTATCTATTTATTTACTTTGCTTCTATACCGCTCTTCTCAGCCCGGGAGCGACTCACAGCGGTATACAACATAGGAAATACAGATACAAGACACAGTATAAAAACAATTCACAATCCATCAATATACCAAAATATCGTATTACTACGAAACCGGCCCTCCAACAGTTTGAGGGACTATGATCTGGCCCTCTGTTTAAAAAGTTTCTGGACCTCTGGTCTAGGACAACAGCAAGCTAGGGCTGCATAGGTCAACAGCAAGCTAGACTATTAATGGGCGGAAGGTCACTTGGACCCAGGCTGGCTACGAACTCATGACCTCTCAGTCAGTAGTGATTTAATGCAGCTGGCTACTAATTACCTGTGCCACAGTCTGGTCCATATAATTTCCATGTAGAAGAAAAAGTTACTTAAAAAAAAAGAATCAGAATGTTTAATCCTGCAAACACCACAATTCTTCTCTCATCTTTTTACTATCTCTAAGGTTCAAAGCAGCCTGTAGTGGTTGCCGCGCACGCGCAAAAGGCGTCCCCGCCAGCCTCCTGCGCCATTGCGGGCAATTCGCCGTTGCTATGGCAACCCCAAACTCCGTCCCGAATGGCGACAGGCAAGCGCGGCCATTAGGGGGCGCTGTGGTCGCACATAAAAACAAGGAGGGCGAGGCGGGCCTTGCATTGTTTGCCTTTGAGTTAGGCAGAGAGGGTGGTAGGTTTGTAAACAAAGGGAAGAGTTTTGGAGGGGCGGGGACAGGCAAATTTATTCAAATTACACGAAGGACAGTCAGATATAACAGCTGAAAGGAAATATAATTCATTTGGCTGCCTATATTTTCTAAAAATCCTAATATATATCTATGTAAGGGACATAATTTTACTACTACAGTCTATATAAGGCTTGAGAGTCTATCTACATCAGGCCTGGCCAAGCTTGGGCCTTCCAGGTGTTTTGGACTCCAACTCCCACAACTCCTAACAGCCTCAGGCCCTTTCCTTTTCCCCCTCAGCCGCTTAAGCGGCTGAGGGGGAAAAGGAAGGGGCCTGAGGCTGTTAGGAGTTGTGGGAGTTGGAGTCCAAAACACCTGGAAGGCCCAAGCTTGGCCAGGCCTGATCTACATTGTAGAATTTTAACGGCTATGGCTTGATAATTGAGTCCTGGGAGTTGTAGTTTGCCACTGCCCTAGCACTCTTTGGCAGGGGAGGCCTTGTGGAACTACAACTCCCAGGAGAGAATTGGATGCCAGTCTGTTTGGCCTCAGGGCTAGTCGTGGCTTTCAGTTCCTATTCTCGGTGCTTATGCATTGTTAATGGTAAAGGTGCGATGCCCGCCTGATTACCCCTTGGCAACCGGACACTGAAACGTAGCCTGAAAGGCCTGAGCCGAAACCGGTTTGAATCTGTGGTGTTTATATAAGTGCTGGCTTCCCGTTCAGCCATTGATTCAGTGTGTCCGCTCTACTTGGCTTTGAAACAGCTGCAGCTTTCAACGTTCCTCACTATTACTTTTGGACCCTTTATTTATTTGAAAAATAATTTGATACCTGAATCATAGAATGATAGAGTTGGAAGAGACCTCATGTGTCATCCAGTTCAACCCCCTGCCAAAAAGCAGGAAAATCGCATTCAAAGCACCCCCAACAGATGGCCATCCAGCCTCTGCTTAAAAGCTTCCAAAGAAGGAGCTGCCACCACACTCAGGGGTAGAGAGTTCCACAGTCTCGCACAGTCAGGAAGTTCCTCCTAATGTTCAGGTGGAATCTCCTTTCTTGTAGTCTGAAGCCATAGTTCCATGTCCCAGTCTCCAGTGCAGCAGAAAACAAACTTGTTCCTTCCTCCCTATGACCATAGTCCTGGGCAGAGAGTTCCACTGCTGAACAACTCTCACAGTCAGGAAGTTCTTCCTCATGTTCAGGTGGAATCTCCTTTCCTGTAGTTTGAAGGCATTGTTCCACGTCCTAGTCTCCAGGGCAGCAGAAAACAAGCTTTTTCCCTCTTCCTATGACTTCCTCTCACATATTTATACATGGCCCTCATCATGTCTCCTCTCAGCCTTCTCTTCTGCAGGCTAAACACACCCAGCTCTTTAAGCTGCTCCTCATGGGGCTTGTTCTCCAGATCCTTGAACATTTTGTCGCCCTCCTCTGGACACATTCCAGCTTGTCATTAGCTGAGAGAGATTCCCTATCCTCATCATCAGTATTGAAGCAGATTCCAATTTATAGTGGTCGTGTAATAGGTTTTTAAAAAATACAAGCAGTTACCGAGTTATAAACATCTAACTTACAAACAACTCATAGTTAAGAACAGAGGTGAGACAACAGGAAGTGAGAGAAATCTACCCCTCGGAAGGAAAATTTACTCCTGGAAGACATATTATTATGGGGAAAAGGTGTCTTTACTGGAGGTTTTTCACCAAGCCTTGTTTCCACAATAAGCCACATATTTCAAAATCCAATTATCAATGGGACAGAAAGTGAGGGGAAATCTTCTGAATGAGCACAGAAAGCAAAACAAACACCACAGGGTTGTTAACCCTTCCCTATGCTATCCAAAGCTTATATATATATTTGGCTAGAGTTACACTTAGGGGTCTCCTGGTGGCACAGTGCATTAAACCAATGAGCTGCTGAACTTGCTGACCAAAACGTTGGCAGTTTGAATCCAGGGAGTTGGCTGAGCTCCCACTGTTAGCTCCAGCTTCTGCCAGCCTAGCAGTTCAAAAACATGCAGTAGATCAATAGGTACCACTTCTGCGGGAAAGTGCTCCATGCAGTCATGGCAGCCACATGACCTGGGAGGTGTCTACAGACAACGGCGGCTCTTTGGCTTAGAAATGGAGATGATCCCCACCCCCCAGAGTCGGACACAACTGGACTTAATGTCAGGGGAAACCTTTACCTTACACTTAAAACATGTACCTGTTCTGAATTACAAACAAATTCAACTTAAGAACAAGCCTGCAGAACCTATCTTGTTCATAACATGGGGACTGCTTGTACTAGTTTTGTCCAGTGTCGGTTTGCTCACTATATAATAATAATATTACAATATAATGGTATAGTACAATATAGTAATATTTAATACTGATATTGTGCTATGCTAATAATATAATATATTGTATGCATATATATCTTGTAAGCCACTCTTGAGTCCCCTTCGGGGTGAGAAAGGCGGCATATAAATGTCATAAATAAAATAATAAATAAATATATTCACAGTGCAATTGCCATGGCCTTTATGAATAAGAAAGAGAGATACTTGCCCCAGATTAGACAGTGGATTTTCATATCTGAGTGGGAATTCAATCCTAGTCTGACATTTACACCACCAAACTTTTCCTTTCATCTTTACCTGGGTCAATCAGTCATCATAATAACCCAGATTAGGCAGAAAATTGCCATTCCCAAGTGATCCTCGCCCACAAAGAGACATTTGAAGTTCCTTCTCTAGCACTAATCTTCAGGATTTATCTACACCGTAGAATAAATGCAAATTGTCATTGCTATAATTGCCATGATTCAAAGCTATTGAATCATGGGGGTTGCAATTTTACAAGGTCTTTAGCCTTCTCTGGCCAAAAGTGCTGGTGTTTCTCCAAACTACAACTCCCAGGATTCCATTGCATTGAGCCACAACAGTTAAAGTGGTATCAAACTCAATTCAGTCTACTGCTAGATACACTTTCAGTTGTTAAGTAGTCCATTAGGTTGTTGCCTTAATTTCTTTTGTCGACTTAATTACCTCCGCATTGGGATTTGGTTGCTTCAGTACTATGGAAGTAGATTTTTTTGTACATTATGAGATTTAAATGACATTTTAATTATCCCTTTAGGGAATGATCTTTTGCGACTATGAGGAACCCCCAATAGAGGAAGACGCACAATGTCTGTACTATCATTGATCACAATTGCCATATTGCTTAGGATGGCAGAGGAACAGGTGAGTCAGTTGGTTTCTCATATGTCGAAATCCATTTATAATACGACAGATAAGAGGTTTATCAATTGAAGGAAAGGGGACTTCAGTATGGTGTTGGGAGAGAAACAACGTCCAAGAAAGAGACATATAACTCAAAGGTCCTTTAGTTCAACCCCTACTAACTAAAGACAGCTACTGCTATAGCATTTCTAATATCCAGCTTCTGCTTAAAAATCTCTACTGACCAAGGCTTTCATGGCCAGAATCACTGTGTTGCTGTGAGTTTTCCAGGCTGTGTGGCCATGTTCCAGAAGCATTCTCTCCTGACGTTTCATCTGTATCTGTGGCATGCATCTTCAGATGTTGTGAGGTCTGTTGGAAACTAGGAAAGTGGAGTTTATATATCTGTGGAATGTCCATGGTGGGAGAGAGAAGTCTTCCCTGTTTGAGATAGATGTGAAGAAAGAACTTCAATTACAACATTCACATCTACCTCAAACAGACAAGAGTTCTCTCTCCTACCTTGTACATTCCATAGATATATTTTCCTAGTTTTCAGCAGACCTCTCAACCTCCGAGGATGCCTGCCATAGATGCAGGTGAAACATCAGGAGATGATGCTTCTGGAACATAGCCATACAGCCTGGAAAACTCACAACAACCCAGTCTCTACTGAATGAGAATCTACACCTTTCTCACACAGTTTGTTCCAATGTCAAATCATCAAGATATTTTTCTTAATTATTACTGAAGATTTCCCTCCCCCCCTTTTTTTTTAAATCCAGTAGCTGGGATCAAACAGAAGACCTGCTTTTTGGGGTTTTTTCCATCATCCATTGTGAGAACTCTTTAATTAGGTTCTTGTGGGTTTTTTCGGGCTATAGAGCCATGTTCTAGAGGCATTTCTCCTGACGTTTCGCCTGCATCTATGGCAAGCATCCTCAGAGGTATCCTCACTACCTCTGAGGATGCTTGCCATAGATGCAGGCGAAACGTCAGGAGAAATGCCTCTAGAACATGGCTCTATAGCCCAAAAAAACCCACAAGAACCTAGGGATTCCAGCCATGAAAGCCTTCAACAATACAACTCTTTAATTTTTTTTCCAGATATCTCTCTCTCTCTCTCTGTATGTGTGTGTGTGGTTTCAAATCACCTGTCAACTTATGGTTACCCCATTGATTTCATAGGATTTTCTTAAGCAAAGTATATTTAAAAAATGGTTTGCCATTGTTTTCCTCTGAAATGTAGGCCAGAGCACTTGGTATTGGGTTGTTGTAGGTTTTTTGGGCTGTATGGCCATGTTCTAGAACAGTGGTTCCCAGCCTGTGGGTCCCCAGATGTTTTGGCCTTCAACTCCCAGGAATCCTAACAGCTGGTAAACTGCCTGGGATTTCTGGGAGTTGTAGGCCAAAACACCTGGGGACCCACAGGTTGAGAACCACTGTTCTAGAAGCATTCTCTTCTGATGTTTCACCTGCATCTGTGGCAAGCAACTTGAGGATGCTTGCCACAGATGCAGGCGAAACATCAGGAGAGAATGCTTCTAGAACATGGCCATAGAGCCCGAAAAACCTACAACAACTAAGTGATTTCGGCCATGAAAGCCTTTGAAAATGCACTTGGTATTGCTTTGCAGCCTCCCATCTAAGTGCTAGCCAGGGATGAACCTGATTGACTTCCCAGATCAGATGATACCTGGTGTTTTCAGGATATTTAGGTTATCCTGTAGCAAAAATGATTGTGATAAGTTTAATATATCTACCCTATGGAGAAATACAGTAGGAATTGCCCTTTAATTGTCTCCTCTCCAGAGTAAACATGCCATGCTCTTTCAAATATACCTCCTGGGAATAGGGCTTCACAACCGTTTTTTGCCATTTTGCTCAAAACAGGTCCCAGAAGAGAGCTGCTTCAAAAGTTCTAGCCTTTAAAGAGCTCTAGATGCAGCGTTTGGCCTGATTCAGCAGAGCAATTCATGTACTATTAATAGACCAGGACTTTGCAAGTAAAGCATTTGAATCCATTTAATCAAGAGCAAACATTGCTTACAGTGGACTAGTTAAAAGGCCTAATAAGCAAACTGCCATGTCAGACCAACCCCACACAGCACCCAAATAGATTAGCAATCTGTGTTTTGTTACAATATCTCTAGACTTTACTTTCACACAATACAGCTAGATCACTTTTATTGCATTTTAGCGGTCATATCTCCATCCTATAAAATTCTGGGCTACATGGCTTTCTTTGAGGATCTAGTTTTCTCTACCAGAAAGCTCTAATTCTTAAAAGAATACAAACCCACAGATTCTCTGATATTAAAGTAATATCAAAGTGCAATAGCTGTGTGGTGTAAAAGAGTTCTGAGCAACCATATGCAAAACAAGGACTTTTTGGTTTCAGTGGACATGGTGAGAACAGATCTAAAGGGAAGAGACTTTATGGTTACAATAAAATACTGAAAATGTATGACTTTCTTTACAACTTGGTCCCTGTTGCTCCTCAGCCTTTCTGGGCCAAAGTGCTAGGTTCTCACCTTTTTGCCTGCATGAAAACACTCTCCTGGAAACATCCAAAATCACAAGATGCAGGTTTTTATGACTCCAGAGTTCAATGTTTTTGTGCCTTTCAGGTAGCCTTATAGGAGCATCACCAATGTGTATTTGGGATTTTCTTGGACTACAACTGCTAGAGACACCCAGCCAACATGTTGCCAAATAGTAATGTTTCCATATTCTGGACTCAAAGCACAATCATGGTTACCTGTTCATTGTTTCCCCCCAGAAGTACTTACAAAAGTCTTGTGCCTTTGTCAGTGGAAGTTCCCTTTCACTAACTATCATGGCTAAGCCACTGAAAGATAAGTCTATCACCCATGGACAGACACTTAAGGAAGCACAACCAAATTGCCAAAGTATGCTTACAAAGGTGGCATATTCTAGAAATAAAATAGGGATTGGAAACATGGCCCTCCAGATATTGTTTAAGAATAGAGCTTAGCAATGCCTTGCTGTTGGCCTCATTGGCTTGGGATTGCTGGTATAGTCTTCAGAAACCCAAATTGACTAAAGGTCGCTCCACACTGTGGCATGAATGCCGTTTGACACCACTTTAACTACCATGGCTCAATGCTAGAGAATTCTAAGACTTATAGTTTGGTGAGGCACCAGTATTCTATGTCAAAGAAGACTAAAGACATTGTAACACTACAGCTCATGTTATTCCATGATTGCATTGCGTCATGACAATTACAATGGTGTCAAACTGCATTGGGATGCACCCTAAGAGATGAAGTTGTTCTTTACATAGGAGTGTGACAAGGCTGATTCTGTCATCATCAATAATAGCAGTCTGATATTTAGAACCTTCATTCTCCAGCTTTTGCAGTTCCCCTACAACTTTATCTTGGGCCTAGTCACCTATCCTGCATTCTTCTGCCTACTTCGGTGTTTCTTTCTTCACGTTGGGAAAATGGAGGAACTGAATGCAGTCTATCTGTCATCCAGGTGAGAGGCTTGGGTTCTCCAAAATATTGTGTGAATGTGGGAGAGAGTTCTTAAAACCAGGGTCTAGGGGTGCATCTACACCAGTGGTTCTCAACCTAAGAGATGAAGTTCTGGTGGACCACCAGTGTTCCCTAAGAACTAAAATATGGCCCACAGCCTCACCGTTGCTACACCGTTGCAACAAGAGCGACTGGTCTCACAAAACCCTCTTATAGTGCTGAGGCAACGAGGATGTCAGGAGGGGAGAGGCTGACTACCCACGAAAGGCACAACAAGCCTTCTGACTGCTGCATCTCCTCCTCCCTCCCCGAGCAGAGCCATTCATGTGGCACCTAGAAACGGAGGAGTCTTGGTGTCTTTGTTTTTAGGCCTGTTCCTGGTTTTATTTGGGGTGCTGATTCAGAACATTGCATTCGATAGACAACATCAGCTCTAGATCATTAAATATTGTTTTCTGTGAGTGAGCAGATGGCGACTCCTTGATGGCATATATTCTGTATCAGAAACTAAAGCTGATGTGGTCTATCCAATGCAGTTTTCTGAATCAGCACCCCAAATAACCAAACCACATCTAAAGTTGACCAGAAACTGATTCGTAAACCCTTTGGTACTAATGGTGGAGAGTGGTCCTTGATCAAGTGGTTCCTGGTCAAAAAAAGGTTGGGGACCACTGGTCTACACTGTAGTTTGACACCACGTGAACTGCCTGTGCTGTGGGATCATGGGACCTGTAGCTTTGTCAGTTCTTTAACCTTCAAAGAGTGCCAGTTCCTCACCAAACTCCAATTCCCACAATTCCATAGCATTGAGCATTGGCAGTGAAAGTGGTGTCAAACTGTGTTCATTCTACAGTGTAGATGCACGCTATGAAATGCAATGTGTGTGTCCGCCGTGAGGTGTCAGTGTGGTGCCAGTTACCTCCAGCCACCTCTCCCTTCCCCACAACTAGGCTCCTTTCCACCCACCTCTCAAAGGTCACATTGGGGTCACCTGCTCAGCAGGTGGAGGATCAGCCTATAATGCCCTGGGAGGAGAAAAGGGGTTAAAGAGAGCCTCTCTCTCCTTCCTTCCTGCCCTCCCACCCCTGGACCATTTTACTTCTTCTCCTTCCTCCCTCCCTCCCTCCCTCCCCCCTCCCCCGCAGCTGCAGACCTGATCCCGCAAACCAGGCCAGGATTATGGGATTAGCCGGACTGTCCTGGGAGCCTGACTTCCATGCCAAGCCAAGGAGCGAGAGGGAGGACAGGGAGTAATAATAATAATAATAATAATAATAATAATAATAATATCACATTGGTACTTTGTATTTGTTACCCGCCTCTACTTATGGCTGAGGCGGGTTACAACCTAAAATGCATTGATAAAACAAAGGGCCATAAAAATCCGGCTCACAGTCCCTGAGCCCACTGGCTTGACTGAGCTGCTTCTTCCCTCTGAGCCTCCCCTCCCCTCCCTTCCCCTCTTCCTGGCTCCTCCCCCCTTAAGCACCCCCATCAGGATGCCAGCCTGACCCCCTTTCCCCTCCCAGCTTGCAGCCTGGCTTCTCTGCTTCCGTGGCACCTGCAGAGATCCTCTCTGCCGGGCATCAGCAGCAGCACAAGCAGAGGCTCTCTTCCCTTCCCCTGCTGCTGCTGCTGCTGTCTCTTTAAGGGCTCCTCGTCTGACAGCTGCTCGCCCTCACTCCCTCCCTCCCTGTTTCCCTGGGCTCCCTCTCCCTCCCTCCCTCTCTGTCTGTCTGTCTGTCACAGCAGCTCTGCTTGGGACCAACCCGAGTGCCCCCTCTCTCTCTCCATCCTCCCCATCCCAGCCCAACCCTTGGGGACCACCATGAGCCTGCCTCCTGGGGACCGACCGGAGGGTCCCCCCCAGCCCCGCTGACCCCCTCCTCGCTGACCCTCTCCTGCTGCCCCCCCTTTCTTTCCTCCCTCCCTTCCTCCCTCCCCTCCATCCATCCCTCCCCTCCATCCCTTCCTTCCATCCCTGCCTCCCCTGCCCGCAATGTTCCGGGCCTTGGTAGCGGGAGGCATTGTCTTCCCAGGCCTCTTCTTGCTCTCCAAGCACGGCCTCAAGTGGCTGCCGGGGCTAAGATGGGAGGAGGCCGACGCCGTCATCGTCTCCGCCAGGTAAGGCCCAGGAGAGGAAGGCAAGGGAGATGGGGGATTGGCCCACCTGCCACTCTCAGGCCTTGGGGTGAAGGGACCAGGGTTGGGGCTTTAAAGAGAGGAAAGGAGGCCCCTGTGTGTTGGGAAGGGTGTATCAAGACCAGAGGTTTCTCTTGAAAGGGGAGTGGTAGGTAGAGGTTGCTGGGTGTCTTGTTAGTTTGAATTATCTCCCTGCCTGAGTCCAAAAAAGAGGTGGGTCTAGGAGCCAAGACTAGAGGTCTCCTAGAAGGAAACTGAGTCTCCACAGTTGCAAACTGCCTTCTTCTCTTGGTGAGATTCCTCAGGAGAACCAGATTGCCCAAATGAGCCCAGCTGGGACCCTGTTGAAAAGGGAACTTCTTGATCCAGAGGGAGGGACTGGGGCTCATTGGTTTAAGACTGTAGAAGGAGAGTAAAGCCAAGTGGTGTGTTACATTAACAAACCACAGCCAGTAGTAGCCAAAGGTTTCCTTTTACTTAGTGGGCAGTTTGGAGCCCGGCTGAAAGGGTATCAATGAGCTTGGAGATACGATCTGGAAAATGTGAGGCTCAGGGCCTGCAGCCCTCACAGGGTACCAATGGGATTCCTTGGGAGGGTGATTGGAAGTGCTTCAGGAGGGTGTCTGCTTCAGTATCGAGGAACCGCAAAGGGTCCCAAGAGTACATTCAGAGGTCAGACGGGGTTGAGTTGGCTTTCTTCACTAACAGCACTTACTGTGGAGCAAGCAGGCCTCCTCTGCTGTATACCTGGGGATAAAGGGACAGCAATGCTAGACTTTATGGAGATCAAGGAGCAGCTCAGACTTCTTGTTGGGGATCCCCTAAAAGAGCCGGTAGGGAACCCCTGGTTAGAAGATGCCAAAAGGAGTGAGGATTGAGCACAAAGGGGTTTGACCAGTTTGGAGGATGGCCCCAGTCGACCCTAAGAGACCTGAGCCATACTCCAAAGAACCCCCGGTGAGTTTGAGATCCTTCAGAAATGAATGAGTGATTGGGGGTTTGGAGGATGAATGGGACAACTACAGCCCCACTAACCCATCTTCCCTTCTCCTGTTTCCCTACCCTTCCACAACAGACTTGTTTCTTCGGTCCAAGCCATCATGGCCTCCACGGTCGGCTACATCGTCTCCTCATCCTGCAAGCACATTATCGACGACCAGTAAGTCAGCGTTTGCAGATTGTGCAGGGGAATGGGGGCAAGGGCTGCAGTGCAGTCACAAACCTCTCTCACCAACCTCCACCCCGTTCCCAGGCTCACTTTCCGGCCAGCATCTTGGCAAGGTCACACTCGTGAGAAACCTGAAACCCGCACTGGGATGGGCACCAAATTTAGAAACAGGATGACAGTGACACGTTGTGGGCAGATGTGTGGCCAAGGGTAGGCCCGCTCTGTGCCAGGGATGGGAAGCTACAGTATGAGATTTGGGGGGGGGGGGAGGGTTCCCCTCCAGCAGGAGGCACTACAGCCAAGAAAATTGTGGGAAGAGTCCTTAGCTTGTTAGAAGAGAGAAGGAAGACTCTCACTTTTTTGTCCCATGCAGAAGTATTGGGAGAGAGACAAGAATATAAAAACAGGGACTTTGAGTAGGCTGCCAAGTCAGCAATGGGGGTGGGGGGAGGAATAGGTAGAAAGTGCAGGCAAAGGCTGAACCTGAGGTGCCTATTGGAAGCTGAGAACTATCCAGGGTGCTGTAGAAACCAGAGACTCCTTTGGTTGCTCCTTTTTCAGCACCACGGACAGTTCCCTCAACAGCCTCAAGGTCTTACACAGGGCTTCCCTGTTCCTGAGATGGAAATTGCTGGCGGAGGCGTGGGACAGGGAGGATTTGCCAGTCCCGTTGGATTCTGGGAGAGCTGCCAGGCCTCGGTCTCTGCAGAATCCAATCTGGCAAGAGGGCGACTCTGCAGGACAAGCCCGAGCCTCAGCGCAGCAGGATTCCCTCAAAGCTTGAGGAGAGGGGCAGGAGAGAGAGACGAAGGCACCAGTCTTGAGTAAAGGGGTTGTCCCTTCCATTTGCTGGCCCTTCCTCTCTTTCTCATCAGATAGTTCTGTTTCAGGCTAATGAACTGAGCTGGGATTACTTCCCCAACTATGAATCACTAGATGGGGCACGCATGCTAATTCCCCTATAGCAAGGAGGAGTGGAGAGGATTAGACCCCAGCAACAGCTGTTTTGCTTGCTGATTTGCATGCTTTGGGCTCAGAATTAGCTTTATTGGACAACTTGTGATGATGAATTCTAGGGATCCCTGTTCAGAAGTTGGTGTCCTAGTGGGTTAAATCTGACAGAGGCTGGATTTCCGGCTGGCTATTCGGACTGTGTTGTTTAAAAAATATCACCATGTACACTGCACTGGAAATCTCTTGCTGGGAAGTGATGTCAAATTTCCCTGATGACATTTCAGCTCTTCTGAAGTTGACCTCAGTTACTTGGGCACTCCATCCCACCTTGATGGTTCTGCAGCATGGCAACAGCAGGTTCGAAAAGTTACCTTTGGAGGATTACAGCTCACAGAATCCCTTTGTGCATGTTGATTATGGAAGGGAGGATTCTGGGAGTTGTATTCCAAAATGTAGCTCTTTCACATGCACAGAGACGTAAAGAGTTCTTTTCTAACTTCTGTTGAAAGCTCACACGCCCCACTTGCTTGGGCACCCAATAGCACCCCATAGGCCATGAGTCTTGCATAGCACTGCAGCATCAAAGTTCTTTGTCTGGCATTTGGCCTAATCACCTTGCAGGGAGTGCTGTCAGCACAAAATACCCAAGCAAGCTGCAGAAATGTGTGTATGAGAGAGAGGGGGGAACAGAGAGAGGGAGAAGAGAAATGAGCCCAGACAGTGGCAGGTAGTCGGTTACGGCCCACACTTCACATGCCGTGTGCCTCCATCCTAGCTTGCTACTTACAGAACTTTTAAAAAATGGATTGAGGCCAGAAGCACCTTTAAAAATATCTCAGAATTCATCCTCTATGACCTGCCACGGAATGGGATTAAGTCCAACTTCCTGAACTTATTTACATTAATCCTATTGCCTTTTTATAGGACTTGATGGGCAGCTAAAGAGCTATCAGGTCAAAGACACGGTGCATAGCTAGTAATAAGTTAAAACATCCTAGGCGTTAAGGAGATTCTCATGCCCAGGAGGGTGGGGGACACGGCAGTATGTGCCAGCCATGCTGTACTTGGGATTGAAAGGTGGTGGAAGGACAAGGAAGTGATGCAACCTGGGTCTTGGAGGCAGGAATGGCCATTGTGCTTCAGAGGTGTGCAAATGAGGAACTGAATTAGACCCAAGGCTTCAATATCAGGGAGGTGGCAGATTGGGAACAGGGGGAGACAACAGTGGTGTTGGCAGGGAACATAACCAAGGCAGACTCTGCATTCCCATTGCCCTTGAGGGTGGAGTGCATCAGGAGTTTGTCAATATTGATTGATTCTGGCCTTGAGCTTCTTCCAAGGGGGTGCGGGTGGTAGGGCAACCCCCCTCATCCTCATCTTCTCAAAAAATCCCCTCACTTTTGTAGTCCAAGCCCCTCCGATGATGATGATGATGATGATGATGATGATGATGATGATGATGATGATGACACTTTATTTGTATTCCGCCCTATCTCCCCAAAGGTACTCAGGTTGGATTCCAATCACAAAAAGGCAAAGATTCAGTACCTGAGTACAACAGTCAATATACACAAAATAACAAAAATTATAACCCAACATATAAAACACATTATTATTTATTATTATTAACTTTATTTGTACCCCGCTAACATCTCCCGCAGGACTCGAAGCAGCTTACAAAGGCCAAGGCCTCAATAAAAACCACAACATAACAATACACATAACATTTCATTATAACAACATCTAAATTAAATAAAAACTATCACAAAAATTATATCAACATAAGAAGAGAATGTCAGACAGCAGCGACAATTTCCCCTCGCCGATTGCTGTAACTGTTCCATAATGTTCTTTTAAATTGATGTTTTAACTGGTTTATGTGTTATGAGTTTTTAATTGGTGGTATATGTTGTATTTTAATATGTTGTTATTGGCTCAATCCATGGGAGAGAGGGGTAAGAAATAGTACCGTTAGCCCTCCACATTCACCAGGTTTAGGAGTGCAGAAAAACACAAATAAAAAACTATTTTTTAAACCTAAGAGATCGCTTCTTTAGGAATCTCTAGTTTCCTCCAGCATGACTCTATGGTCACCTGCACTGGAGGACCTCAACACTATCCCACTGGAGGGATAGTGTTTAAATCAAATCCATTAATAAATCAGATCCAAATGTGAAGAACAAACTGTAGCAGCAACTATCATTATTGTTGTTATTGTTGTTGTTGTTGTTGTTGTTAGGGTGGAAAAGCCACGTCTTAGGTTACAATTACCTGATCCTCTCACCCCTGCAGTCAGCACATCTAGAGGATTCTGGGAGCTATAGTAAAAAAAAAACCCACCATCCCCTCTCCAAGTTGTAGTCCAATACAAAAGTATTTTTATGTTGTTGAAGGCTTTCATGGCCGGAATCACTGGGTTACTGTGAGTTGTCTAAACTGTATAGCCTTGTTCCAGAAGCATTCTCTCCTGATGTTGCACCCACATCTGTGGCAGGCATCCTCAGAGGTTATCAGATCTGTTGGAAACTAGGCAAGTGGGGTTTATATATCTGTGGAATGCCCAGGGTGGGAGAAAGAACTCTTGTCTGCTTGAGGCAAGTGTGAATGTTGCGACTGACCACCTTGATAACTTACTTAGGTGATCCCTCATAGCCCAAAGATGATGGTCTGGTGTCTTGGTGATGGGTTCATCGGTGGCTGTGGAGGGCTGTTCTTAATCTGCATGTTCTCCAGGCTTTGAAACTGCAAGGTCATTCAATGCTAATCAAGGTTGTCAGTTGCAACATTCACATTTGCTTCAAGCAGACAAGAGTTCTTTCTCCCACCCTGAACATTCCACAGATATATAAACCTCACTTGCCTAGTTTCCAACAGACCTCACAGACTCTGAGGATGCCTGCCATAGATGTGGGCAAAATGTCAGGAGAGAATGCTTCTGGAATATGGCCATACAGTCCGGAAAACTCACAGCAACCCAAAAGTATTTTTCTGGGCACTGGAAGATTCTGGGCATTGTAATCCTAAACTGTAACTAATTCAAGCTCTGCTTCTTTTTTTCACTGGTCTGCAGGCATTGGCTGACCTCCAGCTATACCCAGTTTGCCATTCCCTACTTCATCTACGACATCTACGCCATGTTCCTGTGCCACTGGCACAAGTACCAGGTCAAAGGACACGAGACGGAAGGGACACGGACGCTGCGCACCGTCATCCGTACCTACCTGCACAAAGAGTTCCTCATGGTCGTCCACCATCTTTTCATGGTGCTGGTTTGCTTCCCTGTGTCCACGGTGAGTGGGATGGGCAGGGGGAGACTGTGAAGAGGAGAAGAGGAATTACAGGGTGGAAGAGGGAGATGGCTGAGAGGGACATTGTGCATTTTGGAGAGACTACCCCCAGGATAATCTTTCTCCCACTTCTCATATTTCCCCCACTTCAGCTGTGGCGCCAGGGCAAAGGCGATTTCTTCCTGGGTTGTATGTTGATGGCTGAAGTCAGCACCCCTTTCGTCTGCCTCGGCAAAGTCCTCATCCTGGTGAGTATGGCCTGATTCTCTATGGCAAAGCTTTCCAAACATTTTGGGTTGCTTTGAGATTTCCGGGCTATATAGCCATGGTCCAGAAGCATTCCCTCCTGATGTTTCGCCCACATTTATGGCAGGCATCCTCAGAGGTTGTTAGGTCTGTTGGAAACTAGGTAGGTGAGGTTTATATATCTGTGGAATGTCCAGGGTGGGAGAAAGAACTCTTGTCTGTGGGAGGCAAGTGTGAATGTTGCCATTGGCCACTTTGATTAGCACTGAATAGCCTTGCAGCTTCAAGGCTTGGCTGCTTCCTGCCTGGGGGAATCCTTTGTTGGCTGGCCCTGACTTTGTTAGCTGGCCCTGACTGTTCCTTGCCTGGACAAAAATTGTGCTAATCACCTCCCAACAAAGGTTTCCCCTGCTCCAAGCAGCCAAGCATTGAAGCTGCAAGGCTATTCAATAGTAATCAAGGTTATTAATTGCAGCATTCACACTTGCCTCAAAAAAACAAGAGTTCTTCCTCCTACCCTGGACATTTCACAGATATATAAATCCCACTTGCCTTGTTTCCAACAGACCTCACAACCACTGAGGATGCCTGCCATAGATGTGGGGAACATCAGGAGAGAATGCTTCTGGAACATGGAAATGCAGCTCAGAACACTCACAGCAACCCAGTGATTCTGGCCATGAAAGCCTTCGACAACATGTTTCATGTTGGTGACACACTTTTCAGGCATGCTTTATTTTGCAACACAGTAATTCAGTTTCAGTATCAAACCGAAGGTTAAACCAGCTTCTTATAAGAGATATGGGCATATACATAAATTGTAATAATGAATTGTATGGTGATAGGAAAGCATTTCTCATATATATGTATTTGTATTTGTATATGTATATGATTTATTGCTTATTTCACATATAATTAGAGGCTTCTTGTTATGTTCATGTGACACACCTATACATTACAGCTTATATACTAATGCAGGCATGGGCAAATTTTCGAACTTGGGGGCCGCATGGCGGCTCGAGCAGAGTGGGTGGGCCGGGAGGGAGGAGGTTCTCCCCAAGTCCCCTCCTTCCCCTTTCCTCCCCTTCCTCTTCTTTTCAGAGGCAGAAAGTGAAGGAAAGAAACATTTGGATCCCAAAAGGGTTAGCTTTTGTCAGGATGAGATGGTGGATGGGAGAGAATGGGTGGAAGGACGAAAAGGTGGAAGTGAAGGAAGGACAGAGGGAGAAAGAGAGAGGTGAGGAAGGGAGGAGGGGAAGGAGGAGGGAAGAGAGAAGGAAGGACAGGATGGTGAGAGAGAGGGTGGGTTGAGAAAAGACCCCAACAGGCCGCATCCGACCCCTGGGCCTGGGTTTGCCCATACCTGTACTAATGTGTTGTTGCACACAGTTTGGAAAGCTCTGCTGTATGGGTTTCTGAGGCTAGAAAAAGTCTGGAGAGCAAAGTTTAGCAGGACTGAGCAGGTCATCCTGCCTGAAAGAAGAGAAAATAATGGAAAAGTCCTACTAAAAATTCTCCAGCTCCTAGAATCCCATATTGAGAGGGAAAATTCATGCTAGCAGTGCCTTCTGGAGCAGAATAAAGGGAGCTGGAAGAAGCACTGCTTAAAAAATGAGATGGGAAACGGAAGGGGATGTGTTATGGCTGCTAAATGTGATCTGATATCTCTCCCCCCCCCCCCTTCTTTCTTTCCCCTCGCTACAGTATAAACAACAACACACTCTTCTCCATAAGGTGAATGGGATTATCATGTTGATTACGTTCTTCTGCTGTCGAATCCTGCTTTTTCCGTACATGTACTGGGTCTATGGGCAGTACGCCGGCTTGCCCTTTTATCGCGTGCCCTTCTCCATCCCAGCCGAGTACAACTTGGGCTCCGCCATCCTCATGGCGCCCCAGGTTTATTGGTTCGGCCTCATCTGCCGGGGAGCTTTCCGCGTATTCCGAGCCCGGGGCGCCACCAAGGAACAGGTGTTGCGGAATGGGCACAGACCAGAGACACAGGCGCTTGACTGATGACTTCTTTCCCTCCGCCACAAATGGACAGACCACATTTCCCCCTAACTTATTTATTTATTGGGGTACGGGAGGGACTGGATTGATTGGGGATGGGGAGGAGTAGGCTCCTAAGGCCAAAAAGAGATTTGGGAGGGGTTGGAAAGGGATTGGGGAGGGGGATTCTCCCACGACAGTATTTGGAGGGCACAGAAAACCAAAATCAATCCCTGGGGTTTAGCGTGGGATCCGTCTGCCAAAGGCAACCCTCTGATTTTGCATCACTTATCAGTATTTTTATTAAGGTTTCAGGGTTGGGTTGGGATGGGGGGACAACAAGAGTAAAGTCCCAAGCCAAAAGAAAATATAGGGAATATCTTTTTTGTTTTTGGAGTCACACACTGGCCAGTTGGGTCCAGGAGGCCTGAACACCCAGAACAGAATATGGTTGAAGTTATTATTATTTTTGGCCAGGGCTATGGGGAGAAGAGTCGTAAGATTAAACAAGGGTGTCCCAAGAGCGTCATGGGCTTTGCCAAACTGCTATTTCTTGCCACGCAGTTACAGTAATGACCCAGCATAACCCAAATATGTACTGAGCAAGGGGAAAAGCCTGCCAATATGGTAGAAGGTGATTCCATTACCTGGAGAAAGAAGAAACTGCAAATGATAGTTTGGTGGGGAAATCAGATCAAGGCTGGCTTGTTTCCTCCCCTCTCCATACAGTATTATCTATCAAGCTGCAGTATAGGGGAAATAGAGTGGGGTTTGAATACCTCTCCATGCTCTTATTATTGGAATTCTTAGGTTTTTTATTGGTAGTATCATTCATTCTCATAGGCTTGCCCAGTAAGGGAAATACTCCCCCGGAACTTTTGGATGTGGCTCAATACAAAGGGATCATCAGTATTACTGAGATGTTACCCGCTCAGCACATCCGCAAAGTGTATTAAAATATTATTCCTTTGCATTGAGAAGTTTGACCAGAGGAATGCTTTTCTGACATATGTATGGCTCCCCCACTTAGCAATAACCAAGCAGGGAAACGTCCCTCCCTCTGCTCTTGCCACCCCTTCCCCTGTTCAGCACATCATCCCGTTGCTCCTCTCCCCCTAGAAATCCCCACTCCGTAGGGGCAGGGATCCAGCTGTAAATAGGGGCTGGGTAGGGTGCATTTATAATAACCCAAGCTCTGCAAAGTATTAAAGGAGCCGTTATCCAATGCCAGACGAGGGCCACTGTGCGTCTTTATTGCTCTCTCGATCAGCTAAGCTTCCCACTTTTCCGCAAGATGCCTCAGCTAGATTTGCTTGCTGTTCAAGTCCTTGAGCGTCCCCGTAACCACACCCCTCAGATCCACCTCCCTTTCAGGTTTCCTTTGTTCGTCACCGTCGCTCACACTTGTACACAAACACATGCATCTGTGGAGCCTTTTATGGGAGCGGAATAATATTGGTGGTGGTTGGTTGGAGCGGCATTGGACTTTCCCAATGTTTAGCCTGCATTTGACTTCTTAAAGGCCCTGAAAGAAAGCCAGGAAGAAGAATATTTTTTAAAACTCCATGGGTGAGAATATGTCATTACCTTTTACTATACCATCAAGAGCCAATGTGGTGTAATCATTTGAATGTTACAATTCTGGAAACCAGGGTTTGAATCCCCTCTTGGCCATGGTAACCCTGGGCAAGTCACCTACTCCCAGCCCCATAAAACCCAGTGATAGATTTGTGTAAGATCACCATAAGTCAAAAACAATTTGAAATATATTGTCGAAGGTTTCCATGGCCGGGATCACTGGGTTGTTCTAGGTTTTTTGGGCTGTATAGCCTTGTTCTAGAAGCATTCTCTCCTGATGTTTCACCTGCATTTATGGCAGGCATCCTCAGAGGTTGTGAGACTTCACAACCTCTGAGGGTGCTTGCCATAGATGCAGGCAAAACGTCAGGAGAGAATGCTTCTAGAAAATGGCCATATAGCCCAAAAAACCTACAACAACCTAATTTGGAATGTATCACTCTGGAATATACTGCCTGTGAGTCCAATGGAGTCTCCTTCTCTGGAGGCTTTTAAGCAAAGTCTGGATGTCAATCTATCAGGAGTGCTTTGGAGCCCCCGGTGGCGCAAAGGGTTAAACCCTTGTGCCGGCAGGACTGCTGACTGAAAGGTTGGCGATTTGAATCCAGGGAGTGGGGTGAGCTCCCGTTTGTCAGCTCCAGCCTCTCATGCGAAGACATGAGAGAAGCCTTTCACATGATGGTAAAACATCTGAGCATCCCCTGGGTAATGTCCTTGCAGACGGCCAATTCTCTCACACCAAAAGCGACTTGCAGTTTCTCAAGTTGCTCCTGACATGGGGAAATAAAAGGAGTTATTTGATTGTGTTTTCCTGCATTGTAGGAGGTTGAACTGGATGGCCCTTGGGGGCTCTTCCAGTGTTGGGAATATATGATTCTCTGAAGGCTCACAACAACAGTGACATTAGGATAGGAGTTCAAGACTCAGGGATGGGCCCTCACACAGAAGAACGAACAGGAGGATTACCAAACCTCATAGGTCTGGCCCACTGTTTTTAAAGGAGTGTACATTGCTTTCTTCTGAAAGAGGGCCACAATTCCCTTCAGAGCACTCAATTTGGTGTCTATAAGCAACAAACTGTGCCATTGACTACTTTCCAAAGTGCACTGGAAGAATAGGGGTATAAATTGGAGTGGATTGGGCAAGATGACACATACACTTTGGAGATGATCTGATAGAGGAAGAAGGCCAGGATAATGATGACAGATCCTATTAGGATAGTACGCAGCAAGTTGGGGAAGTTACCTGTAAGAGACAGAAGAGAAGCCAGCTCACAGATTCCTTTCCCCTCACAGCATGGCCCTTGCAAACATAGGATACCAAAAGGAGCGGAGCAATACAACTCAGAAAGACAGAAACAAAGCTTGAAACATCGTCAGAAGGAGGAATGTTTTTATAAGCTCTGCAAATAAAAGTTGCTTCCTAGTTCAACCCATTGGTCCTTTTAGCTTAGGGTGGCACCACTTTAACCACCAAGGCTCAATGCTATGGAGTGATAGGAGCTGTAGTTTTACAAGGTCTTCATTTACAAATAGTGCTTGTGCCTCACCAAACTACAGATCCCTCCATTCCACAACACTGAGCCATGAAGTGGTTTCAAATTCTGCAGTGCCTTTAGTCTCTCTCATCTGCAGTGCTCCCACAGCAAGGGATGCAAGGAGGGTATTTTCCTCAGCCTTACCTGGAGATGGCAGACTTTGAACTCTGGAGGGATGCGCTCTGCTCTACCTTTAAGCTCTGTTCCCTCCCATAAGGCTTTTTTCCCTTCCCAAGGACAGCTTTACATCTGAGGGAAGTCTGCAAATGAATGGGCTTTTATGGGGCAGGAAGAGAATCTCACTTGGGGCAACAAATTCCGGCTCTTCTCCAATGTACTTATAAATGTCCAGGATCTTCTTTTTGTTCGAGTCAGGATAATCAAACCAAAGTCGTCCACTGGGTGTAGAGTCCATTGTCTCCTAGACTTTCTGCAGCGGCTGTGGACCCAAGAAGTCAAAAATGTGCTAATAGTGAAAGTTTCCAAATCCTCAAAGCCCATTTTAAAATTATACACCAGAAGCAGGGCAATCTCAGCTCTACTCCATTCAGCTGTTGTGGGATTGACCTTCCCATCATCCCCATTGAGGCATTATTTTTTCCATAGTCCAGTATTTCTCAACCTGGGGATCAAGACCACTGGAGGAGGCTCGCGAGGGGGTGTCAAAGGGCTTGCGCCAAAGACCATCAGAAAACACTGTATTTTCTATTGGTCATGGGGGTTCTTTCTGGGAAGTTTGGCACAATTCTATCATTGATGGGGTTCAGAATGTTATTTGATTATAGGTGAACTATAAATCTCAGCAACTATAACTCCCAAATGTCAAGGTCTATTTCCTCCAAACTCCATCTGCATTCATATTTGGGCATATGGAGTATTTGTGTCAAGTTTCGTCCAGATCAATCATTGTTTGAGTCCACAGTGCTCTCTGGATGTAGGTGAACTACAACTCCAAAATTCAAGGTCAGTACCCACCAAACCCTTCCAGTATTTTCTTTTAGTCATGTGAGTTCTGTGCCAAGTTTAGTTCAATTCCCTTGGTGGAGCTCAGAATGATCTTTGATTGTAGGTGAACTATAAATCCCAGCAACTACAACTCCCAAATGACAAAATTAACCCCTCCCTCAACCTCACCAGTATTCAAATTTGGGGGTATCGGGTATTTGTGCCAAATTTGGTCCAGTGAATGAAAATATATCCTGCGTATCAGATATTTACATTATGATTCACAACAGTAGCAAAATTACAGTTAAGAAGTAGCAACGAAAATGTTATGTTTGGGGGTCACCACGACATGAACTGTATTAAGGGATTACAGCATTAGGAAGGTTGAGAACCACTGCTATAGTCCATCAAATCATGGTCCTAAACACCTGTCCCACCTTCCTTTCCATTGATGATACAACTGAAAAAGTCCTTCTGGACTGATAGGAAGGAACGACGGGTAATCTTAACAGTAGCCAAACCAACGTACAGCTGCAGCTGCTGTGAAAGAAGTTAATGCCATGACCTCAGTGCAGCTGCTTGCATAATAGCCTTTCCTCAATCTGCCACTTTACTCCAGATGTATTGGGAGTAAAATTCCCATCACCCAAGCCAGTGGGCTCTTAGTAGCTACAGGTAATGGAATTTGAAGTCTAAGACATCCTGAATGGGATGAAATAACAGAAAAAGAATATTATATAGCAAAATATGTCAGCTAGTTTCAATGTAGCATTATTATTTCTAATCTTGCAGCCCAATACATCCGGATGGGGGTGGAATGGAGAATATTGTTCTATGGTAGGCATGGGCAAACTTCGGCCCTCCAGGTGTTTTGGACTTCAACTCCTACAATTCCTGGCCTCAGGATAATTCTTTTTCGTTTAGCATTTTTCATTTAGCAGGACTGAAGACCGACAGGTTGCAGGTTCAAATCCGGGGAGAGGCGGATGAGCTCCCTCTATCAACTCCAGCTCCTCATGCGGGGACATGAAAGAAGCCTCCCACAAGGATAATAAAAACATCAAATTATCCGGGCGTCCCCTGGGCAACGTCCTTGCAGACGGCCAATTCTCTCACACCAGGAGCAACTTGCAGTTTCTCAAGTTGCTCCTGACACGACAAAAAAAAAAGTGGATAAGGGGTAAAAGGAAAGGGCCTTGCTCCATCCATATTTAACATTTACACAAATGATCAGCCACTGCCAGAATGGACAGAGAGTTTCATCTATGCTGATGATCGTGCCATCACCACTCAAGCAGGGAGCTTTCAAATGGTTGAACAGAACCCCTCTGAAACTTTAGGTGCTCTTATTGCCTATTACCGGGGGGGGGGGGAGGAGGAAAGGGCCTTATGTTTTGGACTCCAACTCCCACAACTCCTAACAGCCTCAGGGCCCTTCCTTTCCCCCCTCAGCCGCTTAAGCAGCTGAGGGGGAAAAGGAAAGGGCCTGAGGCCAGGAATTGTGGGAGTTGAAGTCCAAAACACCTGGAGGGCCAAAGTTTGCCTATGCCTGCTCTATAGTATAGTATGTCCGCTAGTTTCAATGTAGGATTATTATTGTTTCCAATATCTGCTTTGCTGGTTCCATAGCTTTGCTGTTTTCAGTGCCTTGTTCATAGATCTGGCTGTTTGTACCTGTACTCACCTGTCATAAGTTGAGAGAAAGTCAGCCTAATCTTAGCAAGACTTAAGGACGAAGAAGCTGGAGTAAGTGGAAATACCTTTTACATCATTCTCTAGGCCACACCCATCTCTTATATGACATCACAATCTTGACCTTCTGACTTTTTCTCCTCCACGATCAAGATTATTCCCCCCAAACCTTGCTAGAATTTAAAGTGAGACTACTCCAAACCACTTAGGGCCCAAAAGAAGAATCTGGGAACTGCAGTGAATCAGGTTTATTGTATGCTTTTTTTGGTCTATGTCAAAAAGGCACACATTGTAGAGTGGGGTCCAGACAAGAAGGAGAGGCTCGGCTTGGCCCCTTCTCATCGCTAAGGCACTTGAAGAAGGTCTGGCCGAAAAGCGTTCCCCCATCTTTGGTCTCTTATCAGGACTCTGAAGGTTTGGGTAGGATGCCCAGTAGCCCTCCTGCGGCCGTGAAGAGGTTGATAGGAGAGGATCCATCTGTGATCAGTGTGGATTGGATGCCCAGGCCCTGGAGCAGTTTCGCCTGTGGGAAAAGAAGAAGCTGACATGTCGTCTCTAGGGCCCCTTTGTTAATAATGATAAAGTAAAGGTAAAGGTTTTCCCTGACATTAAGTCTAGTCTAGTCCTACTCTGGGAGTTGGTGCTCAATCTCCATTTCTAGGCCATACAGACAGTGTTGTCCATAGACACTTCCAAGGTCAAGTGGCCAGCATGACTGCATGGAGTGCCATTCTCTTCCTGCTGGAGCAGTACCTATTGATCTACTCACATTTGTATATTTTCGAACTGCTAGATTGGCAGAAGCTAGGGCTACCAGCAGGAGCTCACCCCACACTAGATTACAAGACTACTAATTCTCTATTGGAGCAGTGGGTTAAAGCACTGAGCTGCTGAATTTGTTGACCAAAAGGTCGCAGGTTCAAATCCGGGGAGCGGCATGAGCAGCCGCTGTTATTCCCAGCTTCTGCCAACCTAGCAGTTTGAAAACATGCAAAAGTGATTAGATCAATAGGTACTGCTCCAGTGGAAAGGTGTCTACGGACAACGCCGGCTCTTCGGCTTAGAAATGGTGATGAGCACAAACCCCCAGAGTCGGACACAAATGGACTTAATGTTAGGGGAAAATAAAAAAAAAATATTGCTAAATCCAAGTTTGAGACCGCTCCTGCTTTGGGCTACAGGATTTTCGCAATTATAGTCCAAAACAGGAGCATCCTCAAGCTTGGTTGCTAATACAATTGTCCCTCCACATTTGTGGATTTGATTATGACTCTACAGTCAACTTCCTCTAGTCATGCTGGAGGATCTAGACATTCCTAGAAAGGTGTTCTCTCAGGTATAAACTATAGCAATGTCTTTATTCATGGTTTTTAATTTTCATGGGGGTCTTGTGTCCCTAACCCCAGGGCTAACTGGACCCTCAAACATCTCTCAGGTCCTTGGGAAGTCAATAAGTTGCCTTCTGGCAGCTCAAACAATTTGTCCATCTGGCTCAGCATTATCTCTTCTGAGTAAGAGGGGCTCTCCAGGGTCTCAAGCCACAATCATATTCAGTTCCGACTATCTGATCCTTTCCTAAAAGAGATGTCAGGTGGGGGCTGAATTTGGGAAGTTCTGGGTGCAGAGCATACACTTTGCCAGATAAAATGACAGCCCTGTTGGATCCCGCTCTTATTTTCTAGGTCACTCTGATTGTGTTTCTCACCTGCATCTCAGGCCCGGCCACCGCAATGTCCCGGATCGTGTTGGCTCCCAGTGACTTGATCACGGCCTCAAATTTCTTCACTTCGACGGTAGCCAAAGCCTCAGCCCGGGCAACGTCCAAGTCGGCCTGAGCCTTGGAGAAGCGCAACTCCTGTTCCCGTGCCTGTGCCAGGCGCTGCAGCTCAGATTCCTGCAAAGGATTGTGTTAGCATAATTATGGGAGGAAGGGGACTAGCATGGAGGGGAAAGTCCACTTTTTGGGGCAACACTGTACTTAGATCTAAAGGTCTGGGGATAGAAGGAAAACACTCATTGCATTGTCGAAGCCGTCCACGGACGGAATCACTGGGTTGCTGTGAATTTTCTGGGCTGTATGGCCATTTTCCAGAAGCATTCTATCCTGACATTTTGCCCACATCTATAGCAGGCATCCTCAGAGGTTGTGAAGTCTGTTGGAAACTAGGCAATTGGGGGATCTATCTATCTATCTATCTATCTATCTATCTATCTATCTATCTATCTATCCATCCATCCATCCATCCATCCATCCATCCATCCATCCATCTATGGACTGTCCAGGGTGGGAGAACCCTTGTCTGTGGGAGGCAAGTGTGAATGTTGCAATTGGCCACCTTGATGATGAGCATTAAATGGCCTTGCAGTTTCACAACCTGGCTGCTTCCTGCCTGGGGGAAGCTGATGATGAAACACAACCTACAAACTTTCTACTATCTTTAGACCCACTAAAAAAAATCCCACAAATGCTATGTTCAGCAAAGGACAAGAGGGATCCTCTCACCTTTGCATAACATGTGGACCACCATACACAGAGCCCAAACATGAATCAGGGAACGTGAAAGTCACTGCGGATTAATTCAACCTGAGATGTCAGCCATAGTAGAGTACCTGATGAACCAACCTAGACACAGCATGTTATCTGATAACACAGAAATGCAGGACCACTCTAACAACTACCATGTCAGACCACACAGAGAAGCCATTGAAATCCACAAGCATGTGGACAATTTCAACAAAAAGGAGGAAACCATGAAAATGAACAAAATCTGGCTACCAGTATTAAAAAAATCTCTAAAATCAAGACAACAGTCAGTAACAGGAATTCCAGACAAGAAACAATCAGGGCCAGCTAACACCTCCCAACAATGGATCCCCCAGACAGGAAGCAGCCAGGATTTGAAGCTACAAGGCCATTAAATGATAATCAAGATGGCCAATTGCAACATTCACACTTCCAGCAGACACCCTGGATGTTCAACAGCTATATAAACCTCACTTGCCTAGTTTCCAACAGACCTCACAACCTCTGAGGATGCCTGCCATAGATGTGGGTGAAACGTCAGGAGAGAATGCTTCTGGAACATGACCATATGGCCCAGAAAACTCACAGCAGCCCAAAACACTCAATGCTGTTGTTCCTCCAAATAACATTGCAATGATTCCTGTGAACATTCTGCTATGATTTGCATACTTCCAGCTCTGGAGGTACCTATCTGTTCTCTACTCTTTCCACTCTACATCCCACTGCAAGACACTTCCCGTATAAGAATCTGGATCCGGTCTGCCATCTCTAACATTTAAACTACCTCTTACCAGAGCTTGGAAAGGTTACAATTTTAAATGGCAGCTCCCCAAATCCCCCAGTCCACAAGACTATTGGGACTCTGGGATCCCTCCTCCCACAACATCAGGCATGTTTCCCATTCTCTGTCTCTTAGCATGGCTGGATTTCTTTAGCCACTGGACTTTTAAAACTCTTAAGCCTTTTCCAATCGCAAGTTACTTGCATAGGATCCATTAAGATTTTAATTAATACATTACATTCAAACGGCAATAATTCTCCATTACTACAAATGCCCTGGGGCTGCAAAAGCCTGCTGCAAAGAGTGGTGTTTATAAAAAAGGATGGCTATTAACAATTAAAGCTCAAAACTCCCAGAATCCCACAGTGGCCATGCTCACAAGGTAATTCTGAAAGCTAGAGTCCAAGAAAGTAATGTTTCCAAGCTCTTGAAAATCAAGGAGAGGAAACAAGGCCTGTTCATAGCTAGGGAATGGAGGGAGAGGAGTGCCATATTCCTTTTTGTTTGTGTGTCAGGAGCGACTTAAGAAACTGCAAGTCGCTTCTGGTGTGAGAGAATTGGCCGTCTGAAAGGATGTTGCCCAGGGGATGCCCAAATGTTTTGATTTTTTACCCTCCTTGTGGGAGGCTTTTCTCGTGTCCCCGCATGGGGAGCTGGAGCTGACAGAGGGAGCTCATCCGTGCTCTCCCTTGATTTGAAACTCCGACCTGTAGGTTTTCAGTCCTGCCAGCACAAGGATTTAACCCATTGTGCCACCAGGGGCTCACCACATACCTGAGATGGGTATTTATGTTTTGCCAGTGCAGAAGTGAAAGCCTTGGACAATGCAATACAGAAATGGCAATTAGGAGTTTTGGTGTCAAGAAGAAGCCAGACTCGAGGAGGTTCATGGAAAGAATGGCAGGACTCACAGTCTCTATGGCCGTCGCTTCTGCCTTCAGCTTGGCCTGCAGGACGGCCCCTTCACCTTCAATCCGCGCTGCTTCTGCTCGTGATTGGGCCTCAGCTTTAGCAGATCCAGTGCTTTCCACTGCCGTGCTGAGGAAGAAGAGGAGCATGGGACAATTGAACCATTGCAAAATGGTTTGCCATTGAGTAGACAATGCACAACCGTGCCTGCAGTTGTGGCTTGGGCCCCTGTGCCACCACCTCACCTGAGTGCTTCCAGTTCCAGCAGCTCCTTCCTGGCCCGCTCAGCCTCAGCCTGGTCCAGGATTTTCTGCCGCTCAAGGCGTCCTCGGGCCTCCTGTTCCAACCTCTCTGCCTCGTGCCTGAGATGAGGAGAAGAGCAGGGAGGTGGTGGAACCAGAGAAGGGAAAAACAAAGGTCAGAACAAGAAAGACAAGCAAAGTGGAGACCCAGCCTTTCCAGGGGTTTGTGAAAAAGCATTCCTCAGGGAGAAGGGCAAAACCAAGGAGACAAAAGATGGCAAGCAATTCCTGCTTGAGAAGAACAAGTGAGGAGAATGACTCCAAGGTGCCTTGGATGTTTTGAAAGCCATAGATGTGCGCTCTTTAAGAGAGGAGCACGCAGAAGGTCTTTAACTGAAGTTGTGGGTGAAATGCATTTGGGAAAGTCTCTGGCTCCTTCTACACTACCATATAATCCAGATTTATCAAAGCAAATAATTCACATTCTCGAGAGCCGCAGTGGCACAATGGGTTAAACCCTTGTGGCTGCTGAACTGCTGACCTGAAAGTTGGGTTGCTGACCTAAAGGTTACCAGTTCAAATCCACAAGATGGGGTGAGCTTCCATCTGTCAGCTCTAGCTTGCAGGGACACGAGAGAAACCTCCCAGCTAACACATCTGGGAGTCCCCTGGGCAACATCTCTGTAGACGGCCAATCTCTCAAACCAGAAGCAACTTGCAGTATGTTCTCAATAAAAAATCCACATTATCTGCTTTGAACTGGTTTAAATGAGTCTACACTGCCAGCTCAAATAACATAATCTGGATTTTATATGGCAGTATAGAAGGAGCCTCTGTTGTGTCTGTGGAAACTTCAGAAGTTGCAGAGATGGGTAAGTCAGATTTCCAAGACTTCTGTATAGCCCTCTTTAACTCCTTATTTCACAACTTTCCAAACTGTATATCATGACATTAGTGTGCCAGCTGCAGTATGCAGGTGTGTCACGTGAACATACTGAGAAATGACAAAAATCTTGGAAACATATGTTGCTATCTTACAAATCATGTATTTTTAATATATATATATACACACACACACGACAACTTTTTGTGAGCTATGTGGTTTCTCCACATATGTCATTATTGCTAATTATGTATGTGTCTGTATCTCTTATGAGGGGTTGGTTTAACCTCTTGTTTGCTTGGTTAGTAAAACTGAATTACTGTGTTGCGAAACGCGAAAAAATATGTCACCAACAGGAAATGTTTCCAAAGCTCTGCCTTATCTCAATCCATGGTTAGCAAAAAGGAGATCAAAGAGCATTGGACTTTTTGTACCATTTTGTGATTGACGGAAAAAGACATTCCCAAGATGGCATGTTTATCACTAGTCAGCATTTCCCATGCCGTGTACCCTCTCAAGTCCATCTACAGCTCCTTCTGCTCCATCTCCCTGAAGGAAGTAACCTGGACTTTGCTGCCAGGAGATTCTGCAGATCAAATGAAGAGCCAGCAAATTTGTCACCAGAGAGCCTGACTCCATCCGCAGCTCCGTCTGCACTCTGCTTTGGAGGGAAGAGCCTGGAAGCTAAACTGCAGCATAATTTGGAAAAGTTGCTTTTTTCTGTACTCCAGGTCACAAAATCCCTCAACCAGCATGGCTACAATAATACCATTGACCATACTGGCTCGGGGATTCTGGGACTCGTAGTCTAAAGAAGTAACTCTTCCTTGCTCTGTTGTAAGAGACTGCAACTTACCCTAATCTCTTCTTTTATTGTCCTTCAGGGTGAATTTTTAAAATTGGAATTACTAGCCATTCTTCCATCTTAGGTGTTTCTAATTTTCATGTCCGCACATACAAAATTCTAGCTGCAGTTTTCATCAGAATGAAAAGTCTGGCGTGTCTTCAAAAGTCATCTGTCTGTTATGCCTAACATGAACGCATCTGGATGTGTGGGTATTTCAAGTTTTAATACTATTTCTATAGTTTTATGGATCTCAATCCATTTTTGTTGCCTTATTCCAGGACCACACCTATGAAAAAATGATCCTTTTGATATTGATAGTGTATTTATATAAATTCAAACAGTTCTTTCAGTGTGAATGTTAAATCGTACGATGCTTTGAAACGACAGTTGGCTGAGAAAGTGGTGTAGAAATACTAGATAATAAGCAGCTCCATTTCTGTGGGCTGGAAGGTCTGCTTGTCTTTGGCACTGCTTTTGGCTCCTTCAGCAAGTGCAAACTCAGCACTAGGGATTCGTCATGTCAAGGACTCAGCATTTCTCAAGGCTCCTCCAAGATGAGGCCAAGTCTAGATATTAGGAAAGTTACTTTTTTTGGACTCTGGGCCCCAGAATGTCCTGGCTAGTATAATGATTGAAAGAACTACCATCCAAACTACCCCCTAACTTTCCCAAACTCAAGTAAAGCTTTACAAAGAAACTGATTCTCTTAGGACTTTTAGATAAACAAGAGCAGTTTCTGGGTGGAGCAGAGACTCAGCTCTTCATACAAAGAAGTGTCACTTTTTCAGGCAACATCAAAGGGCTGGACAGAAGGTTTTGCACCAAATACTCCTTTTTGCCATTAGTGTTAACCCGGTTTTATATTGTGGCTCGCTTCAGACTCTAACATGGATGTACTGACTCCTTTTTAAAAAAGTGTCTTAATTCTGGGTAGTTCTGAGTTTTCCGGGCTGTATGTTCCAGAAGCATTCTCTCCTGATGTTTCACCCACATCTATGGCAGACATCCTCAGGGGTTGTGGGGTCTGTTGGAAACTAGGCAAGTGAGGTTTATATATCTGTAGAATAATATCCAGGGTGAGAGAAAGAACTCTTGTTTGTTTGAGGTAGGTGTGAATGTAGGTAGGGATTCCCCCAGCCAGTAAGAAGCCAAACCTTGAAACTGCTAGGCCATTAAATGCTAATCAAGGTGGCCAATTGCAACATTCCAGGGTGGGAGAAACAACTGCCTCCAACACTTGAATGTTGCAACTCGCCACCTTGATTAGCATATAATGGCCTAACAGTTTCAAGGTCTGGCTTCTTACTGCCTGGGGGAATCACTACCTCCAGACAAGAGTTCTTTCTTCCACCCTGGACATTCCACAGATATATAAACCCCATTTTCCTAGTTTCCAACAGACCTCACAACCTCTGAGGATGCTTGCCATAGATGGAAGCGAAACGTCAGGAGAGAATGCTTCTGGAAGATGGACATACTGCTTAGAAAACTCACAACAACCCAGTGATTCTGGCCATCAAAGCCTTCGACAATACATTGTCTTAATTCTCATTGTAAGCCACCTCGAGAACTTTGGTTATAGGACAAAGCAGACATATGTGTGTTTCTGAGAGAGGGGTAGGAGAGGGGGAGAGAGGAGGAGGAGGCACAATCTGGGAAACAAATATATGAAATCCAGCTGTAAGTTTGGCTGGTCCATGCCATGAACCTGTCCATCACATCCCTCCCAAACTATTCCATACCGGGCCGCTGCCTCCTGGGAGTTGGTGGTGATCTCAATGGCGAGCTGCACACTGCGCTGGAGGGAATCTCGGGTCCTCTGATCCACGGGCTCCACGCTCTGGATATCGATGCTGCTGATGACAAGGCCGTTGGGGGCAAAGCGCAAGGAGGTGCGCAGTGTCCCTTCCCCGTCGAAGCCAAACACGGCGGCGCAGATCAGGCGGTTTGAGTTCTGGGGACATTAATTGCGGTAAAAGAATAGCACGGATTCCGTTTCCCCTAAGCAAGCACAATCACACAGTCAAATACACCCTGAAGCCAAAAACAGTTTTAATGCCAGCTAGTGCATTAGTCGCCGACGCCAGGAGAGAGCACTGCCAACCAATTTCCCCTTCAAGCATTAAACAGCGTGGAGGGAGCCAGTGCAATGCAGGGGTGAGATCAGGACTGGAGGGAACCAGGTTCAAATCTCCACTCAGCCATTAAATTTGCTGGCTGATCTCATGCCAACCATTCCTGCCTAACCTACCTCAAAGGGTGGTTGTTAGATAAAATGCCTATATATGTTTTTAGAAATAAAATATTGTAATGTTCAAAAGGTTAGTTATCTTATAATCCTATCTACAGGCAAAAAGGAAGAGACTGCTGTTTTATTTGTTGTCAGAACAAGAATGTTACTAATAATATTACAATATAATTGTATAGTACAATATAGTTGTGCTTTATTGTTTGTATTACTGTTGTTATTGTTTTTATTACTGATGTATTGTGGGCTCAGCCTCATGAAAGCCACTCCGAGTCCCTTGGGGAGATGGTAGCGGGGTGTAAATAAAGTTTTATTATTATTATATAGTGATGTATAGCGCTGATATTGTACTGTGTTCATTATTTACAGCATTTATATTCCGCCCTTCTCACCCCGCAGGGGACTTAGGGCGGATTACAGTGTACACATATATGGCAAACATCCAATGCCAATTTTGACTTACAACATATACAGACATACAGAGGCTATTTAACTTTTTCTGGCCACCAGGGGAGCTGTCGCTTTCATCGTCCATCTGCGACACTGATGAAGTACTTCTGCATTCCCGGCATGCTTTTTTGCTGGAGTGCTTTGCTGGAGTCTTTTTTATGGCCTCATAAATTGGTTAATTTAGCCTCCCCACACTTTAAGGTGGTACCTAATTTTCCTACTTGACAGATGCAACTGTCTTTCAGGTTGCAAAGGTCGACAACAGGCTACACAATTGGTTGGAAGCCCACTCTAACCCGGGCTGGTTTCGAACTCATGACCTTTTGGTCAGAGTGATCTTAAGGCAGCTGACAGCCAGCTGCGCCACAATCCCGGTGCTCATGGTATAATGTATTGTATGCATCTATCTATCTATCTATCTATCTATCTATCTATCTATCTATCTATCTATCTTGTAAGCTGCTCTGAGTCCCCTTTGAGGTGAGAAGGACGGCATATAAATAATGCAAACAAACAAATAAATAAATAAATGTTGTTTTTGTTTATTCGTTCATTCACTTCTGACTCTTTGTGACCAGCCCACGCCAAAGCTCTGTCACCAACCCCACCTCCTTCAAGGTCAAGCCAATCACTTCAAGGATAGTAATAATAATAATAATAATAATAATAATAATAATAATCTTTATTTATACCCCGCCACCATCTCCCCAAAGGGGACTCAGGCGGCTAATATGAGGCCAAGCCCAAAGATAAAATACAACAAAATAATATACAGAATGCAGACAACAACAAAAATTACATCAAAATAAAATATGTACAGTAGCAAAATGAATAAAACAAATTAACATAATATAAAATCGAGCAGAATGGGCAGGCCAAATGGACGAGGTAAAATGGTAAAACCCTGGATGAGGTAGGAAAGAAAATATGTAATGGAGGGGAACCCAAAAGAAAGAAAGGATAACCTGCCCTTGGTCGGCCCCTCTTCCCTTTTCCTTCCATTTTCCCCAGCATCATTGTCTTCTCTAAGCATTCCTGTCTTCTTATTATGAGGCCAAAGTACTTCATCTTTGCCTCTAATATCCTTCCCTCCAGTGAGAAGTCGGGCTTTATTTCCTGGAGGATGGACTGGTTTGATCTTCTCGCAATCCAAGGCATTCTCACAATTTTCCTCCAACACCAGAGAGAAGTGCCTCTCTTCCTTCGCTCAGCCTTCCTTATGGTCCAGCTCTCACATCCATAGTTTACTACGGGGAATACTATTGCTTTAACTATGCAGATTTTCGTTGCCAGTGTGATGCCTCTACTCTTCACTATCTTATCGAGATTGGTCACCGCTCTCCTCCCAAGAAATAAACGTCTTCTGATTTCCTGGCTGCGGTCTGCATCTGCAGTAACAGCTCTCTCCAAACCTGAAGTATCTGCCTCTGGTGGCCTTCCCCAACATGGCTCCCTCCAAATATGTCAGATTAAAATCACTCCATCATTCCCAAATAGCCAGTGCATTGCTTCCTGGGAGTAATTGGAGCTATAGTTCAATATATCTCTGAGCTGGAAGGGGACTACACAGTTTGGAAGGGAACCTTTTCACTACAACTCCCATAACTCTGCAGATCGACTGGTTGGAGATGTTTGGAGGATCGTAGTCCAATAAGAGGTGTCCCCCCCCCCCCCCACAAATAAAGTGTAACTAGTTAAGGCAGTGGGTTAAACCACTGAGTTACTGAACTTGCAGACCGAAAGGTTGGTAGTTTGAATCTGGGGAGTGGGGTGAGCTCCCACTGTTAGCCCCAGCTTCTGTCAACCTAGCAGTTCAAAAACAAAGAAACATAAACCCAAGGAAGAAAAAGATAAGTGAGAGAGAGACACAAACATACACACAGAGGAACTTGTGCCTGGGGGCGGGGAGGCAAGGGATCGAGTGAGAAACCAACAACTCACCTTATGGAAGTCATCAAATGTGACGGCAGCTACCGCTCCCCTGATGCGCGAAGCCAATGTCTTGCAGGCATCACCCACAAAATCTGGGACGCAAAACAGGCGCGATGCTTCGGCTGCAGCAGGTATCTCAAAGTGCCTGTTGGGGAAACAGTCTTCATGGTCATAATAAAGTACATGACAGCAGTGTTGAGTTCAGGCATGGGCAAACTTGGGCCCTCCAGGTGTTTTGGACTTCAACTCCCACAATTCCTAACAGCCTCAGGCCCTTTCCTTTTAAGCTGAGGGGGGAAAGGAAGGGGCCTGAGGCTGTTAGTAATTGTGGGAGTTGAAGTCCAAAACACCTGGAGGGCCAAAGTTTGCCCAGGCCTGATCTGCATTATACACTATGCCCCACACCACTGGAGAAATTGCATTGTTTGGCCGGTACTGCACCCCCTACATTTTCTTGGAAGTAGCAGCCAATAATGAAAGAATCAAGGCAGTGACATCTCCGGCCCATCCCCTGTTCACACATACCCTGTCTACACTCTCATTATAGATTCCATGTTGGAGGGTCTCCAACGCATGTAGCCCCGACTCACCAGTTGTAGGCCAGCTGGAGCTGCAGGCGGGCGTGATCAGCTGTTTCGATGGTGATAATGTCAGTGCAGAAGTCGGGCCCCAGGAGGAGGCAGAGGGCACGGCGGGCGTGAGGGCGCTTGGGTCGGCCCCCCGACAGGCTCAGCACTGTAAACTGCTCATCGGGCCCCAAAAGCACCAGCTCTGGTCCAAAAACCACCCTGAGAGGAAGAGAAAGAATTAAAATTATTGCATGAGGTGGTGTAGTATCGGCCTCTTAATAGTCTTTCCTTAAGCCCAAGACCTTTTTAAAATAATCACACCAACCCTAAACGAATGTGGATTCAATAATCCAATGCAAGTTATGTAAGTGTTGATTTACCATATCCCCATTGATTCAATGGGTCACCACCAGCTGGGATGAACTGTTAAGATCCTATCTAACCAATCTGTAATAGCATGACACTTTATTGGCCCACTTCATCAGATGCATAAAGGTACTGAAACACTGCAATTAAACATGATAGAATGTCACTATAGACCAGGCGTGGGCAAACTTAGGCCCTCCAGGTGTTTTGGACTTCAACACCCACAATTCCTAACAGCCTCAGGCCTCTTACTTTTCCCCCTCAGCCGCTTAAGCTGAGAACAACACTAAAAAAAACAAAAAAAAACAGGGAAATTCCAGACAGGAAGCAATCAAGGCCAGCTAATACCTCCTAACAAAGGATTCCCCCAGGCAGGAAGTAGCCAGGCTTTGAAGTGGCAAGGGTATTCAGTACTAATCATAGTAGCCAATTGCAACATTTACACTTGCCTCCAAGAGACAAGAGTTCTTCCTCCCACATGGGACATTCCAGAGATATGAAAACCTCACTTGCCTAGTTTCCAATACACCTCACAACCTCTGAGGATGCCTGCCATAGATGTGGGCGAAATGTCAGGAGAGAGTGCTTCTGGAACATGGCTATACAGTCCAGCAACCAAGTTATTCCGGCCATGAAAGACTTCAACAACATATGTGATAATAAATTATGTTGGAATAACACAATGTGGAGATGATAACCAGAGTTCAGAGCTTAGCAAAGGAAACGGAGGATGCAACAGCTCTGAATCCAATGACATGTGAACTGGAAGATTCTGGAAGGTGATTATGTATTCTGCCATAAGGTTCTTGGAAAAAAACTTTTTGGGTATGGCACAGGACAGTAAACTACGAGTAGGGGAAATGAGCAAGCATGAGAATAAGAGAGGAAAATAAAGATCGCTTAAGGGAAATACTCTTAGTCATACAGTCCATTTTTGGTGCCAAATCTCATTCTTGGAATAGGAAACTATCTTTTCTTCATCATGCAGAATAAGCACAATGTCAGCTCCCTGGCTTCAGGCTCAGAGAGAGAGAGAGAAGCATTGGCCAGTTGAGTTTGGCACTGCTACTGCGACACCAGCGAGTGAGGAAGACAAACCGAGCAAGGATCCTCATAGGAGGGTTTGTGCAAGACGGCACAGAATCCCTGGGGTTTTGTGTAATTCACTGGAAGAGTTAACTATTTTCTCTCAAGGAAGGCACCAGGACATTTGTAATGTTTCAGGCAAAGATTGGGAAAATTACTTTTTGAACTACTGCACCTTCAATCTTGAACAGGCATGAGCAAACTTTGGCCCTCCAGGTATTTTGGACTTCAACTCCCACAATTCCTAACAGTCAGAAACTGCAAGTCCCTTCTGGTGTTAGAGAATTAGCCATCTGCAAAGACATTGCCCAGGGGACACCCTGAGGCATCTCTCATGTCCCCACATGAGAAGCTGGAGCTGACAGATGGGAGCTCACCCAGCTCCCCGGATTAAAACTGCCGACTTTTTGGTCAGCAGTCCTGCCAGCACACGAGTTTAACCCATTGCGCCACTGCGGGCTCCATGTCTCACCTCGTTCTTAACTAACAGTTATTTGGAAGATGGATGTTTGTAAATCGGGGACTGCCTGTATATTTAAACATAGTTATTTAGTTATGGAATAGAACGTAGGAGAACCTTGCTTTGAACTACAGAGCTCTGGTACAACTCCATTACTTCGATCGGCCTCACCTTCAAAATCCTCTGCCTTTCCTTCCGTAACATATAGATCTTGACCATTCTGGATTGTGAAATACTCATAATAATAATAATAATAATAATAAAACTTTATTTGTACCCCGCTACCATCTCCCCAAGGGACTTGGTGCGGCTTACATGAGGCCAAGCCCACAGCACATCAATAAACAAAAGCGATAACAAATAATCAATACAAAACAGTTAAAATAAAAACTCAAAAACAAAAATACACAACAAGCAATAAACAATAATATCTGTTGTTTCAAAGCAGTCATGAATGCATACACCACACACTCTGCTTCTCTCACCTGGATTTACGCTCTTTGTAGTCATACACCTGCACAGCTGCGTTGTGGGGGACTCGGTAGGACACGGCCCGTGTCCTGTCGCGGTAAACTGGACTGCTTCCATCAAATGGGTCCCGGGAACGATCCACCACTGGATTCCTTTCTGAGGTCAACAAGGCCTCCACATGGGAAGGCAGGTCCTTCTCCCATAGCTCTTCATCCTGGGAAAGCATGTAAGTGTGGCCGATAACAGCGCGGACCTATGGGAAAAGACAAGACAGTGGGGTGAAGTGGGGCAAGTGTCCAACATTAAGCTCTAGTACTAGTAAAATGGAAAACACATAATAATATCCTTGCTTGAGATTTGTCAAAATAGCCTGGATTATGTCATATATTTACTCTACATAGCCTAAGAACTGTTCCAGGTATAATATAAATTCATTTTACAATACTGAAGCTAGAGACTGGGCAAGCTACTCCCTTTTTTGACTACAGCTCCCAGAATCCCCCAGCACAGAGTTTCTCAACCTGGGGGGTCAAGACCTCGGGGGGGGGGGTCGTGAGGGGGTGTCAGGAGCCACCAAAGACCATCAGAAAAACACAGTATTTTCCGTTGGTCATGGGGGTTCTTTCTGGGAATTTGGCCCAATTCTATAATTGGTGGGGTTCAGAATGCTCTTTGATTGTAGGTGAACTATAAACCACAGCAACTACAACTCCCAAATATCAAGGTCCATTTTCCCCAAACTCTACAAGTGTTCACATTTGGGCATATTGAGTATTCGTGCCAAGTTTGGTCCAGATCCATCATTGTTTGAGTCCACAGTGCTCTCTGGATGTAGGTGAACTACAACTCCAAAACTCAAGGTCAATGACCACCAATCCCTTCCAGTATTTTCTGTTGGTTACAGTAGTCCTGTGTGCCAAGTTTGGTTCAATGTCATCATTGGTGAAGTTCAGAATGCTCTTTGATTGTAGATGAACTATAAATCCCAGCAACTACAACTCCCAAATGACAAAACCAATCCCCCACCAACCTCACCAGTATTCAAATTTGGGCAGATCAGGTATTTGTACCAAATTTGGTCCAGTGAATGTAAATACATCCTGCACATCAAATATTTACATTACAATTCACAACAGTAACAAAATTACAGTTACGAAGTAGCAACAAAAAATAATGTTATGGTTGGGGTCACCACAACATGAGGAACTGTATTAAGGGGTCGCGGCATTAGAAAGGTTGAGAACAACTGCTCCAGCCAGTATTGTCATGTTGGCTGGAGAATTCTGGGAACTGCAGTCCAAAAAAGGAACTTTCCTAAGGTTTGACTGAACTTAATTCTGGAAGAGTTCATTGCTTTCACGTTAGTGCCAATCCTTTAAACTTGACTGCATAGTAACCACAAAGAAGTAGCACATCTTTTCCGCAATTGAGGGTCAGTCAAACTACAATGGAGACACCACACATCATTTAAAATAGCACTATATTATTTGGTGATAACCTTCCACACAGTCAAGGCAACCCCCCCCCCCCTTAGCATAATTAAGTTACTAATAAACCTCACTCAGTGTTATTTTGAACCTTCCTGCTTTCAAGTTCTGGCTCAGATCCTAGAAACATAAACTAAATCTTATTCAGCAAAACAAGAAGGTCCTGCGGCACCCCAGAGACTAATAAATTGATCATAATATGGCCTTTGTGTGGACGACAGCCCATTTCCTCAAAGGCATGGCATTTTACATATATGCAGGATAGTTGTGTCATTAACACTTATGTGAAAGATGGTTTAATAATCCAGTTGTCACTGCCAGTACTTCCTTGCATTTCATTTCCCCTGGCACTTAGCTTTCCACAAGCGGATTTGAAATTTTGCCTAGTATGCCATAGATCTGGCGAAATGGGCAGAAATTAATGAAACACATGCTATAATAAGCGCCTGAGGTTTTAAGACAGTGTTTCTCAACCTGTGGGTTCCCAGATGTTTTGGCTTTCAACACCCAGAAATCCTAACAGCTGGTAAACTGGCTGGGGTTTCTGGGAGATGTAGGCCAAAACACCTGGGGGACCCACAGATTGAGAACCACTGTTTTAGGATGTCAGAGGGCTCCTTGTTATTTTTGGTACACAATATTAACATGGAGATACCTCCCTTACAGATACAAGGAGAAATGGGTAATAAAATTATTATTATTATTATTATTATTATTATTATTATTATTATTGTGTTGTCGAAGGCTTTCAGGGCCAGAATCCCTGGGTTGCTGTGAGTTTTCCGGGCTGTATGGCCATGTTCCAGAAGCATTCCCTCCTAACATTTTGCCCACATCTATGGCAGGCATCCTCTGAGGTTGTGAGGTCTGTTGGAAACTAGGCAAGTGAGGTTTATTTATCTGTGGAACGTCCAGGGTGGGAGAAATAACCCCTGTCTGCTTGAGGCTAGTGTGAATGTTGCAACTGACCACTTTGGTTAGCACTGAATGGCCTTGCAGCTTCAAAGCCTGACCGCTTCTTGCCTGGGGCAAAACATCAGGAGAAAATGCTTCTGGAACATGGTCATACAACCCAGAAAACTCACAGCAAACCTATTATTATTATTTTCTTTATTATTTTCTCTAGACTACACTATCAGTGCTTTTGTCCTTGCAGTTGGATTGGTATGGGGGGAGTGTCAGCATTAAATGAAGGAGAGCCCAAGGTCTCAAGTGTGAATGGAGTCCTCATTTTAATACTCCCAAAGGGACAAAACCAAAGAACCTAAGCAGAGAACATAGGATATCCTTCACACCCATCACTAACTGTGTATTTCTTAAACAAAGCTACTCCAAGAGCTTAGGTTGAAGAGCAGTTAATAAATAATGGATACCAACTCTGGCAGAGAGGAGCAATACTTTTGTCGGCAGTGACCTCTGAAGGTGTGTATCCCAATGGCGCTGCTAATGAGCCCGTCTAGTCTGCGCTGGAGAGGAGCCAAGTGCCACTCCGCTTGCTTTGCTCACCTTCCCGGTCTTGATATCCCGCACATAGATGCCCTCGTTCTCCGCTAAAGGGATGGAGTGGCGCTGCTCCATGACTTCCACCTCTGCCGGTGGCACATACTCCAAAGGGCCCCGGATCAACCAACGGTCGCCTGGCTTGCGGAGCACCTTCTTGTCATCCTAGACGAGCACAAGACAGAGACAGAGAGGTGAATGAGTTCCAGGGTCTGCTTCAATTGTGTGTTCCTGCATGGCAGGGAGTTAGACTGGATAGCCTTTGTGGTCTCTTCCAACCCTACAATTCTATACATCATAGAACTTGTCCTCCTCTCGCTGCTCCAGAGTTTGGAAAATTAGCCATCATTTACATCAGGGATCCCCAAACTCAAGCCCAAGGGCCAGATATGGCCCTCCAAAGTCATTTACCCGACCCTTGCTCAGGGTCAACGTAAGTCTGAAACGACTTGAAAGCACACAACATCAGCCAAAAGCAGGCCCACACTTCCCATTGAAATACTAATGTTTATATTTGTTAAAATTGTTCTTCATTTTAATTATTGCATTGTTTTTAAGTGTTTTTGCACTACAAATAAGATATGTGCAGTGTGCATAGGAATTCATGTTTTTCTCAAAGTATAAGCCAGCCCTCCAACAGTTTGAGGGACTGTGACCTGGCCCTCTGTTTAAAAAGTGTGATGACCCCTGGTTTACAATGATGACTAATTAGTCATCATTTACATTTATTACCAGGACCCCCATGAAAGTGGAAAATGTGTGAATAAAAATGCTCATTTAAATAGAATTATCTAGGAATGTCTTGGTCCTCCATTGCGACTCTGCGCTCTGGCACCACGAGATGCAGAGCCAACCTTCAGAAATGGGGCTACAAAGTGGAATCCTCGGCATGCGAGTGTGGATAAAAGCAAACCACTGACCACCTGCTGCAATGCAACCTGAGCCCTGCCACATGCACCATGGAGGACCTTCTTGCAGCAACACCGGAAGCACTCCAAGTGGCCAGATACTGGTCAAAGGACATTTAACCAACTACCAAACTCACAAGATGTGTATTTTTCTGTCTGTTTGTTTTGTTCTGTTAGAAATGTAATATATAATGGACTGGTTGCTCTGACACGACAAAAAAAATTGCGACTCTATTGTCAAACTCCATCAGAGGTTGTTTATATAATTGTTCTGGAAGACCAAGAGCAGGCAGCCTCAAACTGCGGTCCCCCTCGCTGTTTGTGTTGGCAAAAGCAACCTTCTTCAAGCCTCCACTAGTTATGCATTATGTATATAATTCAGACTGGTTACTGTATTGTATATGTGTGCATTGGTATGCAGTTTTCCTTAACTCTATGTTGTGAGAGGTGTTGCAGACCATGTGATCAGAACTGGGACTAGTCAGGACTCAGACTCCATTTTAGAAGGGCAGAAGCCTTTGGACTTTCAATGTAGAAACAGTATGCTTTCAAACATCAGTAGGAACAGTACAGTTTAGACTCCACTGGACTTTCAGACTAGACAAAGACTCTATTAGACTCTCAGAACAGAGAGATACTTTGGGCTGTCGATTATAAGAAAGATGCCCTGTGTTATCTGCACAAACTACTTCAAATTCTACCTGTAACTGGATTAATATGCAAAGCCCCTGTATGCTAAATACATGAAGTTTGTGAGTAAAGCTATAAGTTTGTGAGTAAAACTATGTTATTTTTGTCTCTTGAGAGCATGATTTAAACCAAGATGTTTTTGGGCAACTGAAATAACACTTCTGAAACTTTGCTATCTATCTATCTATCTATCTATCTATCTATCTATCTATCTATCTATCTATCTATGGTAGAGTCTCACTTATCCAACCTTCGCTCATCCAACATTCTGTATTATCCAACATAGTCTGTCTCCTGCCTGGATCCACAGCAGTTTTAATACACTGCGATGGTTTGGTGCTAAATTTGTAAATACAGTAATTACTACATAATGTTAATAACACTTTATAATAACACTTTATTTATATTACGCCCTTCTCACCCTGAAGAGGACTCAGGGCAGATCACAGTACACATACATGGCAAACATTCAATGTCGCCTTGTACAGACAATACACAGACAGAACAGAACAGAACAGGAGGTGCCATGGAAGGTTGGGCTCGACTCTAGAGGTGCTGTTGCTCTATCCTCTATGACAAAGAGCCGTCAGGATTTCCTCCTTCCTTTTGGTCGCCCAACATTTTCTGATCTTCTTTCTTTATGGAGTCGTAAAACACCTCCCCCGCTTTGAGCGGTACCTAATTTCTCTAATCACAGCTAAAGCTGTTTTCGAATTGCTTAGGTAAACAATGAGCTAGGCTGACAGTTGGCAGTTCACGCCAACCTGGAGCTTCGAACTTGCAACCTTTTGATTGATAGACCTTATAATTGCTGATGATTTACCAGATGTGCTAAACCTTACTGTTTATTGAACTGCTAATTTTGTCAATTTGTTGTAAAATATGACATTTTGGCGCTTAATTTGTAAAATCATAACGTAATTTGACATTTAATAGGCCTTTCCTTAATCCCTCCTTATTATCCAACATTTTCACTTATCCAATGTTCTACCAGCCTGTTTATGTTGGATAAGCGAGACTCTACTGTACTTCCAAGGTCTACCCCGTTCAACACAGCCTCCTACCTCATTAATGTCTTCCATAAGGCAAAGAGCCCGCAGCAGAAGGCCCTCTTCTTCTGAAAGGATGTATACATCTTGGATGCCTTGTTCCAGCCACTCTCCAGGCCTCAGGAAAAAGGAAACCTCTCCCTGGAGAAATGATAGGAAAAGGTTGGGAAACAGCAAAGGTGAGGATCTGTAGTTAGCCTGGGAAATACAGCGCCATACTGTGCCTATGTGAAATGGGAAACCATCTTGCCAACATGTACAGAAGTAGAGAAATATACCTGTGCTCTAGTTTTATCCCGGTGGGCCTCTCACATGGAAAGCAAATAGCTCAGGGTTATCAAAATTTGTAGAGCATTTGCATTCCAGCACAGAAGCTGAGAAATATAAGAAGATTGTTGGGTAAGTGGGCTTATTAACAAAAGACCCTCCTCATAAATGCACAGCAGAGTAACTTATTAGCAGCAGTGTGACCCAGTACCAGTAGCCCAAAGTGATAAAAAGAACAAAACACACAGACCAATGTTATATCTTCCATTGGAGGCCTTTCTTTATAGTAAAATAATGTGATAATAATTTACACAAACAAGGTTTCCATGACACAAATAAAATTCGAGCTTCACACGTGAGGCCTTCTCATAACAAGGCCTACCTCACACTCTGAGGCCTTTCTCCTACAGTAAGGCCTACTACCACTGAGAGCTATTCTCCCACTGAGGTGTTCTCTCACATGGAGAGGCTTTTCTCACACTGAGAGCGCTCTCAGACTGAGGCGTTACTAAGCAACAGGCACACCTGCTTATATTGAAGTACAGCTTTTGCTGCGTCATTGCATCCATTTAACCCTTGACTCACATTTTTGTAATTAAAAATAGCTAGTTAATATTTCTGACAAAGATCTCAGATGATAGTCTAGGAATGGGATTCAAATGTGGTACAAAGGACTTCTGAATGAGAAGACTGGCAACAGTGAAGGAGATTTCCTGAACGTATGTATGGTATGTTGTAGGACAAGACTACAGTGAGGTTAAACCTGTCTGATCACTGTTGAATTACAGTCAGACTTCAGATTTGCTGGGATTAGGGCAGGCATGGGCAAACTTGGGCCCTCCAGGTGTTTTGGACTTCAACTCCCACAATTCCTAACAGCCTCAGGCCCCTTCCTTTCCCCCCTCAGCCGCTTAAGCGGCTGAGGGGGGAAAGGAAAGGGCCTGAGGCTGTTAGGAATTGTGGGAGTTGAAGTCCAAAACACCTGGAGGGCCCAAGTTTGCCAATGCCTGAGTTAGGAGCACGGGATACACATATTAAAGTGGCAAAACTACAAACAAAAATATTTTAATAGTCAATCCACAAACATTATATCCACAAATCTGGAGGACTGGTTGTGACTGGCCACTGTAAAATGTGCCCCAGAATCCTTTGCACACCACAGAATCCCTGGACATGACATGTTGACCATAAGATCCCAAGCGCTAGAAGGAACCCATCTATTGCTCAAGGCACATCAATGACAAGCCATTCTGGCAGAGAGGCATCCAAACTCTGTGTAAGTATCTTCGTCAAAGAAGAGCCCAGCTCCTCAAAAGGGAGTTTGTTTTGAAGGATGCTAAGCAAGGGGCTTTGAATGAAATTAACAGCAAAAGAGAAACATACTCTTTCTCTGTAGAAAAAGAGCAACACAGAAGAACATGTTTTTAAGAAACAAGATGTGACATGTAGAGGCCGGAAGTTGTATTGTGGTTAAGTTCAAAGGTTGTGGTTAAGTGCAGAGTCTGCAGGTACAAGAAGGTACTTTCCATCAAAAGGTCAAGGGAGGGGGCTGGAAAGAGAGTACTTTCCATGACAAAAAAAAATGTTCTTGTTTACTTGAGGTTATATATTGGTGGACAAAAGCCAAGAGGACGCGGCAGTCACTTGAAGGGTAGCATCTGCGTATGCTGTCAGGCTGTCCGTCTTCTTCATGAAGAAACTAAAATAAACCTTGTTTTTTGATCTTTTTTGGGACTGGCTACTGGACCTAAGAAGACCCAATTTAGGGTCTCTAACATTTTTACTGAATTAAATAGCTCTGAGCACCATAAAACTGTCACTAATGCATAGTCAAAGTCTTCCATGGCATTTCCACCCATTTGTTCTAAATCTCAATAAAGTTAAAAGCAAATGAAAAGCAAACTAATAAGGAGACCCATCACAACCACTAGCCTATTGGTTCTCAACCTGTGGGTCCCCAGGTGTTTTGGCCTCCAACTTCCAAAAATCCCAGCCAATTTACCAGCTGTTGGGATTTCTGGGTGTTGTAGGCCAAAATACCTGGGGACCCACAGGTTGAGAAACAATGCACTAGACCAGTGGTTCTCAACCTGTGGGTCTCCAGATGTTTTGGCCTTCAACTCCCAGAAATCCTAACAGCTGGTAAACTGACTAAGATTTCTGGGAGTTGTAGGCCAAAACACCTGGGGACCCACAGGTTGAGAAACAATGCACTAGACCATAACTGGTGTTATGTCATCCGCAGCTAACGAAGCGCACGGTCCTTGGAAGCGGGCACATACCTTGATCACCTTCTTCTGCCCAAGCTGGGGCTTGCCATCGTCACCCACCGGATCAAAAACCACACAGTACTGGCGGCTGTTCAGAGTGGTGATATCAACCACTCCCACCACTTCCTCATAAACATCTGGGATATGGGCCTCGGTATCAGCCATGGTGACCAGCCATTCTTCCCCAGTCTTCCTGAGAGTGCCTTGGGAGTCCTGGAAGGTCTTTGTGGCCCGGAGGTGGAGTGCTTTCTTCAAGAGGGAAGAGAGGTAGGCACGCATGGAGAAGAAGACAGACTTGGTTAGCCCACTATTCATACAATACAACTTACATAGGAAACTGAGCAAGACTGAGGGGGCCTGTCTATCACAACTAGCTTTGGTCTGAGTGTGTGTATTAGGAAGGAATACTCAGATATGCTTTTGCCTCTGAACTATAAGAAGGCAATGGCAAACCTCTTGTGAATACATTTTGTCAAGAAATCCCTGTGTTACTGTTCATGTTTCATATTTTCAATATTTAGTACACTGCAGAGAATTTTGGTGACTGAGTAAACTATAATACATGCACACACAGACAAGCACACATTTGTATTTTCTAATACATATAGAATCATAGAGTTGGAAGAGACCTTGGGCGCCATCCAGTCCAACCCCCTGCCAAGAAGCAGGAACATCACATTCAAAGCACCCCCAACAGATGGCCATCCAGCCTCTGTTTAAAAGCCTCCAAAGAAGGAGCTTCCACCACACTCTGGGGCAGGGAGTTCCATTGCTGAACAGCTCTCACACTTAGGAAATTCTTCCTAATGTTCAGGTGGAATCTCCTTTCCTGTAGTTTGAAGCCATTGTTCCACGTCTTAGTCTCCAAGGCAGCAGAAAACAAGCCTGCTCCCTCCTCTCCATGGCTTCCCCTCACATATTTATACCTGTCTCATCTCAGCCTTTTCTTCTGCAGGCTAAACATGCCCAGCTCTTTGAGCCGCTCCTCATAGGGCTTGTTCTCCAGACCCTTGATCATTTTAGTCGCCCTCCTCTGGACACATTCTAGCTTAGAGTCAACATCTCCCTTCAATTGCGGTGCCCAGAACTGGACAGTGTGATTCCAGGTGCGCTCTGACCAAGGCAGAATAGAAGGGTAGCATGACTTCCCTGGATCTAGACACCAGACTCCTAGTTATGCAGGCCAAAATCCCATTGGCTTTTTTTTGTAGCTGCATGACATTGTTTAACTTGTTGTTCTCTTAAGAAATAGGGCTACAAAGTGAAATCCACGACATGCGAGTGTGGAGAAGAGCAAACCACAGACCACCTGCTGCAATGCAACTTGAGCCCTGCCACATGCACAATGGAGGACCTTCTTGCAGCAACACCAGAGGCACTCCAAGTGGCCAGCTACTGGTCAAAGGACATTTAATCAACTACCAAGTTTGTAAACTTTGTGTTTTGTTTCTTTTTAATGCAATACAACTGTTTGGTTTGCTCCTGAGACGATAAATAAATAAAACTTGTTGTTCACGAGGACTCCACGATCTTTTTCACATGTACTGCTATTGAGCCAGGCATTGTTTCCAATTCTGTACCTTTGCATTTCATTTTTTTTCTGCCTAAGTGGAGTATTTGCATTTGCCCTTGTTGAATTTCATTTTGTTAGCTTTGGCCAATAATCTCTCTAATTTGTTAAGATTGTTTTGAATTCTGCTCCAAAAGGACTTTAACAGGCACATATTAAACATCCTATTCATTTTTTAATGTTTGAAATACAGGGTAAGGCAGCATAACTTCCTTTTTTTTAAATGGACGCCATTCAGTCGGTTGAAGACGTAGCGGAGTGCTAGTGGTCTCGTTCGAGAGGCGGGAGTATAAAGTTTTGTCCTGACACAGTTTAGTTGCCATCATGTGTTGGAACAGTGAGGAGCGTGCTTTTGCGTTGATGCCTACTTTTCGAGCAGATTTGGAGTGGCCAGCCCACTGTCCAGATTTGGCCCCTTGTGATTTTTTTCTATGTGTTTATGTGAACCGTCCAAGGACTCTACAAGATTTGAAGACCAACATCCAGGAAGACATTGTTAACATAACGCTGCTATGTTGGCAAGAGTCATGACAAACGCCAGAAATCGGTTTACTCAGTGTATGTAGAATGGAGAATGGGGGACCTCACCTACCTAATTTGATCTTCAAAACTACGTAAAACAAAACTTTAGGTATGTGCCTACATTATAATTTTTTTAAAAAACATTCTGATTCATACAATGGGTTTTAGTAAGTTTTGAAAAAAGGAAGTTATGCTGCCTCACCCTGTATGAAAAAACAATGCTAGTTTTGTTTGAAGAACCAAAAAGGCTTCTTAGTAGCTTAAAAGCAATTTTTGTGACTTGGCTTTTAAAAATCTGTAGTCTATTATTCAGTTGTGAAGCATGTTTTTTTCTTTGAGCTAGAACATTCAAAGGGTGTGTCTTTAACCACATTTACCTAGGAAAAGCACCTCTGAACTAAGTGGTGCAATACTTCTGGGTGAGCAGGCAAAAGTTCAGGCTGACAAACTCACTGAACACTTGATTAACAAAAGAAAGGGAGGAATATGAAAAAGACTGTCATATCTGCAGTGAAACACCTGTATTTTCAACAAGCTGTTAACTGGAAAAGAACGGTTGCCATTTTCAAAATGGCAATATTGCAATACTATAGCAGCTTCGAGGTGAGTATGGATATTGCAAAACTATTCAATTAAGACTTTAGTCCTATTCAGAATGTCAGTCTCTGTCTCTAAATGCTTTTCCTTCTGTATGCTGCTGACCACAAAAGTATTTTGTTAACTGCCTTCCAGCTGCCATTGACCCAAACCCATCCCATGACTGAGAGATCTCCAAGTTACTCTTAACTTCAACAACCTTAATCAGGGCTTGCAGACTCAGGGCCATGGCTGCCTGGATTCATTCTATTGTATTACTATTGGGTTGTTTTGTTGTTGTTTTTTTGTCATGTCAGGAGCGACTTGAGAAACTGCAAGTCGCTTCTGGTGTAAGAGAATTGACTGTCTGCAAGGACGTTGCCCAGGGGACGCCTGGATGAATTGATGTTTTTATCATCCTTGTGGGAGGCTTCTCTCATGTCCCCGCATGAGGAGCTGGAGCTGATAGAAAGAGCTCATCCACTTCTCCCGGGATTCAAACCTGCGACCTGTTGGTCTTCAGTCCTGCTGGCACAGGGGTTTAACCCACTGCACCACTGGGGGCTCCATTACTATTGGTAATGTCAATGGAAAAGACCCCTTTCAACACAAGGGCCAGATTCAGTTTCAGAGACATTCTCGGGGTCCATGAATGGGGCAAAAGAAAGGGACCAATAATAGTAAAGGTAAAGGTTTCCCCTTGACATTAAGTTTAGTCGAGTCCATCTCTGGGAGGTGGTGCTCAACTCCATTTCTAAGCCGCAGAGCCAGCATTGTTGGTAGACACCTCCTAGGTCATGTGGCCAGCATGACTGCATGGAGCACTGTAGCTTCCCGCCAAAGCAGTACCTATTGATCTACTCACATTTGCATGTTTTTGAACTGCTAGGTTGGCGGAAGCTAGGGCTAACCATGGGAGCTCACCCTGTCCCACAGGTTTGAACAGCCTACCTTTCGTTCAGCAAATTCTGAAGCTTAGCAGTTTAACCCCACGGTGTCACCACGGGACCAATAGTAAGATCTCATTCGCAGCACATAATTAAAGCTGTTGGATGCCACTTTAATTGCCATGACTCTACCCTATAAAATTGTGGGATTTGTAGTTTTGTGAAGTACTTAAGAGTCCAAACAGCAATAGTGCCTCCCAAACAACAAACCAGTTGCAATGTTAAAATTCTGTAGTGTGAAACGACCTTAGGAAATGTATTTCATCAACCATTAGGTTCAACAAAGAAACCACTCACCTTTTCAGTCAGGATAAAGGCATCCACAGTATCAACAACTTCTTCATATACTCCAGGCAGGTAAGCGCCAACCCGCTTCACCAACCATTCCTCACCTGAGGAGGAATAGGAAACACCAGATATGGCAGACTGAAAAGAAAGAAAGTCCTAAAAGACTGTGGGTAAGGTAGCAGGGTTACCTGTCACACGTTTATTCCCTTCTCTGTCCTTGCATTCTTTCCGCGCCTGCAGTCTTATGGCTTGGTTTGGCCGAATGATGGTGGCCTGGATGGTCTCCACCACCTCCACCTCCTTTCGTGGGATGTAAGTGCCTACAAAAACGAAACAACCGATGAGTACCTGCTACATAAACTACGTAAACAAATTGACTTCCTGAGGAGATCTAGAAAAAGGTATCACTCTTCTAAAACTTTCAGAATGGTAACTTTCCTAGAGTCTGCTAGAGGGAAGTTGCAAACCAAAATTAGCATTTTACGAGGAGTTTGAGTTGTTGGTGTATATCTACCCTGCAAAATATAGTGGTTTTACACCATTTTAATAGCTATGGCTCCAGCCTACAGATTTCTGGGATCTGTAGTTCAACAGAACCCTCTGCTCAAGAGCCCTAGTGCACTTCCTGAAATTCCAGCATTCCATAAAATGTTCCAGGTCACATTATTTGTCCATTTAACTCAGTATCAAACATGTCAGATTACGACTTTCCAGGCATGTTGTAGTGTGAAGCAAAACACAAGCCAGCACTTGAACCATGTGATAGTCTTCCTCCTCCATTTAATGAAGCCATAGTAAAGATATCCCCCTGACATTAAGTCTACTCATGTCCATCTCTAGGGGGGTGGTGGTGCTCATCTTCATTTCTAAGCTGAAGGGCCAGCATTATCCATAGACACCTCTAAGATCATGTGGCCAGCATGACTGCATGGAGCGCCGTTACCTTCCCACAGAAGCAGTATTTATTTATTTATTTCATGCACTTTTACCCCGCCCTTCTCCCCCTGAAGGGGGACTCATTGTACCTATTGAAATACTCACATTTGCATGTTTTCAAACTGCTAGGTTGGCAGAAGCTGGGTCTAGCAGTGGCTCCCTGGATTCAAATCACCAACCTTTTGGTTATCAAGGTCAGCAGCTCAAAGGTTTAACTCGTTGTGCCACCAGGGGGCCCAAGTTGGCAGAAGCTGGGCCTAACAGTGGGAACTCACCCCACTCCCTGGATTTGATCCACCAATCTTTCGGTCAGCAAGTTAATCAGTTCAGTGGTTTAACCTGCTACGCCATCGGGGGGGGGGGGGGGGGTTAGCTTCTATTAAGGTAGGTAGTCCCCTGACATTAAGTCCAGTCATGTCTGACTCTGGGGTGTGGTGCTCATCTCCATTTCTAAGCCGAAGAGCCAGCGTTGTCCGTAGACACCTCCAAGGTCATGTGGCCGGCATGACTGCATGGAGCTTCTATTACCAACCCATAATAATGGAACTTGCAATAGAACATGTCTGGAGTATGACATGGTGAGGAAAACCCATTCTGCTTTAACCAGTAATGATTCTTCACAGTTTCAGGAAGTAATTTCCCCACCTTTCAACAGACAATGCCAGGGACTGAAGCCGAAATGTTCTGCCTCTGTGTTCTGCTACAGAAATTTGGTTCATTCCTGCCTGCAATTGCCACTTACCAGGCCCTTCAAACAGCCATTCGTCTCCAGCAACATATTTGTCTCCTTGGTCAGTCTCAAAGTCCAAGAGGGCTTTCAGGTGGAGGGCAGTGTTAGCTAACACAACCTGCAGTGGGGTAACACCCTGGAGAGAAAGGAGAGGGAATAAGAATATAAGAACTCATCTGCTGGACTAGACAACAGGCCTGGTTAGCCTGGCATCCTGATCCCATACTGGCCAAGCTGTTGCCTGTACAAAGTCTCTGAGGATGTAGATAGTTGCAGAAAAGGTTGTCAGAGAAGTTAGGTATATGAGGTATAGCGTATGTAATAACGTAAGGATCTGTTAATCAGAGTGAGAGATGTGGCTGTCAAAGATAGGAATATGAATGACAGATGTAAATTAATTAGTTAGGGTCAGTCAGGATTTTGACAAGTAATTTCTAACTGTGCGTAAAACTTAAGTTTCATATTTTTTTCTTTATTGTACACTAGCTATCCTCTGCCACGCGTTGCTGTGGTCCAGTCTATGTGTGTTTTGTGTGTGTATATATGCATATGTGTGTGTATATATTTGTGTATGTGTGTATATATATGTGTGTGTGTGTTTGTGTATATATGTGGTTTTGCGCATGCGCTGTAGCGTCTTTTTGCTTTTTTGGCTTTTTAAGTCTCTTCTGCTGTGTTTTTCAGTATTTTTATGAGTGATGGTCACTCGTTGGCCTGAGAGGTGTATTGCGTCCAAATTTGGTGTCAATTCGTCCGGTGGTTTTTATGTTATGTTAATTTCACAAACAAACATTACACTTTTATTTATATAGATTTGTGCCTCCGAGAAAGCTACACTACACTAGTGGTGCATGAATTCAAATGCAGGGTATCTGTGGTGACAGTCATGGTTTATTATTTTTATTTATTAGGATTTATATCCCATTTTTCTCCTAAACAGGGATTCAAGGCAGTTGGTGGTTCAAGAATGGTGGTGTCCACAGGTGGGATTATAGAAATAGTCTAACACGGGCAACCATGAGGGCATTTAGAAGGTCCTACATTTGGTACCATAGCTGTGGAGTCCTCACATTTGGTAGAAGTAGTGAGCTAAATAGAAGTTTAGATGTTTCCGATTTAGCAACTAAGGAATAACGGCAATGCAGAAGCCCACTGCATAAGAGATATCAATTGCTGTAAATATTCATGTATAAGTCTATTATTTATTTATTTATTTATTTACAGTATTTATATACTGCCTTTCTCTCCCCTGGGGGGACTCAAAGAGGTTTAAGTTTAGAATTTATAACCAAAAATTCATCCAAAAAACTGGGTTGACCTATCTACAGGTCAAAATACCAGTTCAGAGATCAGCAGCCAGATTACTAACTGGAGCTCCATAGTGGGAGAGAACCACTCCCATGTTACGGCAGCTCCACTGGCTGCTGGTCCACTTCTGATCTAAATACAAAATGCTTGTCGTTACCTATAAAGGCCTAAAAGGGTTGGGTCCAGGCTATTTGTCCAATTGCATCTCCCTATATAGGCCATCTTGTGCACTGCAGTCAGCAGAGGAGACCCTGCTCTTGGTCACACCTCCATCTCAAGCATGGCTGGTGGGAATGAGAGAGCGGGCCTTCTCTGTGATCGTTCCCCATCTGGGGAACTCCCTTCCTAAAGAAATAAAAAAAACCCGCACTCTCCTCTCCTTCAAAAAAACTTCTGAAGACACACTTATGTATCTTAGCGTATGGAGAGGAGGAGGACTAGCACTTAGCACCTTATGGCTGCTAGGGTTAGCACCTACAGCCTGTACTTAAATTATCATTGACATTAGGCACCTTTTAAATTCTAGTAGTGTACTGCTTTAGGATTCATGTTTTTGTGCAATTATGTTTTATTAGTGTATGTATTAGTATTTTTATTATATTAACTTTAATTCTTTTCTGTTCATAAGTTTATTAATGTTTATTTTTATTATTTGACTGTTGTGTGATTTTTAGCATAGCATTGAAGGTTTGCCTGTTTTGTATGTATGTAAACAACCCTGAGTCTCTACGAGGAGAGAAGGTGGTCTAGAAAGAAAGTATTATTATTATTATTATTATTATTATTATTATTATTATTCTGCATGTTAATTCTTATAAAAATTGAACCATTTCCTTCTCTCAGTAGAATGGCAAAAGACAAGAACTTTATCCATCCTAGGAGAACCAAAAAGAAGCATCGGCATCCTCTGCTCTCTCTGCTGTGGAGACACTTCTGGCCTTTTTAAATATCCGAATATGGAAATAGTGGTAGCCAGGGGCAGGTGGCCTCCTCAGGAAGTATTTACTTTTCTCTGTGGAATGACCCATATCTACAGGTCATATCAAGATCCATAACTTTGACCTTTAAACATCACCTCGGATTATATAAGAGATTGACTTATAAATGAGTATATACGGTACACTCACGGGGATGCAAGATTTAATAACCTCAGCAGAATGGGGTTCCAAATACTGCCCTCTGTGAAAGGAAGAGATCGACGTATCCTTACCTGCTTCAGTTCCTCCCCTGGATACAAAGGGAAGGGGTCCTGAGCCAGTCGGATCTCTAGATCAGCATGCCTGAGTCGCACTTGCCCCACTGGGTCAAGCTGGATGGCACCGTCTACTCCACGGATGACTGGGTTGAGGATGATGCAGTAATGGCGTGGGGGGACCATGACCATCTTAACTGGTGGAAATATGATCCTAGGTTGAGAAAAAGGGTGGGATCAGAAGAAAGGGACATCTAGGGATTTGGACCCATTTGAGTCAAAATCTAATTGTCATGTTGTATACAGGTAGTTTAAAATTATACAAGTATAACTATGGCATGTGTGCTATGGTACTGAAATAATAGCTTGCACCACCAACCACATAAAGTGTGTCATAGTGCTGTGTAGTTCTGTTGCTCAACGATCAATAAACCACTATTAAAGTAGGCTTGTGGATGCAGTTATTCATAAAGCACAACTGCCTTTGCAACTTTTACATGGCACAACTCTGCTTCCATCAACTCTTATGCATCATCATAAAAACTATGGCCATGTGAATAAGGCTATTTGGGTTGGCATATATCACCATTGGGATTCTAGTCTTGAGCTTCATAGCAGCTCAGGTTTAGCAAAGTTATATGGTCTTAGAAAGCTCCCATAATAGCTTTGCAAAAGGCTTTGTCCCAACTTAGCAAATCTGGGTTAGCAGATGTTACTGGAAATTGTCAACACTATTTTATCGGCAGCTTTTGCAGATGTGAAACTACTCAAATATAGGACACAAACACAACTCATTAAAAACCAAGGAGGGGAAAATCTTTGTGAGAGGAAGAGATAATTGCAAACAGGAACAACGATCACCAAAATCTATGAATGACTCAGGAATTCCAAACAGAGCAACTGCAAGGGCTGAGAGAACACCCCTCCCTTCACAGCATTCCTCTGCTGCGCTACCAAACCTCAACATTGAATATATACATATATGAAAGTTGCAGATAATTTGTCTCTTTCTGGCATGTAGGAAAAATATCTTACATTCTTGATTCTTCCTGGCTTGTATTAGGACTGATAGATGCCTTCAATTTAACCAGAAAGTGAACTGGAAAATCTATGTATGTTTCACTTCCTGCTAAAAAGAGCCTGGGGGAATCCTAAATGCAATGAAACTGAAATGTGTGTATGTATACATACATACATATACTTATACATACACCCACCTATATAAAGGAGAAAGGAATATTAGAGTCCGTGGGCCATACTTCCCCCAGTCCAGAATATAATCAATGTCAGCTTGGTAAACTAACATTTGTACAAACTTTATGGATTTGGTGGGTCTATTCCAGCTGAATTAAACAAGAAACAGCAGACATCTTCTCTGAAGTCTCTTCCTTAAGCTCTCTAGCAGACCAGAGAAGTCAAGATTTTTATTCCATTGTGTAGGTGGGATGGAATTGATACAGGACCAAGTCTGGCTAAATAAGCCAAAGATGTACCTGTTGACCTCCACAGCCCACCAGATCCTGGGCCCTCCTCACCTCTCATTGTCTTGACGGATGTAAGTCTTGGGCCCCACCTCCACACGAGTCACGTTTGAGTTCTGGTCCAAGACATGAGTATAATGGTATGGTGGGATCCGGATGATGGATTCAGCAGCCATTTTGTCTTCTAAAGAATAAAATAAATAAATAAACTTTATTTATACCTTGACACCATCTCCTGGAATGAATTCGGGATGGCTCACAAAAGCACTCTGGAGCGCCGCACATAAAATAAACAGTACGTAAGCATATAAATTATAACAATATAAGTTTACAACAGCGAACACACATAAAACATCACATTAAAATTCATAAAATGCCTGCGGATAAAACTGGCCGTCTTCAATTGACGATTCAAAATGCCGAAGTGAAGCAATCACTAAATCCTCAAATCTAACCATTAAAATCTTTTCAAGGGCAAAGGCCTGTTTAAAAAGCCATGTTTTTAGACTAGACCAAAAAACTTGGGAGAGTGGGGACTAACCTAATGTCTCTGGGGAGGGTATTACAGAGCTGCAGGGCCACCACTGAGAAGGCCCTCTCTCTTGTTCCCACCAACCGTACTTGGGACAGTGGTGGGACTGAGAGAAGGCCCTCCCCGGCAGATCTCAGAGTCTGCTACAGTTACTAGGAGGAGATGAGGTCTCAAAGATAGGTTGGATCCAAAACGTATTGGGGCTTATAGGTAATAGATTGCACTTTGAATTGGATCTGGAAACTTGTTGGAAGCCAGTAGAGCTGTTTTAATAGGGACAGAGTATCTCCCTATAACTAGCCCTAGTTAGTAATCTGGTTGCCCATCTTTGCACTGACTGCAGCTCTTCTGAACCGTCTTCAAAGACAGCCCCACATAGAGTGCATTGCAGTAGCCCATTCTGGATGTAACTAAGGCGTGGACCACCGTAGCCAAGTCTGGCTTTTCAAAGTAAAGACGACTACAGAAGGAATGAAGCATTAGATTAGAATCCTCTGGGACAGGGATATCAAACTCATTTTCACTGAGGGCAACATCAGCCTTATATTTGGGGCATTGACTCCATGGAGGGAAAATCCATGGATACAGAAGGCCAACTATAATTTATTTTACATAGTGGTTGGTGCTCTTGACTTTTTACCCAATTTGGGCCCCCAGGTGTTATTGATCCACAACTCCCATAACTTTTTATTATCTGCCATGCATACTGGGGATAATGGGAATTGCAACCCATTCGCATTTGAGATTCTGAGGTTGGGAAAACATTAAAGGTTTTAAAGTCAGGCCTCATATCCACAAGTCTTATATCTAAATTCGAACCATGCTGTCCTGGTTAAACAGAACAAACTGCAGCCTTCCAGGTGTTGCTATATCACAACTCCCATCAGTTCTAGTCATGATATCTAACGAGGAGAAATACATCTTGGGAATTAAGATCATCTGTGGAGGCCATGCTTTTAGTCCCACCTGCTTTGCAAACATGGCTGGTGGGGACGAGAGACAGAGCCTTCTCAGTGGTGGCCCCTTGTCTATGGAACTCCCTCCTGAGGGATATTAGATCAGCCCCCTCCCTCCTAGCCTTCAGAAGGAGAGTCAAGACCTGGATCTCGGAGCAGGCTTTTGAAAACTAATGCAGTACAATAACCTTAATGTGGAATAATGTGCAATTTGACTACGAAATGGCCTTAGACTCTGGATTATGGATGGTGTATTTTTAACACTGGCTGGAATGTATTTTATTATGTTCAATATGTTAGTTTTTATTCCAATTTATTTTAAGTCACTATTGTATGTTGTGAGGCATTATGTAAGTGCCAACTGTAAGCTGCCTGGAGTCCTCCTCGAGGTAGAGAAAGGCGGGATATACTGTATATACTCGAGTATAAATCTAGTTTTTCAGCCCCTTTTTTAGGCTGAAAAAGCTCCCCTCGGCTTATACTCGAGTCAAGGTTATTTATTCTTTTACTCTGTTATTAGTATTATTTTATTACATTTATTATTTCACTCTATTATTATTATATTTACATTATTTTGTTCTATTATTGTATTTATTATTTTGCTCTATTATTATTATTATTATTATTATTATTACATTTATTATTTTAATCTATTTATTATTATTATTATTATTACATTCACAGTATTTTACCCTATTATTATTATTACATTTATTATTTTAATCTTTTTATTATTATTATTTTTATTATTTTTATTATTACATTCACAGTATTTTACCCTATTATTATTACATTTATAGTATGTTGTGCTATTATTACTACATTTATTATTTTACTCTATTATTGTTTTATTGCATTTTCATTATTTTACTCTATTATTTTTATTATATTTATTATTTTAATAATAAGCACATTTACATTGAAGGAGGCTAGAATAATGGTTTAATAAGAGTTGGGCAGTCATATCTTAAATTACAGTTTTATGTAAATATTCAGAAACGTTTAGCCTATTGATGCCTCAATTAATGTAATTTTATTGGTATCTATTTTTATTTTGAAATTGACCCATAGTGGATGCATTTCCCACCCTCGGCTTATACTCGAGTCAATACGTTTTCCATGTTTTTTGTGATAAAATTAGGTGCCTCGGTTTATATTCGGGTCGGCTTATACTCGAGTATATACGGTAAATAAGGTAAATAAATAAATAGATAAATACAGGAGTTGTAGTCCAGCATTTGGAGAGCTGCACAGAATTACATAGTGGGCTGGATTCAGCCAGTGGGCCTTGAGTTTGATGCACGCAGTTTGAGAGAAGACGCCATTATGGCAATGGCCTTTAACCCATTGCCTTCCAGGTGTTTTGGACTCTAAATCCCATTTCCCTTAGACAATGTGGTGTCTACTGGCTCGGGATGATGGGAACTGAAATCCAGCAAATCTGTAATGTGCCTAGCGGGGTAAGAAGCTGTAGGGCAGACACACCCTGTCCTCTTGCTCATCTCTCCTCCAACCACTAACTGGCAGGGCTTTGAGGAATCCAGAAACACCCAATGCCCACTGTAACGCAACACATTTATTGTGTTTAATCCTTCAACAAACTGAGGAAACCAGCCTGGCCTGTATCGGGAAGTTATGATACAGAAAACCCTTGAGGTCCTATTACAGGGACACACCTACTTCCAGTAACTAGAATAACCCTCCCCATGGCTATGCGTTACTAGCAGCTCATGACTCTTCTGATCACGGAAATGATAGGAAATGAGCTTACCAGACCTAAATCCTGCTGAAAATGTAAACTTCAGGCTTAACTCCTGGACAAGCCTAGAGCAACTTGAGCTGGAACAGGGAGAAAGGTGGCAAATTCAGATTTCTATGCAATGAAACCAACAGGAAGAATCAGAGTCCACATTACTCAAGGAGTCAGATGGACTGCTTTATGGCAAAGAGAAGTTCTCCACCCATTTTCTGAGCAATCATTATAGCCCTGAGATCTCATACAGTCTTTAATCAAGCAACTTTCTAACTCTAGAGAGAAATAAATTACAAGGGAAGGAAGTGAGACCTGGAAAACAGTGGGAGACTCCCATTTCTCACTTGGAAGGTGCAAGAGAAGGAAGGAAGGAAGGAAGGAAGGAAGGAAGGAAGGAAGGAAGGAAGGAAGGAAGGAAGGAGGGAAGGAAGGAAACCTTACCGTGCAAGAGAGCTTGTTTTCTCTTTCTGCTATATCCTCTTGTGGGTTAGGCAAAAATCCCCCCTCCCTAAAGATTTATTTCCTGGTAGAGGAGGAGCAAACTCTTGTGGGGAAGAGAGCCTGTTAAAGGGCAAGCAGATTATGAAATATTCTCCTTTACACATGAGTCATTGGAAAACATAGGCAAATCATAATGGCAAAGCAGGCATAAGGGAATGTACCCAACAACTGAATGGCGAGGAGGGATACTTGCAATACATTTTGAAGTGCAGCCAACCCCTTTTCATTCAGGTCTGCATGAAGATGACTTGGCCGCAAAAGATGGCATGTGTATGTGTGTATGGGGCAATGGGGTCTCTATGCTGCATGATGAAGATGTTTGTGGTTTCGACATTGGACAACTTGGGAGAACACGCTGCTTGGCCCTTAAAACTCACTGAGTGATGGGGTGTGAAACTTATGGCGATCGTTCATGTGAAAGGGATCTAGGAGGGATCACAACCTCTGAGGATGCCTGTCATAGATGCAGGTGAAACGTCAGGAGAGAATGCTTCTGGAACATGGCCATCCATCCCGGGAAACTTCCAACAACCCTGTGATTCCGACCATGGAAGCCTTCACATGGAAGATACACGGATCTAGGAGTCTGAGTAGACCACGAGCTGAACCTGAGTCAACAGTGTGATACTGCAGCTAAAAAGGACTCTAAGATCCTTTTCACTCGTCCTGCTATCGAGCCAAGTATGGTCCCCCATTCTGTATCTTTGCATTTCATTTTTTCTGCCTAAGTGGCGTATCTTGCATTTGTGCCTGTTGAACTTCATTTTGTTAGTTTTGGCCCATCTCTCTAATCTGTTAAGATCAGACACCCCTATCATGTTGCGATTTCATATGGTCTCCAGTCTTGCCACATTGTTGCTGTTGTATGTCTTTGACACATTGTATGCCTGGTTATAGGGTCACCGTAAGTTGGAAACTTACAGAATCCAATGGGATTTTTGCCTGCATAAATAGGAGTCTGGTGTCTTGATCCAGGGAAGTCCTGCTACCCCTCTATTCTGCCTTGGTCAGACCACACCTGGAATCACACTGTGTCCAATTCTGGGCACCACAATTGAAGGAAGATGTTGACAAGCTGGAATGTGTCAAGAGGAGGGCGACTAAAATGATCAAGGGTCTGGAGAACAAGCCCTATGAGGCTTAAATAGCTGGGCATGTTTAGCCTGCAGAAAAAAAGGCTGAGATGAGACATAATGAGGGCCGTGTATAAATATGTGAGGGAAAGTCATAGTGAGGAGGGAGGAGGCTTTTTTTCTGCTGCCTTGGAGACTAAGACACAGAACAATGGCTTCAAACTACAGGAAAGGCGTTTCCACCGGAACATTAGGAAGAACTGTGAGAGCTATTCAGCAGTGGAACTCTCTGTCCCGGAGTGTGGTGGAAGCTCCTCCTTTGGAAGCTTTTAAATAGGCTGGATGGCCATCTGTCAGGGATGTTTTGAATGTGATTTTCCTGCTTCTTGGCGGGGGGCTGGACCGGATGGCCCATGAGGTGTCTTCCAACGCTTATAATTCTGATTCTTGGAGGGGGAGACACAAAGGGGGCAGTTCTATAGCTACCCCCCCCCCCAATCCCAAACAGGATCAACGACGTAATCTGCTGGAGTGCCAGGACAATCAATTGGCCTTCCCCACACTAGCAAATATATGAGACAATAACAAGACTTAAAAGTTTTACTATCACTTGTTTCAAATTAGAGTCGAGGATATCCGAGATCATTTTTGCGTCGAACTAGCAATTTGAATGGCAATATTTCTTTACCGTGATCCATGTAGAAAGTACTGCGAAGGGTGAGGCAATCCCTGATCAAACACTATAAAAACTAGTGTAAGTTCTGTTTACTTTCCTGTTTTCAAAGGCACTCAAGCTCATCTAGAGACAAGGATTTGGGCAGTATAACAACAAACGCTATGGGGCAGGGCTCCTGTGCCTTTAACAGCTTGATGAAAAGAGGGAATGTGGCAGGTGTACCTTTGTGTCATTTTGCTCCCATACAGAGAATTCGGGGTAGTTCTTAAAGACACAAACAAACATAAGCTCTATCCCAAATATAATCCACTTTCTTGCATGTTAATGTACTGTAAAGAATATGTAATATATGTGGCTTGGAGTGATTCTGGCCATGAAAGTCTTCTACCACACATATTTTATCATACATGGGCAAGGACACAAAGAACTAGAGTGGAAAGACAGCTTGCAGTATTGATATGTATTTAGGGGCAGTTGATACAGTGGGCGTATTTTTATTCCATAAAGCACAGATTTCCAAATATTCATATAGAAATGCTCCCTTGGTTTATGAAAGCTACCGCCTCACCATGCTTTCCCAAAGTGCTATGCTTATAATATAATGTAATGTAATATAATATAGTGTATATACATATATTTATAATATATTTGTAATATTATTAATATTACATGATATATAAATATGTAATTATACTATCATATTATTAGTATTATATTGCATTAAAATACGAATATTATTTATTTATTTATTTATTTATTTATTTACAGCTTTTATATTCCGCCCTTCTCACCCCGCAGGGGACTCAGGGCGGATTACAGTGTACACATATATGGCAAACATTCAATGCCAATTTTGACATACAACATATACAGACATAGACAGAGGCTATTTAACTTTTTCTGGCCGCCAGGGGAGCTGTCGCCTTTATCGTCCATCTGCGACGCTGATGAAGTACTTCCGCATTCCCCACATGCTTTTTGTTGGAGTGCTTGCTGAAGTCTTTTTTAATGGTCTCATAAATTAGTTAATTTAGCCTCCCCACACTTTAAGGTGGTACCTTATTTTCCTACTTGACAAATGCAACTGTCTTTCGGGTTGCAAAGGTCGACAACAGGCTACACAATGGTTGGAAACCCACTCCAACCTGGGCTAGCTTCGAACTCATGACCTTTGGTCAGAGTGATCTTAATGCAGCTGACACTCAGCCAGCTGCGCCACAATCCCAGTGCATTATATATATATATTTCTTGTAATATTAATAATATTACAATATAATGGTATAGTACTATAAAGTAATAATAATAATAATAATAATAATAATAATAATAAACTTTATTTGTACCCCGCCAACATCTCCCCAAAAGGGACTCGGAGCGGCTTACATGGGGCCAAGCCCGAACAAAAATTACAATATAACAATACAAATTACAATCAAATAAAAAACATAATAGTAAAATATAAAACATCATAATATTTAACATAATATTTAATACTGATATTGTACTATGCTAATAACATATTGTATGTATGTATATATATGTATATATCTTGCAAGCCGCTCTAAGTACCCTTCGAGGTGAGAAGGGCGGCATACAAATGTCCTAAATACATAAAGTCGGGTCAGCACTCAAATGAAAGCAAATCATTTCACGCGCCATTGAATTGCATGAAAACGTGAGGTCATACATCAACCAGCAAGTTGCCAACCTCTACCAGTACGCATGCGCTGACTTTCTCCCGCAGTCTCCCTGCTTGGAGCACACGCATGCGTAGAACAGTCCTTTTCCTGGATTCGGGCATCTTGCCGCGGATGCGCGCTGGGGACCCATGGGTCTTGGAACGGCCGACCATTTTGGCCGCGCATGCGCTCTTAATGTTATTTACAAGAACCTGCCCGGGCGCGCGACCCGTCGGTCAAGCAGCCCTTCTGCGCACGAGCGCATTGTTTTCCGAGCACCCGCCTCCGTCTACCAGTCCTGGCTTCCTTACATGGCGCATGCGCACTTCAAAAAAACCTCCCCACCGACCATAGCACCGCGCTTTTCAACCCCGCATGCGCGTTGAAAAAATTGACTTTCAAAAATTGCGGGTTTGAATACTTTTTAATTTCACCCAGCTATTTAAAAAAAGAATCTAAAATGGGGCCTTAATTCACAGAAGGACCAACTGAAGGGTAGCGTTGGTCACGCGAGAAGGCGGCCTTTTTGTTGTCGTAGTAGTGTCTCCTCTGGCGCTAAGCCGCCCGCCATTTTCTTTGCCTTCTTGCTCAGATCGGTTACGTCATCGCTGTCGTGCGCAAACCTGAAGTGTGGTGCAGTCCTGGGTGTTTTTCCTCAGAAGACCAAAGGGCAATGTTCCCTCTAAGGCACCCTCATAGTGACAAGCAAAATGGAGTCCCTTTGGTTCACTGTTTCTCTCACTGTAGCTACAATTACCCATTGAGGAAATCTTGTTGAACCTAGTGGAACCTTTCTCCCTCTGAATAAACTGAATAAAAAACTAAATCTGAAACGAACACACTAATCCAGGCATGGGTTGGGCCCTCCAGGTGTTTTGGACTTCAACTCCCACCATTCCTGACCTCAGGCCTTAACTCCCACCATTCCATGGGCAAACTTGGACCCTCTAGGTGTTTTGGACTTCAACTCCCACCATTCCTGACCTCAGGCTTTTTCCTTTTCCCCCCTCAGCCGCTTAAGCAGCTGAGGGGGGAAAAGGAAAAGGCCTGAGGTCAGGAATGGTGGGAGTTGAAGTCCAAAACACCTGGAGGGCCCAAGTTTGCCCATGCCTACACTAACCTAAATGTTTGCCCATGCAGAGGGGAAACAATCAGGCACATCTAATCACCTCTCAACAAAAGATTGCCCCAGGCACTGCCAGGCCATCAAATGCTAATCAAGGTGGTCAGTTGAAACATTCGCACCTAGCTCCAACAGAGTTCTTTGCCCCACCCTGGTCATTCCACAGATATATAAACCCACTTTCCTAGTTCCAATAAACCTCACTACCTCTGAGGGATGCTTGCCATAGATGCAGGCGAAACGTCAGGAGAAAATGCCTCAGTCTAGAACAGGGGTCCACAAACTTTCTAAACAGAGGGCCAGGTCACAGTAGCTTAAACTGTTGGAGGGCCGGATTATAATTTGAAAAAACCACAAATGAATTCATATGTACACTGCACATATCTTATTTGTAGTTCAAAAGACACTTAAAAACAATACAATAATTAAAATGAAGAACAATGTAAACAAATATAAACTTATTAGTATTTTAATGGGAAGTGTGGTCCTGCTTTTGGCTGATGAGATAGGGTTGTTGTTATTGTTGTGTGCTTTCAAGTCGTGTCAGACTTAGATTGACCGAGCAAGGGCTGGATAAATGACCTTGGAGGGCCGTATCTGGCCTTTGGTCCTTAGTTTGAGGACCCCTGTTCTAGAGGCATTTTCTCCAAACGTTTCGCCTGCATCTATGGCAAGCTACCTCTGAGGATGCTTGCCATAGATGCAGGCGAAACGTCAGGAGAAATGCCTCTAGAACATGGCTCTATAGCCCGAAAAAACCCACAAGAACCTAGATAAATAAATGTTTTAAATAAATAAATAAATGATCTGAATAATCCGATTTAGTTGACAGAATGTTTTAAAAGCACGAAATTTGTTATTTCATGTATAGGCAAACTTGGGCCCTGCAGGTGTTTTGGTTGTTAGGAACTGTGGGATTCGAAGCCCAAAACACTTGGAGGGCCCAAGTTCGCCCATGCCTGTGTTATTGTCTGTGAACCCTGGCGGCCATTTTGTGTGAGGAGAGGCTGTCACTCAAACGAGAAAACTAACGGGGAGGGGAAAAGAGGCGACCGTTACTCGTGCGCGCGGCCGCCTCGTCCCCAGCCAATCCGATTTCGCCTCTGAAAGGCACAGAACCCTGCGGTGGCAGCGCTCGCCGCTCCGCCCAATCAGAGAGCCCTACACGGAGAGGGCCTTTGCGCGCCCCCGCGCGTGCCGGCCCCACCCAATCGCTACCTGCCGCCTTTCTCCTCCACACCCCTCCTTTATTTTTTCCCCCCTCCCTCTCAGGAAAGAAAAAAAAAACCTGTGGGAGGGGGGAGGGGGGCGCCTGAGCGGGCGCGCGCGCGCAAGGGAGAGAGAGAGAGAGGAGAAAAAAAAAGGGACCAATCAGCGCGCGCGCCGAGCTCTCCTCGCGCCGCTGCCTCCTCCTCGCTCGCTCGCTCCCCCCTCCCACCTCACTCCCCCCGCCCGCGCGGCGTCGTCGCTTGCTCCCCGCTCGCTCCCCCCTCCCTTCCCGGCCCCCCCTCCTCTTTTTTCGCCGAGACGAGCCCCCCCCTTCGTGGCCGCCGCCGCCGCCATGGACCCGAGCAACTGGAGCAGCTTCATCTTCCAGGTAACCCCCCTCCTTTTTCCTCCTCCACCTTCCCCCCCTCCCTTCGTCTAAAAAAAGGGGGGGAGAGGGAGGGAGGGAGAGAGAGAGAGAGAGCGCGGGGAAGGACAAGAGAGCTTCGAAGTTTCCCCGCTCACACCCTCCCTGCCCCGCCCCTCCCCTCGGGAATCCCAGCGGGCGGGGGGCCTCTTGCGCGCGCGGGCCAGCAGGGCGCACTCCGCACGCGCTCACTCACTCCCTCCCCCGCCCCCCTCTCTCCCTCGCCTCGCGCCTCTCCTGCTGCTGCTGCCCCAACGGTCACCTCCCCTCCGCCCAGCAATGCTGCTGCTGCCGCTGCTGCCTCCTCGCGCCTCGCGCTGCCCTGCCCCGCCCCTCCCCTCTCCTCCCTGCGCCTCGCGCCTTCTCCCCTCGCCCCCCTCCCTTGCCTTCCCCTCCGCGCGCGCCAACGGTCACCTCCCCCTCGCTCGGCCCAGCCCCTCCCTCCCCTCCCGCTCGCCTTTTCTCTCCTTCTTCTCCCTCCCAAAATGTCTCCCTCCTGAGACCCACATAGATGTACCACGAGCAGCCCGTGCCCCCCGCTTCGTCTTCTTCTTCTTCCTCCTCCTTCCCCTCGTGCCCCCTTCAACCCAAATGGCAAAGATGGCCCCTGGCATACTGCTCTCTTAACCCCCCAGAGGCGCCAGCCCCGCTCGGCCATGCTTGCCCTGCCTGGTGGCTTCCCGGCCCCCAGGGTGTGCTTGCCTTCAGGAGCAGGGGAGGAGGCCACGGCCACACTCTGCTGGGGTGTCAACAGGTGCGTGGATTTCCCCCACCTGTTTCTGTGTGCTCCTTTGAGGGAGGGGGCAAGGAAAGGGAGGAAGGAGCTCTCATGCCCTTCCTTCTTCGCTCCTGGTCCCCAAATCTAATACTAATACTAATAATTGTATTACCCATTTTACCCAACAGCCTAACTTATTTTTCCTGATCCCCAGAATTTAATACTAATGCTAATATTAATACTACTACTACTGCTAATAATAATAAATTGTATTGCCTACACACCTTACCCAACAGCCTGACTTATTTCCTGATACCCAGAATTTAATACTAATGCTACGACTACTACTAATAATAAATTGTATTTCCTACACTCCTTACCCAACAGCCTGACTTATTTCCTGATCCCCAGACTGTAATACCAATGCTAATAATACTAATACTGCTAATAATAAATTGTATTGCCTACACTAATATTGTACTATGTTAATATATTGTATGTGTGTGTGTGTGTGTGTGTATGTATGTATGTGTGTGTATATATATATATATATATATATATATATATATAGTAAGCCGCTCTGAGTCCCCTTCACAATGAGAAGGGCGGCATATAAATGACATAAATAAATAAATACACACCTTGCCCAAAAGTCTGGCTTATTTCCTGATCCCCAGAATTTAATACTAATGCTAGTAATAATATTAATACTACTACTACTAATAATAATAATAATAATAAATTGTATTGCCTACACACTTTACCCAACAGCCGGACTTATTTCCTGATCCCCAGAATTTAATACTAATGCTAATATTAATACTACTACTACTAATAATAATAATAATAAATGGTATTGCCTACATACCTTACCCAACAGCCTGACTTATTTCCTGGTCCCCAGAATTTAATACTAATGCTAATGATACTAATACTGCTAATAATAAATTGTATTGCCTACACTGATATTGTACTATGTTAATAATATAATATATTGTATGTATATATACCTTGTAAGCCGCTCTGACTCCCCTTTGGGGTGAGAAGGGCGGCATATAAATGTCATAAATAAATAAATACACACCTTTCCCAACAGCCTGACTTATTTCCTGATCTCCAGAATTTGATGCTAATGCTAATAATACTAATAATAATAGGTTTACTGTGAGTTTTCTGGGCTGTATGGCCATGTTCCAGAAGCATTCTTTCCTGACATTTTGCCACCTCTAAGTCAGGCATCCTTAGATTGTGAGGTATATTGAAAATTAAGCAAGGGAGGTTTATATATCTGGAAGGTCCAGGGTGGGAGAAAGAACTCTTGTCTGTTGGAGGCAAGTGTGCTGCCCCAAAGATCACCTCCCCTCCGCCCAGCAATTAATCACTGATTAGCATTGCAAGGCCTTGCAGCTTCAAGGCCTGGCTGATTCCTGCCTGGGGGAAGCCTTTCTTAAGAGATGTTAGCTGGCCTTGATTGTTTCATGTCTGGAATTCCTGTTTTTGAGTGTTGTTCTTTATTTACTCTCCTGATTTTAGATTTTTTAAAATACTGATGCCAGATTTTGTTCATTTTCATGGTTTCCTCCTTTTTGTTGATATTTTCCTCACGCTTGTGGATTTAAATGGCTTCTCTGTGTAGTCTGACATGGTGGTTGTTAGAGCGGTTCAGCATTTCTGTGTTCTCCAACAATATGCTGTGTCCATGTTGGTTCATCAAGTGCTAGCAATCAGGGCCAGCTAACTCCTCCCAAATAAAGATCCCTCCAGGCAGGAATCATCCAGGCCTTGAAGCTGGAAAACTTACAGCAACCCAGTGATTCCGTCCATGAAAGCCTTTGACAACATACTAAGAATAATTTTTTTTATTGCCTACTCACCTCACCCAACAGCCTGACTTATTTCCTGGCCCCCAGGGTTTACTTACCATCAGGTGCATCTACACACACAGCGTGGGGGGTCATTACCACACTGTTCCGGTGTCAGCCCACCCATTTCTGTGTGCTAACCTCTGGTTTCTTGTGGGTAAGAAAAGGCAGGAAGGACTTTCTTACCTGCCGCTCACAGCTGATGAAGATTGTGATAGAGACACGAGTTGCCTGCAATTAAAGTAGTAAATTACCTTGGGTTTACTGTGAATAAATTTGACTGCTAAAACCCTGGAGGTTTCAACCCCACTCGGCTGTACTTTCTTGCCCAAATGATACTTCCTTGTTACTTCCTGACACCCCCCCCCCCCCAAACACCAGAGTTTACTTACCCTCAGTATAGGAGGTCATTTCCACACTATATTCTGGCATCGGTGAGTGTGGTGTTCATTCCCCCACCTATTTCTGGGTATGAACCCTTAAGGAGTGGGTGGTTTCTTGTAGTCAGGAAGTGAAGGAAGCTCTTTCTCTCACTTCCTTGATCTTTCTTCCCTTGTCATCCACACCTGCTGACAGTTATGATAGAAACATTATTTGCTGCAATTAAAAAGTTGTAATTACCTTGAGTTGCACTTCTATTTTACTGTGGGTGGCCCAATTTGGTGTAGCTCTTTCAAGGGCCTCTCCCCATTGACTTTTCCCCTCATATTTGTTTGTTCTTTCACTGCCTTATGCTTTTTAACCACCCACAGCCCATGGAGCCCCTTCTCTTGACCTTCCACTTCACAGTAAGACAAAGGCCCCTTTCACACAGCTGAATAAAATCCCACATTATTGCTTTGAACTAGACTATATGACAGTGTGAAAGATAACTCAGTTCAAATCGGATATTGTGAGATTTTCTGCCTTGATATTCTGGATTATATGGCTCTGTAGAAGGGGCCCAAAATTCTCTTTAAAGTCATGATTCCTTGCTCTCTCTTCACAGTATCTCTCTAAAAAATAACCTGCTTATTGGTCTCTTGCTTAGTGCCAGCGCCGCTTCTTGCCTTGGCCCTCCTTTCTCCCGGTGCTTATCCCTCCTGCCCAGGATTTCCTCTTTGCAGTGTACTGCCTAGGCCTTTCCTTTTGCAGATAGGCCACTTGCTTCTCTAGCCACCCCTAAGTGCCCTTCTTTCCCCAGGATAAATGCACACAAGATACTGCTTTCTTGGATCCCAACTCTTCATCTATATCAAAAATCAATTCTGGTTAGTGTAGCTCTACTCCTTGGACCGGATCTCCACCTGACACAGCGCCTGCCCATATCTGCTGGAATCTCTTGTCTGCTCCCTTTTCCTCCTTCCCAGCATAATGAAATTTTCTTTATCTTAGTATTCTGTTCATTACATCCCATTTCACCCAGGGTAATTTTGTTTCCTACTATTTTCTTACAAAATAATCATTACCTCATTTATATTTTTTTTCAAATTCTAAATTATACTTATGAGAATCTACAGAAGTACTGTATGACCCCATATCCAATATCCCCAGTTTCACTCCAAAAAATATTCTCCCCCAAATGTATTTCTGGCCAACCATACTGTAGAATAGTGCTGGGGATTCAGATATGCTTATGGATCTCTCTAGGTTCTCCAGTCTTTGTTATACCACCAGCTCAAGTATAGTCAAAATGTAGGATTCACTATTATCTACAATTTCAGGAATCCACAATGGGGCTTGGGAATATCCTTCAGGGATTCAGAGTCCACACTGTAACGGAACTATAAGCCTTTGCAGTCCCCCACACACTACCAAAATTATGTTAACTTTACTTAATACACAGTATTTCCTACATTGAGCCCTTTTCTCACAGATTAAGGATGTCTGCCATAGATTCAGGTGAAACGTCAGGAGAGAATGCTTCTGGAACATGGCCATACAGCCCAAAAAACTTACAGCAACCCAGTGATTCCGGTCATGAAAGCCTTCGACAATACATTAAATTAAATTAAAAGCATTGCCTGATCTCTTTCTTTTTGTCTCTTTAGCAGAGTCATACTCAGAACCCTCTACAGGTTGGGGCCGAAATCCAGTCCAGGTTTTTTGCCGCTCAGGGCTGCGGTCAAAGCCCCTTCCAGGTGAGCTTTGAGCAACAAATGGAAAGCAGTGGACTCCTTTGAAAACAACTACCTCAATGCTGAAGACCTAATTTGTCAAAATAAATAACTTCTTCCTGTAAGGGGTTGTCTATTGTACACATTCTTTTACATTTTCTGTACCTATTAATGTTTTTTTTTTTACATTATTTCAGAGCTCTAAGATATTAGAAGTCGTGTAATTTTATTGCATTGGTGGGACCAATATAGAAATAATAACTTAAGAAAACCTATCCCATTCTATTATGTCTGTAGCAGAGTTTTGAAACACATATTCAGTGTGTACTGTTTTGTAAGAAATCTACTCTCCCAGTCCATGTAATCTAACAAGTAATTAATCTGTTTATGTCACTGTTTTGTTTTTTTAAACCAAAGAGTGTGCTCAAGACAGCTGCATGTTTCTGTATTTTTTGGTTGTACACATAAATATTAATTCATTTTTATTAATCAGCTGAGAAGTTAACAATTTAAAACTCATTTGTTACAAATTCAGATAACTTTTATCCTATGTATATTCACTTACAAGTCAGTCCAGCCACATACATTGTCAGGAAACGTGTTTCCAGTGACAGATCCAAATACTGAAGCTTCCTTCCTCTGGTGATGGTTTCTCAGTATCCAAAACCAGAGGAAATTTTAGACTGTGTTTTTAAAATGTAGAGTTGGTCAAACACAAAAGTAATGAAGACTGCACTTCTGTGCTTCTTCGTTTTCTTATAGTTCAGATTTGACAAATTTGATCCAAATATTCTGGCCAGTTTCTTATTATTGTAAGAGGGTAAATGGGGTTGTCAAATTATGATCCCTGCAGAACATGACATTCATTTTAAAATATTGTGAAAATAGCTGGTTTGTTTTTGGATTTTTGAGAAATAGAAAGATTTATGTATGAAATGTTAGATCAAAAATGGGTTATGTAACTTATTGTGATGTTTTCCCCCAAACACATTGATAAAATGTTTTGTCCATTTTACTGACAAGTGTACTGAGACTAAGTCTGCAGGCAAATGTTTACATTTCTGGGATGTCTTGTAGGGCCCATTGGAACGAACTTCCCAAATTTGTTAGCATCTGGTACTGTACACCATTTTGTCCAAGATCATGTACTAACATCTGAACTGGAGTTTTATTTTGAACTTCTCTAGTGTTCCAAATTTAACAACTACATCATTCTTGGTTTTTACTGTAAAATGATTACATGTCATGTTATTTATTGTCTCACTATATAATATATGACTTAAGATTGTCACATCAGTATAATAGTTCCTCTTTCCTGCTGTCTAAGCACTGGAATAATAAGGCTTCATCTTCTAAATTTTGCTTTACTTCAAGAGTATAGCTAATACATAAACATTTCTGAATTGTTTGAAGGATAGTATGTTTAACAGGTCTAAACATACTATCCTTCAACCCTACATTCTGTTTTCATAATTTGTTGTAAGTATTTGGGGCAAGAGTTTAGAACAAATGAATATCTAAGGCATCCTTATCCCGATTCTTTGAATTTCTTGTTTCTGTAAGTTGCCAATTATTTGTAAATCATTTCTATTCTGAAGAAATCCACAAATGTTTAGAGTTCTATTATTTCTATAACTGCAGGGTCTCTCACACCATTTATACTCTTAGGTGACAATTTTAAATTCTTGCATACAAAATCATTGGGTTGGAAGAGACCCCAGGGGCCATCCAGTCCTACCACCCATATATATTGCATGATAAGGATAGAGAACTTGTTAAAGTCATGTACAAATTTTTCCCTGATAAAGTTCACTTAATCCAGACTGGTAAATATCTGTTTGCCCACAACAGGTGAAGTGGGCAGGTGCTTCTAAATTTGAACAAGTTGACCTTAGCCTGCCTGTAAACGTCAAAATAAGTGCAAATATGTCTGATTGAATGGGTTTGTATTTTTTATGGACTGAGTTTAAGACAGTTTTTTAAAGAACCACACAGAGTTAAGTGGAATTAACAATTGTGGTTTATATCAAGAAGTAAACTAGTTAATTTGTAATGCTGGCCCTTTCTCTTTATTTATTACCAATGAAAAAAACACAACTGTTTCACACTCTTGCTTGATTAATGTATTGATAGGTTAACAAATAAACAGATTTGTTTCAGGGACACAAAACAGAACTCTGAATGAAACCTATTAGATATAAATGAATGTTTATACAACAATTCGAAAATTGGGCTAGGATTAGGGTGAAGTTTCAAGATTCAATAAAGTATGTCAGAATCTTCACTTGATAGTGCAGTGGCAACTATTCTGCCCCCTTTGGAAAAACAAACTTCTCTAACACGTTGAAACTCAGCTGTTAAAACAAATATTTAAAGGAGATGGTGAGTGTTTTTAGCCAGCCCTCCCGTGTGCACTGCATCTCCAATACATGATAATGTATCCATGTTCCAACATCCAGGCATGTCAGTAATTCTGACCTCCGTGCAGTATGATATGACATGTCACTATGGCACATACATGTTCATCTTGTGTAATCATTTCAACAGTAGCTTAAACAGCTGATATAGGGAGAAGTTCTTCTCTTATATTCCATCACTTTATTTAAATGCTGTAATGGCAATGCCATTTTGTATATAGAAAGTTTATTGGAGTTGGGAGAGCACAGGTGTGTGGAAAAGCAGGGATACTCCTTGACTATATTCATTCATTCTTTTTACCCACATCCTTTTTTGCCTTGTGACAATAAAAGGGCTTACTACTGTTATTCCATTGGTATTGCACACTAGCAGAATTTGTTCCTCATGCTCCATTGGTCTTCATTTGTAAAATATACTGGTTGTATGACCTTGTGAAATAAACCACCAGCCTTGTTTTAAGTGGCAGAGAATTTAAAATGAAGTGATGCATCAAGAGCATATACTTCACGCACAGGTAAGCTTGGTAATTTGCTAAACTTTCCAAATTCGATTTGAGTCCTATTCCATACATGCACTTCTTATTTTTTCCACCGAGAGTGGGTTCAAGATCATTTATTAAATAATTGGTGTTTTTGAAGTGGAAACATACAATTCTTTTCCCGCCACCGTGCTGCTAGAATATGACGAGAATTCAGGTTTGGTTGTTCATCGCACTGCTTCTCAGTTATGTGATTTTTTTTCTTTCCAGACTGGCACTACCACAGCTCCTCCCCAGCAGACAGCCACTCCTGCTGAGTCCCTCCAAGTGGACCTCCTGCCTGTCTTGGCTGCAGCCCAGGAGACAGCTGCTGCTGCTGCTGTAGTTGCTGCTGCCACTGGTTCTGCATCAGCTGCTTCCACGGTAGACACGGCTGCCTTGAAACAGCAGCAGCCTTCTGCTTCTGAGGGTGGGGGTGGCCAGGGAGCACCCTCTTCTCAAACCAACCAAGCCCCCACACAACAGGCTGCTCCTACTTCACAACAGGCAGGAGATGCCCAGAAGAAACAGAAGAGCAAAGGGCCCTACATCTGTTCTCTGTGTGCAAAAGAATTCAAAAATGGCTACAACCTGCGACGCCATGAAGCCATTCACACAGGAGCCAAAGCATCTCGTGCTGGGCCCACCAGTATGAAAATGCCCACCATGGTTCCCCTCAGCTTGCTTAGTGTTTCTGCCATTGGTGGTACAACCCCAGCAACCCCTTCCCCCGCTGATGGCGGAGGAAACACGGCAGGGTCAGGAGTTGGGTTGGTGACCACTACAGCATCAGGCAAACGCATCCGGAAGAATCACGCATGCGAGATGTGTGGGAAAGCCTTCCGGGACGTCTACCATCTCAATCGGCATAAGTTGTCGCATTCAGATGAGAAGCCCTACCAGTGTCCTGTTTGCCAGCAGCGATTCAAGAGGAAGGATCGCATGAGCTACCACGTTCGTTCACATGATGGTGCTGTACACAAGCCGTACATCTGCAGCCACTGTGGGAAGAGTTTCTCCCGGTACGAGAAGTCAAGGATATGGGGAGGAGGTGGTTCAAATGAGAGTTGTTACAGGGCCTACACAAAGAGCAGGTTGATAACTTCACCCTTCTAATAATGACTGAGCTTCAGCAGACAATTTGATTTGCGTTAGAAGGTTGTTGCACTAGTACAAAAGATTATCATTGGTTGGTAATAAGCCTATCAGGCTGCCTTCCTAACTTATTTATTTATTTACGACATTTATATGCTGTCCTTCTCACCCCGAAGGGGACCCAGAGCGGCTTACAAGGTATATATTACATATATATACCACTCCATAACTGCTACAGCTTCCTTTCATCCCAACACTTTGGTCACAGGTTTTAAAAACAGCAATAGCTGTGGGAAATCTCTATTTCTCCCCATTTCTGTTAGCAGCACTTCCCCTTGAAGTTCTGTATATTTTGCAGCTAAACAAATAAGGGTGTGTGTGAGCAGGTGAAAGCACATATTTTAGAAGTGTGTCATACTGACTGACTTTAGGTTGGCAACACAACTCAAATCAGAACATTTTCACATATCTGACACTAGTCTTTGGGATTCTAATTCCAAAGAAATTGTTCAATATAAGAATAATAAATAAATAAACTTTATTTATATCCCGCCACCATCTCCCAAAAGGGACTCGGGGCGGCTTACAAGGCACTCCCAAGTTCAATATAACATAAATGGTACAGGAGGATAAAACAATATTTTCTTGGCTGTCTTTAAGTGACACCTTAATCCTGTTTGGAGAGGATTTTTGTTGGGACTGAAGCATCTAAGCACATGTTAGGAGATAAGTTTAGACCCTCAGAAAACCTCCACAATGGAAATGGTGAATTTCAGACGGTATTGTTAAAGCAACAAGATAATCTAGATAACTAATTCCAAGGCATACCATCTCCAGATAAATAATGCATTTCTGTAGTGCATTTTAAAACAGTACACACAATATGCTAGTTTTCATATACAGGTATGGATTGTTTCAACATGGAATTGCAGCCAAATATGGGATCCTAAACCATGCACAGTTTCTACATATTTAAATAGGTCCTTGGAACAAACAACAATCATAGTGACGTTTAGTGGAAAAACACCATCAAAAACAAAACTCTTAGATAATTATTTAATAAAGCCATTGGGACACTGATGGCTGAGATAATGAGTTTTGATGGCTGTAAAATATTTCCTGTTGCAAGATACTGCATTATCACAAACAAAGCGAGAACCGCAAAAACCATTGGGAATGTAGAATATCCTCAACAGACTAATGGAACCGCAATTTAGTCTGTAGGTATAAGGAAGAAATCAGATGAGTCTAGAATGAATAAAGATCAAGATTAAAGCCATGGCTTATCCTAGAAGGAAATTTAAAAATACAGGGATGCCTGGGGCATACCAGAGACATAAACCTATTTTAAGTAAATTCATTTGGCTCTTTTAAGATTTCAATGGCAATTATAGCTGTGAGATGTAAGGATTCTTCTTTGAGTTTATACTCTACCTTCATAAACTATCACTCCATCCACCTATTTCTTGATTTCCAGATATGTCTACAGCCTTGGTGAAACTTTTTTAAACAGGGACAAATGCTTGTGGCAGAAACAGACCAAAGAGGCCAAGATAAAGCCCACTACCAAAAACTTTGTTATTTTTACATAGCACACAATAGGGCAGGTATTAAATCTCTATGTTTTCTTCTTTCACAATTTAGTTTTTCAAGGATGTTAGAATTTTTCATATGAATATCAGTCGCACATTTGAAATTAAAATAGCATAGGGATACAAAATTGTAGTAAAAAGACAACAAAAATATATTCTGATGAGGATTCTGTCCCCCATTTCTCAGTTTTACCACAAATTGCCTTTTTAAATATCTATCTCAGCATCTAAGATGGCTGTACACTTGCATTTTGCAGATCCTTTATTAAGAATTTGATTCTGCACATACCAGGTGAGAATGCTAAGTATAGCCTCATCTCTGAAAATAAGCCATTCCCAAGGAAACAAAATTGTTTCTGTCTCTTGTCACAAGGAAAAGTGTTCAGGTTTCTGATTTGATAGAACTCTGCCTAAATGAAGTAGTGGGACAGTGTCTGAAGGGGTTAACTAGACATTAGTTTCTCCATGTTCAGAAGCATGAGAGATCATAGTTTTGATTACAACTTTCAAACTTGCAATCTTAAATTGGTGAAGAATGTAAAAATTCAGTAGATTACCTCAGAACTTGCCTATTTGAAAAGTAGGCCTTTAAACTGAAACCTGGTGTGGTCTGAACACAGACATTCATGTGCAGTAGTTATGCATGGAAGGCATGACAGTTTTTTTTTTTTTACTATCATGAAAATTAGAATCCTGTCATGAAATGAGATAGTAAGCTGCAGTAGGTAAGCTGGTTATTGTCACAGAGCTTTCTTGGTAAGTTTCCTTCAGAGGGGTTTTGTCTTTGCCTTGCTTGAAGAATGTGGCTTACTCAAGTCACCGAATGGGTTTCCATATCAGTGTGGATTCAAACCTTGATCTTCAGAGTCATAGTCTAGTGCTCAAAACACTACATCGTGCAGATGCTCTAAGCTGATTATACATATTGACATTTGAAACATTGGATTTTCGCAAAAGACTGACATCCCTCAATTGTAAGTATTTTCTCTGTAGCTTTTTTGCTAGTGGTCCCTTGATAATGCCTAAGAAAACAGATCAAAGGAAAATAGTTGCTTTGTACCAGGAAGAAAAAAATATGGATGTGTTTTTGGAAATGGGAATGGCTGATCTCATTTTCAGTAAATATAACCAGTTTAGAGAACTAGTCTGGTATATTGTTTTGAGCATTGGACTAGGGAGACCAAGGTTTGCATCCACACGTAGCCGTGGAAACCTGCCAGCCCACCTTGGGCAAGTCACACTCTCTTAGCCTCAGACAAAGACAAATCCCCTCTGAACAAATCTTGCCAAGAAAACCTGTTACAAGGGCACCATACGTCAGAAATTATTTGAAAGCACACAGGAGTAGCCAGTTTGCCTATTTAGGTTTTATCACTGAATGCCTGCTGCAAGTTTTTGTTATTAATAAGTCGACCGTTGAGCAAATTAATTCCTCAGGAGGGATTCTGTGAGGACATAGCTAAAGATGAGTAAAGGTATGTTTGAATTATGGAGTATGGGACTGGTTACATTATGTATTGCTGTTTTTCAGTGACAGACTTTGTCCCAGCAGCAGTATATTCAGCATTCAAGAGATACAGCTTGCTCTAGACTGGAAACAGTGATACAGGAAGCTGTAGCTACTGGCTATTTACATCTTTTGTAAGTGTTAAAAGATGTTGGAAGCCTGCTTAAAATAATATGAACCAATCCTAGCAAACCGCATTTCCAATTCTGCAGAAGATTTTGATTTGTGTGTCAGGTAGTTTACCATTACACTTATTCAAAGAATGAATGTAATGAAAGTTGGAAAGAAATGTGGCATTTTATTATGAGAAGCTAAAAGTGAACATATAACTAATTTGCGTTGTTCCCCCTGCAGGCCAGACCATTTGAATAGCCATGTGCGGCAAGTCCATTCAACAGAGAGGCCCTTCAAATGTGAGGTAATTTCCCCCATTGACAGTATAGTAGTAACTCCAGGCATTCCCCAAAATTGTTTTCTTTTGTCACCAAGATTCCATGTCTGATTTCCTAGTACAAAATGGAAGAAAGTTTATTTAAAGGGAGCTTTCTTCTTGGTCTGCCTCCTTCAGCTGTGGCTGCTCTGGGAAATGGGCCGTGGAAGACAAAAGTTGTTTCCCCATGACATTTTTGTCTTTTTCCATAGACATGTGAGGCGGCTTTTGCCACCAAGGATCGGCTGCGTGCTCACACGGTCCGCCATGAGGAGAAGGTGCCATGCCATGTATGTGGGAAAATGCTGAGTGCTGCTTACATCACGGACCACATGAAAGTACACAGCCAAGGACCGAATCATGTCTGCGAACTGTGCAACAAAGGTAAGGAGATAGGGCTATGTATAGGAGAGTATCTGAAAATGAGGAAAAAGGTCAAAAATAACCAGTTTCTCTTCCCTGAGCAACATTAGGAGACTTCTTGTACTACTCAATACAGATTTACTGAGAAATAAGTCCTATTAGATTTCAAGAGGATTTCAAGAGGTCTGCACACAGTAGCTATAATTGGTAACTGCAGGTCACTCTGATGGTAATGTTTAATGCCCAGAATGTTTCAGATGCGGTCAGAGTCGTGCTTCCTTCTGTTTATAGCTAAACTTGGATCAAGTTTGGTTTATATGATAATCATTGTAACTCAAACAGGGTTCCTGCATCCTCAACAGAGTGTCAGAGGGTGAATTCAAGGGGTGGAACTTTTATTGCAAATAAAATCTAATTAAATTCCCTCCTTTGCACCAAAAGTGCAGGAGGTTTGTCTCTTTCTTGCCCACTAACCAAGTACTTCACATATTGGACGAGAGATAATAAGTTATCCCCAAGCTTTTGAATAGGGCCTGCAACAGGTTGCCAAAGCACAGCCAAATATATTGACCCACCAGAACTTCACTGTGAGGGGAGTTTCTTAGCCACTCAAAAATCCACAGTGTATGACAACTTTTTGAATCCGTCATTGTAAGTCTTCCTTGAACAACAACAACTTGATGGTATGTTTTAGAAAAAGTAGTTCCCATTTAAAGGGAGTGATTCTTTTAACTTTGGACCAAAGTAGCTTTAGATGAGATAATAAGTGAGGCCCCATACTACTGCTATTTTGTATACCTTTAAAACAAACAGGCGCTTTTTTTTTAATTTAAAAAAACTTTCTTGAGACAAGACAGCATATTTAATATTTGGTGTATGGCTGTTGCTCAAGCTTCTCATGTGGCTCCATTAAGCAAATTGCTTGGCAAGACAGCTAATGATTCTTTCTCCCATTTGCATGGCCAAGCATCTCCTTACTTCCACTTTGCCACAGTCTTAAATGACTTCAGCGTAAGTGAAAGATGGCATGAATCATTGTAAATTTTTAGGTTTGTTGATCTTCCGTGCAGAGGTATAGATGCAATCAAGTGCAAAGGTAGAAAGTGTGTGTGCGCTTCAGAGAATTAAAAATTACTAAAAGAGAACTTGCTGATGCCTGAAGCGCCTGTGGCTGCTCCAGCTTTATCCATCTTCTATCTACAACATCCAGCCTACCATAATTCTGACTGACTTAATATTCTTAAAACACTAATTGAACCTGTCTGAATAATGTACAGATTAGTTAAAAACTGTTGCAAGTCAGTGGATTTAAAAAAAAAAGTTGAGCTTTTTCTCTTTTACTTTTTAATTCTTGGATTATGTATTTGAATAATGTACATAATCCTTTATGTATTACCCATATATTAAAAATACACATTTAGCACATTATTATCTGTATTCTCCAAAGTATAGGGCAGCTATTAATTATTAATCGCTTCCTGAATTCCATTATCACTTAAAGTAGTCCATAGTGAGTTACATATTATAGAGCATATAAATGACATAACACAGAATGACTGTGTGGATGCAGAGGAGAAGATTGTGGGCTGATCTTATCCACATATTACTGGCCTAGGACTGTGGTTCTGTTCTTACGTTTTAAGAAACGTAAGTTCCTTATATTGACATCCTCGGTGCCTAGATGCAGCTGCCCTGAGGGCGAGAGTCTATTGTCCATACAGAGATAGCTTGCCTAGCGGCAAGATGAAGCCAACTCTGAGGTGGAGAAACTGCCTCTTCATCAGGGAGGCCTCTTGCAATGGATTCTTCATTAACTGTCAAGACGCAGCCGCCTCTAGGGTGAAGCATAGCCAAGTACTGCAGGACACTGGGGTGTGCTTTCACTAGTCTGGACACTGACCTGGGTGGTTTTTGTCCTTCTCCCCCTCCCGTAGGGTTCACCACAGCGGCCTACCTCAGGGTCCACGCGGTCAAGGACCACGGACTGGCCGCCCCGCGGCTGGAGCGTTTCCTTTGCAAGCTGTGTGGCGTGCACTGCAAGACCCCGGCTCAGCTCAACGGGCATCTGCAGACGCACGCAGGAGAAGGGGCTGCGGCCACTGAGGGCCAACCGCTGCGGTGAAACGCTGGCCGGGCCACCAGGCAAGAGCCACTTCCTTCTGTCCTAGGGGATGGGGAGGGGGTGCCCCTTTGTCCCATAAGGCTTCCAGGTGTCCATGCATTTTCAGTGGGAGAAGGGAGAACCCCAGCTCCCCTGGGGCGGCTGCATCCTAACGTAGAATCCCTCTGCCAGGAATTAAGGGCCTGCATGTTCCAGTCTTTTTAGGTTTTGCTTACAGATGTCATGCTTCAGGTTCAACTTAAAAGGAGAAAAGTTAAATTTTCACTGTAAAAAACATACAATACACACATTCCGTTGAATGTTTTATTTATCTGCATATTGTTCCAAGGAAAAATACCATTGTCCAAACACCATTAGGCATAAGATGTCTTCATCCTAACCAGAAAAGCTCTAGCGATATGGGCCAATAGGCATTTTGTGAGGTTAACAACGGATCTAGTGTACTAATGGCTGTTTGGGTTCCTTTCTACATTTAAAGGTTTTAACTCAGACAGAACATCATGCATAGCTATTGTGCTTTAATGGAGGAGTGTACTAATGAATTCTCTTGAGAGGTGATGGGTGCAGTGGGACATTTTCCAGATCTAGTCATTCTTGTGGATGCCGTTCTCTGTTGGGCTGACTCACATATCCCAGAGAACCGTGATGGACTCTCCTGCAGGGACTTAGCCTGTGAGAATTGGACCATTTATTGTCTAGATATTTTTAGAGTGAATTCCTACATTGTCTTCAGTAGGATGCCTCAAAGTTTCATATTATTTCTTTCAGCCTTGCTTTAATACATGTAGATTTATAAAGGTGCTTCCTTTTTAGTCTTTTAGGGAAGGAACTTTGGGATATCAATAAAGATAACAGAGGCAGCTGCATGCAACCCTTTACCACATAAAATCAGATATGTCAGTTATATGAGTTTACTTTATTAATTGGTGAATTTTGGAATGCGCCTCCTGAGAATGAGATAAATGTCTGATTTCTGCGTCTGTCTCCACAGGTACGGGTGAGGTCTGCCCCCTCGCCGCAGCCGTCTCGGCCCAACCTCCTGCCGCTGCCGTCACGGTGCTGCCCATGGAGGGAGCTTCGGTTGTGAGCCAAGCCCTCCCCACACAGCCCTGGTGATTTTGGGGAGCAGGGAGGCAGAAGCCCACCCACCCAGTCCCGTCCCTCTCCCACACGGGCAGCTGGAGCCTCCAAGCCCAGACAGATATGCAGTGGCCATATTTGGGTTTCTAATTTAATGGTGGTCTCATTCATTTTCTCCCCTGCCTGTGCTCGTAAAATAGTGGATCTGGGAAAGCACTTGCCTGGTTCAGGCAGCAGCTCTTGTTCAGAGAACCATGGAAGGGCTTTGTGTGCATTCAGAGAGCGCCCTCGTTTTTATTGACTCCTCTACTCTTAGGACCCTTGACTCCTTGCCCCAGGCAGTCCCAGGAATCCAGGCATCTTCTGTCCCTTTCCCTGGCCAAACAGCTACAAGTCTTTGTCACCATAAGTCTCTTGCTTACCCCAGCAGCGCCCCCTATTGCCCCAAATTGGCTACCCCCCTAAAAAAGAGGCGACAGTGGGACAGAAAGACTGACAGGCTTGATTCGGGATCAGATTGAGGGTATATGTGGGAAAGAATTATGGAATGACATTGCAGCTGAACTGGGAATCATTGGGCGTGGGTTAAGGTCGATGGAGCGTGTGTTTCCCACAGAGAAGTTGGAAGGGGGGGGGGGTGTACATCAGGACTCGGAGGCATTAGAGGTGTCTGGAATTCCCATTTGTGGGGATGGGGGTTGCTGCAGTGAGACGGAATAGAGAGAAGGGATGTCTTCCTCCCGGGCTACAGGGTGGCATGCCCTCCATTCCCCTGCTGAGGAGCTGCTCTGGATTTCCCTCCCTCGCCCCCGGCGCCTCATTCTTCCGCGGTGTTTGTTTTAATGCTCCATCCCTTCGGCTTCTCTTGTGATTCGTGTTCCGAGCGTGTCGGCCCTCCACACCAAGCATCGCTGCCCCACCTGCTGAACACCTTCCTTGTTGCATGCGACCCCCAACCGTTTGGGGTTTAGAGTCTCTCGCTCTTTCTTTTTTTGTATTATATATATAAAAAGATCCCCTGACATTTAAAATAACCCCTTCCCCTTTGTGTTTTATTTTTTTGTTTTGTTTTTGTTAACACAAAATGTAATGAAGCAGTGTCGATCTCTCTCCTCCTTCCTTCCCGTTTGCCTCCCATCTCTTTCCCCCTTCTGTGCACCCTTTCTGGATCTGTGTCTCAACGGCAAAAGATTTTAGTAAAAACATTGAAGGAAAAAAAATACTCTGCACTTGTGTATGTGTGTGCATTTATTGATAGGTCCTCTCTGTGTGTCGTTGTGAGTAAAAGGAGAAGGGTAGCGCATCCTGGCCTTTTGCCTTTTACACCATCAGACTCTCCTCGGAGACTTCCGTGCCTGTGTAAAAATCTAATGGATCTCACACCAAGAACACAAATCGCAGCCCTTAAGTGGGTTTCCCAAAACACCGCCTTGCTTTTTTATTTTTTGTGGTTACTTGAGAGACTGCCCCCCTCGGAAGCGAGGGTAGGGAGGGGGGAGCATTGCTTGCGGATGCTGCACCGGAGCCGAGATGCGGTAGGAGGAGGGTTAATCTGTGTGGGCTCCTTCCATCCATCCTCCCTCCCTCCCTGCTTGTGTGTGCAGCAGCCAAGGCAGGTTATAAATAATTGATGAGGAACTGGAAAGGGAGAGAATTTATATAATTTTCTCCCAGAGTGGGGAGGCCAGGGCCGAGGAGGAAGGATTCCCCCAAAACATGGGTGTCGTGGTTGTCGTCGGGATTGCTGCACCAATATTGGCGCAGTCTGGGATCCCCTTTTGGTCCTGCACCCTGAAAAGTCCCTCTCGTGGGGTTCCCTCCGCCACATTCGTGGCGGAGGGAACCCCACGAGAGGGACTTTTCAGGGTGCAGGACCAAAAGGGGATCCCCAATTGGCTGCCTTTTTAGGTGGAGCCAATGGGCAGTCCACCTATGAGTCCACTCCTTGCACTTGTGGCTTGCTGATGGGAAGTTTTCTTCAATCCCATGGGGCGGGTGTGGGGTCCCTGGGACCTTCCCGCCTCCCACCCCCATCTCTGCCCAGCCCTTGCCCCCTTCCAGACCAGCTGATCTCTCCCCCAAACCCCCCTCCTGACACCCACTGCCTTGCCTTGGAGCCCAGTGCCAAGGGAGGGGAAGGGGCGTCTTTGCAGACAAAGCTGCCGAGTGAGCAACTTGAAAGAGGAGGTGGGTTGGGGAAGGAAAGAAGGAGGGAAGGAAGGAAGGAAAGAAGGAGGGAGGTAAAGAGGGGGGCGGAGGCTGCATCTCTCCATCTCTGTGCTGGGAAAGGAGAGGAGAGGAGGAGGAGGAGGGCTACAGCAGCAAGAGGGAGGGGTGTGAGGTGTGAGCCAAGGGGGGAGGGCATCTCTCCTTCCATCCATCCATCCATCCTGCCAGCCCTTTTTGCCCAGCCCACCCCCTTTTTTCTGCCAGCTGGACCCAGCCCGAAGCCCAGGTAGGAGCACTTGGGGGGTCTTGGCCGCCCCCTCCCCAAACCTTCCCTTTGGAATGCCTTGGGAAGGATAACTGCGGCAAGCGGGCGGGGGAGACCGAGGGGACCTTGTGTTTGTGTGTGTGAACGCCAAAAGGGAGCGAATTCGGATCAGGGTTGGGGGGAGAATGGGGAGGATGCTCATGAGCAGCAGTGGGTGGGTTGGGTCGGGTTGGGGGACATTTCTGGAGGGGAGATGGAGCCCGTGGGTTTGCTATTCCCGACTTGTGCTTTCGGGGTTGCCTCAGTGGGGACACACAGGGGGATCCACGCGCGACAAATCGGGGAGGAAATGAGGGAGAGTGGGGGTCGGGTGGAGGGAGGGAAAGAGGAGATTTGGTGTGTTCTGTGGGAGAAAAAGGGGAAGGGGCTGCCTGCGTGGGTGCCTGCGTGGGTGCGGGAGGAGGAAAATGGGTCGGAGGGTTTGCTAGTGGGTGGGGAGGGGATGCTGCAAGCCACAGAGATGGGCGACCAAAAGAAGGGGCGTGGAGGATCCAAGCAGCCAAACCCTTCGTGGCTCCCAGACACGAGTGGGAAGCATCTTTGGGGGTTCCCCTACTTCACCCAAGGCTTAGGCAAAGGACCCTCTCCTATCTCTCTTCTCTCTCTCTGACTCTCTTTCCCAGGGAAGTCAGTCCCACTCACATCTAGAAGGAGGTGTGTGTATGTGTGTTTCGGGTGGGGGAGATGAGTGGGAAGGCTTTGGCGGGGACCCCCAAAGTGGAGGAGAAGGAAGGGGGAGAAGAATAGGGGAGGAGACCAGAAGAGAAGGTGGTGGGATCTAAGAAAAGCTGGAAGGGCGTGGGGACTGAGCTGAGGAGGAGGAGGAGGATGCTCAAGGGGCGTTGAAGGGAAGCAAACAGGTAAGGGAGGAAAGCCAGAGATGGAGAGAAAGGGGACCCACTCGGGAGTGTGAAATGGGTGGGGTCAAGGCAGAGTGAAGCGGCTGCCTCAAGTCCAGAAGGAGAGAGGGAAAATAAGATACAGATCAGGAGAAGAGAGGAAAAAATAGGATATAGATAAGGAGGAGAGAGGAAAAATGGGATATAGAGTAGGTATGGGCCAATTTGGGCCCTCTGGGTGTTTTGGACTCCAACTCCCACCATTCCTAACAGCCTCAGGCCCCTTCCTTTTGCCCCTCAGCCGCTTAAGCGGCTGAGGGGCAAAAGGAAAGGGCCTGAGGCTGTTAGGAATGGTGGGAGTTGGAGTCCAAAACACCCAGAGGGCCCAAATTGGCTCATACCTGCTATAGATACTCTCATGCAAGGAGAGCCATCAGTCACCCTCCTTTAGACAGCTCCCAAATCAAATGATAGGCATCTTCTCCCCATCCACACTATCTAAGAACCTCCATCTCTTCTGCATCACACCAATTTCCGCTGGCAGAGTCCGGTGTATTGCAATGTCTAGACTGCATACCAATCTAGCACCAAATATATGGATCAATGATTAAGGCACACTGCTAACAATTAATTAGGTAATTGCAATACACAAGGCACAAAAGGGAATAATACTCATCTTCACTCTACTCTGGGCTCCTGAATACCCAACGGTCCCACATGTACACCTCCATGTGAGCATTGCATATTGTCAACACGCAAAAAACCCAACAAACTCTACTGTACTTACATATGCATACATTATGCATGTATCACTAACAGGGTTTTGATCACTGCTTCGTGCTGCCAAGTCGAATTTAGTACAGCCTTATGAATGAAAGGTCTCTTAAGTCGTCCTGTCGTCAACGGCCCAGGCTCAAGTCTGGAAGAATTGTAGATGCAGGCAAAAGGTCAGGAGAGAATGCTTCTGGAATATGGACATATAGTCCGGAAAACTCACAACAACCCAGTGATTTTGGCCATGAAAACCTTTGACAGGTCTCTTAAGTTGTCCTGTCGTCCACGGCCCTGGTTCAAGTCTGGAAGAATTGTAGGTGCAGGCGAAACGTCAGGAGAGAATGCTTCTGGAATATGGACATATAGTCCGGAAAACTCACAACAACCCAGTGATTTTGGCCATGAAAACCTTCGACAATAAATCAGGGCAATAAATCACCACACCTGGAATCAAATTGTGTCCTTTTGGAGTAAATACATTTACAGTTTTATTTTCTGAACGCCTTCCACTTTTGCTGAGGATCATTGTGTTTTCAAGTGAGTTGGTGGTGCCTTGGTCAGACCACACCTGGAATCACGTGTCCAATTTTTGCCACTGCAATTGAAGGGAGAGGTTGACAAGCTGAAATGTGTCCAGAAGGGGGAAAATCAAAGGATTAAGGGTCTGGAGAACAAGCCCTATGAGGAGTGGCTGAAAGAGCTGGGCATGTTTAGCTTGCAGAAGGGAAGGCTGAGAGGAGATATGATGATGGCCATTTCCAAGTGAATCGATTATACCTTGGTCAGACCACACCTGGAATCACACTGTGTCCAATTCTGGGCACTGTAATTGAAGGGAGATATTGACAAGCTGGAATGTGTCCAGAGGAGGGCGACTAAAATGATCAAAGGTCTGGAGAACAAGCCCTATGAGGAGTGGCTTAAAGAGCTGGGTGTGTTTAGTCTGCAGGAGGGAAGGCTGAGAGGAGACATGATGAGGTCCATGTATAAATATGTGAGGGGAAGTCATAGGGAGGATGGAGCAATCTTGTTTTCTGCTGCCCTAAAGGCCAGAATGCCGAACAGTGTCTTCAAAGTACAGGAAAGGCAATTCCACCTGAACATTAGGAGGAACTTCTTAATGGTGAGAGCTGTTCAGCAGTGGAACTCTCTGGCCCGAAGTGTGGTGGCGGCTCCTTCTTTGGAGGCTTTTAAACAGAGGCTGGATGGCCATCTGTTGGGGCCGCTTTGAATGCAATTTTCCTGCCTCTTGACAGAGGGTTGGACTGGATAGCCCATGAGGTCTCTTCCAACTCTATGAATCTCATGGTAAGTCCAAAGGACAACAGTTTAGTCACCTTGGCTTTTAGGGAGAGTTCTCTCCTGGTGGTAGTCGCTTTGCTTTCTTTCTCGTTTTATGGCAAATGCCTTAATTGTCCAATTTTGATAATCACATTGCTTACATGGGAGATAAATGCAGTGGTCTTGCGGTTAATGCAAACCCTAGTGTTCCCTTGGAGTCCTTGGTGGCGCAGCGGGTTAAACCGCTGAGCTGCTGAACTTGTTGACTGAAAGGTCAGCAGTTTGAATTCCGGGAGCGGGGTGAGCTCCCTCTGTTAGCCCCAGCTTCTGCCAACCTAGCAATTCCAAAACTTGCAAATAGGTACTGCTTCCGTGGGAAGGTAACGGCACACCGTGCAGTCATGCTGGCCACATGACCTTGGAGGTGTCTACTGACAACGTCGGCTCTTTGGCTTAGAATTGGAGATGAGCACCAACTCCCAGAGTGGGACATGCCTAGACTTAATTTCAGGGGAAACCTTTCTATTTATTAGTGTTCCCTTTTCTTCCTTTTTTGTTTCTCCCCATTGATTATTATAGTAGTTTCCTTTATCCCTGAGCCAGAGGCAGCCCTAGGTAATTTTCAACAGTAAGCAAACAGTATTTTGGTGCCCCCCGCCAACCAATCACTGACATATATTTTCTGTTCGTCGTGGGAGTTCTGTGTGCCATATTTGGCTCAATTCCATCATTGGTGGAGTTCAGATTGCTCTTTGATTGTAGGTGAACTATACATCCCAGTAACTACAACTTGCATATGTCAAGGTCTATTTTCCCCCAAGAGCACCTCAAGAGCGCCCCTGGGCAAAATCAACTATACTGCAAATGCTTACTTTGCGTAATGGGTTGAGCCTCCCCTCCCCTGAGCAAAAGTCACTGAAAAGTTGCATTTGGAGTTCTGGCCCAATTTTTGTCCTTTTGGAAAAAAAGTTTTGCTTCTCATCTGTGACAGAAGAAGGGTGTTTGAGGAGTTTGTCACCCATTGAGGCTTAATTTTCACTTTTTCTGGCTTCAAATGGTGTATTTTTGCATTTCTCCCTGAGAGTGTCCTTGGGTTCAATCTAGAGTTCTTCTGGAATCTATTCAATTAGTCTTAATAGAGCAAATCTCTTGTTTATATTATTTTTTAATTCTAATGTAATGTTCTTCAAGTTTATTTTGACACCGGTTAGTTCAGTGTTCTTCGTTAGCTTTAATTTAATTTTTAACGTCATGGTCTCTGCCACAATCTGCTCCTGATCTTATTTTTGCAGAGAGAAGGGGGCTGTCTTCTGCTCCCAATTCTGTAGTCCATTTGAGTTCTATATTGGCTATCGGGTGATATCCATGCATCCATCAGGTATGGGCAGACTTGGGTCCTCCAGGTGTTTTGGACTCCAACTCCCACCATTCCTAACAGCCTCAGACCCTTTCCTTTTGCCCCTCAGCCGCTTAAGCGGCTGAGGGGCAAAAGGAAGGGGCCTGAGGCTGTTAGGAATGGTGGGAGTTGAAGTCCAAAACACCTGGAGGGCCCAAGTTCACCCATGTCTGATGTATACAGTCATCTTTCTGCGTTTATGATGAAGGAACTGTTGGCATTGCAAAATCCTATTGTATTCCTTGACTGCTTTTACTACATCTCTCTTCGCCACCTCGTGTTTTCTTATATTTTAATTAACTGTGTAATTATCTGATTCAAAAAGTTCAATTCCTGTTCCCTTTAGTATTGCAATGTTTATATGTCAAGAAGAAGAAAGATGAGGAACATGAGGAAGAACTTCCTGACTGTGAGAGCCGTTCAGCAGTGGAACTCTCTGCCCCGGAGTGTGGTGGAGGCTCCTTCTTTGGAAGCTTTTAAACGGAGGCTGGATGGCCATCTGTCAGGGGTGATTTGAATGCAATATTCCTGCTTCTTGGACTGGATGGCCCATGAGGTCTCTTCCAGCTCTTTGATTCTATGATTCTATGATTCTATGTTTCATTCCTTGTTTTACTACGTCCAACTTCCCTAGATTTATGTTTCCCACGTATTATTTATTTGCTTACAGTATTTATATTCCGCCCTTGTCACTCCAAAGGGGACTCAGAGTGGATCACAGAACACATATACGGCAAACATTCACTGCCGTTATACAATGACAAGACAGACAACTTGACATAGATAGAGGTATATATAGGCTTTCCCCCATCTTCGGCATCTTGGAGGCTGTGCTTGGTTCTGGCCATGGGGGGTGCTGTCGCTCCATCTTTCCCGACAAAGAGCTTTGTTCATAAACTTCCTCCTTGATCGTATCGCTGGCATTTTTCTGGCATTTTCCTTTTGGGTGCCTTAAATACCTCCCCGCTTTAGAATGGTCCCGATTTACCTATTCACATTGCTGTTTTCAAATTGCTAAGTAGGCAGAAACTGGACTCACCTCGACCCAGACTTCAAACTGTCAACCTTTCGGTTGTCAAGATTTACTGCAGCTGATGGTTAACCTGCTGTGATAAAACCCAGCAAAAGTTTATGTTCCGATAATATATGTTGTTTAGCTTCAGATATACCTTTCATCTTTGTCAACAGCTGAACATCCTTTTGGCTCGAATCCAGTTGCGTCAGTAGCTATGTTGTCCTCTGCTGTATCCTAGTAGTTCAATGAATGCCTTCTGACACATGGAGTCTCATATTCTGGCACTATCTCTTGTTTCATTTTGGATTGTTCCATCATAGGGAAGCATTTCTCAACCTGGGGGTTGGGTCTCCTGGGGGGGGGGGTCAGAGGGGTCACCAAGACCATCAGAAAATACAATATTTTTTTGTTGGTCATGAGGGTTCTGTGTTAAAGGTTTGGCCCAATTTTATCATTGGTGGGGTTCAGAATGCTCTTTGATTGTACATAAACTATAAATCCCAGCAACTACCATTCCCAAATGCCAAGGTCTATATCCCCTAACTCCACCAGTGTTCACATTTGGGCATATTGAGTATTTGTGCCAAATTTGATTCATAGCAATCATTGTTGGAGTCCACAGTGCTCTCAGGATATAGTTGAACTATAACTCCCAAACTCAAGGTCAATGCCCACCAAACCCTTCCAGTATTTTCTGTTGGTCATGGGAGTTCTGTGTGCTAAGTTTGGTTCAATTCCATCATTGGTGGAGTTCAAAAAGCTCTTTGATTGTAGGTAAACTATAAATCGCAGCAACTACAACTCCCAAGTGACAAAATTAATCTCCCCCAACCCCACCAGTATTCAATTGTGGGTGTATCAGGTATTTGTGCCAAATTTGATTCATATCAATCATTGTTGGAGTTCACAGTGCTCTCTGGATATAGCTGAACTACAACTCCCAAACTCAAGGTCAATGCCCATCAATCCCTTCCAATGTTTTTAGTTGGTTGTGGGAGTTCTGTGTGCTAAGTTTGGTTCAATTCCATCATTGGTGTTCAGAATGTTCTTTGACTGTAGGTGAACTATAAATCGCAGCAACTACAACTCCCAAGTGACAAAATCAATCTCCCCCAACCCCACCAGTACTCAAATGTGGGTGTATCAGATATTTGTGCCAAATTTGGTCCGGTGAATGAAAATACATCATGCATACCAGATATTTACATTAAGATTCATAACAGTAGCAAAATTACAGTTATGAATTAGCAAAAAAATAATAATAATGTCATGGTTAGGGGTCACCACAACATGAGGAACTATATTATGGGGTTGCAGCATTAGGAAGGTTGAGAAACACTGTCATAGGGTTTACATGATAGAATATTTTAAAAGAGGGTTATTGTGCCTCCTTCTCCTAGTACTAAAATGTGTTAGTTTGTTTCAGGGCCACAGTCCTTTTCTGAGAGATCCACCACCAACGTCAACCCACACTTTGCTGCTTTCCAGTCACTGTTTGCACATCTAGTCTGGCTTCTCACTTGTTTACTATTTTTAAATGCCAATTTTGGGCATTTTAAACCCACAAGCAGCAGCCTATTGGTTTTTGAATATGCGACAATCCCCCCTCTGGATTGTATAGGATTGCATTCTTCGTGAACGAGAATTCCCCCTTGGCTTGTTTGAATTACCTGGCAAGAGCCCAGCGGCTTTTAAAAAGAGAGGTTAGATGGCCATCTCACAGGAGAGCTTGGGTTGTATATTTCTCCATGGCTGGGGTTTGGATGAAATGGCCTTCCAACTCTTTGATTCTCTCTTGAGGTAAGCAATGCTCTTCTGGCAGAAATATCTTTATAGGGAGCACTCCTGGATGGGTATAAAGCAGCATTTCTCAACCCGGGGGTCAGGACACCTGGGGAGGTCACAAGGGGGAGTCTGAGGGGTGGCCAAAGACCATCAGAAAACACCATATTTTCTTTTGATCATGGGGGTTTTGCAGGGGCGGCTCAACCCATTACGCAAAGTAAGCATTTGCAGTATAGTTGATTTTGCCCAGGGGCGCTCTTGGGGGAAAATAGACCTTGACATATGTGAGTTGTAGTTACTGGGATGTAAAGTTCACCTAAAATCAAAGAGCATTCTGAACTCCACCAATGATGGAATTGAACCAAATATGGCACACACAACTCCCACGATGAACAGAAAATATATATCAGTGATTGGTTGTGGGTGTGTGTGTGCCAAAATACTGTTTGCTTACCGTTGAAAATTACCTAGAGCTGGGGTTTTGTGTGGGAAGTTTGGCCCAATTCTATTATTGGTAGGGTTCAGAATGCTCTTTGATTGTAGGTGAACTATAAATCCCAGCAACTACAACTCCCAAATATCAAGGTCTATTTCCTCCAAATTCCACCAATGTTCACATTTGGGCATATTGAGTATTCATGCCAAGTTAGATAGATTATTGTTTGAGTCCACAGTACTCTCTGGATGTAGGTGAACTACAACTCTTAAACTCAAGGTCAATGCTCACCAAACCCTTCCAGTATGTTCAGTTGGTCATGGGAGTTCTGTGTGCCAAGATTGGCTCAATTCCATCATTGGTGGAGTTCAGAGTGCTCTTTGGGAAAAGACCGGATGGTGGGGAGAAGTGGGGCAAGGGTCCAACCACGTTAAGCTCTAGTACTAGTAAAATGGAAAACACATAATAATATCCTTGCTTGAGATTTGCCTAAATAACCTGGATGATGCCATATATTTACTCTAAATAGCCTAAGAACTGTTCCAGGTGTAATGTAATTTTGTTTTACAATACTGAAGGCAGAGATTGGGGAAACTACTCCCTTTTTTGACTACTGCTCCCAGAATCCCCCAGCCCTACATTTCTCAACCAGGGGATCAAGACCCCTGGGGAGGTCATGAGGGGGTGTCAGAGAGGCCACCAAAGACCATCAAAAAACTCAGTATTTTTGCTGTTCATGGGGTTCTTTGTGGGAAGTTTGGCCCAATTCTATCGTTGGTGGGGTTCAGAATGCTCTTTGATTGTATACATCCCAGCAACTACAACTCCCAAAAGCCAAGGTCTACTTTTCCCAATCTCCACCAGTGCTCACATTTGGGCATATTGAGTATTTGTGTCAAGTTTGGTCCAGATCCATCATGGTTTGAGTCCACAGTGCTCTCTGGATGTAGGTGAACTACAACCCCAAAACTCAAGGTCAATGCCCACCAAGCCCTTCCAGTTTTTTTCTGTTGGTCATGGAGTTCTGTGTGCCAAGTTTGTTTCAATTCCATCATTGGTAGCATTCTTAACAGTAGCAAAATTACAGTTATGAAGTAGCAACTACAACTCCAAATGACAAATAATAAATATAATAAAACTTTATTTATATACCGCTCTATCTTTCCAGGGGGACTCAGGGCGATTTTCAAGCAACAACATCAAAACATACAGAGTAGTCACAACATTAACAAAAAATAACAGTAGCAGCAACATAAACATGGAATTACCCAACAACACATCAATATTAAAACAAAAAATCCTGCCTGCTCTTCATGTCTATTTGTTAGGGCATGGAAAAGGAATGGGCCAGGACAATTAAAAAGGCTGGGTCAAGACTGATGCAAATTGAAATAAGATGGGACCAGCATTTGGGTACAGTACTGTAATAAGTAAACACAACAAAAGCGGGGATGGGCTATTTCCAGGGGCCTGTTAGGAGAATGGCCAGGGTAATATATAAGGGGCTCGGTTGTGTCTGGACAGTGTCCGGGCTGAGCTAGCATTGGTCACTCTCGAAGATTTGTTGAAACCACCAAAATCTATCCCCAGCCCCACCAGTATTCAAATTTGGGCGTATCGGCTATTTGTGCCAAATTTGGCCCACTGAATGAAAATACATCCTGCATATCAGATATTTACATTACGATTCATAACAGTAGCAAAATGACAGTTATGAAGTAGCAACAAAAATAATTTTATGGTTGGGGGTCACCACAACATGAGGAACGATATTAAGGGGTCGCGACATTCTGAAGGTTGAGAACTACTGGTATAAAGGTTGAGCTGGTAAAGAATATCACAACCCAAATTGCCTTCAAGGATGGGGAGCCTGAATCACCATTATCGAGGGGAGGCATATTGAGCGCATGTGTTGTTTTTCCTCTTTTTTGGGTGCTGGGGAGTGAATGAGCAAGAGACCGAGAGCTGAGAGAGAGGCCTTGTTTGTGCCAACCTCTCTACACAGGGGCGTTAACTGTGAATCTACTGCATTAACATTTAACCACTAGCCTCTATGGCAGTGTTTCTCAACCTGGGGGTCGGGACTCCTGGGAGGAGTTGTGAGGGGTTGTCAGAGAGGTTGCTAAAGACCATCAGAAAACATGTTGGTCATGGGGGTTTTGTGTGGGAAGTTTGGCCCAATTCTATTGTTAGTGGGGTTCAAAATGCGTTATGATTGTAGATAAATTATAAATCCCAGCCACTACAACTTCCAAATGTCTATTTTCCCCAAATACGACCAGTGCTCACATTGGGCACATTGAGTATTTGTGCCAAGTTTGGTCCAAGATCCATCATTGTTTGTGTCAACATTGCTCTCTGGATGTAGGTGAACTATAACTCCAAAACTCAATGCCAACCAAACCCTTCCAGTATTTTCTGTTGGTCATGGGAGTTCTATGTGCCAAGTTTGGTTCAATTCAATTGTTGGTGGAGTATAGAATGCTCTTTGATTGTAGGTGTACTATAAATCCCAGCAATTACAACTCCAAAATGAAAAAATCAACTCAACCAGTATTGGGTATTTGTGCCAAATGTGGTCCAGTGAATGGAAATACATCCTGCATATCGGATATTTACATGACAATTCATAACAGTAGCAAAATTACACTTATGAAGTAGCAACAAAAATAATTTTATTTTTGTAGGTCATCACAACATCAGGAACCGTATTGAGGGGTCACGGCATTAGAAAGGTTGAGAAACACTGCTCTATGGAAACTTGGAAGGGCCTGTCCGGAAATATGTGGATCCTGGACATTCCTTCAAACTAGCCATTTGTCTACACCACAACAGTAGCAAAATTACAATTATGAAGTAGGAACAAAAATAATTTTATGGTTGGGGGGTCATCACAACATGAGGAACTGTATTCAGGGGTCGCAGCATTCTGAAGGTTGAGAACCACTGGTATAAAGATTGGGCTGGTAAAGGATATCATATCCCAAATTGCCTTCAAGGATGGGGAGCCTGAATCACCACCATCATCATTGAGGGGAGGCGTATTGAGCACATGTGTTGTTTTTCCTCTTTTTTGAGTGCAGGGGAGTGAATGAGCAAGAGCCCGAGAGCTGAGAGCGGGGCCGTGTTTGTGCCAACCTCTCTCTCCAAGCATTACATCAGTGGCGCATGTGTTCAACAGCCAGGGGAATCAGCCATGCAGGTCACCCGCTTGAGTCAAGCTGTTGGTTGTCAGAAGTGAATAACGGTGCTGGGACGGTGTGGGAATGTCAGCCACTGCAACCAATTGGTCAGATATAACTGGAAGTGTTGGTCCAAGATGGAATGATTGGTTGCTTGACTCAGCCTCATCGTGGTGTGCGATCACGAAGTGTGAACAAATTACGCGTCTGCTTGAAACACAAAAGAAATGATGCTCAGGCCACGTGTCGGTCTCGTCTGTGCGCCTGATGAATTAATATTAGATAATGCACCGGGTTGTCAGTTAACGCTCTGTGTGTGTGTCAATAGCGCTACCTGGAAGACAGTCAGCCTGTCAATCTAACCTATATTTGTTTTTGTGGAGGTGTGTTCCTTGACTATAAGGCTTGATGGGTTTTGAATGGTTGTGTCAGTCAGAGAATCTGTTCTGACATCCTTGTGCCAGCCGACTTTGCAATTTCGGGGTCTGGGTGTCAGTCACACGGCATGGCAGTGCGAAAGCAAGACTGTGTTGCGCTCTCTCCTTTGTGGCAGCATTTTTAAAAGCCCATTCTGCCTTTTAAAGGCAAAGACAAGCGCACCAAGGGAGAGGTCATGAATAAACAAACACCTTCAGAGGATGGAAGGAGCCAGGTTTTACGTAGAGATGCGCTGGCTCGCTTCGGGGATGGGCATACAGCCTGCTTAATGCCTCTGCGGAATAATTTAATCTCTTTCGGTCAATGCTCTCTTGTCGTCGTTCCTGAACGTTTCATAGTTGTGAGCGATCCCGGTTGTAATCCGAAGTACAATGGTCTGGATGGAGGAAGAAACTGCTAGGAATCATACTTCAACATAGCATTTTGGGTTCTCTTTGTGGACGTTGTCATAGAGCAGGAATGGGCAAACTTGGGCCTTGCAAGTGTTTTGGACTTCAACTCCCATCATTCCTAACAGCCTCAGGCCCCTTCCTTTTGCCCCTCAGCCGCTTAAGCGGCTGAGGGGCAAAAGGAAAGGGCCTGAGGCTGTTAGGAATGGTGGGAGTTGAAGTCCAAAACACTTGCAAGGCCCAAGTTTGCCCATGCCTGTCATAGAGGCTGCCCTGCTATCAACTTCAAATTTAACCCACTTTGTGCAAGAAGACATCACATCCCAATGGTGCATTTAATCTAGAGATAGTTAACTGGTGATATAGACTAAGGGAGTGTTTCTCAACCTTCCTAATGCCATGACCCTTTAATACAGTTCCTCATGTTATGATGACCCCCAACCATCACATTATTTTCATTGCTACTTCATAATTATAATTTTGCTACTGTTATGAATCGTAATGTAAATATCTGATATGCAGGATATATTTCCATTCACTGGACTAAATTTGAGACAAATACTCGATACACCCAAATATGAATACTGTATCAATTTTGTCATTTGGGAGTTGAAGTTGCTGGGATTTATAGTTCTCCTACAATCAAAGAGCATTCTGAACTCCACCAATGATGGAATTGAATCAAATGTGGCACACAGAACTCCCACAACCAACAGAAAATACTGGAAGGGTTTGCTGGGCATTGACCTTGAGTTTGGGAGTTGTAGTATACCTACATCCGGAGAGTACTGTGGAGTTAAACAATGATGGATCTGGACCAAACTTGGGAGAAATACTCAATATGGCTAAATGTGAACACTGGTGGAGTTTGGGGAAAAATAGACCTTTACATTTGGCAGTTGTATTTGCTGGGATTTATAGTTTGCCTACATTCAAAGAGCATTCTGAACTCCACCAATGATGGAATTGAACTAAACTTGGCACATAGAACTCCCATGACCAACAAAAAATACTGGAAGGGTTTGGTGGGCATTGACCTTGAGTTTGGAAGTTGTAGTTCACCTACATCCAGATAGCACAGCGGACTCAAACAATGATGGATCTGGACCAAACTTGGCACAAATACTCTATATGCCCAAACCTGTGGAGTTTGGGGGAAAACAGACCTTGACATCTGGGAGTTGTAGTTGCTGGGATTTGTAGTTCACCTACAATCAAAGAGCATTCTGAACCCCACCAGTGCTAGAATTAGGCCAAACTTCCCACACAGAACCCCCATGACCAAAAGAAAATATTGTGCTTCCTGATGGTCTTTGGCAACCCCTCAGACTCCCCCTTGTGACCTCCCCAGGTGTCCCAACCCCCACGTTGAGAAACACTGCTGTATAGGTTGAGGATGTCTAGGTATCTTACATATAAACCTCAAATAAGCCCTCTAATACAGTATTCTTCTGCAATCTCTTTCCCTTAACTCAGGTGTGAATTCTCTTTGCCCTTTCCAGGTGAGAAATGTTTATTGCATAACATATTTCAAACCAGTGTTGGTGAAATGACCTCTGGTCCCATGTTGGGAAAAAGTAAGACAGAAATTTAATAAATAATACATAAAAGTTGTGGGGTTTTTTGTTACTTTTAGGCAGCTTTTTCCAAGCCAATTCTTTTTTTCATGTCAGGAGCGACTTGAAAAATTGCAAGTCACTTCTGGTGTGAGAAAATTGGCCATCTGTAAGGATGTTGCAGAGGGGACACCTGGATGTTTTGATGTCTTACCATCCTTGTGGGAGGCTTTTCTCGTGTCCCTGCACGAGGAGCTGGAGCTGACAGAGGGAGCTCAACCCACTCTCCCCGGATTCGAACCGCTGACTTGTCGGTCAGCAGTCCTGCCAGCACAAAGGTTTAACCCATTGCGTCATGGGGGGAGGGGGTTCCTCCTAGCCAAATAATAATGGGAGTTGCCCCTCCTGAAAGTCTTAGGACTCTTCCAGATAGGTCCTATATTCCAGGTCTTCCGTTTATCTGGCAGTGTGAACTCATATAATCCAGTTTAAAACAGAAAATCTGGGATCAGATTGTGGGATGTAAAGGCCTCCTGTCTGGAAGGGCTCTTAGATCTCCCTGCATTGTTTAACAGGAAGCCAACACTAGATATTTATTGCTTTCATAGCGGCTTTTTTGCCTCCTTCTGAAAACACCCTGCCGGTGCAGTGATGCACCAACGGGAATTGGGCCGTTGGGTCTGTTTTAATGTTGCGTAGCTCGAAGTACTGCAGCACTTGGCAGGGCAGCGTTTCAACTAACCACGGGATGCTAGGAATTTTACTTTGGTAGCATTTGGACACCATCATTTATCAATACGGCAAAACAGCTGCCGTTTTAATAAAATCTCTGCATCAACAGTAAAACAGAAGCGTGAAGAACAACGACAGAGTGAAACAGCAGTAATATTATTTGAGTTTTAATCAGTTTTTCAAAAGAGAAAGAGAGAGAGAACAACAGCTAACTTTGGGATGTGTCCTGAAAAAGAAGGCTGCGGAAAGAAAAGAAAAGAATACTGCAGACTACAGGCTACATGATCCAGTTCAAAGCAAACCATGTGGATTGTCTGCTTTAATAATCTGGATTATATGGCATTGTAGAAGTTGCCAGTGAGGGGAAATGTTCTGAACAGGGGCGCAGACAGCAAAACAAACTCCACAGGGGTGTTAATTGAGAATTGACCTAATTAACATGCAACCACTAGTCTCTATGGCAGTGTTTCTCAACTTGGGGGGGTGGGGGCCCCTGGGGGGCCGCGAAAGGGTGTCAGAGGGGTTGCCAGAGACCATCAGAAAACACAGTATTTTCTGTTGGTCATGAGAGTTTTGTGTGGGAAGTTTGGCCCAATTCTATCATTGGTGGGGTTCAGAATGCTCTTTGATTGTAGGTGAACTATAAATCCCAACAGGTACAACTCCCAAATGTCAAGGTCTGTTTTCCCCAAACTCCACCAGTGTTCACATTTGGCCATCCTGAGTATTCATGCCAAGTTTGGTCCAGATCCACCATTGTTTGAGTCCATAGTGTTCTCTGGATGTAGGTAAACTACAACTCCCAAACTCAAGATCAATGCCAATGAAACCCAATATTTTCTATTAGTCATGGGAGTTCTGTGTGGCAAGTTTGGTTCAATTCCGTCATTGGTGGAGTTCAGAATGCTCTTTGATTGTAGGTGAACTATAAACCCCAGCAATGACAACTCCCAAATGTCAAGGCCTACTTTCCTCAAACTCCACCAGTGTTCACATTTGGGAATTGAGCATTTGTAGTCCAGATCTATCATTGTTTGAGTCTACAGTGTTCTCTGGATACAGGTAAACTACAACTCCCAAACTCAAGATCAATGCCAACGAAACCCTTCCAGTATTTTCTATTAGTCATGGGAGTTCTGTGTGGCAAGTTTGGTTCAGTTCCATCATTGGTGGAGTTGAGAATGCTCTTTGATTGTAGGTGAACTATAAATCCCAGCAACTACAACTCCCAAATGACAAAATCAATCCCCCACCCCCAAACCCACCAGTATTCCAATTTGGGCGTATTGGGTATTTGTGCCAAATGTGGTCCAGTGAATAAAAATACATCCTGCATATCAGATGTTTACATTATGATTCATAACAGTAGCAAAATTACAGTTATGAAGTAGCAACGAAAATAATTTTATGTTTTGGGGGGTCACTACAACATGAGGAACTGTATTAAGGGGTTGTGGCATTAGGAAGGTTGAGAAACACTGCTCTATGGAAACTTGAAAGGGTCTGTCCGGAAAGACTGTGGATCCCGGACATGCCTCCAAACTAGCTGCTCATCTATACCAGATGGTGTAACTGTAGATAGTTGTGTCCTACTGTTATCAATGGGAAGGAACCTTTTTTCTTTTTTTAGTTCTCTGTGTAAATTCTGCTGCTCCATTTCCTGTGCTGCTGGATTCACACCAGAAAAGGCTTTAGATTCTCCAATATTTCCGGCGTTAGAGACCTCTACCATATTATATACAGTAGTAGCAATGAGTGAGGTTGTGTGCTTTCTCTTGGGGTAAATCTATTACAGGAGGAAAAATGCTCCAATACATTTTGACAGCACTTTAACTGCCATGGCTCAATACTATGGAATCGTAGAAGATGTAGTTTGGTAAGGCACCAGCCAATTGAAGGGAGATGTTGATAAGCTGGAATGTGTCCAGGGGAGGGTGACTAAATGATCAAGGGACTGGAGAACAAGCACTATGAGGAGCGGCTTAAAGAGCCTGAAGAAGAGAAAGCTGAGAGGTGATTTGAATGCAATTTTCCTGCTTCTTAGCGGGGGGTTGGACTGGATGGCCCATGAGGTCTCTTCCAACTCTATGATTCTATGATTCTGTGATATGATTCTATGATAACCATGTACTGTATAAATATGTGAGAGGAAGTCATAGGGAGGAGGGAGCAAGCTTGTTTTCTGCTGTCCTGGAGACTAGGATGCGGAACTATGGCTTCAAATACAGGAAAAGAGATTTGAACTGAACATTAGGAAGAACTTCCTGACTGTTAAAGCTGTTCAGCAGTGGAACTCTCTGCCCTGGCATGTGGTGGAGGCTCCTTCTTTGGAGGCTTTTAAACAGAGGCTGGATGGCCATCTATCAGGGGTGCTTTGAATGCAATTTTCCTGCTTCTTGGCAGAATGGGGTTGGACTAGATGGCCCATGAGGTCTCCTCCAACTCTACAATTCTATGATTCTATGAGGCAGTTAGGAGGGCTAAAGTTTGCCTATGCCTGGTATAGAAAGTTCATGCAGGAGCAGATGTTTTCGAAGATAATTAGGACTCTGGTGGGTCACACCTTTAAGGGTGAAAGCCACCATTTGGCCCCAGAAGAAACTGGAATAGATAGATGCCTTTGGCAGGTGACACAGGAGAATATCGGTTTGCTGCTTCAAGAAAGCAGGTTGCATTCAGTGCTAGTTTCTGAAATTTCTGAATGTCTTCAGATATTCCAAGACATAATCAGAGCAAGTCTGACAACATCCTGAGCCCATGGTTGTGGGTGTAATTGGCATATAAAGCAAAGCTAAATAGCATCCCCACTCGCTTGCATTGATATGACTGCTGATGAAGGTGCATAATAATCGCAAGTGATGGTTGATTTTTAAAAATATCAACCTTTCAAGTGTACAGCAGAGTCGGGAGCTGATTCCTGTTTGGATCACAACAACCTCATACCCTCCCAAGAACTGCAGGAAGTTATAATTTTGAAAAAAGTAAATTTTACTAACTTTGTTACAACATAAAGGGTGAGTGTATAAAATTGCCCCATTGGGAATTATGTATCACACAGAGAGGCTTGTGAAGGAGGTCAATGTGTTCCTTAGAAAGGGCAAACTTTGGCCCTCCGGGTGTTTTGGACTTCAACTCCCACAATTCCTAACACCCAGTCACACTGCTCAAGTCTGTAGTCCTCAATGAGAAGTAGATAATGTTTGTGTCTATATGGTTGTGTCCAGGGGCTTAATGGTTGTGTCTCTATATATCAGGCATGGGCAAACTTGGGCCCTCCATGTGTTTTGGACTTCAACTTCCACAATTCCTACCGGCTGTTGGTATTAGAGTACCATTTTATCTCCCATCTGTCACCATTGGGTCCTTATGGTATCTCTATCTATCTATCTATCTATCTATCTATCTATCCAGCCAGCCATCCACCCATCCATCTAGCTATCCATCTATCCATGCATGCATGCATGCATGCATCATAGAATCATAGAATCAAAGAGTTGGAAGAGACCTCATGGGCCATCCAGTCCAACCCCCTGCCAAGAAGCAGGAATATTGCATTCAAATCACCTCTGACAAATGGCCATCCAGCCTCTGTTTAAAAGCTTCCAAAGAAGGAGCCTCCACCACACTCCGGGGCAGAGAGTTCCACCGCTGAACGGCTCTCACAGTCAGGAAGTTCTTCCTAATGTTCAGATGGAATCTCCTCTCCTGTAGCATCTATCCATCCATCCATGTATCCATCATCTCTTTCTCTCTCTCCATGTATCCATCTATGTATTCACCCATCTGTCTGTCTGTCTGTCCATTCAATCTATCAATCTATCTATTCCTCCATCTATCTATTCCTCCATCTATCTATTCCTCTATCTATCTATCTATCTATCTATCTATCTATCCATGTATCCATCATACCTCTCTCTCTCCATCTATCCATCCATCCATCCATCCATCCATGTATCCATGTATTCATCCATCTGCCTGCCTGCCTGCCTGCCTGCCTGCCTATCCATCCATCCATCCATCCATCCATCCATCCATCCATCCATCTATCTATCTATCTATCTATCTATCTATCTATCTATCTATCTATCTATCTATCTATCCCTCCATCCATCCATCCATCCATCTATTCCTCCCTCCAACCATCCATCTATCTATCCATTCATCCATCTATCCATATATATGTGTGTGTGTGTATCTCCATCCATCTTTCTATCCATCTATGTATGCATCCATCTGTACATCTATCTACCTATCCATCTATCTATTCATCCTTTAATTCATCTATCTATCTATCTATCTATCTATCTATCTATCTATCTCTATCCATCCATCTGTCCATGCATCCATCTAATAATCAGTTGAACAACCCATAATAGCTGGTCTTCTTGCATATTGACATTAAGAAAAAGTATGTTTCTTTGCCACTATGATAAACATGAGCTATGGTTGCAGCGGGGCAGCCCTTATCAGGGTGATAGTGTATATGTATGCCATCATCCACAGCCAGATAATGGGCATATTAGTTCTATTCTTCAACATCAGCTGCATCACCATCATTACCATCTTTGTTGGCAGTCAACAGTCCATTAAGACAAATGTCCCTGCTTTAATATGTGACCTTATAATGTGTGTTTGTGGCGAGGAGGAGTTGTCTTATTTTTTTTTAATTTCTTCACATTAACTTTGAACATACCCCTTAATTGCTCAGACCTGTCTCCTGAATGCTGAACACTCCTTGTTTCTGCAACCGCAGCTGAAATCTCAAATGGCTTAAACATTATTTATTGCCTTTTATAACCCATTGGCAAGTCTCCCTTGAATTCAGCTTTCACGGACATACTATCCGCATCTGAAATCTGGTGTTTGGCTCAGTTTCAAGCTTGCAAAAGGCTTGTTGTCTTAGCCAGTTTTGTAGATAATTATGAGATATGAAAAGGCAAAGGGATTCAGTGTCGTTGTCGTCCCCTCCTCAAATATGCTGGCCTGGAACCAAGTTGTTCACCTCGCAATCAATGAATAGATGTATGGATGAGTCAGATTAATTTATGGAGTGGGGCTACCGTCTTGTTTTGGGTAGAACGTGTGTCGCCGAATGAAAATGGCAGCGGTGGTTGTGTGTTTTGGGGGAATTGTTACTTTGGGGCAGGCATGGGCAAACTTTGGCCCTCCAGGTGTTTTGGACTTCAACTCCCACAATCCCTAACAGCCTACCAGCTGTTAGGAATGAAGGGACTTGAAGTCCAAAACTTCTTTTTAAAAATACAAAAACAGAATATCAGTCATTTGCTCCTCTGAATGCACACATAGGCCCCCATCTACAATGCCATATAATCATTTCTGAATCCAGATTATTTGCTTTGAACTGGATTATGTAGCAGTGTAGACTCATATAATCCAGTTCAAATAAAAATAATATCTATTCAGAAACTGGATTATATGGTGGGTGTAGATCCAGCAATATTCAAGGTAGACAATCTGTGATCTTCCAAATGTTGGTAGGCTCAAGTACCCATCAATCCCAACTACCATGGTCAGTTGTTAAAGCTAATGGGAGTTGCAGTCCATCATTGGGGGACTGATAACCTTTCTATGCTAATAATATGATTGGGATCGAAATGGCACAATGGGTTAAACTCTTGTGCCAGCTGAACTGCTGACCTGAAGGTCGGCGGTTCGAATCTGTGAGACTGGATGAGCTCCCGTCTGTCAGCTCCAGCTTTCCATGCAGGGACATGAGAGAAGCCTTTCACAGGATATTAACATATCTGGGCATCCTCTGGGCAATATCTTTGCAGACGGCCAATTCTCTCACACCAGAAGCGACTTGTAGTTTCTAAAGTTGCTCTAGAGAGAGAAAGAAAGATAGAAAGAAAGAGAAAGTATAAAGACACTAGATAGAGAAAGAGGTCCATGCATAAAGCTGTGTTTTATGTAAATTAAATTAGATGGAATAGTAGTGGCTAACAATGATCTCTAATATGAAATGAAACCAATTTCTGTGGCCGTTGCTAATCGCTTCCACCTCTGTCCTTCTAATCCAGGCTCAGGATGAGTCTGTCTTGTGCGCCTTTGAGTTGTTTATGTTTTACGGCAAATCTATTACAGGGTTTTCATAGCAAGATTTGTTCAGAGGAGATTGTCATTGCCTTCTTCTGAAGCTGAAAGCTTCAGTGGGTTTCCACAGACAAGTGGGAATTTGAACCCAAAGTCCTAATCCTGTGCTCAAACCAATGCACTATGTTGGCTCTTGGAATAATGAAAGGGATCCTCCTTTCACCAAAGGACTGGATTGAATGTCATAACATTTCTGAAAGTGAGGCCTGGAGAGGCATTTTAGTGGTGGGTGTGCCTAAGGACACCAATATATTTTGTCTAAACATAGAATCATTGAGTTGGAAGAGACCTTGTGGGCCATCCAGTCCCACCCCCTGCCAAGAAGTAGGAAAATTGCATTCAAAGCACCCCTGACAGATGGCCATCCAGCTTTCGTTTAAAAGCCTCCAAAGAAGGAGCCTCCACCACACTCCGGGCCAGAGAGTTCCACTGTTGAACAGCTCTCACAGTTCTGTCTAATGTTCAGGTGGAATCTCCTTTTTTGTAGTTTGAAGCCATTGTTCTACGTACTAGTCTCCAGGGCAGCAGAAAACAAGCTTTCTCCCTCCTCCCTATAAGTTCCCTTCACATATTTATACATGGCCATCATGTCTCAGCCTTCTCTTTTGCAGGCTAAACATGCCCAGCTCTTTAAGCTGCTCCTCATAGGGCTTGTTCTCCAGATCCTTGAATATAAATATGTATATAAATACAATAGAGTCTCACTTACCCAACATAAATGGGCCGGCAGAACTTTGGATAAGTGAAAATGTTGGATAATAAGGAGGGATTAAGGAAAAGCCTATAAACTGCAAATTACTTTATGATTTTACAAACTGAACATCAAAACATCATGTTTTACATCAAATCGACAGAAAAAGCACTTCAAGACATGGTAATGTTATGTTGTAATTACTGTGTTTATGAATTTAGCACCAAAACATCGCAATGTATTGAAACAGCTGTGGATACGAGCGAGAGGCAGATTGCATTTGATAATACAGAATGTTGGATGAGTGAAGGTTGGATAAGCGAGACTCTACTGTATATCAATATATAAATTCATGTCAGTAACTAGAAGCATTTAAATAATTTTGTACACTATACAAAAAGCTAGAAAACCACTCAAACTATCATGGAAAAGGGTGCCCAATATGGTTCCCTGTAGAAACCCTGAGGGCTAACTTGGGCCAGATCCATTCCTAGATCCCAAGGTTCCCCGGATGGGTCTGAGATCTCTCACTCTAGGATGGTGTTTCCCAAACTCTGGTCTTCCCGGTGTTTTGGACTTCAGCTCCAGAATCCTTGATAATTTCCCAAGGCAATTGAGGCTTCTGGGAGCTAAAGTCCAACAACATCTGCAAGAGTAGTATCTCTGCTCTAGAACCTAAAAAGGATTTCTGAAGGAGTCACCTGGAACATGGTGCCATGAAATTCATAACAGCTTCCTCTTTTCCTAGGCTCCACTTCAGGAGAGTTTCACACGCTTCCTCTCCATCTCCTTAAATCCAGGTGGATCTGCCTGTGATGTCGGACGACGCTGAGAAGAATGAGGCTCCTCCTGGAGCGGCCAAAGAGCCAGAAGGGCCAGGGAAGGAGGAGCCGGAGCAAGACAAAGCTAAGGAGATGGAGCCAGAGCCCAAACCAGAACCAGAACCGGAGCCAGTGAAACCGCAGGATGAGCCGCAGCCCCAGCCTCAGAGCCCCAAGGCTCCCGAGATCCCTGCATCTCCTGTGATGGTGACGGTGACCATCGAGGAAGAGACGGTTGAGGGCCCACAGGAGAATGGAGATCCTCCTGGCATCAGAGCTGGTTCGGCCGAGGAGCTGGGGACCACCCCGGCAGGACCCACCAGCCCTCCGACCCGCTCCAAATCTGCATCGCTGAATGACCTGAAGCCCCAGAACAGCCTCAACGGTGGTCCAAGGGTTGCGGTGAGGGGCAGCTTGTCTGGATCTCAAGTGCATCTAGCAGGACACGCCGGATCTCCGAGGGCCAGCCTGAGCCGGCAGGCTTCGGCAACAGGGTCAGCGGCCGGTGAGGCCGGGGAGAAACCCAGAGACTATATATTCATTGCTGCCCTCTCCTGCTTCTGCCCCATCTGGCCCATCAACATTGTGGCTTTTGTGTACTCTGTTATGGTAAGTACAAAGCAAGTGATGGAGAACAAGAGTCCAGGTGAAAAGGAGGACAGGCATCCACTTTATTGTCTTGCCAGGGACACTTCAGTTAATCGGTGGGTTGATGTAGCTTTTTCGGGCTGTATGGCCATGTTCTAGAAGCATTCTCTCCTGACGTTTCACCTGCATCTGTGGCAAGCATCCTCAGATGTTGTAGGATCCTTTGCTCTCCTACTTTTTCAGTCCCAGTGTCTCTTCACTCCTTTCACTTTCCTTATTCATCTTCTAATTAGGTCAGCTACTGCAAATGTAGGGCTCTTCCACACAGCCCTGTATCCCAGAATATCAAAGCAGAAAATCCCACAATATCTGCTTTGCGCTGGGTTATCTGGGTCCACACTCAGATAATGTGGGATTTTCTGCCTTGATATTCTGGAATATAGGACTGTCTGGAAGGGCCCTGGACTATATGGCAGTCTGGACTCAGATAACCCAGTTCAAAGCCGATATTGTGGGTTATTTATGCCTAGATATTCTGGGTTATATGGCTGTGTGGGAGAGCCTTGAGGGCCCTTCCAGATAGGTCTTTATCCCTGGATGTGATACCAGGTTTTCTGCTTTAAACTGGATTATATGAGTCTGCACTGCCAGATAATCTGGGATCAACAGAAAAGCTGGGATCAAAACCAGGGTCTGGAAGGGCCCTGGTTCTGTAAACTAAGGGATCTTCTACACTGCCATATAATCCAGAATAGCAACACAGATAATCCACATTATCTGCTTTGAACTAGATTATCTGAGTCTACACTGCCATATAATCCAGTTCAAAGTAGATCATCTGGATTTTATTCAGATGTGTAGAAGAGGCCTAAATATGCTGAGGATTGTAAAGCTTGGGATAACTAATGTTTAGCACTTTAATTCCTAGAATCTCCCAGTCAGCATGGAAGAGGTCAAAACTATAACCCAAAAAAGTAACTTTCCCAAACTTGAGGGGTTTATACCTTGGACTTTTTCCTGTCGAGCTTCTATGCTAAACTACACCTTCCCTCAATTGACTTGCTTATTTGTTTGTAGCAGTGGTTCCCAACCAGTAGTCCACAAGAACTAAAATATTATCCATGACCTCACCATTACTACATCATTGCAACAAGAGTGACTGGTCTCGTAAAACCATCTTGTAGTACCGAGGCTTACTAAATATGGTTTTCTGTGCACGAGCAGATGGCATACTAGATGGCATATATTCTGTATCAGAAACTAGAGCTGATGTGGTCTATCCAATACAATTTTCTGAATCAACACCCCCAAATACCCAAACAGAATCTAAAGTTGACCAAAAACTGATTCATAACTCTTTTGGCACTAATGTTGGAAAGTGGTCCCTGGTCAAAGTGGTCCCTGTTTAAGTGGTCCCTGGTTGTGAACCACTGGTTTATAGTCTATGCAAGCAGTCCCTGAGTTACAAACACCCAACTTACAAATGACTCATGGTTAAGAACGAGGGTGAGACAACAAGAGGTGAGCAAAATCTACCCCTAGGAAGGGAAATTTACTCCTGAAAGAATTATTTTCATGGAGAAAAGGGGTCTCCACTGAAATTTTATCCCCAATCCTTGCTTCCGCAACAAGCTACATTTTTCAAAATCCAATTGTCACAGGGACAGAAAATGTGGTGAAATCTTCTGAACAGAGGCACAAGCAGCACTTTTTGAATATTTATTGAAATCTTTCTGTCTGTCTGTTGCCAATTTCTTCCTGTGTCGATGAATGCAGACTTTTTTCTTATCCCTTTATATTCTCCCTATTGCTCCTAAAAAGGATGCTGTCTATTGGGACAATGACCTGATGCTCCCCACTCCTTTTCTCTTTCTGCCTCCTTTCTGTCAGTCCCGCAACAGCTTCCAGCAAGGAGACATTGACGGCGCACGGCGCCTGGGACGGGTAGCGAAGCTGCTGAGTGTCGTTGCGCTGGTCGGCGGTGTGCTTATCATTGTGGCCTCTTGTGCCATCAACTTTGGAGGTGAGTATCTAGGGCGCCAAAGCTTGACGGGACGACCAGAATCCACGTTCATTTCGGTTGCAAACCCCTTGACTAGCACAAAAGAAGAATGCAATCCGAGACATGCATTTAAATCTAAAAATATTTTTCTTGCTCTTTGGCATATTGTTTTACACTTACAAAGGTTTTTTTGAGAGTAGGTGATCAAATCTCAATCCTTAGATCCTGATGAGTGAGGAAACCCTATGCTTTCCCCACATAAAATAAAGCAACAGTTGTCTTCATCATAATACCATCCCTATTTTTTCCTGACCTTCTCATGAAGGTGTTGTTCTAGCTCAGGCATAGGCAAACTCCAGGTGTTTCGGACTTCAACTCCCATGATTCCTAACAACCTCAGGTCCTTCAGCCTACTTAAGTGGCTGAAGGGGGAAAGGAAGTGTTATGAATAGCTTTTCAATAACTCCAAAGCATAGTTTCTTTTTATTGCAATTTTCCAGTAAGAGAAAGGGTATCAGATTACAGACAACATTTAGACAAGGAACTGCATTGAACTGACAGACATAAAGATTCTATGTAACTACATTGGATTCATGAACCTCCAACAGTAACATTGGCTAACAAACAAACAAACAAACAAACAAAAAAGGGAATTACATTTTCACTCAGCATTCACTCACATGGAAACATTCATTCATCATCATGCATACATCACTATTTCACTATTCCTCTGCTGTGAAGAACATATTTTAGGCCAGACTACTTCCTTGCAAATCTGCCAATGCATAGTTCCATAACTTACAGAACGCCCCGATGGCAATGTTAGGGACCCCCAATTCAGGGTCCCTGCATTGGGTCCGGTCGCAGGAGGCAGAAAGACAAACACCCAGTCTCAGGAGAAGTACAAAAGCAAGGTTTGTTTCGTCATGATCACGAGACGGCCAGCCATACTAAACACACAGGTCTTGGTACTTTCAAGAGGCTACCGCGTCCAGTGTCTCTTCAGACTCACATTATATAGACAAGATTCTTTGGCACTGTAGCAAAAGTTATCCAATTACAAACTACCACCCAGGCTTAATTCTTTATTTAGCACATTGACTAACTAACTTCTCTAATTCCTTATTTGACACATTGACTATCTGACTTCTTGTAAATCACATGATTTCTTGACAATGGAAAGTACAAGACCCAAATAGTTCTTTCCCCCATATATAGACACTTTGTCAGCTTTTTAGCCTTCTGCTTGAACTGTCATGTGAAAGTTGTTGATTGCACATGTTTCTTAGGTGCTAACTACAAATGTTCCAGACAAGATTAATCCTTAGTGGAAGCTCATTTCTAAATACAGAGGGGGTACATTTTTAACTTTGATTTCTCTAGTTTCATGATTATTGCCCTATCACCAAAATACATCCTTTCCCTAAGCACAAAGCCAAATATCAGATCTCTGTTTTCCATACAGCAGAACCTCACTTTCCTGTACAAAATCCAAGACTCCGAAACTGCACTCTTTCCTCTTCCTTTGAGAAAAGGAGCAAGTGCTCAGAATCCTGCTTTCCCATTGCAAATCAGACACTCCCAAAGTACACCATCTCCATAGAGTATAGCGGGTGAACAGGTCTGCTGTCTGTCACAATTTCTGAAATGTTAGAAGATCTCTTATATAGCAATATTTCTGCTGATGTTGTTCCAAAGTTGTAAATTAATAACAGACGTCTTCCAACCTGAAAAATCCTGACCCCATCTCAGTTTCCTGGCAGATCTTGACTCTTCTTGATGGGTGTTAGCAACAACGTAAGCCTTGTGTTGACGTCTTTCGTAATGTAAGGAAATCTTGTAAACATGTTTTCCCCCCAAAAGTTCAACAGTTAATCATTGTCACAGTTCTTATCAATGTCAGCAGTTTACTATGACAGGTTAATCATTTCAGTTCTCATTAGCAGGTTTTAATTATAGTTCCAGAAAGCAGATAGTTAATGATTTTGTCATTGCAGACCTTAATCTTTAGGATGGTATCTTCAGCCAAATTAGGCCCCATCCATTCATTCAATTCATATAAGTCTATTCATTTCCCACACATATCAAATCCACTTTTTTCAAATCTGCACATTATATTTCTTGTGACAGAAGAGGCCTGAGGCTGTTAGGAATTATGGGAGTTGAAGTCTAAAACACCTGGAAGGCCAAAGTTTGTCCATTCCTGATGTAGATGCACTGTACAGTGTTGTTTATGCCTCACTAGATAAGCACCAGCAGTTCAAAATTGGGTATTACCTAATTGCTGCTCTTCTCCAGAGATGCAGGCAGGATTTCCAAGTACCGACTAAACTAGGCATGGACAAACTTGGGCCTATGCTTAAGTGGCTATGGACGCAAAGGAAAGGGCCTGAGTCTGTTAAGAATTTTGGGAGTTGAATTCCAAAACACCTGGAGGGCCCAAGTTTGCCTGTGTCTGCTCTAGCTTCTTAAACTACTTACATATACCTATTTTCTAGACTTTTAAAAAAGTTATTTTCCACTTAGACCCTTTCTATACTACCATATAAAATCCAGATAATCTGTATTATATGGCAGTGTAGACTCATATAATCCACTTCCAAGCAAATAATGTGGATTATCTGCTTTGATCATTGGTTTATATGACAATGTAGAAGGGGTGCCAGAAAGCTAATAGACACCCCTTACACCCCTTCCCTTCATCATAGCTGTTCATTTGAGTTCAACATTATGATGTGCTTCTTATAGGGCAGTGGTTCCCAGCCTTTGGGACTCCAAGTGTTTTGGATTTCAACTCTCAAAAATCTCAGCCAGTTTACCAGCTGTTAGGAATTGAGGGAGCTGAAGTCCAAAACACCTAGAAGCCCAAAGGTTGGGAACCACTGTTATAGGGTTAGGTTAGCCTACAGCCGTCAAACTGAACATTGGCTCTAGATCTGTGTAGTAGTCCATCATAACTAGCAGGTTCTTCTCAGAAGCCTTTCTCATTCATAACTTTTCCTCTTCCTATTGCTGGCATTAGGCTGAAGAGGTATTCCCCCAGACCTTTCCCTGATCAACCTCCATGTTGTTCCCTCCAAATAACCTGTTCCCACATGCTCCAGATTCCCGTGGAAGCCCGTTATGGAGATGTTGAATTGGGGCATGTGTGAAAGTGTTCCTCCATGTGTTTCTTTCCAGGTTATTGAAATGTTCCTTTCTCTGTCCTCCTTCCTTCCCCATGTTCTTCTTCCTCCCCGTTCAACTCTCCCCGCCCTTGACCCCCGTTGACCCTCAACCTCTCTCCCTCCCAGTGTTCCAGTGAATGCGGCATTTGGCTGGCACTTCCTCCCAACCACCGACATGTTCCATCTTTGGAGCTGGGAGCCAGCATGACTACAGTCCATCCATCCCATCCCATCCCATGACCCCATCCCTCCCTCAACCATGCAAAGGAGCACAAGGATGGAGACCACAGAGGGACAGAGAGAGGCAGAAAGAGAGAGAAATGAAGAAATGGGGACACGAGGTCATGAGACCGAGAGAGGCAACATCTTGTCATTTCCTCCTCCAAATTTTGAATGCCCATAATGAGCAGAAAGAAAAGATCAGATTTTTGGAAATGGGTAAGAGGGGAGGAATCGACCCTGTCTTTCTACGTTCTCTCTCTTTCTTTCTCTCGTTTTTTTTCTTCCATCCATCCCGCCGCCTATTCAACCAATGACCCATCCGCCCATCTTCCATCCACTGCCAAATTTCGACAGCAAATAAAACTCTTTCGATATTCCATGTTTACAAGAAGCTGCCGGAGAAAAATACAAAAGCTCTTTTCCCCAATCCTCTACAAAGGAGGCGGGGGAGCATGTTTACATGTTTGCTGGCAAGAATATGAACAGAACCAGCGCAAGAAGAGAGGAACCACTTCTTACGTCTCTTGCCCTCGTCAGTCGTGTTTACAAAAGACACCAAATAGGATGAGAAAGGACCGAGGGAGCCGGTGCCATTGGTCAGGATGTGAGCTGGATGTGGTGGAGTGGGAGTTTGTAGCAAAGTATTGTGTAGAAGGAAGTGCTGACAACAAGGTGGTGTGACCCAAGCAGAGTTGGTGGCATACAATTAAGGACTATGAGGGATGGCTTGTACTAACAAATCTCTTGCCAAACCCATTGGTGGAAAAGGAATGACACAAAATATATGTTATTGGCTGAAGATAGCAATGAAATTAGTGTTAACGGATGAAATAATGTAAACAAACGGAACTGGGAAAACTTGCAGCAAGGAAGTGGGCTTGAGTAGGAAGCAACAGATGCAGAAGACTGAAATAATCAACCCAAGAGACTCGGAAAGAAGGAAGCTTATTGGAGAGAGGTGAAGAGTTTTGAGAATAGGTGGCATTACTCTCAACTCAAAGGGACAAGTGCCAAAAAAAAAAAAGAAACAAGTTGGTGTGGGAAGAAGCTCAAGAAGAAAGCCAAAAGAGGAAAGGAAAATAGAAGAACAGACACTGCGACAACTGGAAGACATTGAAATGATGGGAGAGATGCACTAGAGTCCAAACAGAGAGAGTTAAGAATCTATTCAAGAGAAAGTGTGCATAGAGGGAACAGGCTAAAATTGGATTGGAGGACTAGCTACAACTGGAAAAGCATGGCTATTTGATTTGCATTGATTTTGTCAACAGACAGGGTGAAGTAATGCTCATATAGGTTTATAAATGCAAGTTATATACAATAGAGTCTCGCTTATCCAACATAAATGGGCCAGCAGAACGTTGGATAATCGAAAATGTTGGATAATAAGGACGGATTAAGGAAAAGCCTATTAAACATCAAATTATGTTATGATTCTACAAATTAAGCACCAAAACATCATGTTTTACAACAAATTGACAGAAAAAGCAATTCAATACATGATAATGTTATGTAGTAATTACTGTACTTATTAATTTTGGACCAAAACAGACAAGGTTTCTTTCTTTCTCCCCATCTGGACATTATTCCGGGCGGGAGGCAGACTGCGTTGGATAACACAGAATGTTGGATGAGCAAAGGTTGGATAAGCGAGACTCTATTTTGACAATCCTGCAAATATAAGGAAAGATGAATCTCAACTGAAGATAATGCTTGAGAACTGAATGCTTGAGGCTGATGGGACGTTGGCATGGAGGGAATTCAGGGAGCAAGGGGCCAAACTGGGAACAGTGGAAAGACACTGTAGATGCCATTGTGATGGTGTCTAAGAGGAATGGGAATCATATGGCTCTCCAAGTGCTGTCAAGCTGCAATTTCCAGCATTCTTATTGTGGGTTGTTGGGACTTTTGGTCCAACAACATCTGGAGAGCCACACAATTCCCATCCTTGGTGTAGAAGATTGATACCTTTTATTTGATTTAGCTGGTTGGCTGAAGAAATGCAGCCCCAGTTCGTTTTGTCACAGAGAAGGAAGGAAGCCAGAAGACTATTAAATAGCAAACAGAGTGAGGAAGTAATTAATTATGAGTATGTGTAATAAATAAATATTAAGAAGATACTCTAGATCTACCAAGCAGTCAATATCTCCTATATTATAAATACGTCTATACAATTTTCCAGCAATAGATGTGAAGGTCTGTTGGGAATGAATCTTTAACTAAAGGAAGATTGATCATTAGAGATATAAATAAACCTTCAATAAAACAAGGTCCATGGGCATGTTTTTACATTGTTGCTTTCTCCAGTGGCCAACGCTAACTTTCTTTTAGTATTCTAAAAGACTAATATAATGTGATTTTCCTGCCTCTTGGCAGGGGGTTGGACTGGATGGCACATGAGGTCTCTTCCAACTCTATGATTCTAGTTCTTCCCACCAGACAAACACATCCATTAATAAAAATGCCTCTTGTTTGCACCACTTGACTGTTTGGTAGATCTACTACAAATTTTGAAATTTTAGTATATATACACTTATATATTAATTTATTTCCTGCCTCTGTTCCTTTAACATAGGATCATATTTGAAAGGCAGAAAATACAGTGAAGGGAGGATTGGAAAACACCAAGATGGAGAGCATCTATTTGTGATATAATAGTTCCCAGAATCCCACAGTTATTGTTGCCACCAATGCCTTGGAAACAACAAGAGTTAGGAAGGACTAGACAGAGGAATCTATATGTCGTCATTTCCTTGAGTTGACAGAACACAACAAAATGCCATACTTAGCATAGGACCATCAAAGCTGTTGATTGCGATCTGAAATTCAGCCACTGTGTGTATGCTATACGTATTGTGGAAATGTGACATAAAGGAGAATAATTGCTATGTATATTTATGGAAATATTAGGGGTTTGTGGGATAATAGTTCCCAGGATCCTGCAATCATTGTTGCCACCAACTCTTGTTGTTGTTGCCACCAACAACAAGTGTGAGGAAGGACTAGACAGAGGAATCCATATGGCAACTTTTCCTTGGGTTGACAGGACACAACAAAACACCATATTAGCCTAGGGCTACCAAAGCTGGTGAATGTGATCTGAAATCCAGAAGCCAATTTTGAATGAAGCATGGGATCCTAAGCCACAACAACGGCACAAAAAACAGTATCAAAGGCTACAAACACCCACAGATCGAGAGGAACCAATGAGGAGATGAAGAAGGTTAGTTAAAAAGCCACTTGATGGAGTCAGACAGACATGCATGCCTTTGGTCTTCGGAATGCAATTTGGACAAATTCATAGAGCTACGGACATCTCCTTTTGAGAGAAGAATGGAAAATAGCAACAAAAGGACCAGTCTATTTGTAAACAGGATAACAGGATGGGAAAGGGCACTGGTGGAGAAGTGTCGCTGATGGAGGAATATACCCGAAAGCATACACTCCATACCAAACAATGACAAAAATATTTCCAAAGGGCCAGTCGAACAACCACGTATGCTACTAATGGACAGAAACAATTGGGGCGGGAAGGGGAAGGGCACCAGCAAAGAATTGTGTGTGTGTCAGACACGAATATTCACCCGGCACAATGTGACTTTTAATTTATTTCTTTTTTCCTTCGCAGACTGTTAACACAACTGGGGTGCGGGTTGGTGGGCGGGCGATCTCTCGGTATACTCCTCTAAACTCTGTGCTTGGGAGGGGACACAGAGCTTTATGCCGGGAGAAGGGTGTCCATAAAACTCCTCTCCCTCTTCATCTGCACGGATTATTAATAACCTCTGACCATCCCTCGACCATCCCTCCACATTGGAAAAATCAAAATTGCCTTTCCTTTGATGGATGCATGGCGTCACAAAGGGCTTTCCACAGTAGGACACCTTCCAAGTGGGACTTCTAGTTCTCTCACTTACCTGGAAGGTGCCCAGTTGGAGAAAGCCAATGTAGCAGGAAGGGCAATGTTTGTATATTTCCATCATCCCCTGTCCTGGGGAGGCTTAAACTCTAGGAAGGGGACGGGGGATGGACGGGGGTGGCCTGTTGTATTTTGATGTTGAAATGCAAGTATTCTAATCTGCATGTTTTTATATGCTTATATTTGGGGGTGGGCAGGGAAAGGTGAGGGGTATATGGGGAGGGGGGAGGGGAATCGGAAACACGGAACGAGAGAGAGAGTTGAGACAGAGTGTGATGGTGCAAGATTCAACATGGAGGGTCGGAAATGGGTGGAATATTTGGGAGTTGAGGGAAGAGATGTTTGACGGGAAAATTGAGGGTCACTTGGAGATGGGAATGAGCTTCAGCCTGTTGGGATAGAATGGATGAATCAATAGCATAAACAAGCAGGATGGGAGGTTAGGAGAAGATGGGATAGGTCTAGATCCATGCAGAAATATCACAAATCTTCAGAGGTAGTTCAGAGGTAAATATTTGGGTCTCACATTAAGCAAAATTGAGAGACAGTTGAGCCTTTGTCACAAGGCGACTGCCCCTCTCAACAAACAAATCAAGGAAACCATCATAGTTTCACCTTATGGTCACTAGAACAGTGGTTCTCAACCTGGGGTCCCCAGATGTTTTTGGCCTTCAACTCTCAGAAATCCTAATAGCAGGTAAACTGGGAGTTGAAGGCCAAAAACATCTGGGCCCCCAGGTTGAGAACCACTGCACTAGAAGTTGGAAACAACTTGAAGGCATACAACAAATGCTACGTTAGAGATCAATGTATGGCAGTGGTTCTCAACCTGTGTGTCCCCAGGTGTTTTGGCCGACAACTCCCAGAAATCCTAGCCAGTTTACCAGCTGTTAGGATTTCTGGGAGTTGAAACATCTGAGGACCCACAGATTGACAACCACTGGTGTATGAGAAATCTCTGAGTAGAGGTAGATCTCTAGCTGACTTTATTTGTCAACATGGAAGGTGGATCTGTTCCACACTTGAAACCATCTCTTGAGTAAATCTAACAATGTCAACATGGAGTTGTGGACCTATTCCACACTTGAAACCATCTGCGAGTAGAACAATCAGTTTGAGACATACTTGATTTGGGACTAACATTCCCAGAGTCCTCCAAAACCCCATAGTATGATTGGGAACCCATGAGCTGACTTTTCTAAGCTCCGGATCAAATGTGGGTGCATGATTTAATCCAGAGACCAGGAGAAAGGGGACCTTTGGCTGCCGTTGCCTCAAAGCTGCCTTGGCTCTGCTCCCCAACCTCTGATTCTCCAAAATTGCCTTCGATTTTATCCTCATCTGTGTGCTTTAACCAACAGCCAGAGTTTGGGGAACAGGAGCAGAGGGGGCATCACAAGCAGTGAAAAGTAGAATTTGGGGGGACGATCCTCTAGGAATACAATAATGGAGATTGTTTTGAGGGGAGAAGTTGGATTCATTGGGGGAAGAGGGATTTTACATTTACACATATCAGCTATTGAATGAAAACCACATAACCTATATCTTTGACATGATGCCTGATAAATGTTTTCATATTTGGGGGGCGGGGAAAGTTTTGGACGCTCACGAATAAAGTTTGATTTAATATACAATTTTAGGGGGGGGGGGAAGTAGGTTTTTAGGGGGGAGAACAGGAGGGAGATTTTATTTTTTATTTCCTTTCCCCCCATTCTTTTGAGGTGTGGTTTAGTTCTTCGCTTTTCGGCGCTCTCATTTTAGCTTCGGACACAACAGTGTCGCGGAGCAACCATAGTTCTTCGCTTTGTTGAGCTCCCATTTTGGCTTCGTACACAACAGTGTCAATGCCTTGTGTTTTCTGTCCTTCTGCAACATGCCTCATCACCATTTAATTTCTCCTTTAGAGACAAATTTCAACCATACCATCTTAAAAACAAAGCACAGTCCATTAACCATTATGGTTCTCATGACATATGCAGTATTGGGCAACATTTGGCCAATATTTTTATTTGCTGTTTTTGTTTTGTAACCTATTTATTGTCGAAGGCTTTCATGGCCGGAATCACTGGATTGTTGTAGGTTTTTTCGGGTTATATGGCCATGGTCTAGAGGCATTCTCTCCTGACGTTTCGCCTGCATCTATGGCAAGCATCCTCAGAGCTAGTGAGGTCAACAGACCTCACTACCTCTGAGGATGCTTGCCATAGAGGCAGGCGAAACGTCAGGAGAGAATGCCTCTAGACCATGGCCATATAGCCCGAAAAAACCTACAACAACCCAACCTATTTATTCCTTCTCATTTTCTTGCTCAGTTCCTTCCATCTTTGCTTGTTCCTGACTATTATGATATGTTTACTCACAACGGGAAAGGGCAAGGTCTTTTTGAGCCAGGGACCAATTGAACCCTTTTGTGTGATATTTTTATTTAATTTTATTTGGTGGGATAGTGTGACGGACCATTATAAATCCTAATACCAGTTTGTATAAAGAAATGGTGGGAGGGGGTGGCAATGGGATGTGATCAAATTATAAACTGCTACCGACTTTTGTATCAACGCATGAATTGAGTAAATAAACTCAGGTGCATGAAACCAGTGTCTGTTTCTGCAAGTGAATTCAAGTCTCGGAAGTGACACTCATTACTGCTTGATCTGACTTACTTTGGCGATCCCGCATAGCCCGAGGATTTATTATTATTTATTATTTCAACTATTTATATCCCCTCCTTCTCAACTCCCCCCCCCCCCCCCGGGGGGGACAGGACGGGACTCACGGAGGCTTACAACTGACAACCATTAGATGTCAACAACAAAACAAACAAGAGCAATATAAACACAAATTAAACATTGGTTAAAACATTTAACTATAAAATATCAATTAAAACATTAACAACAATACAACCGCATCCATATGCAATTCAGCGTCCAGAGTCCCAGTCCGAGGCATGTCCATTATCAATTCTCATGAGTCATTGCAATTATTACTGCTAAGCCTACTACCCAAATGCCTGGTCCTATAGCCATGATTTGAGCTTTTTTCTAAAGGAGAGGAGAGATGGAGCCGACCTAATTTCACTGCAGAGTGTGTTCCAAAGACAGGGGGCCACCACCGAGAAGGCCCTGTCTCTTGTCCCCGCCAATCGTGCTTGCGAGGGTGGCAGGATAGAGAGCAGGGCCTCCCCCAATGATCTTAAACTCCGAGGTGGATCATAGAGGGAGATACATATGAGCCTCCCTCTCTTACCTGCTAGTGATCCTGACACTCCTTCGAACCTTAAATACCAACCGGATCAGCTCGATCTAAACCTCCGGCTTCATCAAGGTCAATTCCCTCGTTAGTGCTTTTTCCCTTATTATCTGGCTGAGAACCGTCCTCCCTTCCTGAATCCACCTGGCTCTCAGTAGTTTCACTTTCACCAACGTCATCCCTTGCTGTGGGAAACAACTGAACTTCTGCCCCCTGTTCCTGGTCTTCTTCGTCTAACACAGGGACATCATTGCTCTGCACCTGACTGTGAATCTGAATCCCATCATCCCCATCAGAATCATTGACACTATCACTCTGAAATTCCAGCTGAGTCACAACAGGTGGGTCAGTAGGTGACACTGGAGCCCTATTCTTGATCCACATGTTCTCCCGTAGTGAGGACATCGGTTTCCAGGTGGAAGGCAGACCCGGTCAGGGTTGGCTTGAGGCACCTTCCTCTTGGCACACTTCTCCCTTTCATCCTCCATTCATGCCTCTTCAAATTCTTCAGCACTGCTGGTCACAGCTGACCTCCAGTTAGAGCGCTCAAGGGCCAGGACTTCCCAGTTTTCGGTGTCTATGCCACACTTTTTAAGGTTGGCTTTAAACCCATCTTTTAAATCTCTTTTCCTATTTACCAACATTATGTTTCCCATTCTTGGGTCTAGAGTATAGTAACTGCTTTGAGAGACGGTGATCGGGCATTCGACAACGTGGCCAGTCCTGCGGAGTTGATGTTGTAGGAGCATCGCTTCAATGCTGGTGGTCTTTGCTTCTTCCAGCATGCTGACATTTGTTTCTATCTTCCCAAGAGATTTGCAGGATTTTTCAGAGGCAACGCTGATGGAATCATTCCAGGAGTTAAGTGTGACATCTGTAGACAGTCCACGTTTCAGAAGCGTATATAGCAGGGATGGGAGAACAATAGCTTTATAAACCAGGAACCAGGATCTGAACCAGGAATGGGAATCACATGGTCTTCCAAATATTGTTGGATCACAGTTCCTAGCATTCTTCAACACTGCTGACTGGGGAGAATGGGAGTTGCTGTCCAGGAACAACTAGACAGCCAATAACACTAAATTAAGTTAAACCAGGCATGGGCAAACTTTGGCCGTGCGGGTGTTTTGGAGTTCAACTCCCACAATTCCTAACAGCCGCTAGGCTGTTAGGAATTGTGGGAGTTGAAGTCCAAAACACCCGCACGGCCAAAGTTTGCCCATGCCTGAGTTAGACAGTATCATGAGAAGGAATAAGTAAAATTTCATAAAAATGTGCAAGTGTTTTGAGTTTTCTAGAACTCTTCCTTAGGCTCGGTGGTCAGATGGGAATCGACAGGCCAGAGGGAATATGGAAGATAAAATAATTGGGTTAGATGTTTTGGCCATGAGAGCTGCAAATCCCCAAAATAGAGAATGCATGCTAGTTAAGGCATAGGTGAAAGAGAAAAGGTGATTCTCAAGGGTTTTCATGTTTTACAGCTCTGAACTGCCAGCCTTAGCTGTTCACACCAATTGCCCACCAAATGGTAAAATGGGATCTGGATGATGCCAATTAGAGGCCTCATTATAGGCAACGAAAACAGAAATGACTCACTGGAAGAATGATTTGCAATTACAAAAACACATATTATGGGAGGAAGGCTTCATTAGAATCACGGAGTTGGAAGAGACCACAAGGAACATCCATTAGAATTCTTCTTTAGTGATCTCTGGGTGTTTCATTTGCAAGGTTTTTTTTGTGTCAGGAGCGACTTGAGAAACTACAAGTCGCTTCTGGGGTGAGAGAATTGGCTGTCTGCAAGGACATTGCCCAGGGGACACCCGGATGTTTTACCATCCTGAGAAGGTTCTCTCATGTCCCTGCATGAGAAGCTGGAGCTGACAGATGAGAGCTCACCCCTTCCCCAGATTTGAACCACCGACCTTTAGGGATGCCTAGATGTTTTACCATCCTATGGGAGGCTGCTCTCATGTCCCTGCATAAGAAGCTGTAGCTGAGAGACGGGTGCGCATCCCACTTCCCGGATTTGAACCACAACCTTTTGGGATGCCCAAATGTTTAACTATCCTGTAGGCTTCTCTCATGTCGCTGCATGAGAAGCTGGAGCTGACAGATGGGAGTTCACCCAGCTCCCCAGATTTGAACCACCGACCTTCTGGGACACCCGGATGTTTTACCATCCTGTGGGAGGCTTCTCTTATGTCTCTGCATGAGAAGATGGAGCTGACAGGTGGGAGCTCACCATGCTCCCCGGATTTGAATGACCAACATTTTGGGACACCTGGATGTTTTATCATTGTGTGGGAGGCTTCTCTCGTTCCTGTATGAGAAGCTGGAGCTGACAGACGGGCCCCTACCCCGCTCCCTAGATTCGAACCACCTACGTTTCGGTCAGCAGCCCTGCTGGCACAAAGGTTTTAACCCTTTGCACCCCCGGGGGGCTCCTATTTAAAAGGTAAATGGATACAAGAGGAGAACATAATGAGCAATAATTCAAGCACACCCCCATATACCTGTATTCTGCAGTGGCACAATCGAGAAATACTTCCTTATGCCATGATGAAGAGCTAATGTCTTCAAAGTTGCCATCCATGCAGAAACGATCACAAAGAACTATGGTTCAGAAAAGTAGATGGGGACAAAGATTCCCAACCTTTGGCTTCATAGATGTTTGGAATTACAACTCCCAATCAATGGTCAATGATCAGAGGATCTGAGAACAAGGGTTCAAAAGATATGGAGAACCAAAACATATCGTTCAGACCTGTTGGCCTAGAGCTCTTATCAAAGATTTCCCAGTACTCCATCAAATGGAAAATCCCAGGACAGGCCCATAACAAGTAAAGTTGTCTAAACCTCATGTAATGTGTAGTGCAGATATCTGATGTGTGTGTTTCTGGTTGGTGCTAATAACTAGCAAACTGACACACAAAAAACAAAAACACAGCAGATCCAGAAAGCTTGAATATTGTTCTCAAGAGCACTAGACTCTCCCTGCAATATCCAGAATGCATTTCCATTTTGAGCAAGAGCACAACAAACCCACACTTATCTCATCTATACTTCAAAGCCCTTATATAAACCATTACCTCAGAGGCAACTAAATTAAGAGACGTAATCAGATGGTGATACAGATGGTCTTTATTATAGCGAATCCCACTCTGCAAGAGAGAGAAGAGAGAAAGCTCTTATTGCACCAAAACCTCTTAACCGGTAAAAACCAATGTATAAATTACACATACTTTGGGGTCGTGAGGGTGTTGGCAGTGACATTGTGGAGGAAGGACCGGCAAGTAACACTAGCCCCAAGCCAGCAGGAGACAGTGTGGGACTTTGTAGGGATGCAAGGAAAATCAGTAGCTCAACAAAGGTGTGTTGTTTTTTCCCCTTTGGTACATGAGGTTCTGCAGTAAGATAATACATAATTTGGCTTATTATATGAATACATGGATGGCAACTCAGTTCAGTGCAACACCCAAATCCCAAGAATTCCAACCTAGATCCTAAATCTGCTGTTTCTCACCAATCATCACCCCTTTTCCCATCTCTTCTATGGCTTTGGCCCCTATGTCCTACTGAAAATATAATAATCTGACTTCTGTGGAAAGAAGGAAATCTTAAGGAATAGGTTAGGTCTAAGATGGCCACCATTCAAGTAGTAAACCTAGTCATCTTTGTGTTGTTGAAGGCTTTCATGGCCGGAATTACTGGGTTGCTGTAAGTTTTTCGAGCTGTATGGCCTTATTCTAGAAGCATTCTCTCCTGACATTTTGCCTGCATCTATAGCAGGCATCCTGAGGTTGTGAGGTTGAGGATGCCTATCATAGATGCAGGCAAAACATCAGGAGAGAATGCTTCTGGAACATGGCCATACAGCCCGAAAAACTTACAGCAACCTAGTCATCTTTGATTTTAAAAAAAACCACACAGGGAAAACAGAACTTTGTTGTGCAAAGTTGGACCACAAAAAGGGAAGTAAACAGAATTGATCAATGATAGAACAGAAGATGAGGCTCCTGTTCTATCAAGATATTGGTATGCCTTGTATGGGGAAAGTCTTTCTTCCCTTAGAAGAGTTTTGTGGTAGGCAAAGCTCCACTTCAACCCTTCAGATGTTGTTGGACTGCAATTCCCAGCATGCCTTACCATTGGTTACACCGGCTGTGGCTGCTGGGACTTGCAAAGCAACAATATTTGGAAGATGTATTGTCAAACGCTTTCATGGCCGGAATCACTGAGGAGCTGAGTGTTTTCCGGGCTGTATAGCCACGTTCCAGAAGCATTCTTTCCTGATGTTTTGCCTGAATCTATGATTCTTCCAGACTTGAGCAGGGCCGTTGATGACCGGATGACGTAAAGAGATTTTTCAATCATGTATTAAATTCAACTTGGCAGCACAAAGCAGGGATCAAAATCCTGTTAGTGATACATGCATAATGTATGCATATGCAAGTATAGTAGGGTTGGTTATTTTTTTGGTTGACAATGGGAAATGGTCCCTTGGAGGTGTATATGTGGAACCGGTGGGTATTCAGCAGAACATTAAGATACACAGAGTAGAGTGTGGGATACGAATTATTGCCTTTTGTGCCTTGTGTATTGCAATTACCTAATTAATTATTAGCAGTGTTCCTTAATCATTGAGCCACATATTTGGTGCTACACTGGTATCCAGTCTAGACATTGTGTTACACAGCACTCTGCCAGGGGTAGTTGATGTGATGCAGAAGAGATGGAGGTTCTTGGATAGTGTGGATGGGGAGCTGATATCTATCATTTCATTTGGAAGCTGTCCAAAGGAGGATGACTGCCAACTTGGGCCCTCCAGGTGTTTTGGACTTCAATTTCCACCATTCCTAACAGCCTCAGGCCCTTTCCTTTCCCCCCTCAGTGCTTAAGGCATCCTCAGAATTGTGAAGTCAGACCTCACAACGTCTGAGGATGCTTGCCATAGATTCAGGCAAAACGTCAGGAGAGAACAACCCAATATTTGGAAGGCCAAATGATTCCCATCTGCTTTCATGGAAGAATTAATTAAAAAGTCAGGGTAAGCAAGATGGGTCATTATTTATCGATTATCAGACTCTACTGCCCTTCTCCTAAAATACAAATACATGATTGACAAAAAAGGAATATCTCATTTCAATGATGGTCATCTTAAAATGATGCACAAGAGAATAACCTTTCAATGTCCAGACCGCACGTATGGTTTTTCCTAGGCTTACCATGCCACGTAGCGTCGTGTAAGAAAAACAGCTGATGGCAACTGAGCAAGTAATATACACTCCAAAAGTAAAGCATTATTGGGAGAAGGCTGTTTCAAATAACAGTTTCCTTATGGCCATGCAAAGGTTTGACACATTTTTGCCAAGACAATGTGAACGATCAGCTAAAACGGAGACACGCAGCCAGAGAGAATAATGAAGGGGCAGCAATACTTTATATGGAAATATAAGGATGTTTTGTTTGAAATATGTATATTTGTACAGTCAGGAGAAACTGCTAATGAATTATCAGTTGGAAAAGTATGGGAGTGATATGTCCTTCTTGGGGAAATCGTCTTGCTCAGTTTGGGAAAATAAAGAATTTGGGAAAGAATGAAGGGGCTTCTCTCATGGCTGAATATGACTCTCCTCAAAAGATAGCATCAGCAGTGCAAGATTGTCAAAATCCCCCAATGGAGTCTATTTAGCTGCCTTTCAAAACAATGCATCAAATTCCTCCCTTTCAACCCGAACTTGCGGCAAATCTCTTCCAAGCAGCAACTTTCCCCCCAAAACAATGTATAAATATTATGAGGGTTATGTAGGAAGTCAGGAGGAGGAGGCTGGATCTAACCATCATCCAATATGGACCACAAAGCATTTGGGAAGACAGGGATCATAACAGCAAGCACAAACTGCACAGCTGGAGTGGCTAATTGGAGGCAAGGCCTCGTCCTGTCGAGGCAAAGGTTGGCAGCCAGTCCCTTTGGAACAGGCATGGGCAAACTTCGGCTCTCCGGGTGTTTTGGACTTCAACTCCCAGAAGTCCCAGGCACCTTACTGGCTGTTAGGAATTGTGGGAGCTGAAGTCCAAAACACCTGGAGAGCCGAAGTTTGCCCATGCCTGCTTTGGAAGGATGAGGGGCGTTTGGCTCCCAGCCCTACACTGTAGCCTGGAAGGGCTATTTCCTTTTTGCACGTTCAGCAACGTCCAAAGCAGCCATGTTGCAGGAGGCCGAGACCAAGTGGATGAGGCTGATGAGGCTCTTGATGATGGCGATGGGGAAGGAGACCCACAGCACCAGGCGATAGAGACCAACATGGGTGTGCAAGACTGGAAGGCCAAGAAGAAAACAAAGCAATGAGCATATAAATAATAATAACAATAACAATATCAATATAATCAATAATATTAATAATAATAAATGTAAATAACAATTAATCTATACACAAAAGAGTGAAAATATATATGTGTATATGTGGGAGGGGTGTCCACTTACACAGACTCTTGCCTCCACAAACAACTATAACTTCCACCACTCAGGAGACACCAATGGCCCTCCTTCCAATGACATTTATTTATTTGTTTATTTATTTACTTCATTTGTATACCGCCATTCTCAGCCCTAAGGTGACTCATAGCGGTTTACAACAAGCAAAAACAAGGCAAACAATCAAGGCAAAAATTCAATGCGGCATCAACAAGGTACTTAAAAACAGTTAACACAGAAACAAATTAAACAATTTAACAGTAATAAACATTCAGTGGCGTCTCATAACTAGAATCATGATCCAAACTCAACATTGCAGGTTATAGTGAGTGAACATGTACAAGAGCCCTGCCAATGTCCTCCACCAACACCATACTGCCCACCAACAAGTGAATGCTTTCAATCGGGGACCATTTCCATCTAGATTTTATGTTTTTCCTCCACCACAGACATCTCAGTGTTTCTGACTCTCTCCATTGGTGTGGAATTTGCATGACTCTGCCCACTGCCTCTCCCATTACCCTTTCCTTCTTGTCTCTATGGCACACAGCTAACAGAGATAAATTAATCAGCAGCTGAACATACTGGAGGGGTTCGTGGGACTGACTCAACGTGATGGAAGTTGCAGTTCACCCTATACAGACAATGGACCTGGACCACATTTGGCACACAGAACCCCCATGACCAATAAAAAATACTGGAGAGGTTTGTGGGGGGGATTTAACTTAATGTATAGTATTTGTAGGTACTGGGATTTATAGTTCACCTACAATCAAAGAGCACTCTGAGCCCTGCCAGTGATGGACCTGGAACTAACTCGGCACACAGATCCCCTATGACCAACAAAAAATACTGGAGGTCTTTGGAGGGTTATATAGGAGTTGTAGTTCAACTACATCCAGAGAGCACTGTGAACCGAATCTGGACCAAGCGTGACACACAGACCAACATGGCTAAGTTTGAATGTTTGAGAACTGCAGTTCACCCACATTGTTATGCATTTTCTCATGGGAGCATTCATAAAAAAACAAAAGCAAAGACTGACTTTTTTTCCTAATGAATAACGTTACAAATTACCAAACGGATATTGCCTAACATCCAAAAACTAACAATGCCTTTTGTACCCAAACTAGTCATAAATAATATTAATAACAATTAGTAACAATTAATAGCAATTATTTATTTTTTGTCATATCAGGAGTGACCTGAGAAACTGCAAGTCGCTTCTGGTGTGAGAGAATTGGCTGTCTGCAAGGACGTTGCCCACGGGACGCCCAGATGATTTGATGTTTTATCATCCTTGTGGGAGGCTTCTCTCATGTCCCCGCATGGGGAGCTGGAGCTGATAGAGGGAACTCATCCACCTCTCCCTGGATTTGAACCTGTGACCTGATGGTTTAACCCACTGCGCCACCAGGAGCTCCATAGCATTTCATAATAATTAACCATTAATGATAATAATAAGTAATGGCAAAGGTTTCCCCTGACATTAAGTCTAGCTCTGTCTGGGGGATGGTGCTCATCTCCATTTCTAAATCAAAGAGCTGGCATTGTCCATAGACACCTCCAAGGTCATGTGGCCAGTATGACTGCATGGAGTGCCGTTACCTTCCTGCAGAAGCGGAACCTATTGATCCACTCACATCTGCATATTTTCTAACTGCTAGGTTAACAGAAGCTGGGCCTAACAGCAGGAGCGTGCCCTGCTCCCTGGATTCAAACCACCAACTTCTTGGTCAGCAAGTTCTGCAGATCAGTGGTTTAACCTGCTATGCCATTAGGGGGCCATTTATTTATTAATGTTGAGAAACACTGCTCTAGTTAGTGCCTCACTAAACTACACATCCCAGGATTCCACAGGATGCAGCCGTGGAATCACTGTGGCATCTTAGTGCTATATAAGGGTGTGGTTCTACATACTCACTTTCTGGTCCTTCACCAAAACACAGCAAGTACAGCATGCAGTAGAAGAGTTCGTTACCAGCACACATAGTGAAGAGGACGGGCTGAAGGGGGAGAGAGCAGAAAAAGAAGTATATCAGGAATAAACAAGCCAGGACAGAATAACAGGCATGGGCAAACTTTGGCTGTTAGGAATTGTGGGAGTTGGAGTCCAAAACACCTGGAGGGCCCAAGTTTGCCCATGCCTGTTATACAAGCTTCAGAGTATCAAGGAAAAACATAAAAGGGGAAAACCAGTGCCATTTTTGGAATTAGAAGGTCAAATATACCCAAAAAGTAGCTGAGCCACCAAAATGTGTGTTCGCCAGTATTAATGCTCATGGTTCCCTGAGCACAACTCTCATTATCTCATATTTCCAATATTGGGTTGCTGTGAGTTTTCCAGGCTGTATGGCCATGTTCCAGAAGCATTCTCTCCTGACATTTCACCCACATCTATGGCAGACATCCTCAGAGTTTGTGAGGTCTGTTGGAAACTAGGCAAGTGGAGTTTATATATCTGTGGAATAATGTCCAGGGTGGGAGAAATAAATCTTGTCTGTTTGAGGCAAGTGTGAATGTTGCAATTGGCCACCTTGATTAGCACTGAATGGCCTTTCAGCTTCAAGGTCTGGCTGCTTACTGCCTGGGGGAATCCTTATTTACTGTCCTGATTTTAGAGTTTTTAAAATACTGGTAGACAAATTTTGCTTATTTTCATGGTTTCCTCCTTTCTGTTGAAATTGTCTACATCAGTGGTTCTCAACCTGGGGTCCCCAGATGTTTTTGGCCTACAACTCCAAGAAATCCCAGCCAATTTACCAGCTGTTAGGATTTCTGGGAGTTAAAGGCCAAAAACATCTGTGGACCCACAGGTTGAGAACCACTGGTCGACATGATTCTGGATTTCAATGGCTTCTCTGTGTAGCCTGACATGGTGGTTGTTCGAGTGGTCCAGCATTTCTGTGTTCTCAAATAATATGCTGTGTCCAGGTCGGGTCATCAGGTGCTCTGCTATGGCTGAATTCTCTGGTTGAATTAGTCTTCAGTGCCTTTCATGTTCCTTGATTTGTGTTCTAACAGACCTCACAACTTCTGGGGGTACCTGCCATAGATGTGGGCGAAATGTCAGGAGAGAATGCTTCTGGACCATGGACATACAGTCCGAAGAACTCACAGCAACCCAGTGATACTGGCTGTGAAAGCCTTCAACAACACATTTCCAAGATTGTTTCCAAATACTAAATATGGTGTGGAAATGCAACCAGGAGATGAAAGAGAAGGAAAATAATAATAATAATAATAATAATAATAATAATAATGATGATGATGATAATTAAAACTTCATTTATATACCGCCCTATCTCCCCTAGCGGACTCAGAGCAGTTTCCACATATGCAAAATAATACAAAAACATACAATATAAAACAAAAACATAGGCATAAAACTGTTAACACAACATATACATTAAAATCAATTTAAAACCAGTTCCGCTTTCACAGCTATGAGTGGAAGACATGATGAAATAGTAAGATTGTGACAGCATTTGGCTTTGGAGATCACAAAAAAGGGAGGATGCCAATGGTAGGGAAGTGGGATGCTTGAGAAATGTGATGGGAACAGTTCTAAAAGGGTGCAAACTTCACTCACCCGGGAGTTGTAATAGACTCGCAGGATCGGGTTCCCTGACAAGTCAATGCTCTTGTGGCTCTCTCCACCTTTTACCACTGTGCTAAAGGGACGAGAAGAAGAGCCTATTAAAATGGTGGCTTGGAACACTCAACCTCTCCTCTCAATGGCGTGTCATTCATCCCCATCAACTCTACTCCCGCTATCCCAGAGCTTTGCTTCTGAAATATTTTTTTTCTAGAAAAGATGACCCACTGTCCATTGCAGTGGGTCATCTTGGGCTACTTACCTGTGAAGATGGAGCCAATGGGAGGCAATATCCAGGCTCATGCTGAGCTGGAACCAGAGGGCGGATTCAGGGTAGAGCATGGCCAGGTTCACCAACAGGCACATGGTGGCGCAGCGGTCCGTCAACATGTCCAGCATGGCGCCAAAGCGGGTGCCTGGGATGAAGATCATGGATTAGGAACAAAGAAGTTTCATGAAGTGGAAGGAGAGGAGGACATCAACCAAGGCGGAGGATGGAGGAAACAGTTCAGCAAGAATGCAGGTTGTACACTCCCCAGATGTTTTGGATTGCACTGGCCAGCATTATTAAGAGTGGGAGATCACTATATGTCTATATCGAATTATTTGATATTTATTTTCCACTTTTTCCCCAACCTCGAGACTCAATAAATAAATAATAAATAATCACAGCATTCAAAAATCTACAAAAGTTAACACAGAACACAAAATTTGAAAATTGTTCCTGGTTTCAAAGTGTTATTTCCTGTTTAATTGTGCAGTACTTACTTTGAAAGAAACTGTTCTACTCCAGAAACTTCATTTTTGTGGTTGCCACAAACTATGTTTAGTTGGTTGAGACTCTATGAGATATTCATTAAAAAACTACAGCAAAATATACTGCAGGGTGTCCTGCAAAAACAAAGCTTTTGCAGCTTAATAATTTTTCCCCTGTTTTTATGATAGAGCCAATTAGGAATTTGCATTTATAAACCAGGAACAAAAATTGTGTTACATAGTATATTTAAAGATGGCTTTGAAAGATAGCAGATTTCAGGCACTATCTTTAGCAGCTTATGATACTGTAAATCATTGCCTCCTCCTGATAACATGTATAATATCACAAAAGTTTACCACCTCACCTGCTTAATAGGAAATCTGCTACAAAACAGGAGCTTTTTTGTTGAGTTCCAGGGCCAGAGAATCATATGGTGAAAACAGAAGAATGGCCTGTCTCGGTGGAGCATGCTTGCTCCATCAATGTTTAAGATTTACACAAATGACTAGACACTGCCAGAAGGGACAGAGAGTTTCATCTATGATGACAATCGTGCCATCATCACTCAAGCAGGGAGCTTTGAAATGATTGAACGGAAGCTCTTCGAGGCTTTAGGTGCTCTTACTGCCTATTACAGGGAAATCCCTAATCCATCTAAAATGCAGGAGTGTGCTTTTTATCTTAAGAACAGACAAGCATTTCAAGCTCTGAGGATTACCTGGAAAGGAATCCCACTGGAGCATTGCAGCACACCAACAAACCTGGGAGTCACTCTGGACCATGCTCTGACCGGAAGAAGCACTGCTTGAATATCAAGCAAAAAGTGGGCACTAGAAACAATATCGTGCGAAAGCTGACTGGCACAACCTGGGGATCACAACCAGACACAGTGAAGACATCTGCCCTTGCGCTATGCTACTCTGCTGCTGAGTACGCATGCCCAATGTGGAATACATATCACCACGTTAAAACAGTGGCTGTGGCTTTTAATGGGACATGCCACATTATCACAGGATGTCTACACCCAACACCTCTGGAGACTAGAAACAATGGGCGCTAGAAACAATATCATGCGAAAGCTGACTGGCACAACCTGGGGATCACAACCAGAGACAGTGAAGACATCTGCCCTTGCACTATGCTGAGTACGCATGCCCAATGTGGAATACATCTCACCACGTTAAAACAGTGGCTGTGGCTTTTAATGAGACATGCCACATTATCACAGGATGTCTACACCCAACACCTCTGGAGAAATTTTACTGTTTAGCTGGTATTGCACCACCTGATATCTGCAGGGAAGTAGCAGCCAGCAATGAAAGGACAAAGGAATTCACATCTCCAGCCCATCCTCTGTTCGGATATCAGTCAGCTTGCCGATATCTGAACAGCAATGAAAAAATAGCTTCCTAAGATCTACAGAGATACTCACAGGAACACCTCAGCAAGCAAGAATCCAAAAGTGGCAGGACCTCAATCAGTGGCTGATACCAGATGGGAAACTCCCTCCTGGGCAAACAGAAGACTGAGCAACTTGGAAGGCGCTAAACAGGATGCACTGTGACACCACGAGATGCAGAACCAACCTTAAAAAATGGGGCTACAAAGTGGAGTCCATGACATGTGAGTGCAGAGAAGAGCAAACCACAGAATACCTACTACAATGCAACCTGAGCCCTGCCACGTGCACAATGGAGGACCTTTTTGCAGCGACACAGGTGGCCAACTTCTGGTCAAAGGAAATTTAGCATAATGCTAAAATTTTAACTTTATGTTTTTTTTTAAATATATTATAACTGTATTCTCAATGTGATTCTAACACGATAAATAAATAAACTATCCAGACAACGCACACATGGCTTCCTATTTTTTGGCGCAAATTGAAAGGAGTATTGATCAAGCTTACCTTGGTTAAGGGCCCTGGCTGCATGGCCATCAAAGGCATCGAGGAAACCACTCAGCAGATAGAAGAAGGATGCCGTCAGGTGCGAAGTTGGCATAAAATAGAAAGCAATAAAAGCGAAGATGATACGAGCATAACCTGTGATGGAAAACAAAGGCATTGCTGTTGAATCATCAGCCTCTCCAGTATACAACTCTTCCCCACTCAATTTTTATCTGGTGCCCCACTATTATTACCACTCCATTCTTCTAGGCAAGAGCCAGATAGTTCTTAATTATTCACACATTGCTATATGAATAAAATCAGTGTAGATTAGGCATGTGCAAACTTTGGCCTTCCTGGTGTTTTGGACTTCAACTCCCACCATTCCTAACAGCCTCAGGCCCCTTCCTTTTGCCCCTCAGCCGCTTAAGCGGCTGAGGGGCAAAAGGAAGGGGCCTGAGGCTGTTAGGAATGGTGGGAGTTGAAGTCCAAAACACCAGGAAGGCCAAAGTTTGCACATGCCTGCTTTAGTTGTTACTAGGGAGAAGGAAATGTGCTTGTTATGACTCTGCTTGCCATGGTCAAAACAACCCAGTGGACTTTCAATACAATTTTGACTGGGGTCGTTCCATTTCTGCTCTGCCTCAGGCAGCCAAGCATCTTGGGCATCATCAAGCAAGTGAGTCATTTGCCAGTATGTAAGCAAATTTCCTTTCTGGCAGTTACCAGTCCATAAAGAGACATTCCTTCTGGCAGTTGCTGCTTTTGGCTGATTGTCCGTGAACGCTACAAGGATGCAAATGGACTGGATGGTGGGAAATGCAGGGATCCCGGAATTGTTTTTTTAGGCCCACGTGTGTTTGCGTATGTATGTATCAGTCATTGCCAGGCAGGCTATTCTTAAGTTTTGCCTACTTTCAGGGAAGGTGTGTGTGCACATTACTTTCCACCGTCCTTAAATAGGAATTTTCTTACAAGCACAATATGAATAGTGGGCTCTTGGTATCTGCTAGGGTTTGGTTCCAGGACCTCCCAAATCTGTGGATGATCAAGTCTCATTGCATACAATGACTTCGTAGAATAGTGTCCCTTATGTAAGACTGCAAAATCAATAATATTTTTGGGGATTTTAAAAGAATATACATTTAAACAATGGATGATGGAATTGATAGGTGCAGAATACAGCCAGCCAGCTGGACTAATGATCAAAGCAGATAATCCACATTATCTGCTTTGAACTGGATTATATGGCAGTGTAGACCAGGCATGGCCAAACTTGGGCCCTCCGGGTGTTTTGGACTTCAACTCCCACAATTCCTAACAGCCTACCGACTGTTAGTAGTAGTTTCTTCAATGCTTAGACCATAGGTCTTTCACATACAAGGCAAGGCAAATAAATAAATACATGAACAACAGATTATTAAATACAATATAAGGAATTGTGGGAGTTGAAGTCCAAAACACCCAAAGGGTCAAAGTTTGGCCATGCCCAGTGCAGACTCAGACAATCCAGTTCAAAGCAGATAATGTGGATTATCTGCTTTGATCGTCTGGATTATATGAGTCTGTACTGGGCATGGGCAAACTTTGACTCTTTGTAGAAGGGGCCTTAGAAGTGTAGAAGGGTCCTTAGAAGTGCCCTTCTCGAGTCCAGTAGAGCTAAATTCCCAAGGATAGCCTGCAAGTCAATACATTATTACTGGAAGCCCACAAAGGCATTTCTTTGTGCTTGATCACATAGCATACTCAAGTCTTAGTGCATCAACACTGTAGAATTATGGCAGTTTGACACCACATTGACTGCCAAGGCTCAATACTATAGAATTATGGGAATTGTAGTTACCAACCTACAACTCTTGGGATTCTTCAGCATTGATCTATGTCAGGTATGAGCAAACTTCGGCCCTCCGGGTGTTTAGGACTTCAACTCCCACAATTCCTAACAGTCTTCATCAATCCCCCAATCAATCAATCAATCAATCAATCAATGAACGTACCAATGAGGTTGGGGACGAAGAGGAAGATGTTTTCTTGCTTCATGTTGCTGCCAGTTCCTGCTACTTTCGCTATTTCTCGGCCTCTTCCTTGCAAGCCCTGCCCGACCCAAAGACCAAGGCAAGCAGGTAGAGGTCAGGCAACACCCTCCGCTCTTCTCCTAGGAAACCAGGTGGCTGGATCCCCACCCTTTTCCTTTGCTGATCCCACGCACTATAGGAAAACCAGGAAATGCCCCCCTTTTTGTATTTTTGCAACCTCCCGCTAGACTTCCCAGGCTAGGAACAGAGAAAAAAAAAAAGAACGCGGTCCCTTTAAGAGCCTTGACAATAATAGATCTCCCCCTCTGTGGTTTTGGTTTAGTCCAACCCGGTCGAACGGCCGGCGCAGCATGTTACAGAGTTGGATTAAACCAAATCGTAAAAGGGGGTGATGTATTTTTGTTATAGCACGACCATACACCTTAACGTACAACCTGGGAGAAAAAGGTAGGAAGAGAACAATGCAGTTTTATTTTAAGGAAAGGAAATCTCATTCTTCACACCTCTGTGCTGGGTGTAAGAAATACTTCTGGCCCTTTTATTTTACAGACTCCCCCTCTCAATGGATATAAAGGTGTTCCCACCCTATTTTCGGTTTTGGTTCAGTCCGACCAACTGCATAAGACAATGGTCAGGGCTAGAGAGTCGTTTCCTTTTCCTCTCTAGGCACAGTGAGTTGTGGAGGACTGAGGCTAGAAGAAGCCCATTTAGAACACATTTCTTAAAGTATATCCAACAACCAACAGCAACAAGGCCATCCAAAAATGCACAACATGCAACATCAGGCTGGAGAGATGATCATAGCTCTTAGTCAACAAAGATTTCTGGGTTGTTGTAGGTTTTTCGGGCTGTATGGCCATGTTCCAGAAGCATTCTCTCCTGACGTTTCTCCTGCATCTGTCGCAAGCATTCTCAGAAGTTGTGAGGTTTGTTGGAAACGAGGAACATTGGGTTTATATATCTGTGGAAGATCCAGGGTGGGAGAAAGAACTCTTGTCTGTTGGAGCTGGGTGTAAATGTTTCAATTGGCTACCTTGATTAGCATTTGATGGCCTGACAGTTTTTAGGTGTGGCTTGTTACTGCCTGGGAAATTCCTTTGTTGAGAGGTTATTAGATGTTCCTGATTGTTTCTTGGCTGGAGTTCTCCAGTGTTTGAGTTTTGCTTTTCATTTAGTGTTATAAATTTAGAGTTATAAAATTCTAACAATAAATAAAAAATAAAAATTATAACAGAGGCACTCCAAGTGGTCAGCTTCTGATCAAAGGACATTTAGCATAATGTCGAGCGTTAATTCTGTTTGTGTGTGGGTTTTTTTAAAAAAAAAAACATAATAATTGTACCCTCAATTCACTTCTGACACAATAAAAAAGGACGAGCAGATGAAGAATGGTATACAATATGGCATATTCTGTATCTCAAAAACTAGAGCTCATTGGGGGAAACTGGGGCCATTTTTGAAATCAGCAGCTCATATATACCCAGAACCTGGACTGACATTTGGGACACCAGTGTTGGCCAGTCTAATCCAACAAGACCAATGCAGTGACATCTCTGACCCATCCTCTGTTCAGATAACAGCCAGCACACCAACTTTCCACCATCCTTAAATAGGAATTTTCTTACAAGCACAATATGAATAGTGGGCTCTTGGTATCTGCTAGGGTTTGATTCCAGGACCTCCAAAATCTGTGGATGATCAAGTCCCATTGCATACAATGGCTTCGTAGAATGGTGTCCCTTATGTAAGACTGCAAAATCAATAATATTTTTGGGGATTTTAAAAGAATATATATTTTAAACAATGGATGGTGGAATTGATAGGTGCAGAATACAGCCAGCCAGTTGTACTGAGGCCCCTTCTATACTGCTGTATAAATCCAGATGATCTGCTTTGAACTGGATTATATGGCAAGGTAGACGAGGCATGGGCAAACTTCGGCCCTCTAGGTGTTTTGGACGCCAACGTCGAAATCAATAAATAGTTTTCTAAGATCTACAGATACTTGCAGGAACACCTCAGCAAGCAAGAGTCCAAAAGTGGCAGGTTAAAACCCAGAACCTCAAGCCATGGCTGATACCAAATTAGAGACTCCCTCCTGGGCACACAGAAAACTGGATGATTGGAAGGCGCTGAACAGATTGCTCTCTGGCACCATGAGATGCGGAGCCAACCTTAAGAAATGGGACCATAAAGTGGAGTCGACTACATGCGTGTGTGGAGAAAAGCAAATCACAGACCAACTATTACAAGGCAGCCTGAGCCCTGCCACATGCTCAATGGAGGACCTTCTTATAGCAACACCAGAGGCATTCCAAGTAGTTGGCTACTGGTCAAGGGACATTTAATATAATGCCAAGTTTTTAAACTTTGTGTTTTTAAAAAATGCATTACAACTGTACCCTTGCTTCTGATACAATAAAACTATCCAACATTGTCTGGAAGGCAACAATCCCCACCCTTATTATAATTCAACTCATCTGATTAGATGTCAATTGAGTCCTATGTGTAAAAGAGCAATGGCCAAGATGGTTTTTTCTCTTTTGCTGCAGTTATACTTTATTTTTTGAAAACAGGGAAGAAGTGACAACCGTAGTGGCTCCAATGGTTCCTCTGTTCCCTTTGTGTCGTGGCCCCGAGAATTACACAGGATGCATCTTTTGGCAACAGTTTGCAACCATTCCCTCAGACAGGTTGGACATTTTTGTGGGTTATTTTTCCCCCCTTTCATATTCCGGAAGGAAAGATGAGTGAGGATTTGAAGTGTATGTTCATCGTTCCCTCTCTCTCAATCTCTCTCAGCACAGTGAGTCTGGGGCCAGGCTTATCCCGTGTCCTTAGTCGAGGTCTCGGACTGGTCATTGTCGCTGTCTGAATTTTCCTGCTGGTGATGATCCAGGCGCCGGGTCACTTTGCTCAGGAATTTGCCTGATCCACCCTGGTGGAAAGGGCAGCAGACAAGGGGCTGAAGCATTGGGTATGGGCAAGGAATTGAGAAGAACTATAATTCTCTATTCTAAGTGCCTCCCTCCATTTCTATTCCTCCCTGGCATAGAATGCTGTGGGAAATACAAGGGAATTTGATGAGGCCAAGTACCAGCAAGGTATAAATTGTCATCCCAAAAGCAGTGGTCAATTTCGATGTGGAGGTTTTCACTGGGACAGTGTCTATAGCACCACTGCCAAACTCAAGGCCCATGGGCCGAATGCGAACTGCCTTGTTATTTCATGTGGCCTTCCAGATGCTGGAATTCAACTCCTGTATGTGCTCCTTCAATTTTTATCAGTTTTTTACTAATGTGTGCAATGCTTTGGATACAAAATAAATAAATAAATAAACTCCTGTATCCTTCATCATTAGATATCATGACCAGAGATGACTGAAGTTGTGATACGGTAACATCTGGAAGGCTACAGTTTGTTGGGTTTAGTCAGGAGAGTGCGGTTTGGATTTAGACACAAGGCTTGTGGATATGATGCCTGACTTTAAAATGTCATTTCACCTTTTCTTCAACCTTAGAGCCACAAGTACTATTGGATTGCAATTCCCATTATCCCCAGACTACCTGGCAGATAGTCAATAATATCTGGGGACCAAAACTGAGTAAAAACTGAAGAGAACTGACCACTATGTGGAAAAATTATAGTTAACTTCCACAGATTCTCCATCTATGGATTCACTGGCCCTTTGAAGGAACCGTAAGGCTGATTTGGCCCTCAATGAAAATGAATCTGACACCCCGGTCTATAATAGGTAAAGGTAAAGGTATTTCCTGACATTAAGTCTAGCCGTGTCTCACTTTGGGTTTGTTTGTTTGTTTGTTTGTTTGTTTTGTGTCAGGAGCGACTTGAGAAACTGCAAGACGCTTCTGGTGTGAGAGAATTGGCCATCTGCAAGGATGTTGCCCAGGGGACGCCTGGATGATTTGATGTTTTTATCATCCTTGTGGGAGGCTTTTCTCATGTCCCCGCATGAGGAGCTGGAGCTGATAGAGGGAGCTCATCTGCCTCTCCCCAGATTCGAACCTGCAACCTGTCGGTTTTCAGTCCTGCCGGCACAGGGGTTTAACCCACTGTGCTACCTGGGGCTCCACTTTGGGGGTTGATGCTCATTTTCATTTCTAAGCCGAAGAGCTGGCATTGTCTGTAGACACCTCCAAGGTCATGTGGCCAGCATGACTGCATGGAGCACCATTACATTCCTGCCAAAGAGGTACCTATTGATCTACTTGCATTTGCATGTTTTCAAACTGCTAGGTTGGCAGAAGCTGGGGCTAATAGTGGGAGCTCACTGTGCTCCCCAGATTCAAACTGCTGATCTTTCAGTCAGCAAGCTCATCAGCTCAGTGGTTTAACCCGCTGTGCCACCAGGGGCTCGGTTTAGGTCTTCCTAAATCACCATCAGATCGTTGGGATTACAAGGATAGCTCATTGGAGTGCATGAGCTCAGGACTGAAGCTAACTCAAAGTGAGATTAATGTGTGTGTGATGTCATTGCCTTTGGTCACCTGCCAGCCCATTGCCTACTGCATCAGTGGCCAGAAGTACAGGGTTAGGGTTGCCACCCCTCCTAGAAAAGTTATTTTTTGGACATGCACCTCGAGTGTGCATGCACATGCTTTTGGGAGTTGCAATCCAAAAAACTAACTTTTCCAAGCTCTTGGTGGGGCTAAGGAAATGGCCATTGCTCTTTTACACATGTTAATTAGCTTAACAGTATTCAAACTTAAGGTTCACACTTTTCTCTCCCAACACATGTCTATTAATATGCACTCACCTCTCCTTAAATAGTTAAGATTGAGAAAGGCCCAGCTTTTGGAGACCCCTCATGCTGGACAGTTATAGTACTACTTTCTTTGCCAAGGCAGCGTCCTATGGAATTCTGGGGTTTCTAATTTGGAGCTCTAAATGCCTCTCTCAGGATTCCATAGGATGTTGCCATGATAGTTAAAGTGGAATCATATTGCTATAGTTAGGTAAAGAGCCCCAGGCAGTATAAAACCAATAGCTGAGGTGGCAACCCTAAATACTACAAAACCTTGAAAATAAAGTGAGAGGAGCACTCCGCAGCCTTCAGGACTCTGCATGAATGTATTTACAACTCCCTTAACTCCAGAGTCTGCTTGCCTTTGTTGGCTGAGGATAATGGGAGTTGCCACATGTCTTGCCTTTCTCCCAGCATAAGGAATGGAGTGAGCAGACCTGTCCTTATGATGGGAGGCCAACCAGAGGATGACCCAGGCCATGCCCTGCCACCTCCTGGCTCTGCTCTTTAGGCCCTCCTCTTCCCAAGCCCATCCCACCCAGCATGTGCCCAGCCCCTCTCCCAGCCTGCAATGTGGCTCCAAGGCAAAAGAGTTTGCCCATGCCTGCACTATGCATAGAATCGAGCTATGTATGAACTACTCCTGCTTTTTCTACCATTTTCCCCACCCCTGATGTTCTGTGCCTTGCGGCTCAATACCTGGATGGTGCTGAGTTCCTGGTCGGACACCAGCGGGGAAAGCCCATCCACGCTAGCAGAAGGAGACCGCCGGGGTGAGCGGCGGCGCTGGGTCACATAGGTGCCCCCCATCTGATCCTCCAGAAGCACCGTTTCCACCTGATAAGAAAAGGAAAAGGGTAAGTCCAAACACACCAGTAGGCTGTTAGGAATTGTGGGAGTTGAAGTCCAAAACACCTGGAGGCTTGAAGTTTGTTCATGCCTGCATTACTGGGAGGGAAGAGCAAGGATCTTGTGCCATCTTAAAGCAGAGATGGAGAAGCACAGGCCTTGCAGGTGTACTGCAGTTCCTATCCCCCTTGACATTGGTGATGCTGGTTAAGCCTGATGGGAATTGAAGCAGAAACAGGTTCTCCCTGCCCTACAGCAGATTTATCACACTCTCAGCTTTTGTGGATTATGGTGCATTTTACTAGACACAGGATGCCTGTATAGATGCTTGGTGTAGACAGTAGGATCAAAGAAATCACAAAATGCTTTGTTATTGTATATCTTTGACAGCCTATTGAGGATCCATCTCCCTCTTTCTTGGGGGAAACAGTTCACCTTCACCTACAAGAAACAATAAAGATCTGTGTCATATAAAGGGAAAAGGGTACCACTGAACATGTATAGGGGAATTGCCAGATGTAGTCATTTTTCTAATGTCACTTGATTTATCACATAGGGACAAAGGGCTTCCAACTCAGAACGGTGATCCTGTTCAAGCTGGGAATCGAACCTGCTTGTGCCGTGAAGGATTTCTCCCCCTGATATGCAGAGAGTGGCTCTCCTCCTCTTCTGCCTCCTCCTCGTCATGCTGCGAGTGATAAGGAAAAGGATAGAATGAATTAGTCCAGAATTGGGTGAGTGGGCTTATTAACAAAAGACCCTCCTCATAAATGCACAGCAGAGTAACTTATTAGCAGCAGCGTGACCCAGCACCAGAAGCCCAAAGTGATAAAAAGGACACAGACCAATGTTATCTCTTGCTAAGGAGGCTTGTCTTTGTAGTAAAATAATATAGTTGCATGATTTACAGTAACAAGGTTTCCATAACACAGATAAACAAATACACAGTAGCTTTACACACAGCAGCCTTCACACTGGAGCTTTCTCACACAAAGCTTCTCTCACACAGACGTTTACTTCACACTCCTCAGGACGACACTAGCTTTGGCCTACAGACTCTAACAGGCTTCGGCCTACTCACTCTCCTCGGGATGACACTAGCTTTGGCCTACAGACTCTAACAGGCTTCGGCCTACTCACTCTCCTCAGGACGACACTAGCTTTGGGCTACAGACTCTAACAGGCTTCGACCTACTCACTCTCCTCAGGACGACACTAGCTTTGGCCTACAGACTCTTAACAGGCTTCGGCCTACTCACTCTCCTCAGGACGACACTAGCTTTGGCCTACAGACCCTTAACAGGCTTCGGCCTACTCACTCTCCTCAGGACGACACTAGCTTTGGCCTACAGACTCTAACAGGCTTCGGCCTACTCACTCTCCTCAGGACGACACTAGCTTTGGCCTACAGACTCTAACAGGCTTCAACCTACTCACTCTCCTCAGGACGACACTAGCTTTGGCCTACAGACTCTTAACAGGCTTCGGCCTACTCACTCTCCTCAGGACGACACTAGCTTTGGCCTACAGACCCTTAACAGGCTTCGGCCTACTCACTCTCCTCAGGACGACACTAGCTTTGGCCTACAGACTCTAACAGGCTTCGGCCTACTCACTCTCCTCAGGACGACACTAGCTTTGGCCTACAGACTCTAACAGGCTTCGGCCTACTCACTCTCCTCAGGACAACACTAGCTTTGGCCTACTGACTGTAACAGGCTTCGGTCTACTCACTCTCCTTGTGACGACTCTAGCTTTGGTCCACTGACTCTGGCCTACTCTCTCTCCTCAGGATGACACTAGCTTTTGCCCACTGACTCTAACAGGCTTCGGCCTACTAAATCTTTCAGTGCTTGACTCACCCTCTTGTAATAAAAAACATTAATTTTTAATATTTCTGACAGTATGGAATGATAACACAGATGCAATTGTTCCAGGATTTCCAAATTTTTGAACCACACCTCAGTCTGCCCGATCTAATATGGCCTCCTATAAGGAAGCCCATCCTTTGCTCATTGATGGAGGAAGGAAGTAATGAGAAGCCAATGAGGTTCAAATAAATCACTTCTTGAAATGGGACTAAATCAACATCGTGGCTCCAATTGTATAACCCGAGTTGGGGCCTGTCCATTGGCAGTTCTAGTTTAGTTTATCCCTTTAAGCATGTATTCACTAGTCAAAATGCTTAGAGGTAACTCAGGGATGAGTCTCCTTTGGAAGAGAAGGTGTGGGATATAAATAGTAATCATACTACTAATAATACTACTAATAATACTAGCACTAATATTAGTCTGTTGTCAAAGGCTTTCGTGGCCGGAATCTCTGGATTGCTGTGAATTTTCCAGGCTGTATGGTCATGTTCCAGGAGCATTCTCTCCTGACGTTTTGCCCACATCTTTGGCAGGCATCCTCAGAGGTTGTGAGGTCTGTTGGCAACAAGGCAAGTAAGGTTTATATATCTGTGGAATGCCCAGGGTGGGAGAAAGAACTCTTGTCTGTTGGAGGCAAGTATGAATGTTGCAATTGGCCACCTTGTTTAGCATTGACTACCCTTACAGCTTCAAAGCCTGGCTGCTTCCTGCCTGAGAGGATCCTTTGTTTGGAGGTGTTAACTGGCCCTGATTGTTGACAATTTCAACAGAAAGGAGGAAACTATGAAAATGAGCAAAATTTGGCTTCCAGTATTTTAAAAAACTCCAAAATCAGGACAGTAAATAAAGAGCAACATTCAAAAAACAGGGGAAATTCAGAGAAGAAACAATCAGGGCCAGGCTTTAAATCTGCAAGATCATTCAACACTAATCATGATGGCCAATTGCAACAGTCACAATTGCCTGAAGCAGAGAAGAGTTCTTTCTCCCACCCTGGATATTCCACAGATATATAAACCCAATTTTCCTAGTTTCTAGCAGACTTCACAACCTCTGAGGATGCCTGCCATAGATGTGGGCAAAATGTCAGGAAACAATGCTTCTGGAACATGGCCATACAGCCCAAAAAACTGATCCATAGCTAGCACTTTTAGGGAAGTTTGAGTTCCACAGGGATGTATTTTAACTCACTGTTTCATGGGTGCAAGAAGATATAAAGACCTGGAGATCATTCATCCTTTTCCCATAGCTCATTTCTGGAATGTCTGACCTGAAAAGGGGGGAAAAAAGCATATACGGTAAGAAATGGAGTTGTAGTGAGGGGTATGTGGAAGGTAAGGTTACAAGGCACATAACTCTCATGGGGAATTTTTGCAGCAGAAGTTGGTATCACTGCCGTGTAGCAGGAAACCAGTGGAAACGAATGAGCAGTGCCAGTCATCAGTAGCTCATTGACTGGCATTGTGGTGAAGGTTAGAGATGAGCGTCCTCATTCTGTTTCCTTACAAGTGCAAAGTTTATGCTGTCATACACTACCTAAATGCTAAGTACATGAACGCCGCTGTGATTCATCGCAAAATAGTTTCAGTTTATGGAGAGGACGTAATGTCAAGACAGCGTGTGACAAAATGGGTGCGGAATATATTGTGAGACCATGAAAAATTTTTGCAGAGCCATCCAAAACAAAAGTCGTGGGATGCTGATGGCGGGAGTCTGTCTCCTTTATGACAAGGTGCCCCCACACACCGCTCAAGCAACACAATAATTGTTGACTTCATTTGGTTGGGATGTTTTAAGCCACACCTCTCACAGCCCTGATCTCGCACCCAATGACTATCTATCTGTTCACTACATTGACGGAACACTTGGGTGGAAAACACTTTTCCGATGAGGACGAGGTGAAAATCGAAGTGACGAACTGGCTGAAAAAAGGCAGAGAGACACAGGTATCAAAAACTCGTCTCACGGATGACAATATGTATTGAACTGAATGGTGATTATGTCGAAAAATAATGCAATACCTATGCTACAATCCATTTAAGTTTTATTAAAATATATTCATTCTTTGTATTTTAAAAAAATGTAACCTTACTTTCCGGATAACCCTCATAGTATAGGCTGAGCATTCCTTGTCCAGAATCCCAAATACTCTAAAATTCACATGGGTTGCTGAGACAATGATTTTTGATAGTTCAGTGTACACACACTTTGTTTCATACACAATATTATTAAACATAGGATAAAATTACCTTCAGGATATAAGGTATATATCAGTGTTTCTCAACCTTCCTAATGCCGCGACCCCTTAATACAGTTCCTCATGTTGTGGTGACCATCAACATAAAATTATTTTTGTTGCTACTTCACAATTGTAATTTTGCTACTGTTATGAATTGTAATGTAAATATATTATATGCAGGATGTATTTTCATTCACTGGACTAAATTTGGCACAAATACCTGATAATTCCAAATTTAAATACTGGTAGGGTTGCGGGAGATTGATTTTGTAATTTGGGAATTGTAGTTGCTGGGATTTATAGTTCACCTACAATCAAAAAGCATTCTGAACACCACCAATGATGGAATTGAACCAAACTTGGCACACAGAACTTCCATGACCAACAGAATATGCTGGAAGGGTTTGGTTTGCATTAACCTTGAGTTTTGGAGTTGTAGTTCATATACATCCAGAGAGCACTGTGTACTCCAACAATGATGGATATGGACCAGGCTTGGCACAAATACTCAGTATGGCCAAATGTGATCACTGGTAGGATTTGGAGAAAATAGACTGTGCAGGTACAACTGCACCAGGAGCTCCAATTTTGTTTGCTTTGCATTTAATGTTTGTTATAGTCCTAAGTTTCAGGGACTTTGAAGATAGGTGGCTTCTTTTGGCTGCACTCATAGGGCAAGCCACCTGTCAATTATAGTTAGGTTCCCTGGTCCCACCCCCCTTTTGGGTTTTTGGAGGGAATAGGAGCCTTTTTGGTTCAGTCCACACAAAGCAGCTTTCCATGCAGGACATAATACCAAGAGCTCCTGTAGAAAGCTTCGTCTTCTACAGCTTGGCCGAGGAGAAAAGGCCCCACAGCTTGGCCGGGGTTATACAGCCCACAGCTTGGCCGAGGATTTTACAGCCTTACAGCTCCTTTGCTGAAGGTCTTCAGCCAGCCATCACAGAAACCTGAACTCCTTCTTTTCCCCTGGAAGTCTACAAAGCTCTGCTTGGTAAGGGTCTCTCGTGGAAGCCAGAAGCAGTTGGTACCGGGTGTAGGGGCTCCACGCCAACAGAGGCAAAGACAGACTGCCCAGATTAGAAGTTAAGGATTTCCCCATTAGTTAGTTACAGTTAAGAAGATAGTGCCTGTTCCCAGTGGACAAGATTGAGAGAGTCAATAGACTATTAAGAAAGTCTTGAAGTACCTGTTTGTTTTCAATAATAACGAACTTTGTTGAACTTTTAAGCAGTCTAAAGACTTTGTTTTGGGGAAATTCAAGGGCCTTTAATCTGAGGCAGCCCCGGCGTCCCGTTGGCCACACAGAATTTATGTCCTGTCTACAGTTATGCACAGGCCCAGCATGCGACAGCACATAGACCTTGACATTTGGGAGTTGGAGTTGCTGGGATTTATAGTTCACCTACATACAATCAAAGAGCATTCTGAACCCCACCAACTATAGAATTGGGCCAGACTTCCCACAAAGGACCTCCATGACCAACAGAAAATACTGTGTTTTCTGATTATCTTTGGCAACCCCTCTGACACCCCATCACGACCCCTCCAGGGGTCCCGAACCCATGTTGAAAAACGCTGGTGAATATGAAACAGAAATTAACTCTGTGTTTAGACTTTGATCTCACCTCCAAGAAATCTGACAATGCACCTATATGTAAATACAAGGTATTCCAAACTGTGAAATCCAACACACTTCTGGTCCCAAGCATTTCAGATAAGGGATGCTCAACCTGTGATAGATTTGTCCTATAAGCCCTTCCCCTTTTCTTGGCTCCCTTCACTAAATCACTCACGAACAGCAGCATTCAGAGTCAGGGCTGGGGTCCCTCTTGGCTGGAAGTCCCGGCTTGCTCTTGAAGGTGGGGTGCAGGAGGGCTGTGTCATAAGAGAGAGCAGGAGAAAGCAGGATTTAGAGGTTTGGGGTGAAGGGCTGTGGCACTTATGGGCACTGTGTAGCCCTGCGGCCATATGGGAACCTTCCCAAGGCTATGTTTTGTGCCCATCAAATTTTATCCAGATTCTGGAAGCTTCATGGAGACGTTAATTTTTATTATAGGTTGCAGTACCCTCTGCTCACAAACTCTACCCGATCTTCAAAATCCCAAGGGGACTCCTGGCTTTTGGGCTGTTCCCTATTCCTGTCTATAAGGTCCAAAGGGGCTCAACATGCATGGGCCAATTGTTAGTAATTTTTATCTATTTGCAAGTACTTGCAGGGGGATTAAAAGTGCTTTTTTCATCCATTCTCACTCTAACATCCTTAAATCTGAAGATATTTACAAGCGCAAGATGGACTTAAACGTGCCCTCCATGTGTTCAGTTTGGCTCACTCCCAACATAAAACACACAGGGAAGATGATTGACATGATTCCTGAGTGGGTTCAGTAGGAGCTCAGACCCACCTTTCTCATTCATGGTGCATCTATACTGTAGAATAAATGCAATTTGACATCACTTTCACTGGTTTGACTCAATACTATGGAATGTTGGAAGCTGTAGTTTTACAAGGCCTATAATCTTCCCTGCCAAATAGTGATGGTGCCTCACCTAATTACAACTCCCATGATTTCATAGCATTGAGCCATGGCAGTTAAAGCAGTATCAAGCTGCAATGTAGAGTAGGCATGGGCAAACTTCGGTCCTCCGGGTGTTTTGGACTTCAACTCCCACCATTCCTAACAGCCATTCCTGACTCTTATGTTCCTACAGCTTTTACACAACAGGAAAAGGAAGCAAGACCGCGACAGGGAGGCGAGTCACTTACTGTTTTCCGTACGTCGGATGGTGCTGCAGAATTCGGAGTACGGCATGGGAGGCTGTGTCAGGATCTGGAAGAGCCCTTGGTAGTCGGGGGGACTCAGGAAGCCCAGGAGCTGCTCGGCCAGCCCTCGCGCAGTTGTGTAGCTCAACCGGGCTTGGGCTGTGGCCTGCTCCGCATGGAAACAAGCAAGCTGCAGGAAAGGCATGGGAACCAGTCATGGCGGGACACATATTTGTATACATGTTAATTTATTTACTTAATGTACATCTCACTTTTCCCCTATATGAGAAAACCCTCCCCTGAAGTTGATAAGACTTGGACAGGTTTATATGGGAGAAGTCCACTAGCTTCAAGCAAAACCTTATAGGGTTTTATAAAAGTGATAACATTATGTGTTGGGGCATGTAAAAAATCAGTTGGCGAGTGTGTTAATTGTAAAATGCAAAGCACAAAGCTGATTAGTAGGTCCATGCCTGGGGAACTAGCCGAGCCTGGAGTTTTGGCAACAGTTACATATTTAGGCTTGAGCTGTGCAGGTGCTTGCAGAGAAAGTTCTTGCTTCATGAACTGCTGGAAGGAGGTTTTCCACATGGATACCTAAAGACTATTTTGAATTTCTCTCAAAAAGGACATTGGGTGAGTCAATGCGACTGTTCGCATGATTGTACATATGTTGCTCTGCATTACAAAGAGTAAACTTGTTCTTTACTGATGCGTGGCATATTTTCTTTCTCTGGCAAGACAGTATGTGGACTGGTAAAACGTGAACTACATGTGATTTTCATTACGCCACATGTAACATGATTTTAGTTCCGAAGTTATAAATGTCATTTCCTCATTGGTTCTATCATAAAAACATGGGGAAAAGTTTATTAAACTGCAAAAGCTTTGTCTTTGCAGCACATCTTGCAGCACATTTTGCTGTAATTTTTCAATTAATATTTCACAAAGTCTCGACCAATTCAACAGTTTGTGGCAGCCACAAAAACAAAGTTTCTGGAGTAGAACAACTACTTTCATAGTAAGTACCGTACAATTTGTTTTCATGGATTTTAACTGATTTTTTTTAGTGCTGTTTGTGTTTACTTGTTTTGATGGTTGCATATTTGTATATTTTAAATTATATACCAATGCTTTTATGTCAATCCACTTTGATTCCCCTTTGAGTCCCCTAATAATAATAATAATAATAATAATAATAATAATAATAATAGGATTTAAAGATCAAACTGCAAAGGCTCTGGCACAAGACAGTAAAAGTGGTTCCAGTGATGATTGGCACACTGGGTGCAGTGCCTAAAGACCTTGGCCAATGCTTAAAAACAATTGGTGCTGACAAAATTACCATCTGTCAGCTGCAAAAGGCCACCCTACTCGGAACTGCACACATTACTCGCCGATACATCACATAGCCCTAGAACTTGGGAAGTGTCTGACGTGTGATCTAATACAAAAGCCAGCATAGTAATCTTGTTTGCTGTGTACTAATCTTGTAGTGTATTTAAAAATAATAACAACAACAACAATAATAAACAGAAAATAACACTTTCAAACCAGGAACAGAAAGTTATAAAAATTTTGTTAAATAGTGTAATCTGTACTTAGAATTGCTCTCAGAAATGGATGGTAGCCAATGAAGGTGGTTCTGAAATGGGCCTCGAGACTTGCATTTGTTCAGCTTGGGGACCTAGATATAATTGGACTACAATACTCACCACTCTCTCCCAATGCCTATATTGGCTAGACCTGATGGGAGTTGGAGTCTAACAACATTTGTAGTGCTTCCTCACTCCCTACCCTGACATCTTAGCAGGAATTCGGCACCATCAGTAGTTATGGTATTTTTCTAGTTCTTGAAAACCAAGTATTATTAGAAGCAATTTATGATTAAAGGATAAAATATCAACAGGATTTACATGTAGAAACATTCTGGAAGTTGTGGTTTAAAAAGTTATTTTCCAATCTATTTTGTGCACTGAATATTTTGTGCATAATTTTTGGTGCATGTGTGTTTTTCTGAGTGAGAAAACCTATCTTCACATTGCCTTTCTGAAGCGGCATCATCTGTTGCTAGAGGAGCCCCAGGTGGCGCAGTGGGTTAAATCCTTGTGCCAGCAGGACTGTTGACCAATAGGTCAGTGGTTTGAATCTGGGGAGAGGATGTTGAGCTCCCTCTGTCAGCTCTAGCTTCCTATGCGGGGACTTGAGCGAAGCCTCCCACAAGGATGGTAAAAATCAAACATCCATGTGTCCCCTGGGCAACATCCTTGCAGATGGCCAATTCTCTCACACCACAAGCGACTTGCAGTATCTCAAGTCACTCCTGACACAAAAAATTAAATCTGTTTCTAGACCTTACATCACTTGCAGGGTTACCTGTGCAGACTTTTGGGCTTCGGCAGAAACCTGGACCATCTTGGCAGTGCCGACCACCGTGTTCACTAAGAGCTCAGCCATCGCTTCCGATATCCTGGGCGCAAAGCTAGTCGTGGCCTCTTTATCAGCCTCCGAAGAGCCGGGCGTGGGAGAGTCACACCTTTCTTCCATTTTGGAACTGGGAAGAGTGAGGTGGGGGAAGAAGAGTGGATGGATAGTAGTTCTAGAGTAGAAAACGTAGTAGAACTAGCTCTTTGCAGGAGTGCCACCAGAGGAGGTCTTTGAGGCAGATGTCTGAAGCCGCATAAGGGACATGATACGGAAGAGAGAACAATCTATATCAATGGTTCTCATCCTTTCTAATGCCGCAGTCCTCATGTTGTGGTGACCCCCAACCATAACATTATTTTCGTTTCTACTTCATAATTGTAATTTTACTACTCTTGTGAATTGTATTTTAAATATCTGATATACAGAATGCATTTTCATTCACTGGACCAAATTTGGCACAAACACACAATACGCCCAAATTTGAAAACTGGTGGGGTTGGGGGATTGATTTTGTCATTTGGAAATTGCAGTTGCTGGGATTGATAGTTCACCTAAAATCAGAGTATTCTGAACTCCACCAACAATGGAATAGAACCCATCTTGGCACACAGAATGCCCATGTTCAACAGAAAATATGGAAAAGGTTTGGTCGGCATTGACCTTGAGTTTTGGAGTTGTAGTTCACCCACATCCAGAGAGCACTGTGGACTCAAACAATGATAGATCTGGACCAAAGCTGGCACAAATACTCAATATGTCCAAATGTGAACACTGGTGGAGTTTGGGGAAAGTAGAATTTGACATTTGGGAGTTGTAGTTGCTGAGATTTATAGTTCACCTACAATCAAAGAGCATTCTGAACCCCACCAATGATAGAATTGGGCCAAACTTCCCATACAGAACCCCATGGCCAACAGGGATTTGGGATGAATTGACAGTGATTTAGGGGAGATGTAGTTCACCTATATTTGGAGAGCACTGTGAACCCAAACAACTATGCCAAGGGGGTTCCTAAGACTGAAGGGGAAAATTAAAGGGCCCGAGGCTGTTAGGAATGGCGAGAGTTGAAGTCTAAAACATCTGGAGGACTGAAGTTGGCCCATGCCTGCACTAGACTGGGTATTTGTAGTCAATGTCAGGTAGAAGACATTGTGCATTATCTGTTAGTCTGCCCATTGTATAGTGACCCAAGGGAAAGACACCTGAAACCCTTGTTGACTAGAATAATAATCCAGTAACAAATAATTATTTCTGATTTTTCTATTTTGAGTATTGTATTTGTTTGTGTTTCCACTGAAAGTGGCCAGTCAATACTATAAAAATCCAAAATATGTTGAGCTTTTTATAGAACAGGTTTACCAACTGTTTGAAGCCTAAAATACAGTCATCGATAAGCATGTGAAGCTAAATATGGCCCAACATGTCATTGGCTTGGCAATCAATGGCTCACAGCCCAACTTTAAAGAGAGTGGGAGAAGATACCTAAATGGAAAATGGAGAGTTTGGCCATATAGTGATAAATATCTGGAAATAGTGCAGTGGGGATACAGAGGGTGCCTTTGAGGGAAGATTTATGCCAGAGAGGGGTCTCCATACCACCCACCAACTCAGGTGTGGACAACCAGCCCCTGGATACAAACCATCACCCCCTTCACTGCTGCAAGAGGTGGGCTGCAACCACGATGCTCCTTTGACTTGGTACCCAACTGCCAGGGATGCGGTTGCCATGGGGATGCTTCAGAGCCCAGTTGCTAGGTGATGGAATTCCTTCTCAAGGAAGAGGGCTGGATGTTTGCAGGCTGCAGGAGGCAGGGATGGAGCCAGCAAAGGTCTGTGAACATGGCTGTTTGGGTGGGTGTGGGGAGAATAGTATTTTGGAAGAAGAAATGAACTCTGATTGAGAGATCCCTCATGAAAATTCCAACGTGCAACGGTGAACCATTGATCCCAGAGACGCCCTTTGGGTCCAAAATGTTTCTGAGACCACAAATCTATTAACTGAGCCAGGAAATCAAAAGAATGGACAGAACCAAGTTGTAATTCAATGGCACATACATATTTAAATGTTCTTCAGAGATTCTCAGCTGAGAAAAACTGTGTGTCGGGAGACATTAGTGCAGTGGTTTGCAACCTGTGAGCTGTAGACCACCAGTCGTCCCCGAGAACCAAAATATGGTCCAGGGCCTCACCATTACTACACCGTTGCCTCAAAACCACGTGCTAACAAGAGCAACTAGTCTTGCAAAACCCTCTTATAGTGCTGAGGCCATTGGGACGCCGAGAGGGGAGAGGATGACTATCTATGGAAGATTACTACTACCACATCAGCTCTAGATTATTAAATATGGTTTTCTGTGGGCGAGCAGATGGCGACTACTGGATTGCATATGTTCTGTATCAGAAACTAGAGCTGATGTGGTCTATCCAACACAATTTTCTGAATCAGCACCCCAAAAGACGAATCTAAATTTGACCAAAAACTGATTTGTAACCCTTTGGGTACCAATGTGTGAGTGGCCCCTGGTCCAAGTGGTCCCTGGTCAAAAAAAGGTTGGGACCCACTGCATTAGTGTGTTGGCTGCAGTATGATGGTACAGTATGTCGCACAAACATAACGAGAAACATGAGTCTCTGTGAAATAAGTAATAAATTATATATCTATTAAAAATATAAAGTTTTTCATGAGCCGCTGAACTTGCAGACCGAAAGGTGGGTGGTTCGAATCCAGGGAGTGGGTTGAGCTCCTGCTGTTAGCCTCAGCTTCTGCCAACCTAGCAGTTGGAAAACATGCAAATGTGAGTAGATCCATAGGTACTGCTTCTGCGGGAAGGTAACAGCGCTCGATGCAGTCACACCACATGACCTTGGAGGTGTTTACGGACAACACTGGCTCTTCGGCTTAGAATGGAGATGAGCATCACCACCCAGAGTTGGACACAACTAGATTTAATGTTAGGGGAAACCTTTTTCCTTTACTATCTTATTTTTGCAATTCATGTATGTGTCTGTATCTCTTATTAGGGGTTGGTTTCATCTCTGGTTTGCTAGTAAAACCGAATGGCTATGTCGCAAATTGATGCATGACTAAAAAGTGTGACACCAACATGACAAGTTTGGAAGACTCTGCTCTAAGGACAGACACATTTCAGATGGCTTAGACTATATATCCCTAAACAGTTCCAGTCCAGCTTCCCTGTCTGAATGTATCTCCCTTTATGATCCGGTACGACTATTAAGATCTTCTGGGGAGGCCTTGCTCTCGGTCCTGCTCTCATCGCAGATGCGGTTAATGAGGACAAGAGACACAGCCTTCTTGGTGGTGGACCCTCGGCTGTGGAACTCCCTCCCCAGTGACATCAGAACAGCCCCCTTACTTTTAAGCTTCAGGAAGAATCTGGCTATTTAAGCAAGGCTTTGAGGATTAATATGACCCATAAGTATGATGAGAGAAAGGCAAAGCAATTAGTTCAATGTTTACAAAGCTCAGTTGCTGCTAGACTTTTGATATGTTTGAATTGTTTTAAAGACTATTTTAATTGATATTTATAGTAGGTGTAATAGTGGGTTAAAGCACTGAACTTGCTGATTGAAAGATCGTAGGTTCGAATCCAGGGAGTGGTGTGAGCTCCTGCTGTTAGACCCAGCTTCTTCGAACCTAGTAGTTTGAAAACATGCAAATGTGAGATCAATAGGCACCGCTCCGGCAGGAAGGTAACAGTGCTCCATGCAGTCATGCCAGCCACATGACCTTAGAGGTGACTATGGACAATGCTGGCTCTTGGGCTTAGAAATGGAGATGAGCACCAACCCCCATAGTCGGACACGACTGGACTTAATGTCAAGGAAAAACATTTACCTTTAGGTTTTTTACAGTTCTATAATATTGTGTTTTATTAATATTGTTATTGTCTGAATCTGGCATTGAATTATTGCCATAGTTTGTAAGCCGCCCTGAGTTCCCCTTCGAGGGTGAGAAGGGCGGGGTATGAGTACAGTAAATCATTAAATAATAGTCTCTCTAAGGAGGAAAATAAATTATTTTGTCTCTCAGAACATGTATTTAAATAGGTGGCAAACTTGAGCCCTCCAGGTGTTTTGGACTTCAACTCCCACAATTCCTAACAGCCGGTAGGCTGTTAGGAATTGTGGGAGTTGAAGTCCAAAACACCTGGAGGGCCAAGTTTGCCCATGCCCGATTTAAAAGATAGATGGATGTGTTGAAGGGAGTTATTTAGAGATAGGCTCCTGCCCTATAGGAACGTGACCCATGCCCTCACGCAACCCAAAGAGACAAAATACTTTGGCTTTTAAATATTCAACATTTTTATTAAAAGATTTCTCACCCCATCCCGAAATCTACCCCACTGGTAGCTCCTGGGAGAGCAAACCAATTCCATCTTTGTGTTCTTATTCCGTTTTATTTTGCTCCCCAATCCCAGTAAGACTCAAGCTTCCCTGCCCCATCGTGGTGGTGGTGGTGGTTGTATTGTTTTTTTTAAAAAAGTGTTTTTTTATTTTCTAATACATTCCATAGGACACATATGTCTAAGTTTCCCCCAAACATTTTTTCTTCATATATAAAAAAAGACATACACACATACATACACACACTCACATTAGTTTTTAATCACCCACACATAGGGAGACAGGAAGAAAAAAAAAGAGAAAGAGAGAAGGGAAGGAGGGAAGAGAAGGAAAGCACCAAAAAAAGAAAGAAAGGAAGCAGGGAAGGAAGACAGGAAGAGGTAAACTGTACACAGGGGAAGTTATGGCACCAAAAAACAGAAAAAGGATTCTCTTTTTTTTTAAGAAACGAAAGGATTAATTATTATAATACATCAAGCCCCTCTGGCCCCGTCCCTCCCCATGCCCCCATTTCCCAATCCCAGGCAGGCAGAAAAATCACTAACTGAACATCTTGAAGTAACAAAAGGGAAAAAAAGAAATCCCATTCTCATCCCTTCCCTCCCACTTGCTACTGGTTGGAAATGGTGGCCTTGTTTAGTAAAGTTTTATGAACGGTGGGAAAGGGTTCTAGAAGTCAGGTTGGCCCAGGACTTTGAGAACGTCCCAGATTGAAAGCACATTTGGGTGGGTACAGAGGGGTTATTTGGTGGGCAAAGAAGGGTTTGTGATGATAAGACACGGGGCCCAGGGTTTCAAAGTTCCCCACATCAAGAAGGAAACTCCTGTATCTCATTCCTAGAAACCAAAGGATTTTCAAAACGAACACTTCCCTAAACCAGAGGGAAAGAGCTGCTTCAAAATCTTGTTCCAACTGAGATTTTACTGGGTTGTTGTGCGTTTTTTGGGCTGTATGGCCATGTTCCAGAAGTATTCTCTCCTGATGTTTCGTCTGCATCTATGGCAGGTGAACTCAGAGGTTGTGAGGTCTTCTTGGTATGGGGGGCTCACAACCTCTGAAGATGCCGGCCATAGATGCAGGTAAAACGTTAGAAGAGAATGCCATGTTCCAGAAGGATTTTCTCCTGATGTTTTGCCTGCATCTATGGCAGGCATCCTCACAACCTCTGAAGATGCCTGCTATAGATACAGGCAAAATGTCAGAAGAGAATGCCATGTTCCAGAAGCACTCTCTCCTGACATTTCATCTGCATCTATGGCAAGAATCCTCAGAGGTTGTAAGGTCTTCTTGGTGTGGGGGCCTCATAACCTCTGAGGATGCCTGCCATAGATGCAGGCGAAACATCAGGAGAGAATGCTTCTGGAACATGGCCATAGAGCACGGAAAATGGACTCAACCCAGTAATTCTGGCCACGATAGCCTTCGACAACACATTGAGATTTAACTCTTTGTAAAAATGGTCTAGCTCCATGTTGGCAAACATGTTTTTTCCCCTTAGCTCACATTCAACTCTCCCTTTGCTTTGTGCATCACTTGGGACCATTCCCAAGCAGAATACTATATATCCCATAAAGCAACCATTCCCTGCCCACTAGGAGAAATCTGCAAAGAGGGATTTTTTAAATCCCACTCCCATTTATCTTTAGGATCACAAAACTATTTCCCCACTTCCTTCCCCAAAGAAAGGATTGCTTCATTCTTCCTTGAATAACTTGAATTTCTTTTGCACGGCTCATATACATTTTGTCCTTTCCTGATTGATCGCAGGCCTAATTCAGACAAACAAGCAGGTGGAAACTAGAGCTGTTCTTATACTGTTCAACTCTGGACAACAGGTCAGAGAGACAACAGCTTCCCTACAGGAAAACCATGAACACATATTGCACGCGGGAGGCAGACAGATAAAGATCTTGCTTCTCTGCCCTCCCGCTTTTCTTTGTACAGGGCACTATTTAAAGATCCAGTTATATTATCATCCAGCTGAAACTCAAAATAAAAACAGTCCAGTAACAGCTTTAGTATCTCATCTGCTATTGGATATCAACATGGCAATCCTCCTGATAGGGTGGAAGAATGGTCACGCTATGACCATGAAAGGAAAACAAATATTGGAGGGACATCTTCTCAGAACAGGGCTTTTTAGAAGTGTTTTCAATATGATATTTCTCCCCAATTTTAAATCCCTGTCCACAGGGTCCCAACTCTGAATGGGCATACACCAGTGCTTCTTAATCCTACCTAGAACATTTTTGGAAGAAGCCCAATTTTTGTTTATATATGCTACAGTAGCCTTCCCTAACAAGATGTCCTTCAGATTTCTGCTCCTCTCATTATCCTCACCCAGCAGAGTAATGGGGCATGTTGGCTGAGCATGATGGGAGTTATAATCCAATACATCTGAAAGGCATCACATTTGGGCAATACTGTGCCAGTTTCAAAATCTCCTGCTGGAGAAGAAACGGAATACAAAATTATCTTCACTTGCAGAGTTGCCTATTTATCGTTCATTCGATGACACAAGAAATTAGTGCACATAACGTTCAAAATGTTTTCTACTGGCTGGTGGCATCATCTCAGTCTGACCCACATAAGATCTGGGGGGAACTAAGAGGAGGGCTTGTTTTCCATCAGGAAAATTGTTCAATCTTTTTGACTAGAGAAAATTATTTTAGCAAATGCAAAAGGAGAAGGGCAACCAGACCTCTAAAAATCCAATTCCTTATTTTGACAAGTTGACCCTGTTCCCAAACCCTGGGTATCCAGCCTTGGGGTTTGATCATATTGGGTGTTTTGCAATGTTCTTGGGGTAGGGAAGAAAAATGGGAGAAAATATGGGAAAGAGAAAGCATAGGGAAAAGTGGGGTGAAGAAGGGTCTTCTCCATAATTATTTCCTAATGCAAAATATGTTCTTCACTCTGCTGGCCAACTGATCTCTTGCATGCAACTATGAACCCGGGGCTCCAGATCTGGGTAAACTAAACCTCTCCAGTAAGGTGTATATCAGCCACGTGGAGAAGAAGAGCCGTAGCCTGGAGGCAAATCTGAAAGGGGCCAAAGAGTTCTAGGAGAAGGCTGCAAGGAGAAAACCAGGCTCAACAGAGAAGAAGGAATTGATATTTTGGAGACTTCAGACTGTGGTCAGGAAACTAAATTTTAATGCTAAGCACGGGGAAAGGACTATTGTTCAAAGTCCATCTGAATTACAAGACTGGTGAGGTGGATTCCCTACCCGTCATCCCCAGAGAAGGAGGGAGATGTAGTTTTCATGATGAAAAGATACCTGGGATTGCATGGACTTCAGTCCATGTCACCAAACAGACAAATGGGCAGGTGGGTTGAGGGCACTACTGAAAGTCTACATTCTGGCTCATGACAGGAATGTGAGGACTGTTTTAGGGCCATCTTTCTCCCCGGTCCCTTCTGTTCCCAGCCACGTGGGACCAAGATGGTGCCAAGGTAAGTCCTGAGAGCTGGAGCAAGCCACTCTCTGACAAATGGGGCAAAGGCCGGCAAGAGCCTAGAGCATCTTGTGATGTACACCTCCCCCGCCATCCAACATACAGTAAAGTTAAGGAAGGTTTCTGGTGAGAATGGTCCAGAAGCAGATTTGAGTTCTGTTGTCTGTAGGGCATTGGGCAGGATCAAAAAGTCAACATCTGCACCCAAGAAAGGAGGGAAAGTTCTTCACTGTCAATCTGATAGTTCTACGCATGCACAGATTGACCGCCACCACCGGCAATCCAGGGTCCTCTCCAAATCCAGGCCCACTAATTTTAATTCCTCTCACTACTTCAGCTGATTTAAGGAATAATGATGCAAGAGAAAGATAACAAACAGGTTTTCTGACTGCGGCAGTTCTGTTCAAAGCCCCCAGCGGGCAAACTATAGGGGCACAATCAAGAACTGTGAATCTGTTCCAATGTAGGATCTCCCCCCTCCCCATCCCCGCCCTCTCTTTTTCTCTTACCAGGTGTGGGATTGGGACTATTTTCATTCCCACCCTGCAGAGATTAATTTAGTCTCCATTGCTGGGCACTGTTCTATGTCTCTCTCCATCTACAGATTGCAGCAACGCTGGGGGAGTGACCGACAACAGCCAGGGATGCAAGGACTGATGGCCCACGTCATGTCCGCAGCTTCGGTGTCTCCATCCGTTTGGCGGGGGATAGGAAACCACGATCTGAGGAGGCGCCAGGCGTGCTCCAGAGGGCAAGAATTCAACCTCCCCAATCTCACAGTCCAGTCTTCTGCATCTCTGTGCTTGCGAGGTGGTGGCAACTCAAAGGCTCCCGGCGATGGCTGAGGAGCCTTCCACTGGGGTTCGGTTTCACAGCATCTCCCCCATCCCCCCTTTTAAAAATCTTGCTGAGCCCTGGCAAACATGCCCCACTTCCCACCCCTTTCCAACAGCCAATCCCCTGTCTCCTTCTGGAAAAAGTCTCCCTGTCCTCGCCCAAACGCCTCACGAATAGGAAAAGTGCGACCCATTGAGGATGTGAGAGGTGACACTGGCCGAGCGGCTGATGCCCTGGTCCGACTGGCCGCCCGAAGCCGTGCGCCGCAGCGGCTGTGGGCTGTTCCTCAGCATGACCACGTTGGAGCGGCCGCCGGGGGCTGAGGAGGAAGAGGAGGAGGAGGAGGAAGGAGAAGAAGAAGGAGGGTGGAGCCAGGCTGAAGGGGGCGGGGCCAGCATGGGGGGCTGTCTCCATGCGTGAGGAGCGCCGGCTGTGTTCTGGACGCCGTGGCTCCAATGGGAGCCACTGCGGGGAACAGGGCGGGAGGGCCAGGGTTGAGGGGGGGCAGTATAGCCTTGGTTGAAGGCTTCAGCTGGAATGCCTGTGAGTGCCATGTTGCTGAATCCCAGGCGCATGCTCTCCGAGTCAAAGGCCTCGATCTCCCGGGCTTGCCGCTCCAAGAGGCTCCGGATGCGGTCGGAACGCTCATTCTGCAAGGCCAGCATCTCCTCCTCAATCTAGAGATCAACAAAGGAAAAGATGCAAGAGATGGCAGACAGAACATAGGAGCAGGAACCTGCAATAGCAGAAGTTAGCTTTGAGGAGGGCAAAATGGGTGTTCTCAAAATAAATTTTTGCCTTCCCTATGGAATTTTCCTTTTGTCCCTAAATGTTTAATAAACTTGAATAATAATACTTTATTTATACCCTGCCACCATCTCCCAGAGGGACTTGGGACGGCTTACAAAGCACTCAAAGATGCAAACACATAAAATACAAAAATTGCAAAAACAATAGCATAAAGCAATAACAGCCAACATAAATATCTCACTTCACAAACCCCCCTGGTTAAAATCAGTAAAATACAGCAATAGCTGCAGGTATAAAATAACAATAATCAATCTCAGTAATGTAAATTGCTTGGTAAAATCTATGGGTCCTCACATATATTCATTAAAGGAATCCAAATATGGTCGAAGGCTTGTTGAAATATCTAGCATTACATGAACGTAAAAATTCACCAGAGCATTTAGAAATAAAGTTTAGGCATCCAAAGAAAAGGGCCAGGCCAATTTACCAAGGGAGTGTGTGTGATCACAGCAAAGGTAAGAGTAAATCTATTTGGAAATAATTTTCAATTTCACTCTTTGGTATTCTAAATTTGGGGACTGAATTAAAATGTCATTTCTGGGGAGGGGCAGAATCTATATGGCAGGCATGCTCCCAGAAGCCCTAGCTAGATTGTTCAATGGTCTGGAATTCTAGAAGTTGGGAGACCTAAACAGTTGAAGGGCTGCAGGTTGTCTTCTATATGGGAACACAATTCTTTCCCTTCTTTCCCTTTATCTGTTGTTATACCCTGAATGCAAATCCATTTATTTTAGTGGTTCCCTCCCTCCGCTCTGAACAGGAACAAGACATTAAGGAAAAGGATGGATTAATTGCACACATTTGAAAAAGGTGGGGAAGATACTCTCCCAAGCCCTGGTGCAAGAGCCGTGATCTCTGAGGACAAACCAGGAGATGCAGGCACCTACCCTTTGCTCTAGCAGTGCCCGGCGGATGGATACCCGCTGCTCAAGCTCCTTAATCTCCCGTTCATGTTGCGCTTCTGTGTGGATCTTGATTTTGCTCTGATAGGCATTCAGCAGCTCCAGCTCCTGTTGCAGCTGCATCCGGAGGACCTGGTACTCTGCCTCTTGTGTCTCATCCAACCGCAGCTAAGAAGGGACAAGCGAAGAGATGAGGAAAGAAGATAGCACTGCAGGGGTGAAGCTGAAGAGAGGGGGCAGGCATGGTTTACCTCCTGCTGCTGTACAGACAACAGGTCTGCAGCCCATTCCCATAAGTGTTGGACTAAACTTCCAAAATCCTGACATAGCAGACGGGGATGCTCCCCTTGGCAGTCTTGGGAAGGTGGGTCTCCTTCAGCCTCAGAAAATAATTTACAGTGACCAACATCAGACAGAAGTTATGAGACTAATAAAGAAATAAATCTATACCCCATTTTGAAGGCATTTATGTCATGAAGGGTGCATCCAAGCAACCATGTCCAGAACTTAGAAAATTTGCTTTTCCATATGGATTTTCAGAGGCAACCTGCTGTAACTTTCTAAGGCTAATTCTGCGCAGGACAGCCTGCAAAATTAGAACCAGTTTCTCTGATAAACACTGACTTGTCAACCAGAATGGGGGAATGGGAAAACAGGAGTAGGATTTTTAATTTTTGCAGACTGGATTTCAGCGCAAGGGTTGGAAAGGCTCTTCTGCCTGGGAACATGGGCCAATCCCCCCTCCTCCACCCTCTAAGGCCAGGGTGGTGTGGGGTACCTACGGCCTGGGTGGAGAGCATTTCATTGATGCTGTGGTCGTACTGCTCGGCGAGGATGGCCAGCTTGCGCGTCTGCTCATCCTTCAGGCGTTTGAGGATCCCTTTGTGCTCGCTCTTCGGGGTGGTCTCCAAGAGGTGGTTGCGGAGGGCCTTGTACTGCCGCGTCTGGATCTTGCAGGTGTCCTGGAACTGCTTTTTGATTTGCAGTTCCTTGGACTGGGATAAGCGAGAGAAGGGAGAAGGACAAAGGAGGAGGCCAAGAAAAAGCAAAAAATAAGATAGCCCAAGCCAAAGGAGGAAGGAAGGCCAGCGAACAAAGGAAGAAAGTACCAAAAGGAAGTAAGAGGAAGAAGAGAAAGGGAAAGAGAGAGGAGAGAGAGAGAGAGAGAGACAGATCATGTGTTAGACAAACAACTCCCACCAGCTGGGGTTTGGTGGGGACAGCCTGCAGTTTTATTATTGTTCTACCGAACGTTGCTTACAAGGAGAAGAATTCTCGCAATACTCAAAGGATGTCGCCTTGAGGTCCAAGAAGGGACATAGAGTTGTTCAGGGTGATCAAATTGTGGTCCTCCAGATATTGGATTTCAACTCCAACCATTCCTACTAGGCAGAACAGCTAATAGTGAGGAAGGCTGAGAGGATTGGCTATCCAATATCATCTGGAGGGCTACGTTCTTCATGGCAAAGCCCAATTCATCTTTAGGAGGACCCATATTCACAACACTTCCAGTTAAGAGCATGTAACCTGTATTTTTCCAGCAGCTTTTGCTTACATCTTCTATCAGCCCACCCAGTGTTGTGAATGATCAGGGTTGGAGGAAATTGGTAGTTGAAATCATATAGCGGGACTGGGAAAGAGCTCTCCATGTCTCAAACCCTGGAAAGCCATTGAGAGTCAAGAAGAAATATTATTAGGTCAGATTAATTTTGCATAAGAGTGTTCTCTGTTTTCCATCATGGAAGAACAGTAGGAGATAAATGTTTTTGTATGAAAATTACCATGCAGTTCTGCCAGCAACTAGTTTTTCTGAATATGACTAAATTTTGAATGGTTCAGGGGTTAAGAAAACAGCTGAAAGAGCTGGGTAAATGTGCTTTAAATGAGTAAACAAACATGGCTTCCACCACTCTTCTAGCATAAGAATGTCTATCTCTCTTCCCCGGCGGTTCTCCTGGGGAACAGTAGCAATGCTGCTCAGGTCCATTCTGTAAGAGGGCCTTCGGGGAATGACTTCTGCCCACAAATCAAAAAGGAAGAGGAGAACTCTCAAGCAGAGCCTTTGCTGTTTTTACTCAGGGGAGGGTTAAATAGCGTATATTGTTCTTGAGAGCTAATCTTGGGTTGCCAATGGTTTTTTTTTTTTTTAAAAAAACCCAAACTCATCTTGTAAATGAAAGTTACTAGGAAATTTAGATATTTCATTCGAAAACTTGCCAATGTGAGTAGATCAATAGGTATTGCTTCTGCGGGAAGGTAACGGTGCTCTAATGCAGTCATGCTGGCCACATGACCTTGGAGGCATCTACTGATAACGCTGGCTATTCAGCTTAGAAATGGAGATGAGCACCACTGCCCAGAGTCAGACATAGTTATATTTAATGTCAGGGGAAACCTTTACCTTATATATGATGGAGTGAATGACGTGTATATTTCTAGAGATGGAAATGAGAACATAGAACAGAATGAACAACATGGCTATGGCTTTACCAAAAGGTGGAGAAATAACTTTGAGATAAACATGTATGTGTGTTAACCTCTACTAAAAACATATAACGCCTGATATTTTCGATACTGTTCTGTTATAGACAATACCCATATGTTTCAACAACATTTCACCCTCCATGATGCTGGACATGGAGCAACACATATGCTCTTCACTTAAAATTCTCTCTAGGTCTGCCTTCTGTTAATGGGTACCTACATTCAGTTCCATGTGGTGGTTTTTAAAGGTTTTCCCTCTGATGGCGTTTTTGTAACTCAAGGGAAGGCAAAGTAGAACCCTTTGGATGCTGTTGGACTGCAATTAGTCCTAGCTTGTATAGTCCATGGTGAGGAACTACATTCCAATAACATCCAAGGGGTTATACATAGCTGAACTCCTGGTTTATTTAAAATAGCACTCAAAAAGCACATCAGAAAGGAGGGTGTGGGGAGTGGAGGAAAGTGTTGGATGCTCCCAATCTATGAGTATGTCAGACCAACATCATTAGCAATAATAAAGACTATCCTACCAAATAACTAAACTCAGTTTCTCTCTCTGGATCATCTCATGGCAAGATTATTGAAAGCTGTGACCAGACAGTGGAAAGACCAAAGCCAGAGCTTGGGTTAGTTGCTTTCTGTGACTAAATTTACAAGGATCTCCAAGCCACTTTGATTTGGGAATTATGCTAGTGCTGGACATCTGGAAGTAGTGGCCTGAAAAATAATTTTGCAAATTCTTGTCTTCCAAAAAAAAAAAAAAAAGAAAGAAAGAAAGAAAGAAAGACCCTCACCTTTTTGCCAGAAGTAGACATGGGAGTGGAGGAGGGTAGGTGAACCTGGTCTTTGGAAGGGAGAGAGTACCTGGCTCCACCACCATTGGACTGTCCATGTTGGAGAAGTCCATGAAGGGCATGTGAAAATGACTGCCCAGAAGGGAGCTTCCCAAAGTGAGGCAACTATCTATTAGAAGAACAATTTGGGATCATTCATGGAGAACATATCCCTTTTTGTTTCTCTCATGGATGGCCTCAGAAGACTTAGGAAGTCTGGAGCAGGGGACATTTGGCAGAAAAAGTGGCAGAGATCAACTTGGGCTGGTGATTAGTACAAAACCTCTTATTTTTGCTTGTAAGCCATGTGTAGAATTATTTTGTGTAGATCACAGTTAAATGGAAATGGAGCATCCAGGAACATGAGAAACAAATCCCACCCTACACACATGGGCAAACTTGGGCTGTCCAGGTGTTTTGGACTCCCACAATTCCTAATAGCTTCAGGCTCTTTCCTTTCCCCCTCAGCCGCTTAAGAGGCTGTGGGTTCGCCCATGCCTGGATTATAGACTATTTTTTAGGTTGTGTACTATGGTCTGGATAAAGAGGGAAACTGCTAGGAATCATAGTTCAATATAGCTGCCTTCATTTTGGACTCTCTTTGTGGGCATTGTCATAGAGCAGGCATGGACAAACTTGGGCCCTCTAGGTGTTTTGCCTGCTTAAGCGGATGAGGGGGGAAAAGAAGGGTCCTGAGGCTGTTAGGAATGATAGGAGTTGAAGTCCAAATCACCTGGATGACCCAAGTTTGTCCATGCCTGCTCCACTATTGGTGCGAGATATAACCTATACACAAGGACTTGAGTAAAACTCAACAACATAAGTAAGCTTTCTTGCCTGAAGTAGCCACTTCACCAAAGTAAATCTTTTCAGTAATATAATTATTACTTCTTTGTTTCCAACGTTCTTTAACCAAAAACAGAGAAGCTAGTTAAACCACCTAGAAGTCTAATTTTCCTCTTCTTGTTGTGTATTTTAATATCCTCAACCATTTCAGAGTGCACAGAATTATGAGAGTTGGGAATACTCATAGCGAGTGAGAAAATGAACTAACAGAAATAGTAAGCACAATAAATATTATAAACTTGGGGAACAAGAAGACATTCAAATTTGGGAGGGGGGGAGAAGAGGGTTTGAAAACAGACTCATAGCCCAGCTCCTAAGCTTATAGTGCCTCATTTTATTTAAAATATGAGAAAAGAACCAAATCAAATCAAACTCAAAATTCACAATACGGAGGTGATGAATTGTGGTGCAGAATTTTTTATTGATTTTGTTTTCCTTCAAAATTTCACATGCATCCACAACAGGGAAAGGGAGAAATAAATAAAACCACAGATGAACACCTCTCCCCACACAAAATTGGGAGAAATAAATTAAAAATACTTAACAGAAATTCAAAATAAAAATATGCAAGGAAGGTAAAGGGGAAAACACTGCTCAAACACACACAGGAAAATGGGAAGAAATACAAATACAATATTGAAATGAACCAAATTGAATCTGGATTAATGAAACTATGTTTGGCCGTAAAAAAGGGTTAGAGGAATGGTCAAAATAACAAACAAAACTGGAATAAATAAAAAAACCACAAATGAACCAAAAAAGGGAGAAGTACAAAATCTAGCACTCAATGTAAATACGGGACAAATGAAGAACAGATAAAAGTAGAATTTTTAAAAACTCAAGACATAATTAAAAATGATAAAAATGTAATATTAACAGATACAATTTAAGAATGGATCACCAATTATTCAAATGGTTGAAAACATGGTCAGCCTTCACCTGCTATAAAAGTGGTAAGAAGGAATGTGAAAAATTTTACCTGAGGAAATGTACTTGAAATACTTCTGAAGGAAATCCAATTTACTCTCATATTTACTCTCAGAATGAATCCACTTCATTCTGCCCCCTGCAGCATTCTGGTATTTGTAGTTTAGGGAGGAGCTTCACTAAACTACAAACCCCAAAATTCTGAAGAGGCAGAAACTGGGTTTAAAGTGGATTCATTCTCTAGTGTGATGAAGTAGAGAGCCAATCATTCTGTGTGTAGCAAATACAACCAAGGTCCAATAATTTGTATAAAAACAAAATGTTTGGCCATTTTTGTGGATCTGTGGCAGCATTCATCACAGAAACGGGTGAGTTTGTTTCCTAAAATATGATTTTAGAAAGAGACTAGCAGCAAAGTTACTGAAATGAATTGTATCAGGAATCTGAGACCGAACCCAACCTGGTTCTTTCCAGAAATGGTGGGCTGTAGTCTAATATACCTGGACTAGTGGACACTGCCATAGTGTTTTGGTGCTTTCCGGTTAGAGGTAAAAAAGGCAAGGCAAGGCAATGATTTCCAAGGGCATCATTATCAGGGGAGATTTATGGGAACTTGTGTTACATATAACTCTTCAGCATTGCTGCTTTGGTAAGAACTGCTACCATCCGATCTAGATGCTACTGGGGCACCCAGCACAAAGATGGCTGCTTTGCTTAAGCCAGAAATGTCTGGAGACAGATCCTGGAGGAGCCAAACTGTTTCAGTAAAGCTCACTAAAGTAGCTCTCAGGTCTATGTAGTGGAAGAGATGTAAGAATGGGGAAGGTGAAAGTGGCTATACAAGTATAAACCCCAAGCGGTGGGGCACCCAGATTCTAGAGGTAGAAAAGGAAAGATCCTGTTGAGTCCCTGGCAAAAGGAGGAATCCAAGGCATCTCAGCTCCTCCAGTGGTTTCTATATTTTAGTAGTTCCCAACCTGTGGTCCCCAGATATTTTTGGCCTTCAACTCCCAGAAATCCTAACAGCTGGTAAACTGGCTGGGATTTCTGGGAGTTGTAGGCCAAAACACCTGGGGACCCACAGGTTGAGAACCACTGTTATATTTCACTGAGTAGCACAAAAGCAGAGGTGATTAAATTTCTACATATGGGGAAATTTAAAAGATCAGATCCTCCATTAGCAAAACCCACAGCTTTTTCAACACTGTGGGAGGTATTAAATGTCAAACCATCTTAGGTTTCTGTATAATGTTACAAAAATATGCATGTGTCCATATTTATATAAACAGAAATTAAGGTATCAAACTGTAAAATTCAACTGCTACTGGCCCAAAACAGTTTCAAAGGGCAAGAATGTGGTTTTCCATTATTATCAGTCATTTTGGGGGGCGGGGGGCGGGGCGGAGACTACCTAACGGTTTTTTCCTGTAGATTTCTCCCATTTTTGGTTGGATTGTATTTTTAAAAAATAAAGATCTCACATGAGCTCTCCCTTTCCCGCCCCACAAAAACTGTTTTATATAAAGGTTACCAAGCCTCAGTCCTACATACACACAAAAGTATATATACATTCAAGTCAAAACAAACAAAAAAAGTGAAATGAAGGGGGATGTTACAAATAGGGTGGGAAATGATAAATATATATAAATTTGTGGAAAATATATATATATTTGAACGGCGAAAGAATCACCTAAAATTGGAAAGCCCTGAGGAGCTGGGAGGAGTCTGCTTTCTTAAAATACGTGCACCCTTTGAATTTCTTCAGCTTCCATGTCTGGTCAAAAGAGAGTGGAAACTTTTCCAGAACAGAAACAGATCTTGGAAAAGGTACTTTCTAGGGCTACATCTCCCAGAATTCACCAGCAGCCATAACCACAGGCCAATCTTTTTAGAGGAATTAAAGGAATAATAGCCCCAAAAGTATTATCTCAAAGCTCTAGACACATTCCATTCATATTAATACTCTATGTCCCAACACCATCCAACCTTTTATTGGCCTTGTGCTGTCAAAACTCGGATCACTCGGATCGCCTCCTTGTGCAAGGTATATTTCAACAGAGCAACTGTGCTCAGATGTTTGAAAGGAGGCTACTGGAGAAAGTTTCTACAAGCCTGCAGCTCTTATTATCAAACTATTCTTTTCTTTGAGGTGTGTTGATTCAGGGCCTACTAGGTTCAAACCTACAAATGCATTAACACACATACATCTCACATCTCAGTTTTAAAGGGTTTCAGATTCACCCACATCCCCAAATTCTCTCTTTCCCCAGCCAGCCCACATAGGAACAATTAATTTTAGCCCACCCAAACTGCCAGCTCAAAAGGGCGTTAGATGATTCTTTCCTCGTCGGGATAATGAACACACAGCAACGCCAAAATGTGAACAAAGAGGGTGCTGGCTCAAACTCATGGTTCCCCCTCCCCATGTTGAGACTTCTTTCATTCAGCAGACCCTGCTTGATTCCCCTGGCATTAAGACATTAACCTATCTCCCTCTATGGCAATACTACACAAAGGAAGGAACGAAGTAGTTTTCACTGTCAATACTGCAAATGGTTTTGCCTCTTCTATCAGAATTGCAGAGATTGGCCAACTTCCCAGAATTCTGTGTGATAAACTAAGGACCATGGCATCCAAGACACACCAGAATTACGTCTCTTTCAGAGGAGGCTTGGTCAAGGCTCATTATCTCCAGGGCTTCTTGGAAGGCTGGGTGGCCTGCCCACGACTTCGCCGACTCAAACGTCCTGCGGAGCTCATGGAATGACCTCTTGGTCTGGCTGTGCGGCTCAATAGGCGGGGGATGCGGCTAGGCTTTTCCTCCCGCAGGACATGCAGCCCCTTGAGGCAGCGCAGAGCGGAAGGTGGCAACTGGGCACAAATCACCTCGGTAAGGAGTTTGTTGAGGCTGCAAATTGGCTTGGCAAGGAGGGCTATGACCCTGTGGTGCCAGGGGAGTGGTGGCTGCCGCATTTGTGACAGCACCGGGATACGGCTACGGAAGCCGCCTTTGTTAGTTTTGGGAAAGAGGCGGAAGAGACCTCGCTCGCTAACCATGCCCAGGCGCTGCAAGATGCGGAAAGCTGGGCGCGGGAGACGAAGGAGGAGCAACAGCCAAAAACGGCGGGCACGCCGGGGGAATCCCCTCAGGCTATGTCTTGCGATTGCCCCAAAGAGATATAGGGGCAAGAAAAGCCAAGGAGATGCTAAAAGGTAGGATGCCAGGAGGATGACTGGCACATACAAGCGGCCCCTGCTGGCACTCAGGCCCACTACACCCACTGCCCCTGCCATCTTGGCCAACAGTAGAAAGGAGGAACCAGAGAGGAGAAAAACTGAGTGCAACAGGGTGTATGTCACCCCTAAGCCCACCAGCCCACCCTCAAGGGCCAGGAGGATATCTTGAAGCCCTCCACCCTGGGCCCAAAGAGCAGCCAGGAGCAGTAGGAGAGTTGGGGCAGAGGGATAGGCAGAGACCAGCAATGCCAAAGCGACACACAGCGCATGAGGCAAAATGGCTGCTACTGGAGCTGGGACAGGGTGGGCTTTGCTACTGGCCAGGTGATTATAGCTGTCTTCAGGGGCTGGGCAGCCATCACCTGGGCCTCGCTGGGCCCCTTCCTCTATAATAGGTGGTAAAGAGTGGGGGTATAAATCCTCTTCATATCTAAATGGTTCCAGCTTATCAGCTTCTTGCCCATCAGGTTCAGCAACACCTGGATATCTCCGGATGGGTAACAAAACTCTAGAACCTTCTCTGTAATGATCCACTCCTTCAAGAAACTTCTGGTTTAATTCTAAACCTGCTGTTCCCTCTTGCTCTTTCAAGAGTGATCCACTGAAGTCTAGAACCTGTGCTTCTTCACAGACTCTACTCTCCTTCCCTTCAAGCCCAAGGCATCTCTGTTCGAGAGCTGTAGCTTCCTGTCCATCTGGAATGACATCAGTTAAGCGCTGCCAAACATAATCTATATCTCCAGAACTCCTCAGTTCAGACACCAAAGCCTCTAAGCCCTGCTCACCCAGATCCAGAGTTCTCTTTTGTGAAAAGTCCTTCACAAGAGCCCTCAGAGACAGATTCTGATCTAGATCATCTTTCTCCTCCTGACTGTACTCTAGAACCATATGTCCATGGCAGTCTAGCTCAGGATTCAGAATTGCCTTGGCCTGGATGCACTTCTCCAGGTCTGGACATTTTATTTCTGAGTCAACAATGTTAGTATCATCCTGAACTGGTTCAAAGGTGTCTCTGAAATGTTCGTAATGCTCTAGATCATCACAACAAAGATTGCCTGACTCCAGAACAGCCAAATCTGACCTTTCTAGGCCAAGGTGACCAACATGTGCACATCCTGCATCATCCACCAGATGCTTGAGAACCCCAGCCACACAGTCACAAGGACCAGGTCCACCCAACTGGTCCTGTACAGACTCCAGAACTCCAGGCTCACATTTGTCCATTTCCAGAACCCCCGAATGCCCCAGAAACCCTTCATCGTGCCCTTCTGGGCAACACTGGCAGCAAGGCGAGGTGTAGGTAGCACCTACTTTGAGGCTCTTAGGCTGTTGCCGGACCTCCATGGCGTGTTTCTGGCGCAGCTCCTGCTCGCGACGCTTGTTGTACTCCAGCTGGTTTGAAAGCTCAGTTTGGTGCTGTAGGCGGGTGAGCTCTGTGCGGGTGCGCTGGACGGTGTGCAAGTGCCGGAACTCCAGCTCCTGGGTGGACTCATGCTGGCGCAGCAGCATAGCGCACTCAAGATCCTTCTGAGTCTGTTTTTTGTTCAACTCCTGGGAGATTTTTTAAAAAAAAGAAATGGTGTCAAAACTTACCTTGATACTACTGTCTGCAGTATCAAAGTTCTTAAAACACTTGGCGTCCCTTATTAAGAAGTGGGAGTACTAGAGAATATAAAGATTGTGTTTTTGGACTGCAATCTCACCAGGAAAATTTAAATCTAATTTCGTCCTATTCTGCTAAGAATGGTGATACTCTTGCTAGTGTATCTTGTCAACAGTTACTCTTTTTCAATCTTTGTATGTATGTATGTATTCTATTTGTATCCCGGCCTTTCTCTACCCAAAAGGGGACTCAAGGCGGGTTTACATATGGCAACAATTCAATGCCTTTGGACCACAAACAATTAGAATACACTTAAGTTAAAATTAAAATTAAATGCACATTAAAACATATAAAACACTGCAATCACACCATCCTCAATCATAATCTGGGGCCATTCCAAAGATCAATTGCACACATTTCAAGGCTATTATTGCATTATAGATTAATCTCCAAAGACTTGACCCCAGAGTCAGGTTTTCATTTTCCTTCTGAAGGCCAGGATGGAGGGAGCTGCTCTAATATCACTGGGGAGAGAGTTCCACTCCTGAGGGGCAACCTCTGAGAAGACCCTATCTCTAGATCCCACCAGGCACGCCTGTGATGGAGGCAGGATAGAGAGCAGGGCCTCCCCATAAGATCTTAATCTCCACGATGGTTCGTAGAAGGAGATACGTTCAGACAGGTAAGATGGACCAGAACCATTTAGGGCTTTATAAGCTAAAGCCAGCACTTTGAATTGTGCTTGGTAGCAGACTGGCAGCCAGTAGAGCTGACGTAATAAGGGGGTTGTATGCTCCCTGTACACCGCTCTGGTGATCAACCTGGTTGCTGTTCGATGGACTATTTGAAGCTTCTGAACAGTCCTCAAAGGCAACCCCACATAGAGCACATTGCAGTAATCTATTCGGGATGTAACCAGAGCATGGATTACCATGGCCAAGTCTGATTTCCCAAGGTATGGGCACAACTGGCACACTAAAATGCTCCCCTGGCCACTGTCAAAACCTGGGGCTCCAGGCTTAGTGATGAGTCTAGGAGAACTCCCATGTTGCAAACCTGAGTCTTCGGGGGACTGTGACCCCGTCCAACACAGGCTGTAATCCTATATTCTTTTCGGCCTTTCAAGTGACCAGGAGTGCCGCTGTCTTGTCTGGATTCAATTTCAATTTGTTTGTCCTCATCCAGACTGTCACAGCTGCCAAGCACCAGTTCAGGACCTGAACAGCCTTAGTAGCAGGGGGAAAGGAATCATAGAGTTGGACACCATCTGCATACAGATGTCATTTAACTCCAAAACTCCGGATGATCTCTCCCAGTGGCTTTATGTAGATGTTCAACAACATGGGGGATAGTATTGAACCCGGCAGGACCCCACAGGACAATGACAGGCATCTCCCAACAACACTTTCTGGGAGCAGCCTTTCAGTAAGGACCAGAGCCACTGTAAAACAATACCTCCAAGACTCACTACTGCAAGGCATCCCAGAAAGATGTACAGGACATGGGAATCAGGACAAGGACCAGATCCTGTACCTGGACTACTTAATACTCTCCTGTCACTAATCATCCAATAAGGCATGCAGTCAAGCTTCTGCTCATGATGTCAGTTTTCCTGGGGCTATAGATAGCCCTACCAAGAAAGAAGAGTATGTATGTGGGGGCAGTACTTCAAGTGTAGACGGATCAATATGTCCCCCACCTTAGGCCAGTCCTCCTGCTTCTCTGTCCTTAAACCCATGACCAATATTCCAATTCTCCCTCCCCACAAAAGAAAGTTCTGCTTTCTGGTGCCCACCTCACGCAGCAAGTCCTGGTCCAAATTGTGGCGTGCCAGCAGCATCTTGCGCTTGTACTGGCGGCACTGCAACTCAAAGTATTGCCGCTGACGACGCAGAAGGTTGGCCTCTTCCTCAGCCTGATAATGCTGCATGTTCTCTTTCTGCCTCAGCAGCCACTCCTGCTTCTCCCGCTTGGGTGTGCTCTGGTTCTCCTGCAGTTCCTAAGAGAAGAACCAGAATGAGATAAGAAACTGGCAGTCCAGAGGATGGGTCCAACAATCTAAGCTTTGGGTCACAGCTAATGGCCACTTGGCTCAAAAAAGAACCATTAATTAAAAGTCCCCAAATAATCTCTCACAATCTTCCTATTGTCTACTTTTCATGACCCGTTCCTTTATTTTTAAGATATTCCCATTCCTCTTACTGTCTCTGAAGATGACAAAGATCACAGATTCTCCTGAAAACCAAATCCTTACCAAATGTTTTCCACAATGTTTCTGTCCAAAGTTTATAGTCTAACTTTATTCCTCCAAATAAGTCTGCATTGATTCTATGCTTTGCTCCTCAAGTAAGTTCCTCTAAGGAGTCTACTTTAAGTAACTGGAAAGACAGTGTCACTACAGTCTGTAAAGGAGGGCCAAGAAATGGAAATGCCAGTCTTTTCAGTTTGGGGAAGCACACTCTTTACCTCAAAGGTTTCAATCCACAAAGGAAGTCTGGGCAGAGACAAATGGGGGAAAGTGGGAAGGGCTGTTGGGTACCAGGAAGTTTGGAAAGGAGACTGGCAAACTGATGTGGGACAAAGAAAAATAAAGGCTTGCTTGCTCCCACCCCCTCATCCCAGGCATTTCTGTTTCTTTTAAAAGCTGGTACCTCTTTGAGCTGCTCCTTGCGCAACTTATACTGGCGCTTCTGTGATTCCAGCAAATTGCCCAATTCTTTCTTCTGCTGGCCCAAGATATGCTGCTGGAATTTTTTCTCCTCTGCCAGGGCTGCCTTGGCCTGTAGACAGGAAAGGAAAAGGAGAAATAGTCAGTTTAGTTAGTCTCAGGGAGCCATCAATGTCACAATTTCATACAAGGGCAGAAATAATTCAGGGAGTTTCTAATCATTGGGTGGGGGTGAGGAGATTGACTATGTGACCAACAGGCCTTTGAACTGAGGCTGGATCTACACTGCCATATAAAATTCACATTATCTGTTTTGAATTGGATTATATGGCAGCGTAGACACATATAATCCAGTTCAAAATAAATAATCGGGATTATATGGCAGTGTAGATCCAACCTGAGATTAAATGATATCCCAGCCTCTCTCTGCAACTACTAGGTTACAATTGCTCTGACCAAGAACAGCGGTAAAGATGAAGAGCAATGGGAATGCAAGTGGTGGCATATTTCTCCTTTCCATCGGGATCACTCAAAGAGTAATCCTAATAGAGCTGGAGAAGTTGGGAACCAAGTAAAGGAGGAAAAGCATTTTTGGGAGGGGTAATTCTTCACTTATTCCATTACAAGTTGTTTAACATTGGCTTGCAAAGGTTAGAGAATACAACATTCCCAATGGATTTCCCCAAGCTAGAGAGCCTGGAGGCTCTCTAGCTTGGTCCCTACACAAGTCATCATTATTGATCTCTATCCACAGCTCATCTGGCCTGGCAAAGTGACCTCCCCACCCTCTACCTCCACTCATGTAGGTCTCCTCTCTCACCTCCTTCTCAAAAATAGCTTGGTGCTTCTTGGCCAGTTTCTCGGCCTCAGCAGAGAAGTTGTTGCGGTGGGCCTCCAGCTCCTTGTCCAGCCGCAGTTGGTGCTCATCTAGCTCTGCCCGGAGCTTGTTCTCTAGAGCCAAGAGCTGCTTCTGATGCTGGCGACGCATCCGCTTGTAGCCACTCATCTGATCCCGCAGGGCTGAATCTTGTTCATGCTCCTGGATCTGACGAGTCACCTAGGAGGGTGGGCAGGAGAGAAAGAGGAAACTTCATCTGATTTGCCACCTAAACATTGCATTGAGTCGCCGAATCAGGCTGAAAAATGCGGTATAGAAATAAAGCAAATAAATAAATAAATAAATATTCTCAAGTGTTTGCCCATCAAATCTGGACTGCAGCCTGAGAGGGAATAAGAACTTGGCACCTTTCTATCTGTGCCACTCTCAGTAACTTAACCAGAAAAAATTAAGAAATAAGGTTATAGTATATTGCCAGACGTATTCAACAATTACAGAAATCAGTCACTGTTAATGGCATAGCAGCCAAACAAAGAATCTCAGCCTTCATTTTTAAATGAACATTTCTGGTCTCTCTTAGTTACTAATAGTGCTGGAAAAAGATCCCAAATATGTTTGCAGGAAAGTGTTTGGACCTGAAATTTCATGATAACTTCTCTTAGGTCCATACCCCCTGGCCTTGCAAAGAGAAAATCATCACCAGTGTTGCTAGATAAAGCTCCCAAACAGTTGATTGAGAACAAAGAGGAGTCTAAAAATTTGTGCTCAATTTCCCCACCCAATACTCTTCTAATGAAGCCATTATAAATGGGTTTAAAACCTTGCATTAAGTACCGTATATACTCGAGTATAAGCCGGGTTTTAAGCCCTTTTTTAAGGCTGAAAAAAAAAACCTCAGCTTCTATTAGAGTCAAAGATATTCATTATTTTACTATGTTGTTGTTATCATTATTATTACATTTATTTAGTCTATGTTGTATTACATTTATTATTTTCCTCTATTATTACTGTTATTATTACATTCGTTTTATTTTACTCTATTATTATTATTATTATTATTACCTTTATTATTTTACTCTCTTTATAATTATTGGAAGGATATGTAAGCACTTTTACATTGAACAAGGTTGGACAGTCTTACCTTAAATTACAGTTTTATGTAAATATTCAAAAACATTTAACCTACTGATGCCTCAATTAATGTAAATTTATTTATTTATTTACTTACCTACTATATTTATATACTGTCCCTCTCAGCCCGCAGGCAACTCAGGGCGCTTCACAATTGGTGCCAAAACCATAAAATACAATTTCAATACAATAAAAACAATCGGATAATAAAACCATAACAAAATCAATAAAAACATGAACATTAGAGTCTCCTATTAAAAACATTGGTATCTATTTTTATTTTGAAATTTACCAGTAGCTGCTGCTTTTTTCACCCTCGGCTTATACTCGAGTCAATACATTTTTCCAGTTTTTTGTGGTAAAATTTGGTGCCCTGGTTTATATTCGGGTCTTATATTCAAGTATATACGGTACCTTCTATTTCAATTCCTGCACTCTACGGTACCTTCTATTTTTACTGCACACTAGCTCCACTTCAAATTCCCCCAAAGTATTAATCTTGGCCAGTGATGTTTCAAATAGCTTTTCCAAACCTGGTACCCTTAGATGTGTTGGGTGACAGCTCTCACCATAACACTGGCTGGTAATGATTTGAGTTGTCCAATACATCTAGAGTACAAGCTGGGGAAAGCCTACTTTAGATGTACCCAACAAAAATCCAAGAGGCAGCAGCATTTGCTTCTAGTCGATTAGTTCTCTAGTCGAGGCTGCTTGCACTTGCACAGAAGAACATGACTACAACAGGAACAATAAAGCAAATAAACCCACAATGAAACACACAAGCACGAATCAATCCTGACTTACCAGGGAAGCAGTACGGATGGTGGCAAAGTGGTCTCGGTTGCGGCAGTAGGCACGGCGTCGGGCAGCTGAGGATGAGCTCTGGGGCTCCATCTCAGGCTGATAGGGGTCATCGTACAAATTGTCATGGCCCTGAGAAGGACCAAAAAAGAAACACGTGTGAAGGATGGGAGAGTTGATCTGGACCATACACAACCAATAAAATCCATTCCCTATTTCTCACAATTCATCTGATAAATAGATAGTCCCCAATTCAGTGCTTCTGTCAATTTGGGAGTTCAACACATCTATCACTGCTTGCCATCATAAAATAGCAGTATAGTGTCTAGATCCAGGGAAGTCATGCTACCCCTCAATTCTACCTTGGTCAGACCACATCCAGAATACTGTGTCCAATTCAGGGCACCGCAATTGAAGGGAGATGTTGACAAGCTGGAATGTGTCCAGAGAAGAGCAACACAAATGTTCAAGGGTCTGGAGAACAAGCCCTATGAGGAGCGGCTTAAAGAGCTAGGCATGTTTAGCCTGCAGAAGAGAAGGCTGAGACATGATGAGAGCCTTGTATAAATATGTGATGGGAAGTCATAGGGAGGAGGGAGCAAACCTGTTTTCTGGTGCCCTGGAGACAAGGATGTGGAACAATGGCTAGAAACTTCAAATGAATGATTCTCTCTAAACATTAGGAAGAACTTCCTGACTGTGAGAGCTGTTCACCAGTGGAACTGTCTGCCCTGGGGTGTGGTGGCGGCTCCTTCTTTGGAGGCTTTTAAACAGAGGCTGGATGGCCATCTGTCGAGGGTGCTTTGCGATTTTCCTGCTTCTTGGCAGGGGGTTGGACTGGATGGCCCATGAGGTCTCTTCCAACTCTATGATTCTTTCACCCACAATTACGGCAGCTCACACCCCTAGACAAACCTGATCTCTTGCTAGAGGTGACATTCCAAGTACCAGGTGTCACCCTTCCTTAGACGCAATCCCCCATCATCCCCACTACACATATTATTATTATCTCCTGCTACTGTGTCTTAGGTTCCCCCACTGAAGCACTGATTCTGTACCGGGAGACGATGGATGACTGAGCTGTTGGAGGTGACCGTGTGCTCGCCTTCCTGCATCATGGCGATCTCAGCCCCATCGTCATCATCGGAGGCATCTGCCAGGCTGTTGACACTGCTGCTCTGGCTGCTGGCACTGATGGACATGCTGGGCACCGAATGGCTGCTCTCCATGCTGTTAATGGTGCCTGTCCGGTGGAGAAACTGCTCCACCTCCTAGCAAGACAGAGAAGAGGTAAGAGAAAGGCACTGCATCTGAGGTGCGAAAGAGAGGAGGCTGCCTCTGGACTAAGCAAATTGAAGGAAAACAAACTGGAAGGCCTCACCTCCTCTTCTTCTGGTGCTTCAGCATTTGGGCCATTCTGTGCCTCCTGGAAAAGGATTTTCTTCATCTTGCGATACTGCAAGTTGTCAAGCTCCCTGACAGCATCCTTGGTCCGTTGGATCAGGTCCATGATAACTGTCTGAGGTCGTTCTCTCAAGAGGAAGCGATGCTGCGGGGCCACAAGTAAAAGTGGCATTAGGTAAATCATAATTTGTGAAAAAAGCGTTTGAAGTATGTTCTCCACTGGTTCTTTCATGGTGCGACTGAATGAATGAATAACTTGAGCCAAATACCTTGGGATACGCACAAACATAGTTATGCTTACACTCCACCCACTGGAAACAATGTAAGTTATTCAAAAAATTACCGAATCTGGATCTAAGCCATAGAGAAAATTCAGTCCTTTGCAGGGGAAATTAAAACCAAGAACAACTGCAAATACTGTAAAAAGGTAAAGGATTCCCCTAACATTAAGTCTAGTTGAGTCCGACTCTGAGAGGTGGTGCTCATCTCCATTTCTAAGCCGAACAGCCGGCGTTGTCCGTAGACGCCTCCAAGGTTATGTGGCCAGCATGACTGCATGGAGTACTGTTACCTTCCTGCAGAAGTGGTACCTTTTGATCTAGTCACATTTGCATGTTTTTGAATTGCTAGGTTGGCGGAAGCTGGGGCTAACAGCAGGAGCTCATCCTACTCCCCAGATTCAAACCGCTGACCTTTTGGTCAGCAAGTTCAGCAGCTCAGCGGTTTAACCTGCTGTGCCACCGGGGGCTCCATGTAAATAGTGGAGAAGTGGAGAAGTAGAGAAATAAAACTTCTGGGAATTTGGAACCGAAGGGTATATTTTCTTTCTTATTGTAGAAAAAAATGATATATTTTCAGAAAAAAAAGGAAACGATGCCATCACATCAGCATCCTTGACAATTTTAAAGTTCTTTTGTAGGTTTAGGAAAATAAGCTTCATTATACAGTACAGCTCAGAGATAAATATATTTTATTAAAAACATTACTGTAAGTTGGATTTATTTTTTTAAATGTAATTTTTTTACAAATACAACTGTATGATCCTGCACTATAAAAAACCTCTTTGCTCTTGCCATTTGCAGAGGAGCAAGGAAATGAAATAATGAAAATTAGTATAATAAAGATTCATTCTCTATAAGTGCCAACCACACATGAAGCATTCATAAAAAGAACTGAGACAAGGAGGTGGAGTTAGGATCACAAGTCATAATGGTCTGATACTATACATAGTCATTAGTCATAGTTCTATTTATTTATTTATTAACTATATTTCTACCCTGCTCTTCTCATCCCAAAGGGAACTCAGAGTCGCTTACAATTATGGCAAATTTCAATGCTGCATTACAAAACAAATAAACAAATACAACACATAAACATAAAAATTAGTCCTACATAGGAATCTTCCTCTTACATATATTTTAAGAAATGATTTAGGGTCTGTATATATAAGAACATTACATCTTAAAACATTTCTTCTTTCTAAAAGAAAATATTTTATAATCAATTTTTCGGTTTTTCCAGAGGGAAAGAGGTTTTAAAAAAGCAGAAGGAAAATTTTCCAATTTTCCAGTATTTTTGCCAGGCCGTATCTTTATTGGGAAGATAGAATCAATCCTCCAGTGTTCTGCTAAATCAATTAAATGTAAGTATAACGTAAGTAGAAGAGAGGAAGGCATGAGGAAGAAAAGAAGAAGCTTTGGCAAGAAACTAGACTGGGAGTACCTTGAGCAGCACGTCAGAGGTTGGGCGGTCCTGGGGGATCTTCTGCAGGCACGAATCCACAAAGTTCCGGAAATATTCGGACCTTGAGGAAAGCAGGGAAGGGAAATCAGAGAGTTTTGCCTTCTTTACAGCTTCAAATTCTTATGTTTCCCTCCACCACTAGAGTTTTAAACTTATCACGCTCAATTGCGAGCTTTGAAAAAGCTCCACTAGTATTCTGAAATGTCCTTACCAGTGACTGGACTGGAGGAGAGGAGAATCATTCTGGGCGATGTGGTATAAGGCACTCATAGCATTCATGTTAAAGAGAGGTGGTTTGCGCTCCGCTGAGGATAGAAGGAAACCGTTATTAACAATGCCCTTTATCATCAATCCCACCCATTCTATGTCCCACAGATGCCTCCAAGACAGTTAAGGCAAGAAAGCTCTTAAACATTTTAGTTCTTAAGCACTTATTGTTTACCAAGTTCGATGCAAGTGATGCCAAGTGACCAGACATCCACCTTGCCGTCATATTGTCCCTCATCCATGGCTAGGATCACCTCAGGAGCCATCCTAGAAAGAGTTATATGAAAAGTGGTGTGTCATTGTGATGTCTAATCTGTAAGAACCTACACAAGGCATAGGGAGACATATAGTCCAATAACGTCTGGAGAGCAACACTTTCTCCATCCCTGATATACACACTTCAGTCCTTTAACTACAAAAGGACAACTTCCTTTCACTAAAAGAAAACAACCCACTTTGTTATGCTTAGATTCTCATTTCTCAATACTATTCATACCAAAAGGAAATAAATTATTTTAATTTATTGAATAACTTCATTACTGCTGAAGTTATTATGGGTCCCCAATGTTACACATTTTGCCTAATCTATATGAGAGACCTTGTTATTCTGTGAATTGTCTGCTGCTTTTATCATGTTCTGATAAATTCAAGACTTTTAAGAAGTAGTAATGTATTTTCCAATCCCTCCTGAAAATAACCCCCCTTTATGTAGTCTGCTAATTTTTCCTTGCTGTTTAAGGAACCAAAGAATCTTGATTTGATTTGAACTTGCCCCATTTTAACTCATAATACAGTCTCCCTCTAGTAGCTTCCTAATAACTGTTAGGAAAAACTACCCTAAAGCAGAGCATCCAAAAAACAAACAGGATACTAAAAACTGAGCATCAGCTCTTTAACAAGGAAAGTGTGACGTGCTCTGTGATATGGCTGGAAAGAATTCAGAGTTTAGGAGGCAAACATGCAGTTTCCAATATTAAAAATCACAAAAGTTCATTTACAATAATAAACAATAACTGCATTTCTTAACAGTAAGAACTGGGTCTGAGCTACTCCATCTCTTCTAAGGTAAAGAACTGGGTCTGAGCTACTCCATCTCTTCTAAGGTTTCAAAGAGAGGGAAAAAATACAATCACTACATCTCTCCCAACCTACAAGCAGAGAGAGATCTCAAAGCACACAGCACATACTCTCTATACTACAGTGTAAGAAGGCAGGAGTCAAATTCAAAAAGCTTGGAGTATCCATTTAAAACAACCAAGCAGAATAAGAGGGAAAGAGCTAAGAGAGATGAAAAAGATACATTCCCAACTGTCATTCAAGAGACATGAGGGAAGAGAATTCCCTCAGCCTATACAAAACTAACTGCTCCACATTGAGGACTTGAGACTTGGACAGCGTGGAGTTGAATTCCAACAATAACAACATCTGCAAACGCCACTCAGCAAAGCCATGGATCATTCAAAACACTTGGAAGGGCAACTGATTAGAAAACGGAGATACAAATACTTCTGGCTGTGGATATTCCTCCCCCCACCCCTCCCCCAGTCAGGCTGGTCCTGCCAACTTACCAGTATGGAGTGCCAACAAAAGAGTTAGCAGGAGCAATGATGGAGGCTGAGCCAAAGTCCCCCAGCTTCACTTGTCCTGGTTCTGTCAGCAATATATTCCCAGCTTTCACATCTCTGAAAAAGATAGGTTTGGTTGTTAAAAACTGCAAAGGCAAGCAGCGATGAAGGCTCTGGCCAGTGAAAAAAGAAAATAGTGAGAAACCAGGGATGGCAGGAAAGGGAAGACAGATAAGTACTGATCAGGACTGGGTCACACAGGATGCATTGAGATTTTTAAAAGTGGTGTTACAGACCGTGTAAAAATCCAGTTTTAAATTGAAAGCTGGCATTTCCCGTTATTTCTCTGGGCAGGAGGAATCTTATGGTACTATTAGCTGTTCCCTGCCATGCGTTGCTATGGTCCAGTCTGTGTATATGTGCTGTGTGTGTGTACACACACACATATATACACATATACACATATATACATACACACACACACACACATATAGATGGTTTTGGGCATGTGTTGCAATGTATTTTTTTGGCTTTTTAAATCTCTTCTGCTGTGTCTTTCAGTGTTTTTATGAGTGATGGTCACTCGTTGGTCTGATATGGGTATTGTGTCCAAATTTGGTGTCAATTCGCCCAGTGGTTTTTGAGTTATGTTAATCCCACAAACGAACATTACATTTTTATTTATATAGATAATACATCCTATTTAAAATCAAGTTCTAAGCATTAATCCTGGGATTTTCATTCACTTCACACATACATATAATGCTTTGTGGCACTGTTTCAACTCTGCTGGGCCTGCACTAAAAGCCCTGCATATTTTTATTGAGTTGGTCACTCTATCACCCAGTTTGCCCAGGACAGGACAGGGAGGAGATGGGATTACAGAGGCAAGGAAGGTATGCATATCTCACCTGTGAATCATGTTGTGCGAATGCAGGTACGCAAGCCCCTGCAGGGCGCCATGAGTTATGGCTGCAATCTCTACTTCTTGCAGTGGTTTCTTGTGCACTAAAAAGAGGCAGAAGGGAAGACAGAGCACATCACAAGGAAGTTGAGGAAAAAGGAGATAGAAAATAAGCTATGTTTACACAGGTTTGGGTTACTCACCTTCCAGCAAGTCTGAGGCTGAACCTAGGCAGTATTCCATCACCAGCTAGTGGAGTAAGAGGTCGGGAAGGAAATGAGGACATGTCAGGATATATGTATATACCAGGTATTGTCAAACTTAGACCCTGCAGGTATTTTGGACTTCAACTCCTACAATACCTAACAGCCTCAGGCCCTTTCCTTTTCCCCCTCAGCCGCTTAAGCAGCTGAGGGGGAAAAGGAAGGGGCCTGAGGCTGTTAGGAATGATAGGAGTTGAAGTCCAAAACACCTGGAAGGCTCAAGTTTGCCCATTCCTGGCCTAGAGTGTTTCACCCCAAAGGATTAGCGCAAACCATTTCTCTCTCATCTTACCCATGCTGTATGTTCCCGTAGATAGCAGCCCTTATACTCGATTGTGTTTGGATGCCGCAGCTTTTGCAGAAACTTCACCTCCTTGATAATGTCTTGCCACTTCTGGAAGACACAGAAAGGGAGCCTGGGTACAGAATGTCTTGCATTTGAATGGAGGAGAGAACTGTAGGACTAGAAACTGGGGCAAATGAAATATCCAGGGCCATGGGAGTCCAGCAATTACTAATTGTCAAAATATCTCTCATGTTTTAAAGAAAAGACGAAGCACAAACCTCATTTGATTGCTTCCCACTGTAGGACATTTTCTTGATGGCCACCACTTCATTGTTGCGTATGTCTCTGGCCTGAGAAGGGAACAGAGAATAAGCCAATGGAGGAGAGAATTGAGAGTAGTGGTCAGAATCAGGAAGCAGGTAAGAGAGAAGTGGCGTTTTGTTTCTGTGCCTGAAAGAGGCAATGCAGATCAAAGGTATAAGACAATGTTGTGGTTCAATGTTGTGTTTTTTCCATCAGCCCACTTTGGTTGGGATTCAATGTTTACTTTTAAGCTCTTTTTTTGTATCTATATTTGAATTACTTCTAAGCTTGTTATTGTATTTATATTCAAATTATTATCTCATGTTTTATTATTGATATGTTAATTGTTTAAATTCATGTTATGTTTATTATTATACGTGTAATGTGGCATTGTATGCCATGGATTGTAAGCCACCCTAAGTCCCCCACTGTGGTGAGAAGGGTGGGGTATAAATGTAGTATAATAATAATAATAATAATAATAATAATAATAATAATGGCTATCCATCATCTTAGAGTTATTAGGAATAGAGCAAGTCTGAGATATGTACAAGTGTCAGGGACCTATCTCTTTTACTAAAAACATAAATGGAGCCATGAAGGAACACTAAGGATCTATTGGGCCCAATATATGAAACTGTACAATCAGAACATGGCTTTCCCTCATTACCAGCATCTGTTTTAGTGACATAAGTGGCTCTGAACCTGGGAAGATGGAAACAAAGACCATAGCTAGGAGTCCCTGCCATGTGAGCAGTGGAAAAGAATGGTGCCTGGGGCAGAGGACAAATTGGCATTCTGCCATGGCTAAAATCTCACTTAACAATATCCCAGGTCAACTAATTACTTGAACAGGCTAAGGTAGAAAATTTCAACATCCTAGAATTAAAAATGTCATCATAAAAAAAGCAGTTATCTTGTGTTGATATCCAAAAAGATTGGGACACCTGTCTCACTTTGCTGAACAATAGGGATATGCCCTTCGTGGCTCTAAGGCACAATATGAGTACTTAAGACAAGGGTCATTCTGTAAAAACTGCTCGAAGTTATTGTATTGTTTTTGAGTTATTGTAGGTTTTTGACCTCACAACTTCTGTGGATGCCTGCCATAGATGCAGGTGAAATGTCAGGAGAGAATGCTTCTAGAACATGGCAATACAGCCCGAAAAACCTACAACAACCCGGTGATTCCGGCTATGAAAGCCTTCGACAATACATTGCTCTAAGTGACCTCCACCAAGTGTAGTTCTGTCAATATTGCCACCAGCACTCACAAAGTACACAGCGCCGAAGCTGCCATGGCCAATCTCCCGCAGATCAACAAAGAGCTTCTCAGGGTCATCCTTGAAGAAAAGTTCAGCCACCTCAGGATCCTTCAAGCTGCCAGCCCGAGCATTCGACGGCATGATGGCCGTGGAAGGGGCTGGGCCTCACTCTCACCCTTTACCTAAGGAAGGGAAACAGAGATGAGCTCTCTTACCATAGCTGGAAAGTTGTGATTCACCTGTCTTGCAGAAACAAAATAATCTACACCTCGTGAGTATCATGATAAGAGAGCCTTTACCTGTCTCCTTCAGTTTATTGATAGGTAAAGGGAAGGAATAACGGTTCTATCAATTTCATCACACTAGAGAATGAATGCACTTTAAATCCAGTTTCTGCCTCCTGTAGAATTCTGGGGTTTGTAGTTTAGTGAGGCTGTTAAAGGCTCCTTCCTAAACTACAAACCCTAGAATTCTGCAGGAGGCAGCAACCAGATTTCAAGTGGATTCATTCTCTAGTGTGATGAGGTAGTAAATGAAGTGTCTCACTTTTTTCTGAAGAGAACCAGGATCCATGTCCAATCTTATCAATGGTAGGTCACATAGTGGTCTCTTCAAGATACTTTCTTTGCAGAATCATGCAAATTCCCATCCACATCAACCACCCCAAAGAATGGCAAGAATATGACAATCAATGAGAGTACAAAGCAAAGCAATGCAGGAGAAAGGCAAGATTCTATAGAGGTAAAACTGCTTTTCCCCCTTATTAAGGTTTTTCTCCTCCCATACACAAGGCAGGATTCAGCAGGGAACTGGAAATGTAGAGCAGCATGCAACTCCCACCTTTTCTTATCTCTGCCTTCACCACTTTCCCCTGCTCTCATTCTTGACTTGAGTTCTTTGTTCTTTCCAGGAAAGCTTAGGCATCCTGATGAGTCTCTTCCGCTTTCCAGGGACATGAGGTTGCCTTAGTAAGAGCACAGCTGTCCCTGTAGCTTCACAACTCAAATAAAACCCTTTCCTCCTTCAGTTACAGGACTATAGGTTCTTGCTCATTTTTTTTTCTCTTATGTGGATCAAGCAAAATATGCTACTAGTCTCATGGACCTGCATGGCCAACTGTTCCTTCAGAATAATCCACAGGATTGCAATCAGAGGGGCCATGTTCTCATTTAGGCCTCATTTACACTGACCATTTAATGCAGTTTTAAGATAGCTTTGAACTACAGCGACTAGACAACAAACCTTCGCAAAAGCACATGAAAGAATCATCATCTAGGCCTCATACTGGTTCCAGGCGGGTTATTTTGCACAGCAAAATCACCTTAATAGTAGTTCAAAACAGACTGAAATAGTGTAGATGTACCTAAAAAGTTACTTCATCTTATTGAGCCTTTTAATTTAATTTCTCTTCTATACTTGCTGACAGGACACTACAATACAACCTAATATATATGTTTGTTCCTTGAAACCAGTGGTTCTCAACCTGTGGGTCCCCAGATGTTTTGGCCTTCAACTCCTAGAAATCCTAACAGCTGGTAAACGGACTGGGATTTCTGGGAGTTGTGGGCCAAAACCCCTTAGGACCCACAGGTTGAGAACCACTGCTTTAAACACACTTATGTTGTCTTTGAGACTTTCTTATCCTCATAGAAGAGTGGCTACCTTTGCTGTTCTCTTCATACATTTCTTTCCATATTTGCATTTTTGACTTTTCCAGATTTGATTATTCAAGAATTTGATTAAAACTCTCTAGGGATCATTAGGTTCTCCAGTGCAATTCTGTGGTTCGGCTTTCAGTGGAAGTTGATGACAGAGTCATTCTGGAAGATCTAAAAATTCCTAGAGAGGTGTTCCCTTATGTAAAAAAGGTAATTCTTTTATTCACAATTTTTTCACTTTCATGGGGGTCATGTGTTCTGAACTCCAGGAAATGTGGCAGGCTGACTGTAAAGTGAGGGGATCTGCTATGAAGTATCAAAGGGAATTGTGAGAAAACACTCAGGAAAATAAAACTTGTAAAAGATTTCACTGGATTTAGTATTTTTTCTGAGGAAGGAGACTTTTATAGTTGTCAATACAGATTGACTGGCAGTGAAGAAGTTGCCTACTCCTAATCCATACACCCCAGATGTACTTAAAACTGTTCTTACTTGTTATTTTTATTATAAAATTTTGGTTGGTTACATGTGAAACACTTGGATATTACCATTAAGAAAAACAAACTACTGAACTGTAACAAAGACTCAGGAAAGAAGACACGTTTATGTTCCTAAATCAGTTGAAACTTCTGAATACCTTCTCCCACTCAATCTCAATTAACTTATTTATGAGATTTATTTTTAATCTGTTTAAATGCTATACACGTTTGCCATTGACTTCCCAAACTTGGTACATCTCTAGAATCTAGTTTTTACTTTAAAAAAAACCCTTAAGAATTAATGGCTGGGGTATTTATTTAATGGTCCAAGACCTTGAAATGAGGTGGGACATTACAGAAAATTGCTGAATTACTTTCAGTCCTTTCACAAGAAGACCACATATTTTAATATGAATTTAACACCAGAAAGCAACAGGGCTTCTTTCAACAGACAGATGGTATTCCTGTCCTCAACCAGTAGCAAAGAAACTGAATTTCAGGAAGTCCAAAGTGCCTTGGAAGGTTCCTGGAGCACAAGGATGTATTTGTCACATCCTTGTCACAATGTGGGGCAGACATGTAGTCTACTACACTGCCCTAGATGGCAAGGGGGCAGGGTTGACAGGCTGGCTCCTTTGCATGCACATGCAAGCACAGCTTGGAAAATATACTGCAACACCCATGATCCCTAGTCAGTATGCTAGCAATGGGTTTCGAAGGATTGGAGTCCAAAGTTTTGAAACAGCATAAGCATCTCCACGTAAGGTATAACCCCAAAACTGGGGAACCAAGGACTTATGGCAGGAATAATCCCAGGGAACGCCCCCCCCCTCCCCCGCAATTCTCTGATTACTAAATATATCCCAGAATGATGTGCATTCTTCACCTTTGTTCCAGATAAAACCCAGGGCAAATTTGGAACAGGTTCCTCTGGAACAAAAAGAGTGCAAACTTCAAGCTACTCAGAAGATGGTTTATCATATTCTTAACTGGATAATACAATAGCTCAACAGTAGCAGATGGGAAACATCCCAAGGAAAAATAGGCATCTGTCATCTGTGTGTCTCACGCGAACCCTATGGAAAGGGCCCATGAACCATTGTCTGTATGGGCTGATGCGTCTGGACAGTGGAGACTACCCATGAAATCACAGCCATCTGGGCATCTCTCCATTCCCAGTCATTTGCTTCAGAGAAAGGATTAGCAACTTCAGACTCACAAGAAAAGTGAGACCGGGTGCATTTTCCTTTCAGAAGAGCACCAATCTGCAAATGAACCTCATTTGTTTAAACAAGCCACTTGGGGTCACTCCTCTTCTCCCTCTGAGACGGGCAGCTGTCAGTGGACAGACTCCCCTCCTCCATCCAGCCCAGTGAACAGAAAAACAAGGAAATCAAGTGAGTTCAGGCGGGTTGTGTCAGCAAGAGGAAATCCTTGTATTGTTCACTTGCTTCCCAGGGAACAATCCAAAGCAAAAAGGCAAACCACAAGGCCAACCTTGGCAGTGGGAACACTGGCAGGAAGGTATCTGGATCGACACTGAGGGATGCAGAATGAAATGCAGATTTACATTCTCAGACTCTAGAACACAGGTACACTGCAGCTCCCAGTACTAATGACCACTAGGTTGTTAAGACCTGTACTCCAACATCATCTGATGGAAATACAGTTTGGATGAGACGGATATTAATTCCATAGAAAAGCATCAGCCTTGAATATCAGTTTTGGGACAGGAGAAGTAGGAAATAAATTGAACAAATAATCTTTACAGGAAGAGCAAAACTGCTGCCTGGAAACATAAAATGTACTACTGCAACAACAACAACAACAACAACAACAACAAAAACCTCAATCATAGAGGTGATGCAGTATAATATTTAGAGTTCTGAACTGATTTCAGGGTCAAAGCCCTGCTTATCCATGAATCATCATGTGACCTTGGCACAGTCACTCTGTTTCATCACATGTGACATTAAAGGGTTGCTGTGATGATAAAGCAGGTAGGACTATGCATATCAAGATGCTTGTTTATAAAGCTATTGTTCTTCCAACACTGTTGTACGTCTGAGAAACATGGGCCATCTACAAGAGTGCACTCAACTTCTGGAGGGATTCCATCAGCATTGCCTTCAAAAAAAGCCTGCAAATCTCTTGGGAAGACAGGCAGAGCAACATCAGCATTCTGGAAGAAGTAAAGACCACCAGCACTGAAGCAATGATCCCCTGCCATCAACTTCGCTGGACTAGCCACATTGTCTGAATGTCCGATCACTGTTTCCCAAAGCCGTTACTTTATTTTCAACTCAATAATGGAAATCGGAATGTCGGTGAACAACAAAAGAGATTTAAAGATGTGCTTAAAGCTAATCTTTTAAAATGTGGTATAAACCCCAAGAACTGGGAAGCCCTAGCACTGGAGTCAGCTGTTACCAATGAATTTTGAATAGCCACAATTACAGAGCAAAAGGAAGAAATGTGCAAAGAGGAAGGCACAACAAGCAAATCCCTGTTGTGATTGCTTTCCACCTGGAAATCTATGTCCTCAATGTAAAAGACCATGTGGATCCAGAATGGATCATCAGAGACATTTACAGACCCAAAGCCAAGACTCTACCTCTGGAACACAATCATACTCAACTAGAAGTGATCATGCATGAATGTATGATGCCTTCAACAAAAATATTTAGTACATTTTATTTAATTTAGCATATTTTATTTATTTATTTATCTAATTGTATTTAACTTATTTAATTACTCCCAATTTGGCTCGGAGCGGTTTACAGAAGCAGATTAAAACAACACAATTAGCTTTAAAAATAACAATAGCAAAACACTAGGCGGCGAGAACAGGTGTAGTCCAGGTTATTCACCTGTCAAAAGCTTGCCGGAAAAGAAAAGTTTTACAGGCTTTCCGAAAAGCAAGTAGGTCTCGGATGGTTCGAGTTTCAACCAGCAAGGCATTCCATAAATAAGGGGCCACGATCGAGAAAGCTCTATGCCTAGTAGATGACAAATGGTCAGTCCGGATGTCAGGGACTGCAAGCAAACCTTGGTCTTCAGACCGGAGTAATCTCTGGGGTTGGTAGGGGGACAAGCGGGCCCCTACCAAATCGTTTATGGTGCTGTTATAAAATGGTTTGAAGCTGTACAATTAAGCTGTACAAAATAATTCCAACACAATTTTTAAAAACACGCTTTCATCTATAATGAACTCATCAGTTGGCCTGCTACCTGGAAGCAGTAGTGCTGAATGGTATTTGACCTAATATTTTTGCATTGAAAGGCAGAACCATAAAAGTGTGAGTTTATGTGACTGTAACCTCTAAGAGCCATGACATTTCTAAAATTCATACCAACCTGAAAGACTCTTGATAACTCATTAGGAATCTGCTATAAGTAGAGACGAATGTTAGAGCTGACCATCATCAAGCACTCTTCTATGGCAAGTGTTTGTGGTAGTTATAGATCCACAATCACAATTTAATATTTTATACACACACACACATATAATTTAAAATTATGGTAGGAGAATAATGGATTTTCTAATGTTTAATTTTCTTTTATCTATGAAGTGTCATTGATAGCCAACTGTAGATGAGGAAGAAATCTTCCCCTCAGAATAAGGCAGCTGACAAAGAAGTGAATTCTGGTTTCTCTACAAAAAGACTGGAGAATGTGTAGCCCATTGGGTGTTGTTGGATTGCAATTCCCACCCATTACAGCATAGCCAATAAGGAAGAGTAAGAATTTGCAGGCCAACAACATCGGAAAGGCCACTCATTCTCCACTGCTGCTCTACAGGATACGATTTGGTCATCCATACTGAGCTTGCTCTGGATGGCTCAGGTAGATTTGCCTCAGAGCCCTCTGCCCACTTTGGCATGAAAGGTGTTGATCAAGGGGAGTCTTTCCAGCTGTGTGGACTATGGGAAGGCAGGAAACTGGACATTTGGTCATAAAGGATTTTCCACCAGCCTCACTGATGTGAAGATATGCAAAATGTGAAAATGAACTGAAAGCCTGGAGACAACAAACTCGAGGGAGTTGTTCTACAAGCAATAAATGATTTAAAGCATAAGCCAAAAAAACAAAACAAAAGGACACCAGGTTTATATCAAGAAAGCAACGGCATGCTTTTCTGTTGATCTAGGGATTCTTACATTGAAGTAGATACACTCAATTCTGCAGGGCATGGGAACCAAAATACATTACACTGTATATTCATGTGTTCTCTCAAGAATGGCTCCTATGCCCCATACACTAATAATGGCGTTTTCCTCAAAATGTGTTGGTAATTTTCATGCTCCAGGCAAGCCAAAACTTGGTATAAGATGTTTCTACCTTGACTTACCACATAGGATACAGTTAATAAAATATATCTGGTATTGAACTGTATGAATTACCACAGATGTTTTAAAAAGAAATAGAAGACCTTCCCAGTTATTTGGGGGCAATTTTTCTCACTTTCACAAATTTACTGTTGCAAAATATACAGTAAAACTGAACTGGGTCAGAGGAAAGCCCTTGGAAAAGTGATACATCTAGCTTTTCAAAGTAAATTTTCCTTGCTTGCAAGAAGAGAGAACTGCATACAAGTGGAAACTGATTAATGTGCACCCTGGATGTGTAGAACCATAGCTCTTGTCTTTCCAAGTCAAAAGGAAAAATTCCATGCCAGCTAGGGATTATGGGGGTGATGCTCAACACAACTGAAGAGTGAGAGAAATCAAAGGGGAAGAAGTACTGGGTTCCCATTAGATGGAGGGAACAAACATTGGCTTTCCCTGGTGCAAAAACTGGAGACGGCAATGTTAGAAGTAGGAATATAGACAAAGAACTAAAATATTGGATGTGAAAGTAAAAAAGTATCTTTAAGTATCTGAAAGAGGAATGTGTCACAGCAACAACATACTATCTCTACCCTAAACACAAAGTCAGCACAAAGAGCACAACAGGAGGTTGCTAAACATTACTACTGGCTTGAGGTCAAGTGTTCAACAGTGGAAATGAGAATTTTCTGAGCTGATTCTGATCTCAAAATGTTGCCCAGTATTCTTCAGCCAAGTATAATTTGTTTAAAAACAAAAGACTGCCCTGGTAAATGCTCCTAAGATAGTTGATAATATGATATCACCATTGAGCCATGATGTTCTATTGTAAACAACAAAATAAAACAAAACCAAAAAGGCATCCTGGTCCAGGCTATTGAACTTCTGCGCATACACACAATATTGTTTTGACTCGTTCTCACCTCCTAGGACCCCCAAACACTAAAAGATAGCCATTTGTTCGCTCTTGAGGAAAAAAAACTGGGCAGTTACTAAACACAAGAAGGATTGCTTTACTCACCTATCTTCACCTGTTGCCACTCTCTACATACTTTCTATTGCAAGCATAAGGGTTCAAAACTGTTGTTTTTGAACCTTTTTCAATATAATTATTATATTTTCCTTTGTTTCATCATGGAATTCAAGACTATGCAGTTTTCCCAAGCAGTTGCCCAACCAAACATCAATGGGATCTAAAGGTACTTAAGTTCAGCAAGGTTCCAGTATCATAGGCCTTTGGACAATGGGTGGCCAATGCATGGCCCTTCAAATGCTGATAGACTGCAACTTCTATCATCCCTCTTCAATGATTGTGCTATCTAGAGGTGTTGGGAGTTGGTCATTGTAGTTTATCAAAAGAACATGACAGAAAAGCACTTTAGAAACACTGCAGTCATGTTCACAAATTCTGCTGCAACCATTAGAAAACTATTTCAAGAAAGGAGAGCTGATAACCTTTCAATTCTAACCAACATATTTCACCAGTCAAGAGAAATGCTTCATGTAACTAGTGCTGCAAGGCAACCACATTTCTGCAAAACCTGTCACTGGTGTTAAGTCTATGAAGGAGCTGCAGACAGACAGAAAGGTGACATTCTCTCAAACAAAACATGAAGGCAGAAACTAAGTGAAACTTTAGACAATGTAGAGGTTCCTTTTCCTCATCTTTTCTAAAATGTCTAAAAGAGAACTTATGACGTAGGATCAGGGTAGAACCTATGATGTAGGAACGGGGTTGGGAGAGACAGATAAGGCCTATCCACCTTTTCAGTTTCCACAAGATTTCTTCAGATATTTCAGTGGAAGCATGAGTCACTGACTTCTCCATTGGCCAGCTATCATGGCAATATCTACGCTGACAAAAAACAAAGTCACATTCAAAAATTCTGGTGTATTAACACTATTCAACCTGTGTTATCAGTCACTACAACATATCACAGAATGGTGAGATGTTCAACACAGAAGCAAACCCTTGGAAGACACAATATTAACAGCCACAAATGTAGACACATCACCTGTTATTGCCTAGCTTTGAAAATGTCTTTGTTTTATTTTGAATTAGACAGTACACTGTCTTTAGCTCAATGCACAATTTGTTATACCTCAGAGATTCTAGGATAATACCTGTCTCATGGTGACACATCTACCTGAAAGGATTCTCAAGATTCAGTTTTAGGTTACTGAAAAAAACAATGTTTGCTTCAAAGAGAAAGAAAGAGGCTAGGAGAAATCCAGCACAGGAAAACAGAAAAAATATGAATGTCCATTCATAAAGAACTCAGCAAAATCATGTTTGAAAATAGCCACTTGCCTGTAAGAAGAAGAATTACATCCACCTGACTAGTGAGGGAGACTGCAAGAAAGCTGGTTACGTCTTTCTTTTAGGTTGCTGATATATAAATACATACATAAATAAAGAGACTAAATAGCATTTTTGTGGACGGGTTAATAATTTTGGCACATATGTCTATAACAGAACAGACTTTGTAAAAAAAACTGCATTGCTGACCATAGGCAAATGGTCAGTAGAATGACATGAACTTGAAAAACAAAAACCATCTGTTGTATTATATTCATGATCAAACAATCTGCAAAGATCTTCCATGTTAACAGTGCTGAAAATTCATTTTCAAAAAGCAACCAGGTAGACATTGTGGCCCATTGTGTACTACAAAACAACTGGTTATTAGCAATAGATGCAAAAGACCCCAAAAGCAATATTGCTTGCCGGAAGACTCGTTTTTTTGACATGAGAAATGACATGAAAATCTTCTCTAAAACAAGAACAATATTCAAGCTGAGATGAATGTATGAGCTAAGATGAATTTTGTGGTGTATACCCTAACACTAGTAATTTATTCCTAGATTTCTTTCCAACATCTACCTTAAATTGGCATGTCCCAGAAAGAGCATACAATTCCGCAAAGGATACCATGGCTCACATCATATTCCTGGACATTCATGCAAAAATAAAATAAATCCATGCATCTGGAGGCCCAGAAATGTGATTGTTTTATATCAATGGCTCTTGTTCAAGTTGTCATCAATCACTTATTCATCTTCTGAAATACTACATGTATACACACAAGACATCTTCCTAGCTGAAGATCTACTCTTACAATAGAACAAAGTATTAGCACTCATGATTCTCTACATATTATAAAATATTTCATGTATATACAAGAGGTAACCTTTGCTGAGGCAGCACACCCTACTGCTTACAAATCCCACCTCTTAAGAGCACCTCCACACACCTCCCAAAATGCTCAATAATACCAATATTCAAAGTTCAATATTAAACACAGGAATGAAGAATACTGAACCAAACTATATGATCTGAACAATGCATGCTGAATGAAAAATAGGATTTTTCTACCTATAAAATTCTTTGGCATATCATTAAAAATATTGGGTTCAGGAAAGACTTACACTAACCATTGCAAACACATTGGGAACTGTTTTTTATGGGTACAAGGTTGAACCTTATGGGCCCTTCAAGATAAGTCACTCATCCCCTTTTTTTTCTCTCCAAATGGTTATCTCTCATTGTTCTGCTGCATCAATGTGATCCTCCCGCTAAACAAATACAATTTTTCTGTCTCCTGTGAAAAACAAAACAAAACTTTTGGTAGTACACTATGTGACTAAAACCTACCCACAGTCTCCAAGCCAGGAGCACCTCGCCCTTCTTGCTGAAAGAAGTGCCAGGGCCCATATTTACAAAAACATAATTAATTCTGAAACACCCTCAGTAGTCCATTATTGTAACCTGCTTTGTCAACACTAGTCCCCCAATCCATATAATTTCAGGAATATCTAAGGGCACAAAAAAGCTATAATAGGAACATGGGCTCCAGAGCTGCCTCAGAAACGGACTGAACCTATATCCCTGGGTTCCAAAGGTGTAAGGACCTGGGGATCAGGAGGTTAAAGGCATGTGCAAATGGGCTGGAGGATGTCAGAGTTCTTTATCCTCAAGGAGAGAAATAAGGTACAAAGCACTTGGGATGACAGAAGGGAGGGGTAAGATCTATGTTTTTCCTTAAGCAGAGTGACAGGCCCCAGAGCTGGGATCTGGGAAAGAGAACTCCCAGGTGTCATAGAAGACAAGTGGGGCAGAGAAGTAGGGCCTAGATTTGGCAGGGGAAAAACAGTAAGATGCGATTTCGTCACTAAGCTTTCAAAGGGGAGAAACGCAGTTGGAAGCGGAATGTGCTTCCCAATTCAGGCAATAGGCTTCCCGACTTATTGTGAAGGAGAACAATCCAAGGGGGGAGGGAGGGGGTTGAGACCCACAAATTGCTGCAATATTGGTGGACATCATTCTTCTTCCCACAAGCAAGAGGCTATTTCCAAGCCTGATTTTGCTGACTTCTTTATGAATGGGCATTCATCATTGCTTTTTCTGTTTTCCTATGGCGGATTTCTCTCTCCCAGGCCCTTTCTGACCTATCCCTTTTCCCCCAGTAACCTGATATTCTTTTCTGGCAGATGTGTCACTGCGAGACAGACTCTCTCCTGGAATTTCCAATTTAAGAAAACAACAACAACAATAGTAATAGCAACATTGCCCCTCCGTTCTTCCAAACAGACCTTTCCTCCCATTTCTCCCACCCATCCTGCAAAATATTCTTCAGACCTCCTCCCCAATCCCCTTTTATAGGAGCGCTGGGGTCTCACCTGTAAGTCTGGGCTGCTGCCTGGATACTGTGTTCCCTTGCGGCTCCAGCTCCAGGGTATGGGAGGTGGGGAGTACACCCCCAACTACCACCACCACCTCCTCCACCTTCTTCCAATCAAAGGAGAGGGTTCACAGGGAACTGTCGCGGGCTTCCTTGGATGAGGAAGGCCTCTGGGTCGGAGGAGGAGGCACTGGGCATCGACAGCCAATTCAGCCGCTCTACAGCTGGGGAAGAAAGGCTCTGCAGAAGGGAAGACGTGCAGGGGAGGAGGGCTAAAGGGGAAGCGATGGGGGCATGGCTGCAGCAAAAGGGGAGAAAGGGGAGAAGCTGATCTCTGCTGGGCCAAGGTCTTCCTCTTTTGTAGGGGAGGGGCTGGGAGAGATCTGCAGCCAAGGGATCTCTGGGCCTTATTTCGGGGAGGGTGGGAACCCCAAATCAGGGCAAATGCAGGACAAGGGAGGCCTTACAGATGAGGGGAAAGCTATGGGGGTGTCTGGGGAAATGCTGCAGCCTGGTTTAGAGGGGAAGGGGCTGCCTGAAGGTATTTATTCTTAAGGGTGTAAAGAGATAAGGGCGAAGGGGTGGGGTTGTAGGGAAGGCCCGCAAGGCAGTCCTGACGGGGAAGTGGGGCGGGGAGGAGGGGAAGGGGGCTTCGGGTGGGTGGGTGGGGAGGACAGGGCGAGCACGGCCTTTCAGGAGCGGCTGCCAGGCCCGGGGGCGCTCCAGGGGGACGTGGGGGGCCCTCTCCGCGGTGGGGTGCCGTGGGGGTGGGGGGCCTGACTCTACCCGGCCCCCCCTCCCCTCTCTCTCGCCACCGCCTCCGCCTCCTCCCGCCTCCTCACTCACTCCAGTTGTCCCCAAATCCAAGATGGCGTCCAAGGCAGGAGCCAGACCGGAACCAAGGCAGAGGGAAGCCACGGAGCATGCGCGGAGGGAAGGTGGGGGCGCGCGGAGGGAATACGCGCATGCGCACTTATCAGAGGGAGTGAGCCGGCCGAAAGGCGCATGCGCCGGGGACTGAACAGGCGCTGGAGACTCTTCTCCCGAAGCCGATGAACAACCGCATACGTAGAACGGGCGGTGGGTTGTACGCATGCGCTATACTGAAGGAATATGTGGATTGTAGAATGGACAGGGAGAAGAGTGTGTGCGCTACGGAGAGACAGGGAGGTTTTCCTGAATGAAAGTGCGCATGCGTACGAAAAAAGAAGGGCGGGCGTTGAGGCAGGCGGGGATTGGACTGTTTTAGTCCTGGTGGGCGGGGCTTCCTTTTTTTTTTTGCGGGGCGGGAAGGAGAGCGAGATTGAAAGGTGGCTACTAGGCCGAGATTGGAGGAGGAGCTTTAGGAGGCGGAGCTCGGCTCTCTGATTGGTCGGTGAGGAAGCGAGCTGTTCAATGAGAGGGAGTCAGATTGGGACGCCGCGTGCCCCAGAGCACGTTCTGATTGGAACGCCGGGTTAGAGGGCGGAGCGTGATTGGTAGGTTCCTGTTGTTAGGGGCGGAGTTTCGTGTCGGCTCAACTGTTACTGGGGCAAGATTCGTGCGGGCGGGGCCAGAGCAGGGCGACAGCTGTTCAGCGAGGGGACAGGCAGGCAGGGCGCGCGGGCGACCGTTAAACCGTCGCTGCAGAGAGGGGGCGGGGCTTGGAGGGAGAAAGGGGCGGGGCTAAGACTCGCCTCTCTCCTCGCCTCAGGCCTGGCCTTTCCCTCACCTCACCTGGAAATGAGCACGTCGTTCACACGGTGCTCTTCCACAACACCTCCAAAGTCATAATAGAGGGGACGTGGTGATGTTCCCAATGCCTATATGTCATGATTTACTGCCATATTGGCCTGTTTTTGCAGTAGGCCTCTTTACAGAAAATGCTGATTGTTTGAGAAATCAGTGCTCCAGAGAAGAAGTTACTATTCAAAGATGACACAAAAACAGGCCGCCTTCCATGAGTCAAGGAGTTGAGGGGAAAGGGATGCGAACCCTAGGCCTCTACACCAGGCATGAGCAAACTTGGGCCTTCCCTCCAGGGGACTTTAACTCCCACAATTCCTAAGAGCCTACCGCAATATTTCTCAGCCTAATGTCCGCAACCGTTTAATACACTTCCTCATGTTGTGGTGCTTTTTCATGTTGTGCTTTTGAACTGTGGTGTTGGAGGAAAGTTCTGAGAATGCCTTGGACTGCGAGAAGATCCAACCAGTCCATCCTCCAGGAAATAAAGCCTGACTGCTCATTGGAGGGAAGGTGACTAGAGACAAAGTTGAAGTACTTTGGCCACATCATGAGGAGACAGCAAAGCCTAGAGAAGACAATGATGCTGGGGAAAGTGGAAGGAAAAAGGAAGAGGGGCTGACCAAGGGCAAGATGGATGGATGGCATCCTTGAAGTGACTGGACTGACCTTGAAGGAGCTGGGGGTGGTGACAGGGAGCTCTGGCGTGGGATGGTCCATGAGGTCACGAAGAGTGGGAGACGACTGAACAAATGAACAACAACAACATGTTGTGGTGACCCCCAACTATAAAATTATTTTCGTTGCTACTTCATAACTAATTTTGCTGCTGTTATGAATCTTAGTGTAAATATCTCATATGCAGGATGTATTTTCACTCACTGGATCAAATTTGGCACAAATACCCCATACACCCAAATTTGAATACTGGTAGGGTGAGAGGGGATCGATTTTATCATTTGGGAGTTGTAGTTGCCGGGATTTAAAGTTCACCTACAATCAAATAAATAAATAAATAAAGCCTGACTGCTCACTGGAGGGAAGAATAGTAGAGGCCAAGATGAAGTACTTTGGCCACATCATGAGAAGAAAGGAAAGCTTAGGGAAGACAATAATGTTAGGGGAAATGGAAGGAAAAAGGAAAAGGGGCTGACCAAGGGCAAGATGGATGGATGGAATCCTTGAAGTGACTGGATTGATCTTGAAGGAGCTGGGGATGGTGACAGCTGACAGGGAACTCTGGCGTGGACTGGTCCATGAAGGCACGAAGAGTCGGAAACGACTGAATGAATGAACAACAACAAAGAGCATTCTGAACTCCACCAACAAGGGAATTGAACAAAACATGGCACACAGGACTCCCATAACCAACAGAAAATACTGGAAGGGTTTGGTGGGCACTGACCTTGAGTTTGGGAGTTGTAGTTCACCTACATCCAGGGAGCACTGGGTACTCAAACAATGATGGATCTGGACCAAACTTGACACGAATACCTAATATGCCCAAATGTGAATACTAGTGGAGTTTGGGGAAAACAGACCTTGACATTTGGGAGTTGTAGTTGCTGGGATGTATAGTTCACCTACAATCAAAGAGCATTCTGAACCCCACCAACGATAGAATTGGGCCAAACTTCCTATACAGAACTCCCAAGACCAACAGAAAATACTGTGTTTTCTGATGGTCTTTGGCGACCCCTCTAACATCCCCTTGTGGCCCCCTCCCCAGGGGTCCGGTAGGCCAGGTTGAGAAACACTGGCCTACCGGAGCAGCCAGTACGAAAACCCAACAAATGCTACGTTCAGCAAAGGACAAGAGAGATCTTCGCACCTCTGTAGGAGTCTACAGTATACCATGCAGTTGTGGACAAGTCTACATAAGGACCACCAAATGCTGCGATGTCCAAACATAAATCAAGGAACAAGAAAGGCACTGCAGACAACTTCAACCAGAGAAGTCAACCATAGCAGAGCACCTGATGAACCAACCTGGACACAGCGTATTATTTGAGAATACAGAAATGCTGGACCACTCGAACAACCACCATGTCAGACTACACAGTGAAGCCATTGAAATCCACAAGCAGGTGGACAATAAATAGTAACAACAATAATACTTGATTTATATTTCACCCTATCCCTCTAAGGGGACTCAGGGCGGATTCCAGGATAACAATGGCGAACATTCAATGCCAACAAAGAACATATGATACTAACGTAAAATCCCAGAAAAGCCCCACATATAAAAGTAACATTAAAGCCTAACATCAGATTAAGACCAAACATCAGTAAATTAAACCTGAGATCAATAAATTAAAACTACACATAATTAGACAAAATTATATAAATATAAACAAACACCCACATTATTTCAACGGACAATTTCAACAGAAAGGAGGAAACCATGAAAATGAACAAAATCTGGCTACCAGTATTTTCAAAACTAAAACCTGTACAGTAAATAAAGAGCAACACTCAAAAGACAGGGAAATTCCAGACAGGAAACAATCAATGCTAATGAAGGTGGCCAATTACAACATACACACGTGCCTCCAACAGACAAGAGTTCTTTCCCCCATCCTGAACATTCCACAGATATATAAACCTCACTTGCCTTGTTTCCAACAGACGTCACAACCTCTGGGGATGCCTGCCATAGATGTGGAGAGAATGCTTCTGGAACATGGCCATACAACCCAGAAAACTCACAGCAATCCAGCCTATCGGCTATTAGGAATTGTGGGAGTTGAAGTCCAAAACACCTGGAGGGAGGGCCCAAGTTCCCATGCCTGTTGTAGAACCAACTTGCCCCCATCTGCAGATCTATTACCGTAGGATAGCAGACCAAGAAGCGATGAAATTGTTGAGTTGTTGATGTTAACTGACTAGCGGGTTTTGTTTCTAACTTCTATCAGTTTATTGTGTTAAGTGAGTTTGTTCAGAAGAAACGTGGACAAAGGTTATCTCTGAGAAGACATGTGAAGTAGAAGTTGAGATATGTAAGAAATGATTATGCCTTCCAACCCCATATGCATCAGGGAAAGATTGTTTTGGTAAGAATTACTGCTTATATTAACAGAAAGCAGAACGCAATATCTTCCAGTTGATGAGCAAAAAGTTCAAGCTCAATGAAATGTTGTTAATTCCATGTAAGCTAATAAAATAACACAAGATAGGAAGTATGATGCCAAGTCCCACACATTTCAAGGGCCCACACTCATTCACCTTAAATACACAAGTTTATTACAAACCAATATTCTCTTCTTCTAGCCTATGTTCTGCCAAAATTTTTAACCCTTAACCCCGTGTTTATACCTTGCATGATTTTGTAGTCAGGTGCATTTGTGGGGGAGTCTTGGTGGCAGCTCTCCTCAAGATGTAGACTGTTAAGGTTTCGTTGAATTTTCAGAACAACATGGCACGGAGCCCTGCTCTTCTGAAGGTTCAACAAAATCCAATCCTAACAATCCACATCTTCAGCAGGTGACCTATGATGTTCTTATTCAGAGTGACTGAATGATGAGGGGCAAGGCACAATAATTCACATATTATTACCCACAGTCCTAGGATTAAACTAAGATGGCACTATTGTTACTCCACTTACATGAGGCCAGGTGGGCTTATATTTGAGGCACTGTCTCCTCAGCAATAATGCAACTGTGGCATGCCCTCCCTGTGGAAATCTGTACATCTTTTCTTTACATCTTTAAGCAGTCGTTGAACTAGTGTTCCTTCTGAATTTCAGCATTCTTTTAATTTTTGTCTTCCAGATGTTGCACGTTGCTTTTTCAGTTTGTTGATTTTAGACTGTCTCCCTGATTATGGTTCTGATAAACATTTATAATAAATAATAATAATTTTATTCTTATATCCTGCCACCATCTCCCCAAAGGGACTCAGGGCGGCTTACAGGCAGCACAAAGTGCCTAAAAATAAACATGAAAGTGAACACAGTATAAAACACAATAAAATAAAACACATGCACATATAGAACAAGATGTGATCCTCTAACCGTGGTGGTAAATTCCTGTAACCATGGCCGGGCTGTTAATATTAGGAATAAAGTAAATGCCAGCTGCAGTAATAGAGAGAGGGCAAGGGATAAAGTGCAGGATGTGCAAGTACTACGCAGGACAACTAGGGGCTAAATATTTTCAAAGGTTTGATTGAGGAGTCACGTCTTCAAGTCCCTACAAAAGGAGGACAGTTTGGGGGCCTGTCTAATGTCACTGGAGAGAGAGTTCCAAAGTCGTGGGGCCATCACCAAGAAAGCCCTCTCCTTTGTCCTCACCAACTGTGCTTGTGACAATTATTATATTATTTTGTCTTTTTAATATATACCTTTGATTTGAAATTCAGGTATACTTTCATAAAGTAAATCCAAATTAAAGCTAAAATATGTTGCAATCTCACTGGACTCATTGGTGGTGAGTAAACATACACACATATACATACACACACACATGTACTGGTCATAGTGTTATGAGAACACACATATATAGATAAATCCTGACAAGATGGTACCTAAATTGATTTTTTCGCATACTCTGCCCTAATATTTCATGATGTAAGATGGGATACCTTTTAAATAAATAATGACTCACTTCTGCAAGAAGGACACCGGGATTCTTAAGTCACATCACTCACCTCTGTTTTATCCTATTCAACTTAGAGTTATGGTACTCTGCCCTACTGAACAGGATAATTCCTCCTCTAGGAACTATCTTACAAATATTATATAGTTCACTTTTTGTCAGTGGCATGGCTACTTATAATGCAAAGAACAAGGATATTTATTTTTGTATCTAATTTATTACATAATTCCCTTTCATCCAGTCCTCACAGTGAACCATGATCCTGTTATAGTTGCATTGCAATCACACCATCTCTATGCAAGCTAGCTTTAGATTCACAGTATGGAGAGTGTTCCGTGATTCAGTTTCTTAGGAAAATGAGGTCAAATTGCTGGTGTATCTGGGTTATCTAGAATATGGAATGCAGGGTGTGGAATTGGCTGGATCCACTTAGATTTGTCCTCGCTTCTCTCTTGGTAGTGGATAACACAGACCAGCTGCACAACACAGCATGGCACAGAGGCAGAGTAGAAAAGCCCCGGTCAACAGAAGACGCTGGCTGCAGAGGGCACGATCAGCCTGGGAGTGAAAGGAGTCTGGCAGTGAATTGTCCTAGTAGCAGTTCCCACCACAGAGAAACCCGGAATGCCAATGCATACGTACTGACCCCTTTCCTGGGTGTGAGTGACTGGCCACTCACACTTTTCTTACCTGGTCCAGCATACTGGACAGGGCAGGATTAGTTTGGTAATGTGATTGGTAGCAAATCCCTGGCTCTTGTAGATGCATGTCCCTCTCCTCTATCACACATGTGTGTGGCTGTCTGGGGAAAAGAGGGCAGTGCTGCATTAGGGGGTTAAGAAGAGATCCTGGAAACCACAGTTCTTAGCTCTTGGCTCACCTTGTTTTGGGGAGAAGGGACAAAGGTGCAGTGATGCTAAGGCAGCTCTCCCGGGATATGGAGTTCATGATGACAGCCAAGACATGAATTGCCTCCTGAACATCAGGACCTGTATGTGTGGAAAGGTCAAGAAGGGATTGGCAGAACTGGGATTTCTTGAGATCTTTGTGGAAGAGGATACTGCAATACGTCAAGAGAGAGAGATCACTCACCTTTCAGACCTAATTCTGTTCCACTAACCGTCAGGCTTAGGTGGGTACCATTAGGAGGGTCTGTGCCATTGTGGAGGTCAAAGGAGAAGCCAACCATGACGGAGACGGTAGTGTGAGACTCAGCAATGGTTGCAGAAGGAGGTGGTGGTGAGGCATTTTCCTGAGTCTTATTTGGGACACAGAACATTAACTGAGCCAGAGACTGTAGCAGAGAGTTCCAGTCCTTAGAGATAGGGAGGAAAATTTCATCTTAGTTTCTTGTTTCCTTATTTTTCCTCATCTGCCTTTTTTCCATTTTGTTCAAGTTTCTCATCATCTTGCCTCTTAAAACCCTTTTTATTTTTAATTGATTGCAAACTGAAAGATGATAACTGTATTACTTGATTTTAAAGTTTGGATTGGTGTACGACAGTGGTTCCCAATCTGTGGTCTATGGACCCCCAGAGATCCGTGAGAACGAAAATACGGTCCGCGTTTTCACCATTGCTACACTGTTGCCTCAAAACCACATGGCAACAAGAGTGACTGGTCTTGTGAAATCATCTTACAGTGCTGAGGTAATGGGAATGTTAGGAGAGGAGAGGCTGGCTACCAATGAAAGAGTACTACTGCCAAATTAGCTCCAGATTATTAAATATGGTTTTCTGTGGGCGAGCAGATGGTGACTACTGGATGGCATATCTTCTGTATCTGAAAGTAGAGCTAATGTGGTTTATCCAATGCAATTTTCTGAATCAGCACCCCAAATAACCAAACTGAATCTAAAATTGATCAAAAACTGATTCGTAACACTTTTGGTACTAATGTTGGAGAGTAGTCCCTTGTCAAAGTGGCCCCTGGTCAAAAAAAAGTTGGGAACCAATGGTGTATGGCCTCATCTTCAGAACATAGAACATCCAGGTCTACCTTTTTAAGGACAATTTTCTCACAAACAAACAAACAAAAACTTCCTTTGTAGCAGGGCTGACAACTTCTGTGGTTCTGAAGACCAGTATTCTGTTCCTGGGTTTGAATCATATGGTGGACATGAACTGCCAAAAATACCAAAACAAAGGTAGAAATTACTAGAAGTCTGTTTCTAGTTTTGGAAAACAGATGTTAAAAAATGTTCAATGCTACCAATTGGGGGACATGGCTGTGACCTATTTAAAAAATGAATCAGTATTCCTGGAAGCTTCTATTTGAAGCAACCCATCTCATTTTTGTCAGAAAAAGTGGTCCGGGGAAATGGGAGCACGTTTCCTCATCTCTGCTTTACAGCATCTTTTGTTTTTCGTTAAATTCCATAATACATACATTTAAAAATTAGAGCACAATGTGGAAAAATAACCACAGGCCAAAAGCAACCAGTCAGTGCTGCTAACACAGGAAATTCTGTTCTCATGGCTGAATCAGTGCATTCCCTTAGATTCAAATCATGTGTTTGAGTCTGTTTTGCAACAAATGCCTGGCTTTACTAGTTTTTCCCCCTTCATTGTGTGTCTGTACATGCATCAATCCTACTGTAGGGTTTTCTTGGCAAGAATTATTCAGAGAAGGTCTTCCTCTGAGGCAGAGATGGTATAATTTGCATAAGGCACCTAGTGAGATTCCAAGACTGCGCAGGGATTTGAACCCTGGATTTGAACCCTAGTCATCTAGCATCTTAGTCCAGCACTGAAGCCACGATAACACACTGGCTCCTGCCTATAATTGGTGAGGAAATTGTTTGCATTTTATGTGAGTAAGCAATCAGTTATATCCCGTAGTTTCAGAGCCATGGCCACTCCTTCCTTCAGCCACCAAACTTTAGCTGGAAAACCTTTGGTCCACTACAAACATTTTGGACAATGTCTTGCTGTTGGCCATGCTGGTTGATACTTCTGCAAGTTGTTTCAAATACACAAAGAACCAAAAGTTCCTCAGCAGCTAGCAAGATAACAAGGGAATCCTGTAATTTCCACTACTATCTCCCATTCCTCGCCAGCCTGCACTTCTCCTACGGCCACCCCAATTCCATCACAAGTATTTTTGTCATACTTTCCACTTAAATTTGTCATTTCTTGCTCACCTCTTTGACATCAGGATTCTGAACCTCGTGTGACTGGATGTAGACAGCAAAACCAATAAAGGCCACAGCCAATGAAAGAAGGCAGAAGAAGAAGGTGACCAGAGGTGGGTGTCGCTCCAGACAAACACGTAGGGAGCCCAGCAGGGAGCAGATGACCATGTTCAGCCCTAAGGTGAGGGTAAGAAGGTGGAAGTGTCATCCCAGCACTTGAAAAAACTGGATGCAGTGGAGAATGCTGGTTCAAGAGCACTCCTATATTGTGCACACTATGAAGTGGTCAAGACCTGGCCCAGAAGCAGCATGCAAGTCTTCATTTCTCCCCTAAATTAAATGACCCTTGCACTCTCTATAAATTTGGACACACTTTTCTTACCTTCTCCTAATCTGTTTTAGGCACAAGCCTTTTCCCCAATATGATGTGATTTCTGGGCCTTTTGTGTTTCGAAAAATGAGCCTAAAAGACATTGTAAAGGATGGGATGAAATTGCCACTCCAAGGGGGCAGGAAGCCTTCAAAGATTTTTTTGTACAAAATGGTGTGTATAGTAGAGATGACCCTCTAAAGACAGTGGGGAGCTATCGATCCCTGATGTAAATGAGACTGACATACTTCTATTTTATGGTGTTGTGCTGCTTCGACTCAAAGTGATCCCAATGTGCTTTCTGAGGTAACACATTCCTACACAATTGAGTAATTTCATCAGCCTGGAAAATGAAATCACGTTAGCTTAACTCCTTATTCTGTACTTCATTCAAACAATTTGTTGCGTTTCCTTCTACTAATTCTTCTGGGTCTCAAAAATAATTTCTCTCCATCTTTTTTTTCCAGAATTACATGTGTATGTAGTTCCCCAGAAACAAATGTTTTGAGAAACATACTCCACAATGTCCAGAATTCCGATAGGAACATATGTGCTTGTGAGTTCCCTTCATGTGTGCAGATGTCCTTTTTCGGGTGCTGTGGGGTTTGGAAGTTTCTTCCTTTCTTTGCAGTGCATAAAGCACCCATACTGCTTACTCAAGACCCATGAAGCCACCATGCATGGCCATTTTATGCTTTGTGGCAATTAAGCGGGCAGATCTGACTATCCTCATAACCTGAAATGAAATGATGGCAGGATTGCTGAGGTCTGCCAGGTCCTCTATGAGTCACTGAACTACTGTAATTATTTTTTGCCTGGCTATGGCAATATAGCCACCTCTCTTATCCCACCTGCTCTCCAAAAAGCATATAATGTCTCCATGTTGGACAGCTTCAAGGGCTTTTCAGTAAGTTGGGATGTTGGTATATGATCTAGTGTTGTACACGTCCATATGCAGGTATTTATGCTATATTGAGTTGATGCTGGATTGCAGCCTTTGACCCTGTTTGTCTTCAGAACAGAGCTAGCAAGGCCGTGGTGCAATTAACAGATAATCCCTTCTTCCTCTACACTCTTAACATTGGTTTCCCTTTTAGATCCACAAACGATTCCTTGCTGCCAAAGGATGTGACCCAGCCCCTAGCTTAGATGGCTTAAAAGCCCATTGCTGGAGATTGTCCATCAGTAGTATTAGGCATGACAAATGGCACTTGCAAGGAGCTTCTATTTCTAGTTACCCATGCCCTTTTAAAAAAATCCAATTTCTCTCTCTCAGTTTTACGTTCTCCCATCCCAACAGTAAGCTAGCATCCCATGATCAATAAGCATCTTCAGTCCTCACTGGGCTGTTTTAGGTCCTCCTCCAAACTTGTTGAAACCACTCCCTTCCCATGTGCATGATGTCATTTGGGCTATACCAATACCATATTCAGAAAATGAGTTTAGTATTATGATATGGCAAGAGCAGAGAATGTACTTTCTGCAGGAATACCTGGTAGCTTATTGTAGGAAATATACTGGACTAGAAGGAGCTCTAGCCTGATCTACCAAGGATGTTCTTTGGTTTTCCAGGACAGATACAGTAATTCTACTGCTGCTATATTTATTTATTTATCTTACCACAACTATCTTCTTTGATACCTTTACAAACCAAAATGTGTATGCTCAAGAATCAAATTACATAATTTGAGCCGATTGGTAGACCACAGGATATAATGCGGAATAATAATTGACACCTGATCCTTGTTGTATCTCCCAGTATTGATTTCTCAGATAATATGTGATTCACTTCGCAGCCACTTCAGCTTCCTTCTAAAAAGACGGTCAGTGTGGCCATCTTTCCACTTCATGTCAATCCCTGAAAACTTTCCTGCCAAATCACCACTCAACTGCTAAAATGAAAAGTGGAGATGGATGATGGCTGCCTGGAAGACCTGATTCCAGTTCTGAGGGGTTGCAGAGGTGGCAGTGAATAGTTAAAATTGTTGAAGGCCATGGCTGGGGTCACGGGACCTTCCAGATGTTGGAATGCAGCTCCCATTATCCTTTACTATTGGCTATGCATTCTAGAGCAGATGGGAGCTACAGGCCAGTAACTTCTGGAAAGTTATGCATTGCCCAGTTCTGTTGTACAAGATTGCCTCCTCCATTACAAATACCCACATAGAGATCAACATGGAAAATCTCATGGCTGGTTTTCACTACAGCTACTTGCAGCATGAACTCAAGTTTCTGTGATTGCTGCAAATGATTGGATTGTGGTAGGCCTCTTTCAAGCAGTTGTGATATAGGTCCAGGTGACTTCCGGGATTGCCTTCCCCGTACAATCTGCCCCAAAGACTTAGGTCTTCTGGTGGGTTAGAGTGCTCACCAGAACCCAACTGGCAAGTGTCATCTAGAGGACTTTTTCATCGGCCACCGTAAGACTGTGGAACGAATTGCCGGAAGAGCTCTGACAGCTAAATGAGCTGTTGGAATTTAAAACACATCGAAGGATCTATCTCTTCTGCCAGGCCTACCCAGTCAATATTAATAATGAATTCTAAATTCACGCTTAGTGTTCACTATATTTTAATCTTTGTTCTCTGTTTTTTATAAAAATACATATTAATATATCTATTTTATATAATGTCTATGATGATTATGCATATTTATATTGTAATGCGCCTCAAGCTACAATAAGTAGTTGGTAAGCAATAAAATTGTTGTTGTTGTTCTTATAATAGCCTACAGTGATGAGAAAAAAGGGGGCTCTCCCATGGGCCTTCAGCACCTTAAAGAGTTCAGCTGTAGTAAGGCTGCTGTCTAGTGCAAGAAGCAAAGGGAATAAGATAACTTAGTGGTCTACTAAGATGGTACAACATGGTGCGTTTTTGTTAAATCACTGTTAAAATTATATGGCTAAGCACTCAAGTGCTTTAATTGTAGCAAATAGCACATAATTATAATGTAATGCAATATACTAATAATAATAATAATAAAAAATATATATATGATATTATACTTATTATATTTATATTACATGTAATATTACTAATATTACTAATATTAGTAATATTACATGTAATATATATTAGTATATTACATGTAATATTACTAATATTACTAATAATATTACAATATAATGGTATAGTACAATATAGTAACATTTAATACCGGTATTGTACTATGCTAATAATATAATATAACGGCGCTCCATGCAGTCATGCCGGCCACATGACCTTGGAGGTGTCTACGGACAACGCTGGCTCTTCGGCTTAGAAATGGAGATGAGCACCACACCCCAGAGTCAGACATGACTGGACTTAATGTCAGGGGACTACCTTTACCTTTTTAATAATATAATATATTGTATGTATATATATATCTTGTAAGCAGCTTTGAGTCCCCTTAGGGGTAAGAAGGGCGGCATATAAATGTCGTAAATAAATAAATAAATAAATTTCAACTCTTCTATAGTTTTCATACTTATGAAAGACACACATATGTAATCACCACAGAGCTTCTACTGCATTTTTCAGTGTCTGGTAATACTTCTCATCAAACTGGGTCCCCTTTTACACTGCCATATAATCCAGATTATCAAAGCACAAATCCACATTATCTGCTTTGAACTGCATTATATGAATTTACTCTGCCAGATAATCCAGTTCAAGGTCAAAAATGTGGATTTTATATGTCAGTGTGGAAGGGGCCTGGGAGAGTCTCTGACAAACTAGAGAGCATGCAGGTCATTTATGCAATGGAAGCCATCTTGAATCCATGTATTTCTGTCCTGCTTTGTTGTCAGTCATTAATTTTTAACAAGTGCTAACTTGACTAGAAGATGAACATTACTATGGAAGTAAGAGAATGATTCTTTCTTAAATCAATGGACAATTGATATGGAACCCTTTCTGCCTCTCTGAACTTAAGCATCTGGACCAAAGGCTAGCCACATAAACACTGAGGTCTGGACCAAACAAATTCATAAAAACCCTGATATAGTGTCATGCTGTAAATAAATCCAGGTGAGTTCAGTAAGGCTCATTCCCAGGTAAGTGTGCACAGGACTGCAGTCATGGTGTTGTTTGGGGGCAAGGGACCTTTCATTTTTTCAGACCATAATTCCTACAATCCGTCACCATAAGACATGCTGGTTAGAACTTCCGGGAGATGAAGGTAATAAAATTTGTAAAGACAAATTTACACCCCCACTCAGAAGGTAGAAAATGCATTTACTGTGGCTATTGAACATGCTACCTAAACCATTTCTGTTATGTTTCAGTGAAAAATTAAGGGATTTATAGATACTCAACTGTTCATGTGGAAACGACCTATTTATACCATCACTGGTTCCAGTCCCATACTATATTTAGAATTGTTGGTAAAACTGCTTTTACTGTAGCAATTATTTACAGAAAATCCTTTGTTAAAAATACAACAATGGACTATTCAAAAGCAATCTTTTCTTTATTCAATTTCTATAAAACTTGGTACTATATAGTTGACTTCAGTATTTCATGATACACAGCTCTTTTACAAAGGATTCTTTTCAAAATAGGAGCAATAAACTGCCCTGATCTGACAAGCTCTTTTGGTCAGTCCGGCTTCTGACAATGGTACCCTTGGCCTAGCAGAAGCATTCTGGTTTTCGGTAGGAATAGGGCTTTCCAGCGGCTCCAACAGCTCATCGCCTTTGATCTCACAGATATTGTGTAGGATACAGCATGTAGCTATGACTACTGGGATGAGCTTCTCCCTGACATCCAGCCTCATCTGCAAACATCTCCAGCGAGCTCTCAGGACTGCAAAAGCTCTCTCTACACAGGTTCGGCACTTAGCCAGTCTCTCGTTGAATGTCTCTTGAGCCTCAGTTTTTGGCGTTGGGTATGGCTTCATTAACCAGGGGCGAAGTGGATATGCATGATCTCCAATTATGACTGGGGTCATTGAAACCCCCTCCAGCACAGATGGAGTTTGTGGCCCAAAAGTGCCTTCATCCATACTGTTGAAGAAGGGAGAGTTGTGCAGGATGCGGGAATCATGAGACCGCTCAGGAAAGCCAACGTAGATATCAGTGAAGCGGGATTTGCTGTCCACCAGGGCCTGCAATACCATTGAATAGAAGCCTTTACAATTAATGTAGGAGTCTGCTGAGAATGGCGGGCAAAGAATAGAGATGTGTATGGCATCAATTGCACCCAGACAGTTGGGGAAGCCCAACTCCTTGAAGCCTTCCATGATTTGTTCTGGGTCTCCCAGCTGAATTGTCTGAGTCAGCAGCCTGCTGTTTATTTCCTCACAGACCTCTTCAAATATTGAGCAAGCAGATGAAATTCCCACCCCAAAGAGTTCTGAGACAGTCTTGTAACTGTCATGGTGAGCTAACTTCCAGATGGTCATGGCAACCCTTTTCTCAACAGGTATGTGTGACCGCATGCCAGTGTCTCGACGCTGCAAGGCAGGACGCAACTCCTCCGCGATATACATCAGTGTAGAGCGTGACATTCGGAACAAAGAAATCCAGCACCTGTCATCCTGCTCTGAAGAAATCATCCGCTCCCACCATTCACTGCATCTCGGAAGCATCCAATGTGACCTCTCTGACAAGGCCATCAGCTCATGCTCATAGTGCAGGGCAGGAGAAGAGGAGTATACCATGGTGACCACAGAGACAATAGCATTTCGGTGAAGGCGCAGCAGGGCTCTCTTACGTCGCACACTGGCGGAGAGGATACGCCGGAGCACTGCAGCTGACCGCCGGAAGCGCCTGCGCTGCAGGATTCTGGCTATGGCAAAAATCACGGCACGTCTGTTGAGCATCCATTGTTGTATGAGCAACTGAGACGTTTGAACACAGGCAGCAACAAGAGCTAGGCACTCCTGCTCCATTTATTCCGCCTCTCTTGAAGTTCACAGTAGGTTCAAAGAGAAGGGATGTTACTGTGCTGGGTGATCAAACTCCATCCCCCAACTAGTCCGATGGCCAAGGCTGGGATGACAACTGCAGGCAAGGAGAACTCAAAAGCAGTCTTTGAACTTCACCTGGAAAGGCACTGTTGAACTGAAGGGCAATACATTTTAATTGTCTTTTTGCTTGCTAATTAAATCACATTTACATTTTAATTATAAAGGCCTTTTTTCTAATATACTAGTAAAGACATTCTCTTCTGCTTATGCACAGAAAGAAATAATTTAGGATCGAGCAAGGCAGCACCTTACAGATGTTTCTGGCTATAATAACCTTAAATGGTATGACAAATAGTGCTATTATTGCGCTATGCTAATAATGATAATATATTGTATGTACATATAATATTGACCATAATATTGTAATACAATTCCAATAATAATATAATAATATAATACTTATATATTTTATAGTACATGTAATACTACTAATATTGTAGCATAGTGGTATGGTACAATACAATAATATATAATAGTAGTGCTATGCTACTAACATATTGTATGTACATATAACTTGTAAGCTGCTCTGAGTCCCGTTTGGGATGAGAAGGGCAGGATATAAATGTCATAAATAATATATATATATAGCCAGGAATTATGTCATATTATGTCACATTGGGAGACCACAAGGATTCCTGATCCTACAAAAGTCTCAAGCTTTAAGAAAGCAATGTATGGTTTGGTTCTGTCATGTAGCCTAGAGTATTCAGAACCATACCTTCCTGACAAAAAGAGCTCTTCAACAGTGGAACTCCCTGTATCGGAGTATGGTTGAAGCTCCTTCCTTCAAGTCTTTTAAACAGAGGCTGGATGGCCATCTTTCAGGAGTGTTTTGATTGTGCTTTTCCTGCATGGCAGGAGGTTGGACTAGATGGCCCTGTACTCTCTTCCAACTCTATTATGCTATGATTCTTCTCACTGATCATCACTCAGTCTAAGTTATTTACCTATACCTAGCGTTTGCCTTGACTAGATGGCCAGGTAGTTTCCTCCAACTCTATTATGCTATGATTCTTCTAACTGATCATCACTCAGTCTTAGTTATTTACCTATACCTAACGTTTGCCTCAAACTAGAACATTTGTTTTAGTACTTGTACTCCAAGCTGATCAATCAAGTAATTAATGTTTTCTAACATAAAAGCAGAGCTTCCGTGAAAGTCCTGCATCCAGCCAAACAGTAGTTACTCGGTAGTGAAGAATGTCTTACACAAATTCAGAGACAGTTATGGCTACATCATTATAAGCAGGTTGTGAGGGAAAGGCCACTAGATCCTCACTCGATTTATAATCTCCCACTTTCAGAATCCTTACTCCTGTTACTAAAAGAGCAAGATTTCAAGAGGTTAATTTAATTCCTCCGAAGGCATTTCATTCAAACCTTGACTGTGGCTGAATGAAGTTTTAAATCCTCTTTTCTGTGAAATGAGCAAGACATTAATGTATTCTCAGTGTTTGAGGCTCAGTTCTGTGGGCCTACTGACCCAAATAATTCTGTTCAGCTGCTATTTCACTACAACACTTAGCAACACTTGCAGAAGTAATTTAATGCCTCTTTGCCCTACTGCCTTATTTTTTTAAAGAACAGCAGTGAAAAGCATTTAGAACTGATCCAATATTTGTTTCAATGCCTACACACAGATATAGTTTTTAACTATACTTATTTTCAGAATCTTCACAATTTTCAAAGTGTACGCTGTTCTATTATGGCTGCAACCCTACACATCCTTGCATGAAAGCAAATCCCATTGAACCCAGCAGTACCTATTTCTGAGTATTATATTAGGGATGGTCACTAATAATAAGGTTTACCCTATGAATGGATGCTTGTGCTCTATGTACTATGCTGTTTCCCTGAAAATATGACAGTGTCTTATATTAATTTTTGCTCCCAAAGATGCATTAGGTCTTATTTTCAGGGGATGTTGAACAAAAAATGAACATTTATTATATACTGTAGTGTACAGTATTTGTCAGTATATAATAAATATACTGGCCTCACACACAGGGCCACAAAAACAAGGGCTGTAAAGTACCTTGCTCCCACACACTGTCTAGAGCAGTGTTTCTCAACCTTCCTAATGCCGACCGCTTAACACAGTTCTTCATGTTGTGGTGACCCCCAACCATAACATTATTTTTGTTGCTACCTCATAACTAATTTTGCTACTGTTATGAATCGTAATGTAAATATCTGATAGGCGGAATGTATTTTCATTCAGAGGACCAAATTTGGCAGAAATACCCAATACACCCAAATTTGAATACTGCTGGGGTTGGGGGAGGATTGATTTTGTCATCTGGAGTTGTAGTTGCTGGGATTTATAGTTAACCTACAGTCAAAAAACATTCTAAACTCCACCAACAATGGAACTGAACCAAACTTGGCACACAGACCTCCCATGACCAACAGAAAATGCGGGAAAGGTTTGGTGGGCATTGACCTTGAGTTTTGGAGTTGTAGTTCATATACATCCAGAGAGTACTGTGGACTCAAACAAGGATTGATCTCGACCAAACTTGTCATGTATACTCAAAATGCCCAAATGTGAACAGTGGTGGAATTTGGGGGAAATAGACCCTGACATTTGGGAGTTGTAGTTGCTGCGATTTATAGTTCACCTACAGACAAAGAGCATTCTGAACCCTACCAAGGATAGAATTGGGCCAAACATCCCACACAGAACTCCCATGACCAACAGAAAATACTGTGTTTTCTGATGACCCTTGGTGACCCCTCTGATACCCCTTGTGACCCCCCAGGGCTCACAACCCCCAGGTTGAAAACTACTGGTCTGTTTCTGGACCTAGGTTGTTGGAGGTTTTCTGGCTATATGGCCATGTTCTAGAAGTATTCTCTCCTGGCATTTCGCCTGCATCTATGGCAGGCATCCTCAGAGTTCCTGGACCACGTGTACAGCAGGAATGGTATCGCAGCTTCTGGCCACCAGGGGGGCATGCTTCCAAACAAAAACTTTGCTAGGTCTTATTTTTGGGGGAAGCCTTATATTCAGCAATTCTGCAAAACCTCTACTAGGTCCAGGAGATGTCTTATTGTCAGAGAAACAGGATAAACTGGATACTCTGAATGCTCATGAAAAGCAAGAGACCAATGTTCTCCAATTAACCTGAAAACCGGAGAAGAAGCTGCAGCAGATGGGAAGCAACGTGCCGATGTTAACAGCAAACTGGGGTACGTATGTGTTAATAAATGACAAAATACCATTTCCCCAGAAAATTTTCATACAGTTTTTAATGGCATTTTGCTGCCAACAATACAGGGGAATAGCAATTATGTTTGCTATGGTATTCCTTTCTCCCTTTGCCACATCCCCTACCAGAGCTTTCATGAAATGTGTTGCCCATTCCAATTGTCACAAAAGCATGCCAACAATAAAAACAGGAAAGAAAGAGTGATGGAGAGAGAAGGAGGAAGCTTGTGGCAGACTGCCTCATGGTGCAGCGGCATGTGCAAGAAGGGGAGTTTTCAGAGTGTGAAAGCGCATATCTTTTCATCAGACTATGATGAAAATCCCATTAGTGGCATACATGAGCTTAAGTATAGCTTGCACATAGATTTGTCATGCTGAACACCAGATGGGGCTCTTGTAATGTTGTTAAACTCAAAACAGATTGAGGTACCATAAAGCTCCAGGTAGACAGGTGAAGGCACCTGCCTTGCCAATACTTCCAATCTCACCATTCCGCTCAAAACAGTACTTGCTTCTCAGTGGAAAGCAAGAAGGAATAAAGCACAGAGGCGCAGGAGATAAGGTCAGAACCTGGTACTTCTCTGCTTTTCTTCTTATACTCTCCACTGGGGAATGTCATACTGGCCAAATTTTTCTACACCAGGGGTCCCCAAACTAAGGTCTGTAGTCTGGATGTGGCCCTCCAAGATAATATACCTGCCACTCACCCTAAACTTTAGACTTAGGGTCGCCCTAAGTCTGAAACAACTTGAAGGCACACAACAACAACAATCCAAATTACCTTGACTATCTCATCATCCCAAAGCAGGCCCAAGGTTCCCACTGAAATACTGGTAAGTTTATGTTGTTTAAAATTGTTCATCATTTTAAATAGTGCATTGTTATTTCATTCATATATATATTTGGAATCCCTGGTGGCACAGTGGGTTAAACCTCTGAGCTGCTGAACTTGCTGACTAAAAAGTTAGCGGTTCGAATCCGGGGAGCAGCGTGAACTCCTGCTATTAGCCCCAGCTTCTGCCAACCTAACAGTTCAAAAACCTGCAAATGTGAGTAGATCAATAGGTACCGCACCCCATGCAGTCATGCTGGCCACATGACTGTGGAGGTGTCTATGAACAATGCCAGTACTTCAGCTTAGGAGTGGAGATGAGCACCAACCCCCAGAGTCGGACACGACTGGACTTAATGGCAGGGGAAGGTCTTTACCTTTACCTTACCTTTACATACACACACACACACTCTACAAATGAGAAATCTGAGTATGTATAGGATTTTTCATTTTTTAAAAACTATAGCCCCCTTCCCCCAAACAGTCTGAAGGACCTTAAACTGGTCCTTTGTTTAAAAGGTTTGAGGGTTCCTGCTCTAGAGTCTAGACCTTTTGGTCCTGTACCCAACTTGGCAACCCTATTTACATATTCATATGAATGTGTGTGTGTGTGTGTGTGTGTGTATGCATGCTCCGTTGGTTTTTAGAATGCAGTAAACAAAGTATTACTGTTATATATATTACTATATAATATAATGTAACTGTTATATATATATTAAATAGACTCATAGAAAAGAGTTGGAAGGGACTCTACCATGGTATTGGGGGAGATCAGACAGGAAGGAAGAAGAGAAGAAAGGAGGGAGAGAAAGAGAGAAGGAATGAAGGAGGGAGGGAAAGAAGGAAGCAGGGAAGGAAGGAAGGAAGGAAGGAAGGAAGGAAGGAAGGAAGGAAGGAAGGAGGGAAGGAGGGAAGGAAAGAAGTAAGGGAGGAAGGAAAGAAAGAGGTACCGAAGGAAGGAGGAAGAGAGAAAGAAAAGAAAAAGGGGAGGAAAGGCAGGAAAGAGATAAAGAAGGAAGGAGAAAAGGAAATAAAGAGTGAAGGAAATAAGGAAACAGGGAGGAAAGGAAGGAGAGAAGGGCAGATGCAGAGAAAGGGGGAGGGAAGGGTGGAAGGAAAGAGAGAAAGAAGGATGGAATCAAAGAGCGAAGGAAGGCATAGAAGAAAGAGGAGAAAGAAAGGAGAGAAAGAGAAGGGAAATAAAAAGGGGGCAAGGAATAGGTAGGTACCTCTCTTTCTTAATAGTCCAGATAGCTACCTCTACTTCAAAAAATCTTACTATAGGCCACAGTAACGCATGGCAGGGCACGGCTAGTGTGTGCGCATGTGTGTATATATACAAAAGCCATGTATCCTGCCAGTTTTAAGCATGAATTTTAAGCTCATGCCCTGTGTGTTGAATCTCTTGTCCTGTGTATTTAATATGTATTTTATATAAATTGTTGAGATTTTAATTCTATTGAATGATGAAATTATGTTGGGTTAGCTATTTATTATGTTGTTGTGTGCTTTATAATTTTTCACAAGATGTTGTGTTTGATGACTGTTTTTACTTTTATGATAGTAATGTTTTTGTTTACATTTTGTTCACTGCTTTAAGTCCTAGTCTGGGAGAAAAGCAGGATAGAAACAAACAAGCAAACAAACAAAAAATATGCCTCTTATTCTCTAGCCCTCTGCACAATATCCAGAACCATCTTCTCTCTAGAAGTCTTCAAGTTCTAGGAGGCTCTATTGCTGCTGCTAACCAATGCAGAGGGACGAAAGCAAGCAGGCGATTCAACTAGTGCAGCTCTGAAGGGAAGGAAGAGGAGAGTGCATTCATCTATGATTTAATTCCAATTTCTTTCCTCCTTCAAAATGAGCCAATTTGTCAGTGTCTGAATTGTCTCCTTCTCTCCACACTGGTAAGCAGAAGGGTCTCCCAGGGCCTGGCTGTTGGAAGGAAGGTTTGAACAGAGCACAAAGGCCAGAGGGGGAAGCAGACACAGGAAGAAATAACATGTTCTTTATGTTAGTTCAGCCTGTGAGTTTTAGTTAAACATACCCTTTCTGTCCTTCTATCCTAGGGAAAAAACTCAATTCAAAATTTTACATGGTCTGCCTAAATATTGCTCCTGAGGGGCTTCAACATAACTTACAAAATCTAAATAATAAATATATTTATTATTTTATTATTAATATATTTATTATAATTTATTATAATAAATATATAGATGCAGGGAAATAAGGTTTCAAGTATATACTTGTATAGGAGCTCCATTTACAACCATAGTGGAGGGAAAGGTAAAGCTGGGACTAGCTCAGACTGCGCCAGCCATTCATTAAATTAACTCGTTCCAATCCTATTTCCATATTAGGGAAAAATAACTTTTAGATAGGACATCTGTTCTAGAAATCCAGGGCGCACTTCGAGCCAGACAAAAGAGTGGTTCTCCAGAGGTCTGGAAAAACCCTAAATGCTATAGTGTCGCACTCCAGATTTTGAAGCATATCCCAGCCAAAAATCATGCCTGGGAATATTAGTATTTAAGGACACATTCTTCATGATCTATGTTCCTACTGTCCTTTGAGGCTAATCTTGCCCAAAAATCTGCGACAGGTTTTCCTTAGGGTTGCCATTAGTTAGAACTAACTGGAAGGCACACAAGAACACAATATAAAAAGCAGGGCCAAACATATTCTGGCCCATGTCCTTCCCAAAAGGAAGCCAAATCAAGGAATTTAGAGCTTGGGATATGTTGTGTTTCCTATATGAAGAAATGCCAATCAGATATTTCCTTGTGTTGCCTAGACAGGAGCAGGGGAAAACTGGCAACAGAGACAAAGCATAATAATAATAATAATAATAATAATAATAATAATAATAATAATCTACACTGACAATTTAATTCAGTTGGCTGCTACCTCGAAACTGCAGTGACCAGATAACAAACTCCCTCAGGAACTAACAAAAACAAGCATTTCCTGCACCTCAGCGCTGTTGTGTAATGACTATGTGGGCCTCAAACAGGTTTCAGGATTTCCTATGTAATCCATCAGCGGAATCACTTTCTTTATACTGGTTTGAAATTGCATTAAATGGTCAGTGTAGATAGCCCCTAAAAAGTAACACCATATTAACATGGTGACCTAACACAAAGCTACAGAAAACAGAACTGAAAGCACTGGGTCAACCAGAAGCCTTTCTCAATAAATGGTAACGGAGCTGCTACTTTAGTTTGTTTCTGCAAAATGAATGTTCTAAAATATGGAACAACTGCTGGAAAAGCCTGGTTTCTACCATCAGGGCCTGTTGCACAAAAAGCACAGGGAGAAAAATTAATCTGACCCTCACGTTTTTATTCTAGAAAGTACGAAAGAAAATTAGATCTAAGAATTAAGGGAAAGTACTCCCATTGACCCATAGATAAGTCGACCCAGTTTTTTGGGGGTGGATTTTTTGACTGGAATTTCTAGACATATACATGAACATATAGGGCAATCTTCCCATAAATGTTTTGGCCTTCAAGAAATCCTAACAGCTGGTAAACTGGCTGGGATTTCTGGGAGTTGTAGGCCAAAACACCTGGGGACTCATAGGTTGAGAACCACTGATCTAGACGATCTGCTTTGAACTGGATTATATGGCAGTGTAGAGTCATATAATCCAATTCAAAGCAGATCATCTGGATTCAGAAACTGAATTATATGGCAGCGTAGATCCAGGCTATGAGACCATCTTTGGTATGGCTCTGAATGACATACCTAAATGTTCATCTACACTGTAGGATTAATGTGGTTTGACAACATTTCACCGCCATGGCTAGGGAATCTTGTACTTTGGTGAGACATCAGCACTCTTTGGCGGAGAAGGCGAAATACCTTCTCTCTCCATGTACCAACCCGGGCCCTTCGATCTTCGGGGCAGGTCCTCCTGTGACCTTTACCAATCTCACAAACCCGTCTTATGGTTTTGGGGTTTTTTTTTTTTTTTTTGCCGTGTCAGGAGCAACCGCTCCTGTTGTGAGAGAATTGGCCGTCTGCAAGGACGTTGCCCAGGGGACGCCTGGATGATTTCTGATGTTTTATCATCCTTGTGGGAGGCTTCTCTCATGTCCCCGCATGAGGAGCTGGAGCCGATAGAGGGAGCTCACTCGCCTCTCCCGGGATTCGAACCTGTGACCTGTCGGTCTTCAGTCCTGCCAGCACAGGGCTTTAACCCACTGCGCCACCGGGGGCTCCTCGTCTTATGTGTACAAGGGAGAGAGCCTTCTCCTCGGTGGCTCCCCGACTTTGGAACTCTTTACCTGGAGAGATCAGGAAAGCCCCTTCACTAGAAACATTTAAAAAGAACCTTAAAACCTGGCTCTTCCGCTGCGCCTTTGGTGAGTAGGTGCACACCATGACATTTTGCACCCTTCAACGCTTTTCTGTTACTGGAGTTCGTGACCTACAAATGGGAAGTTCAACCTCATAAATCCTCGTAAATGCCTTGCTCCTTTTTTTCCCATCTCATCACAGTTTTTAAATTGTTTTATCCTGTACACGTGGCCCACCCATTGTTATCGTTATCGCTATTGTGATTGTGTTTATTAGAAGGTTATTTTAAGACTTTGTTTTCTTATTATTAATGTACTTTGGTGATGTTGTCGTTTTTTATGTTTGATTTTATTGGTGTAATATGTTATCCGGGCTTGGCCCCATGAAAGCTGCTCCGAGTCCCCATCGGGGAGATGGTGGCGGGGTATAAATAAAGTTGATTATTATTATTATTATTATTATTATTATTATTATTATTATTATTGTCAAACTATAACTCCCAGGGTTAAATGGCAAAGTTAAAGCTGGTACCAAACTCTATTAATTCTGCTGTGTAGCCACTCAAAGGAGAAGGAAGATGGGGAAGCCTGTGAAAACTAGAGAGGGTCCCTGTAACTTTTATGGTTGTGTCTCTATATACCAGGTATGGTCAAACTTGGGCCCTCCAGGTGTTTTGGACTTCAACTCCCACCATTCCTAACAGCCTCAGGCCCCTTCCAAAGGAAGGGGCCTGAGGCTGTTAGGAATGATGGGAGTTGAAGTCCAAAACACCTGGAGGGCCCAAGTTTGACCATACCTGGTATATACATTGTTTACACAACCATTAAAGGTACAGGGACCCTCTCTAGTTTTCACTCTGAGAACACCACTCTATCTATCTATCTATCTATCTATCTATCTATCTATCTATACACACACATATCTTACCTCAGTCCTGCTGTTGCCTCCAGCTTCCACCGACTCCCCCTCCTTTGAAATCCCTTCTCGAATATCGAGGCTACTGTCCCTTTAAAAGCGAGCGGCGCCCCTCCACTTTCAATCAGCCGAGGAAGTCGTACTAGGTCGGCGCATGCGCAAACTCATTCTTTTCCCTCTAGCCGGGCGTCTTTGAGCATATTCGTCGCACGTACGTACGTGCGTACTGCGCACTCGCTCGCTCGCACGCCGGCCCGCTTCCTCCTCTATAAAGCACGCCTTCCCGCTCTTTGGTACTTTGCTCTAAGGAGCCATAGAGAAGAAGCGCAGAGCGGCCTCCTTTTGCTGGAAGCTTGGGGAGCCATTTTGTTTGTGGGCAAAAGTCGTCATTTGAGGCTTCCTTCTCTCTTCCATCATTGAAAAGGACTTGAGGAGTGTTCAAGCCTTATAAATGGCTCCTCTGAGGAAAGAGAAAGGCCAAACTACATGGCCAGATCCATATGAAAGTGATTTTTTAAATAATAATAATATTCTTCAATTTCCTCAGATGATTTTTGAAGAAGCTTCATTTTCCATCAGCCTCCTTGAAGCAGTGGCTTTCTTGCCTTCCTCCATTTCCCTCCTGCACCTTCTATCTCTCTTTCCTTCCTTGCCTTCCCTCATATATCTGCCTTCCTTCCCCCTTTTTAAACTCTTCCCTTCCTCCCCCCCCCCCCTCTTTTCCTTTCTCTTCCCTTCCTTCCCCACATACATTTTCCTTTCCTTTCTCTTCTTGCCTTCCATTATTTACATTGTAAACCTGAGAGCAAATTAATATTGTGCAAGCCTCTCAAAGGGCCTTTGTTACTGAGGAGCAGGGTAAATATTCTCTAAATAATAACGAATAACCGTGGATTGCTGTGTGTTTTCCGGGCTGTATGGCCATGTTCCAGAAGCATTCTCTCCTGACATTTCACCTGCGCCTATGGCAGGCATCATAGAATCAATGAGTTGGAAGAGACCTCATGGGCCATCCAGTCCAACCCCCTGCCAAGAAGCAGGAATATTGCATTCAAATCACCCCTGGCAGATGGCCATCCAGCCTGTTTAAAAGCTTTCAAAGAAGGAGCCTCCACCACACTCCCTCTGGGGCAGAGAGTTCCACTGCTGAATAGCTCTCACAGTCAGGAAATTCTTCCTCATGTTCAGATGAGGAAGGTTGTGTGATCAAATACATCTTTCTCCCTCAGTTTCTTCTCCCAACTTTTCTTGCCCTTCTTTTCCTTTCTGATTTTTTCATTGGCCTTGACCCTCTTTTCTTCCTTCCTTTGCTTTCCATCATACTTTCCTCTTCTTTCTTGCTTTCTTTTCTTCCCTCCTGCCATTTCTTTCTTCACTTCCCTCCATACTTTCCCCTCTTTCTATTTCTTCTCCCTTCATTCCCTCAATTTGTTCTCCCAACCTTTCTTGCCCTTCTTTTCCTTTCTGATTTTCTCATCGACCTTGACCCTCTTTTCTTCCTTCCTTTCCATTCCCGCATATTTTCCTCATCTTTCTTGCTTTCCTTTCTTCCCTCCTATTTCTTTCTTCACTTTCCTCCATACTTTCCCTTTCTATTTCTTCTCCCAACATTTCTTGCCCTTCTTTTCCTTTCTGATTTTTCATTGACCTTGACCCTCTTTCCTTCCTTCGCTTTCCGTCATACTTTCCTCTTCTTTCTTGCTTTCCTTTCTTCCCTCCTGCCATTTCTTTCACCTCCCTCCACTTTCCCTTTCTATTTCTTCTCCCAACCTTTCTTGCCTTTCTTTTCCTTTCTGATTTTTTCATTGATCTTGACCCTCTTTTCTTCCTTCGCTTTTCCGTCATACTTCCCTCTTCTTTCTTGCTTTCCTTTCTTCCTTCCTGCTATTTCTTTCTTCACTTTCCTCCATACTTTCCCTTTCTATTTCTTCTACCAACCTTTCTTTTCCTTACTGATTTTCTCATCAACTTTGACCTTCCTTCCTACTTTCCTCATCTTTCTTGCTTTCCTTTCTTCCCTCCTGCCATTTCTTTCATCCCTTCCCTCCATACTTTCCCGACTTCCCCCCTTTCCTCTATCTCCCTTCATTCCTTCTCCCTTCTCCTCATACACAGGTCACCTAGCAACAGCCAATCAGCTTTGTCCCTTTTTCGGTCATGTGTCACTGAGCCACTTCATCAAATCTGCTTTATTTTATTTGGCCTTTGCCTTTGAGCATGGGATAGGTGGTTGTTGTCTTATTTCCATTCTTTGAAGTTGGGACAGGACAATGGAGGGAACATGGCCAGACAGCCCGGAAAACTCACAGCTATCCAGTGATTCCAGCCATGAAAACCTTCAATACAATGGAGGGTATGTTTGCCATGCCATGTTTTGAGGCACTGTGTAGGTGCCATTAGTAAGCCACCTTGAGTCCCCTGCCCCAGGGGTAGATAAAGGCAGGGTATAAATAAAGCAAATAAATAAATTAATGCTTGGTCCAGATCCACCTATCCATTTGGCTTTGTGGTATAAACCAACAGACAGGTATACCAATACTTGACTTTTATATAGACAGGTAGTCCCAGAGTTTAAAACATCTGATTTACAAACGACTCACAGTTAAGATCGAGGGTGAGACAACAGGAAGTGCGAGAAATCTATAGGAAGGGGAATTCACACCTGAAAGAGTTATTATTATTATTGGGAAAAGGTGTCTGAGCTGGAGCTTTACTTCCTAATCCTCATTTCCACAAGCCATTTTTTTTTCAAAATCCAATTATCACAGGGACAGAAAGTGAGGTGAAATCTTCAGAACAGCAAAGCAAACACCTCAGGGGTATTCACCCTTTCCTATGCTATCCAGAACTTGCATGCATATATATGTGTGTGTGTGACGAATTATACTTTAAATAGTACATGTTTTTACAATTCAACAAGAACAAACCTACAGAACTGTGAATGACAGAAGATGTTAAAAAACAAGATTATGGCAACCAGATTAATTGATAACTTGCTTTGAATGAAATTTTTCTGCTTCTTGGCAGGGGGTTGGACTGGATGGCCCATGAGGTCTCTTCCAACTCTATGATTCTTTGATAGAAGGAGAAAACGCGGAGGTAGTGACAGACTTCGTATTTCTAGACACAAAGATGACTGCAGACGCAGACTGCAGCCAGGAAACCAGAAGACATTTACTTCCTAGGAGGAGAGCAATGACCAATCTCGATAAAATAGTGAAGAGTAGAGACATCCCACTGGCAGTGAACGTCCACATATTCAATGGTAACCTATGGATGTGAGAGCTGGACCATAAGGAAGGCTGAGTAAAGGATGATAGATGCTTTTGAACCGTGGTGCTGGAGGAAAATTCAGAGTGCCTTGGACCGCAAGATCCAACCAGTCCATACTCCAGGAAATAATGCCAGACTGTTCACTGGAGGGAAGGATATTAGAGGCAAAGATGAAGTACTTTGGCCACATCATGAGAAGACAGGAAAGTTTGGAGAAGATAATGATGCTGGCAAAAAGGGAAGGAAAAAGGAAGAGGGCCAACCAAGGGCAAGATGGGTGGATGGTATTCTTGAAGTGACTGGCTTGACTCTGAAGGATATGGGAATGGCCACAGCTGACAGGGAGCTCTGGCGTGGGCTGGTTCATGAGGTCACGAAGAGTCGCAAGCAACTGAACGAATAAACAGCAACAACCAATACACTACCATTATTCAAGTGCTGCTATTACAGTTGACAAAATGTATTTATGTATAGCCTTTTAATAAAATGGCCTGTTGTACTGTTGAAGATTAGGGGCTTTACAGCAATTAAAGAAATGAGCATCCCATCAATCAGCATATATAAATAGACAGCTTCTCAGAATTGACCCTACATACCTAAAGGATGCAAAGAAGGAAGATGCCAACTCCCTAATTTCTGCTAAGTTGTTCCAGCTCTCAAAGTACCTCCTTCCACCTCACATCCCATCACCACCACCAAAGCATTGTGTTTGCAACAAAGTCTGCCCTTCATCCCTGTGTTGTGCTGGACAAGAATCAGACACTGGCCATGCCAAAGATGTGAATTTAAATAAATTCTTTTTTTGCCTTTATTTTCAGGGGAATCCAGAGAAATTAAAAACCATGTGAAGAAATTAAAAACCAGAGCATTGAATCAGTGGGAAAGGAGTGGGGATGAGACATGAGCCCCACTCGGGGCAATTTGGGCTTATAACAGCGGAGGGAGGGAGGTAGGCAGGTGGCGTAGCTTCCCCTTTCAAGATGCCTGGGCTTCTCCGGTCTTCAAGGGGGGATAGGGGCAGGCGCTGGGCCTCTCCCCATGTTCCCCCTCATATCTTAGCGGTGCTTCCCCTGGGCTTTCTTGGAGTTAACCTTTTCCGTCCAAGGTATCCGTGTAGACCATCACTCTGCTAGGAGCTAGAGGGGAAAAGGAACACAGATAGTGATGGTGAAGTGAACACATATAGACAGCAGAGATGTATCATGGCAAACCAGATCCCAGGCTTTCTTCAGGCCTCATTATTCTAATGCACATGTATCAAATTCAATCTAGTCCAGTATGTCATTTTATGCGCCCCCCCCCCCCCTCCCAATGCTAAATTCCTATATTCCTCATTATTAGACATCATGACTAGAGCTGATGGGAGTTGTGATACAGTAACATCCAGAAGACTGGAGTTTATTCCTTTTAGTCAGGAGAGTGGGGTTTGAGTTTAAATGCAAGGCTTATGGGCCTGATGCCTAATCTTTAAAATGACCTTTGACTTTTTCTCAACCGCAGAGCCACAAAGGCTGTTGGGTTGCAATTCCCATTATCCCCACTTTGCATGCCAGATCATCAAAAGTGATGGGAATGGTCATTCAATAATATCTGGGGACCCAAAATGAGTAAAAACTAAAGTGCACTAATCACTATGTAGAAATATGATTGTTGGCCCTCTGTATCCACAGATTTTCCATCTCTGGATTCAACAGACCTTTGAAGGCAACCATAAGGCTGATGTGGCCCTCAATGAAAATGTGTTTGCCTATAATAATAATAATAATAATAATAATAATAATAATAATAATAAGAATACCACTTTATTTGTACCCCGCTACCATCTCCCCAAGGGACTCGGTGCGGCTTACATGAGGCCGAGCCCGAATACAACAATACAAGCAAAACAACAGTACAAGCAATTAAAATAAAACACAGACAATAAAATATATCCTATTCTAATGTATTATGATAGTGAAACAACAGACTTCTGACAATCTTCACAGAGACACAGTTATCCTATACATGGGCTGAACTATCGAGGGCAGACCCACACTCAGAATCAGTTGTTGCCTCCAGCACCTCTCCCCATGTGTCCCAATCTCATTTAATATAGTTTCTACATCTTCTCATACTCCAGAAAGCCAGCCAGCCTTGTAACTTAAACAGCATCTGTCTACCATATCTAGATTCAATAGCTGCTACGGAAGAAAGCATGCCCTGCTCTCTTGGTCTTTGGATTGTGCTGACTAATGGCTCTTAGGTGTCACTGCCATATGAGTTGTCCAGATTTATGTTCTCTGGCTGAAAATATTTTACAAAACACAATGTCGCCCTTTCACTGGAGGGTTAGGCTCTAGATTAGTCAGCATCATGCAGCAATTAAGGTTTGAAAATTAGGAACTATGTGCTCAAGCACAGCTAAAGTCTTGTCTTCAGAAAGTCAAAGGATGCAAAAATATGAATTCACCCTGTTTCAACTTTTAGAAACAACTTTCTTTATAAAATATAGTGCTTCATTGGAGTATTTGTGTGCATGTGTCAATGGTTATATGACAAGGAAAATACCAATGCATTTGGAAAATTATTTTTCTAAAGTAAAGATCATTTTGTATTTGTTTTGGCTATAAATCCAGCTGTTACAAAGGGTCCCAGCTATTGTTTCTGATAAAAAGATACAGTCCACATTGACTCTTGGAGTGACATCTCCTTTCTAAGATCTCCAAATACCACTCCATCTCTTACATCCCTTCATCTTGTACAACTGCACTTCCCAGAATTCCATAAGACTACTTTTAACTAAAGTTAGAAAGGGCATTGCTCAGCTTTTTCGAAATCACAGTTTGGAAATGACATAGCTAACCTTGGGTTCTGCATGAAGATACAGGTAGCTGGGCACAAAATATCAAGTCAGCTGAAGCAGGAAGTACTATGCTACCTGTATCACTGGTCTTACAGGTCTAAGTTTGATTGATCGAGAATTGTACAAGGAGTTTATTCCATGACTTACCTTGATTGTGTAGTTCCCATATATGACTCCACTCTATATTAGAAAAGAGGAAAAAAGGGAAAATTAGAAGCTATACACTGACTTGAAGTATTGCTAAATAACAATCAGTGTCCTTATATCCTGAGACAGTCAAGCAGTTCACTACTCACTAAGAATGCTTTCAATGTTAACTGCATTCAGAATCTGTGGTGACCAAATGCACATTCTAGGAAAAACTAAGTATAGAGTCTGACGGTCAAGTGCATTTTACCCTAAACCCTAGTCATCATACCTGCCCTTTATTTCCTCACTAGACATCTTATACTATCCCAATTGTACTATTCCCCTTCCATACAATTCAAATGGCACCTTGAAGCATTTTAACCATCACATGAACGGCTTCCCCATCCCCTTCAAAACTGACTTAATATATTCAATCAAATATGTCACAGTTCCCATGCCTGAGCCCATAGTTCAGTGGCCACACTTCCATCACACAGTCCTAGGCCTCTTCCATCAGCTTACCTTCCAAATGATAATTTCTTGCAGCTTGCCAGTCACCAGCTTCCATTTTTTCCCAGCATGCTCCAGGATCCGCCTCCTCTTCCTCCTTATCTGATGCTGTTCCGCCACCCCCTCCATGCCCAGCCCCTGGCTCGTTGATAAAGGAGAGGCCCCATTCATTTTGGAAGATGGCTCCCAGATGCTGTCGCCGACTGTTGTCAGTAGGTGGGGAGCTGCTTGGGGGTGGCGCCAAGACACAGTTGGGGAGGCTATTCGTGGTGCGGACGGCGGAGGCAGGAACATGGCAGGCTTTCCCTGGCTGATCCAAGTTCTCTTTCAGCTTGCTGGCGTACGAGATCTTGGGGATGATCCGGGCGCTGCTGCTATCGACCGGGAAAGCGGGAAGAGGCCGGAAGAGCGACCATGTTTCCTTTCCAGACTCTTCAGTGGCTGTGCCACTGGTGTTAGTTGCCACAGCAGGTTTCTCACTTGTTTTGACGGTGCCGCCTCGCTCCGACTCAGGGGAGGAGGATGGGGAAGGTGGGTCAGAGTAGCCCCGGCGCCGGTGCTGCCATCGCCCATTGGAAAGACCCTCCGGAGCACAGTGGTGGTGGCCATTGGTGCTGGGCCCCCATTCTTTGCGGTCTGAGGGGCTCCCTCGGTAGGTCTTGCGGTAGGCAGCATGGAAGGGCCGGCCGTGGTAGAAGTGAGGAGGGTAGCGGCGCGGGTGATGAGGAACTGGAGGGTCCCGTTCAGACAACTGGAGGTTGCGGATGTTAAGGCTGTTAGAAGGGCTTAGGGGAACACTGGGCTCATCTGCTATCTCAGCTGGGGTGGTATAACCATTTGACTCCCACGACCCTGAAGAGGAAGGACAGCAACAGTGAGACCAAGATTTGCATTAGTCACACAATTAGGAGAATACTGAGTCACACACATCCTGGCATATCACTTAAAATAATGCCTCCTCTCATTTCTGGAATAAGACAAGAGGCCCAATTTTTATTTAGTTAGGTTCTTGTAGGTGTTCTTGGGCTATTTAGTTACTTTTTCAACTTGTCATAACTGTGTCCAGAACCATTTTTACTACTGCATTGGTGCTACTCAATGTGGTGCCAGTTCCCGAGGAACTGCTGAGCTGCAAGAAAGAAAGAAAAACAACTGTAGATAATGGGCAAAAAAAATTATGCTGGCCCCTGACACACCAGTCTTACCACTACTCTGTCACTTCCCATATGTATGAGTTATGGCTTATCCATTCCCATACGTAACTAAAATAAAATAGGGTGCTCTCTTGAACTAGTATTTAAAAATCAGGTAAGAATGCAGGGATGATGCCAGGTGCCAAGTCATCTGCATCCTTAAACATTTCAGAGCATGTCTGCTGCTTTCCTGCAGAATGCAAAATCCTTTTCTCCAGTTTGGAGCTCACTGGCCTTATACAAGGAAGAAGCAGAGGATCACAGTGATACAAGAGCATCAAGATCCAGACATGTGTCACGGGCAAGAAAACTCGTATGTTTCTCATCTTTACAATCCTCTGAGGATTTTTTTAAAAAAAGAAATACTTTAGTATAGCAAGCTTAAAGGTAAAAGTAAAGGTTTCCCCTGACATTAAGTCTAGTTTTTTAAAAAATTTTCAATCAAAAATAGTTTATTGTATGGGCCTAAGGCCATGACAAAAAGCACTACACACGCACAGTAGTACATTAAGACCAGTCATGTCAAACTCTGGGTGTTGGTGCTCATCTCCTTTTCTAAGCCGAAGAGCCAGCATTGTCCATAGACACCTCCAAGGTCATGTAGCCAGCATGACTGCACGGAGTGCTGTTACTTCCTTGCTGAAGCGGTACCTATTGATCTACTCACATTTGCATGTTTCCAAACTGCTAGGTTGGCAGAAGCTGGGGCTAACAGTGGGAGCTCTCCCCCGGATTCAAACTGCCGACCTTTCAGTCAGCAAGGTCTGCAGCTCAGCGGTTTAGCCTACTGTGCCACCAGGGGGCTCTTACTAGCAAGCTTAGGTAAAGGTAAAGGTAGTCCCCTGACATTAAGTCCAGTCATGTCTGACTCTGGGGTGTGGTGCTCATCTCCATTTCTAAGCCGAAGAGCCAGCGTTGTCCATAGACACCTTCAAGGTCATGTGGCCAGCATGACTGCATGGAGCGCCGTTACCTTCCCACCGGAGCGGTACCTATTGATCTACTCACATTTGCATGTTTTCGAACTGCTAGGTTGGCAGAAGCTAGGGCTGACAGCAGAAGCTCACGCCGCTCCCCGGAATCGAACCTGCGACCTTTCGATCAACAAGCTCAGCAGCTCAGTGCTTTAACCCACTGCACCACCGGAGGCTCTATGACTAGCAAGCTTATTAACCTCCAAAACAATCATTTAAATGTACAGAGAAGGGGTTGGGGATCAAGTGCAGGAATTGCCCTTCTAAATACAGATACAGCTTAGGAAAAGTGAAAATCTGAAATATCACCCCTGAAACTGTTTTAACCTTGCTTTTTTATTTAGCCAGGGCTTTTGAATAAGTCAAAAGAAGTTACAAGCCTACTTCCCCCCTCTTTATTAACTGCTTGGGACTTTGTTTACATAATCGAGGAGCCTGTTGTTCTATGAGCAGCTCAGAAAGCCAAGCAACTAGTATCTCAGTAAGCAACTAGCAAAAAAAAAGGGCTTTCTGCCAACAAGCTGGTGAAGGAAGTATAAGTCTCCCTCCTTCACAGCCACAACAGAAACCAAGTAGGCTAGTGGAGAAAGACTGGATATATGTGTCATTCTTTCGCCAGCCCACTCGTTTTTCACACGAAACTTCTGGTTGCCCTTGGCTACCAAGTAGTTGTTAAATGGAATGCTGCTTTAGCTTCAAACTACCCTGCCTCTTCATTTTTTATGCTTTTCTAAAAACAGGAGAAAAAGGAAAAAACAGAAATGCTGGAGATAAATGCCGAAATGTAAGAAAGTAAAACCCAAGACCTAAAATCTCATTACTTGGGGATCGTTGCATCTGTTTCAAAAATTCCAGAAATTCTGAACTATGGGGTTCTTCCATATTTTGCTACTCAAAGAATAGGTTTTTTTTAAATATTGTCAGTTCTTTTAATTTATAAGCTAATTGCACTGCTAAATGTTATACCCTTCCACAAGTAGGACAGAAAGAAAAAGTTGGTATATAATAAAGAAAAAAGAGTTGCAAACAATCAGATCTTCTTTCACACTTCTTCAATAAACAAGTCTGAGTGGATAGGGTCTATTGCAGGCATAGGCAAACTTTGGCCCTCCGGGTGTTTTGGACTTCAACTCCCACAATTCCTAACAGCCTCAGGCCCCTTCCTTTTCCCCCTCAGCCGCTTAAGCGGCTGAGGGGGAAAAGGAAAGGGCCTGAGGCTGTTAGGAATTGTGGGAGTTGAAGTCCAAAACACCCGGAGGGCCAAAGTTTACCCATACCTTGTCTACACTGTGGAATTAGGGATTCTGAAGGTGAACGTTATCTCACCCTGCACTGAGACGGAGCCCCTTTGAAACAGGAAAAAAACATAAACACCATGACAGAAGAATGGGAAAGCCCCAATTCAGTATAACACACCTTCTCTGGAGACCTGGCTTGGCCTGTAGCCCAGCTCTGCTCCACCCCCTGCATGACAGAAAGGTTTTATTTACAGCACTTACAGATTTAAAAAGGACAGCTTGCATTTAGATTTCTGTTGCAAAAAAGGAGTCACTAAGTGGGCAACTAAATGAGGGGCATCCTGGTTGAAAACCAGTGCTAGTTCAGACTAGTGCACTGAGAATTATCAGCGGGTGGTCAGGACTCTCAATAGTCTGTGAAGATGTGGCAGCTGGTATGTACATGCGTGTGCCGCCTTCAAGTTGCCTGTTGGCTTATGAAGATCCTGTTAATTTCACAAGGTTTTCTTGGGCAAGGAATACTCAGAGGTGGTTTTGCCAGTTCCTTCCTCTGAAATGTTGCTGATAGCTGATGAGATTTCATGTCTACAGACTTGGCAGAAATAGCAAATTTTCCTGCATGGAAGAATGGGGTTGGACTGGAAGGTCCTTGTGGTCTCTTCCAACTCCATGATTCTACATGGTTGTGGCAAGAAAAAATGAAACAAGAATGCACTCTAGTGGTAGGGAGAACCTCTCTTCTGCAATACAGGTGGTAGTTTGAATATTTCCCCAATCAGAAGGGGGTTGGTACTGGCTCACAGTATGGTTTTTTGCACATATCCATGCCCACCCCACCCCCCAGTACTTTGATTATATTCCTGGTCACTGGTTGCCAAGTTGATTTGATATAGTTTCAACACTATTTTTATGCCGTGCTGTTTTAATTGTGTTATAATTCATTGCCCTATGTTATTATCTTTTAAACTGCGTTTTTGTTGGCAAATTTTGTTGTACGTTTTGGGCTTGGTCCCGCTTGTAAACTGCCCTGAGTCCCTTCTGGGAGATGGTGATGGGATATACAAATAAAGTCAATATTATTATTTGATACATAATAAGATTACTACACAGCAAACAAGATCACTACTTGATTTTATGTATTTGATCTCACACTGGACACTTCCCAAGTGTCTACGACTGTATTATTATTATTATTATTCTGACACAAAAACACAATATGACACAGAAAAAAGATATATATGCTGGATTTTGTATCACAAAATCACAAGTCGAATACCTCTCAAGCATTTAGGACTGTGTGATGTATTTTCAAAGATGCACGCAGATCCAAGTAAGTGGCCTTTTGCCAGATCGTGATTTTGTCAAAGTTTATTGTTTTCAAATGCCGGCAGAGATCTTTTGGCACAACACCCAGCGTGCCGATGACCACTGGGACCACCTGTACTGGTTTATGCCAGAGCCTTTGCAGTTCGATTTTGAGGTTCTGATAATAGCTGAGCTTTTTCTGTTGTTTTTCCTCAATGCAACTGTTGCCTGGTATGGCAACATCAATAATCCAAACTTTTTTCTTTTCCACAATTGTGAGGTTTGGTGTATTGTGCTCCAAACCTTTGTCAGTCTGAATTCAAAAGTCCCACAGTATTTTTGCATTATCATTTTCCACAACCTTTGCAGGTTTATGATCCCACCACTATTATTATTATTATTATTATTATTATTATTATTATTATTATTATTATTTCAAAGAGTTTTTTTTAACGTCAAGGAATACTCTGAGGTGGTATTGCCAGCTCTTTTCTCTGAAACATAGCTGTTAGTCTGGATTATTTTCCCAATATGAGGAGGGGGGTGCTGCTGTGGGGAACCTTGTTGGAGGCAAAAGATGAGATTTCATGCCCACAAACATGGCAGAAATTACAGTTGATGCAAGAAAAGATGAAGTAAGAAGGCAGTCTCTGAATCCAGTAGTTCAGAGATACTCAAGACTAAAGGGATAATGGATAGACCAGGAATGGGCAAACTTGGGCCCTCCAGGTGTTTTGGACTTCAACTCCCACCATTCCTAGCAGCCTCGGGCCCTTTCCTTTTCCCCCTCAGCAGCTTAAAGAAAGGGCCTGAGGCTGTTAGGAATGGTGGGAGTTGAAGTCCAAAACACTTCCATTCAACCTGCAGCCATTCAATTTGCCCATACCTGCACTGGAATGAACACCCAGTAACAAATTACAATTTCTAAATTTTGAAATTTTGAAAAATTAAGAGGGCAAACTTAGTCCCTCTTAGTTGCTGAGGGGGAAAACAACGGGCCCGAGGCTGTTAGGAACTGTGGGAGTTGAAGTCCAAAACAGCTAGAGAACCAAAGTTTGCCCATGTTTGGGACAGACCCAAAATAATCGGGAGATATGGAGACAGTCTCACTTTGGAATGGAGCAAAACTGATAACTTTTTATATAAAAAAAGTACAAACTCCAAATGGATGTGATAGCTGTGATTTTCCTAGCTTCAAATCCGGGCCTATAAAATGCTGGGCCTGGTGGGAGTATTGTGGAGAGGAACACAATACTACCATGGAGGTTCTAAAGGAGTTTCCTTTGAGAAAAAAAGTGGGAATATAACTAAACCTAACAATAACAATAATAATGTATTGTCAAAGGCTTTTATTGCCGGAATCACTGAGTGTTGTGAGTTTTCTGGACTGTATGGCCATGTTCAGAAGCCCTGAGTCCCTTCGGGGAGATAGAGCGGAATATAAAGAAAGTTTTTATTATTATTATTATTATTCTCTTCTGATGTTTCGCCTGCATTTATGGCAGGTATCCTCAGAGTTTTTGGAATTTGACTGGAATGGCGATACCGCTGCGGATACTGTTTTTATTGTTTTAATTAATGCTCTATTTATTGTTTTAATTGTTGCATTATTATAATTGTTATATGTAGCTGCATTGAACTGTTGCCAAGTGTAAGCCATCCTGAGTCCCACTTTGGGGGTAGAGAAGGACAGGGTAGAAACACTGGAAATAAATGATAATAATAAATAATTGTGAAATCTGAGGTCAGACCCCACAACCTCTGAGGATGCTTGTTTTCTGAATGTTGCTTTTTATTTACGGTTATAATTTTAGAGTGTTTTTAAATACTAATAGCCAGATTTTGTTGGCCGTCTGCTAGGATGTTGCCCAGGGGACGCCTGGATGATTTGTTGTTTTTATCATCCTTGTGGGAGGCTTCTCTCATGTCCCCGCAAGAGGAGCTGGAGCTGATAGAGGGAGCTCATCCGCCTCTCCCCGGATTCAAACCTGCAACCTGTCGGTCTTCAGTCCTGCCGGCACAGGGGTTTAACCCACTGCGCCACTGGGGGCTCCATGATTGTTCCATGAGAGCTGAATTAGATCAGTGGTTCTCAATCTGTGAGTTCCCAGTTGTTTTGCCCTACAACTCCCAGAAATCCCAGCCAGTTTACCTGCTGTTAGGATTTCTGGGAGTTGAAGACCGAAAGATCTGGGGACCCATAGGCTGAGAACTCCTGGACTAGATGGACCAAGTGGCCCTGTCCAACTTTCTAAGATTTCTTCTTGGTACAAAATGTATCAGAGATTGATGGATGAGCACCCATTGTATGGTTGGTTGGAGACTGCATCTAGGTGGTTGTTGATAATGGCCATCACACTGATTTAAATATATTGTTGGCCTATGGATGAGAGAACCTCCAATCTGAGCTCTTATCAATAGCTTTACAAAGATCTTGGCTCCCTTGATTGACTCTATCCACCTGAATGTAGCCTTTCTCTTTATCAAGTATAATGGTCTTATCAAGCCTTCTTATGACCTGCACATAAACTCTTAAAAAGAATCAATTCCAAAAGTGGATGCCTGCCATAGATGTGGGTGAAACATCAGGAGATAATGCTTCTGGAACATGGTCATACAGCCCAGAAAACTCAGAACAACCCAATAATAATAATAATATTGATAATAATAATTTATTTATTTATTTGACTTGTATACCGCCACTCCCAATTTGGCTCGGGGCGGTTTACAGCAGTAGATTAAAAACAATACAACCAACTTTAAAATACAATAAAAACGAGAACAGACATAGTCCCGAGTTATTCACCCATCGAAAGCTTGTCGGAAAAGAAAGGTTTTACAGCAGGGATCCACAAACTTTTTAAACAGAGGGCCAGGTCACAGTCCCTCAAACTGTTGGAGGGCCGGATTATAATTTGAAAAAAGCATGAATGAATTCCTATGCACACTGCACATATCTTATTTGTAGTGGAAAAGACACTTAAAAACAATGCAATAATTAAAATGAAGTACAATTTTATTATTATTATTATTATTATTATTATTACTTGCACTTATTAACCGCCGCTCTCAGCCCTAGGGCGACTCGTGGCGGTGAACAAATGTAAACGTATTAGTATCTCAATGGGAAGTGTGGGCCTGCTTTTGGCTGATGAGATAGGATTGTTGTTGTTATTGTGTGTTTTCAAGTCATTTCAGACTTAGGTTGACCCTGAGTGAAGGCCAGGTAAATGACCTTGGAGGGCCGTATCCGGCCCCCGGGCCATAGTTTGAGGACCCCTGTTTTACAGGCTTTCCGAAAAGCAAGTAGCTTTTGGTTCGGGTTTCAACTGGCAAGGCATTCCATAAATAAGGGGCCACAACTGAGAAGGCCGACAGGTTGCAATAATAATAATAATAATAATAATAATAATAATCCTATTGAAACTCACCTGTGCGGATGCGGTTGCTGAGGTTGTGGCATTTCTCCTTCTTGGCTGCCAGGAGGTGCAGCTCCTCTTCTGGGTTGCGGTTCTCATCCATGCCCAGTTCCTCTTTCTGCATGGCCTCTGGATGCTCCGGGATATGGATTGGTTGGAAAACCCCAACGATGAGCCCCGACTCTGGATGTATTCTGACCCTCCTTTTAGTGGCTACTCTCCTTCGGCTCTACAAGTGAGTTCCTGAAAAGCTACAGACTGGAAACCCAAGGCAGGCAGAAGCAGGCCTCAATGGCAACTCTTTCTCTCTACTCTTTGGGGCCTGTGGTATTTGTGACTAAAACTCCTCCTCTGTTGCTCTTCTAAACTAATATATGTAATATATTTCCAAAGTAATTCTTCTATTTTTAGTTGTTTCTACTCCTATTACTTTCCCGTTACTGCCATCCCCTCTTTTTCCTACCAAAATAATCCCCCAAAATCGCCTTTTTCCTCCTTCCTTCAGGAGCCCCTCCCCAACCAGCTAATGTTACTCTTCAGAGTTGGGAAACGAGCCCTCTCAGCCTTCCTTCTGGCGGGTTGTTGTTTCCTTCTTCTCTTTCTCCTTCTTCGGGGCCTTCTCAGAGGAGAGCCAAACCCGCCGCCCAAAACGGTTTCTTTCCCCCGCAACAAACCAGGAACCTCGCCCTTAAAAAAATGAAGGAAGGAAGGCCCTTCTTCTTGGCCTTCTTCTTCTTCTTCTTCTTGGCCTGCCTCCCTGCCCACCTTCCCCTTGCTTAGGCCCGGGCGATTCCCCTCAAGCCCGCCGCCCGGCACATTCACCCAGCCAGCCAGCCAACCCCCGCCACGTGACCGGTTTCCCCCTTTGGCCTCCCTCGGGTCATGTGACCGCCCAGGCGCCGCCGCTTCCGGGAAAAGGGAGGACACCACGTGAGACAGAGCGCCCCCCCTCCTCGCGGTCATGTGACCGGATTCCCCAGGTCACATGGGAGGAAGAGGGGTTTGGCCACGCCCAGCCAGGCCTTTGGGATTGGGCCCAGCGGGTGTTTCCAAGACCTTTCAAGGACCTCATTCATGGCTTTATCTTATTTATTTACGACATTTATATGCCGCCCTTCTCACCCTGAAGGGGACTCAGAGCGGCTTACAAGATACACACACATACATCTATATAAATAAAAATGTAATGTTCGTTTGTGGAATTAACAGAAATATATGATAAAAGGTCTGGAGAACAAGCCCTATGAGGAGCGGTTTAAGGAGCTGGGCATGTTTAGCCTGAAGAAGAGAAGGCTGAGAGGAGATATGATAGCCATGTATAAATATGTGAGAGTAAGCCACAAGGAGGAGGGAGCAAGCTTGTTTACTGCTGCCCTGGAAACTAGGACGCGGAATTAATATAAATATAAATTAATTATAATTTATATTATATATATATATATAAATTAATTATATATATAAATATTGTATATATATATATATATATATGTTGTTCATTTGTTCAGTCGTCTCCGACTCTTCGTGACCTCATGGACCAGTCCACGCCAGAGCTCCTTGTCGGCGGTCCCCACCCCCAGCTCCTTCAAGGTCAGTCCAGTCACTTCAAGGATGCCATCCATCCATCTTGCCCTTGGTCGGCCCCTCTTCCTTTTACCTTCCACTTTCCCCAGCATAATTGTCTTCTCTAGGCTTTGCTGTCTCCTCATGATGTGGCCAAAGTACTTCAGCTTTGTCTCTAGTATCCTTCCCTCCAATGAGCAGTCGGGCTTTATTTCCTGGAGGATGGACTGGTTGGATCTTCTCGCAGTCCAAGGCACTCTCAGAACTTTCCTCCAACACCACAGCTCAAAAGCATCTATCTTCCTTCGCTCAGCCTTCCCTAAGGTCCAGCTCTCACATCCGTAGGTTACTACAGGGAATACCATGGCTTTGACTAGGCGGATCTTTGTTGCCAGTCTGATGTCTCTACTCTTGACTATTTTATCGAGACTGGACATTGCTCTCCTCCCAAGAAGGAAGCGTCTTCTGATTTCCTGGCCACAGTCTGCGTCTGCAGTAATCTTTGCACCTAGAAATACAAAGTCTGTCACTGCCTCCATGTTTTCTCCCTCTATTTTCCAGTTGTCAATCATTCTTGTGGCCATAATCATGGTTTTTTTGATGTTTAGCTGCAGCTCAGCTTTTGCGCTTTCTTCTTTCACCTTGATTAGAAGGCTCCTCAGCTCCTCCTCGCTTTCGGCCATCAGAGTGGTGTCATCTGCATATCTGAGGTTGTTAATGTTTCTTCCAGCCATTTTCACCCCAGCTTTGCATTCATCCAGCCCCGCACATCCTCACATGATGTGTTCTGCATACAAGTTAAAAAGGTTGGGTGAGAGGATGCAGCCTTGCCGTATGCCTTTCCCAATCTTGAACCAGTCTGTTGTTCCGTGGTCAGTTCTGACTGTTGCGACTTGGTCCTTGTACAGATTCCTCAGGAGAGAGACAAGGTGGCTTGGGATGCCCATCCCGCCAAGAACTTGCCACAATTTATTATGATCCACCCAGTCAAAGGCTTTAGAATAGTCAATGAAGCAGAAGTAGATGTTTTTCTGAAACTCCCTGCCTTTCTCCATTATCCAGCGGATATTGGCAATTGGCACATACACACACACACACACACATATATATATACTAGCTCCATGCAGTCATGCCGGCCACATGACCTTGGAGGTGTCTACGGACAACGCTGGCTCTTCGGCTTAGAAATAAATGGAGATGAGCACCACACCCCAGAGTCAGACATGACTGGACTTAATGTCAGGGGACTACCTTTACCTTTAGTATATATATATGTGTGTGTGTGTGTGTGTGTGTGTGTGTGTGTATATATATATATATATATATATATATATACATACTAGGTGTCCCCTGCCACGCGTTGCTGTGGCCCAGTCTGTTGATCTGGAAAATAAAGTAATGAGAAGATGTTGGTTTCTAATATATGTAATTTCTTTAAGCTTGCGGGTAAACAATATGTCTTGTTGTTTCTTTGTCAGTGTTGATGTGGAGAGTGTCTGGTTTGCCTACTCTGGAATATGCAACATATCATTGTCCTTCTTTAAGGGTCCCTTTCATATCTAGGATACTATATTTGTGTGTGTGTGAATTATATCTATCTATCTATCTATCTGTCTATCTATCTATAGCTATGACTGGATGGCTCTTTGTCAGGAGGGCTTTGATTACGTTTTCTTGCCCTGGTGAACGTGGTTGGACTGGATGGCCTTAAGTATTTTCTGTTGGTCATGGGGGTTCTGTGTGGGAAGTTTGCCCCAGTTCTGTCATTCGTTGGGTTCAGAATGCTCTTTGGTTGTAGGTGAACTGTGAATCCCAAATGTCAAGGTCTATTTCCCCAAACTCCATCTGTGTTCATATTTGGGCGTATTGAGTGCTTGTGTCAAGTTTGATCCAGATCTATCATTGTTTGAGTTCACAGTGCTCTCTGGATGTAGGTGAACTACAACTCCCAAATTCAAGGTCAATGCCCACCAAACCCTTCCAGTATTTTCTGTTGGTCATGGGAGTTCAGAATGCTCTTTGATTGTAGGTGAACTATAAATCCCAGCAACTACAACTCCCAAATGACAAAATCATAATTTTTTGAGTGATGGTCACTCCTTGTGAGACGTTTTGTTGCCAAATTTGGTGTGATTTCGTTTATTGGTTCTTTTGTTTTTAAGGTACTCATTATGCACAGAGCATATATATATGCTTTGTTCTTTTTGAGTGACATCATCACTCAAAATCTGTTGAACAAATTGGCTCCAAATTTGGCCACAAGACACCTACTAACCCAAGGAATAACCATCACTCAAAAAAATTATTTTGTCATTTGGGAGTTGTAGTTACTGGGATTTATAGTTCACCTACAATCAAAGAGTGTTCTGAACCCCATCAACGACAGAATTTGGTCAAACTTCCCTCATAGAACCCCCATGACCAACAGAAAATACTTAAGGCCATCCAATCCAACTCCCCTCTCCAGGGCAAGAAAACGTAATCAAAGCCCTCCTGACAAAGAGCCATCCAGCCAGAGATATAGATAGATATGATTCACACACACACACACAGATATAGTATCATCGATTTGAAAGGGACCCGTGAAGGACAATAATGTGTTGCATGTTCCAGAGTAGGCAAGCCAGACACTCTCCACATCAACACTGACAAAGGAACAGCAAGAAATACTGTTTACCCACAAGCATAAAGAAATTACATATATTAGAAACCAGTACTTTCTCATTACTTTATTTTCCATATCAACAGACTGGGCCACAGCAACGTGTGGCAGGGGACTGCTAGTATCTATATATAAATGCTCTGTGCATAATGAGTACCTTAAAAACAAAAGAACCAATGAATGAAATCACACCAAATTTGGCAACAAAACACCTAACAACCCAATGTATGTCCTTCACTCAAAAAATTGATTTTGTCATTTGGGAATTGTAGTTGCTGGGATTTATAGTTCACCTACAATCAAAGAGCATTCTGAACCCCACCAATGATGGAATTGAACCAAACTTGGCACACTGTTCTCCCATGACCAACAGAAAATACTGGAAGGGTTTAGTGGGCAGTGTCCTTTGGTTTTGGAGTTGTAGTTCACCTACATCCAGAGAGCACTGTGGACTCAAACAATGATGGATATGGACCTAACTTGGCATGAATACTCCATATGCCCAAATATGAACACAGATGGAGTTTGGAGGGAAAATTTGGTCTGATCCAGCGTCGCAGGGAGTCACGGCTCTCTTAATGCAGGGTGAACTATAACTCCCATTTCAGAGTTAACCCCCCACCCCAAACCCTTCCAGTTTTTTCTGTCAGTCTTGGGGGGCGGGTAGGCTGTGTGCCAAGTTTGGTCCAGATCTGTCAGGGCTCTCTGAATGTGGGAGCCATTGAAAAATACGTAAATACGTACAGGCATACAACGGATACTTACGGTACATATTTTCACTCTTATATATATAGACACACGTAGAGTCCAAAACACATGGAGGGCCGAAGTTTGCCTGTGCCTAGCCTACAAGGAGGGCCAAAAGTTGGAATAAAACAGTCTAATAATAATCTTTATTTATATCCTGCTTTTCTCCCACAAAGGTACCCGAAACGGCTTCCAACGTATTAAATACAGTACAAAGCAAGATCAATTGTACATACACACAAAACATCTATCAGCCCTCCATATCCACAGATTCAAGCTTCCACGGATTGAAAATATTTTAAAGAATCAACAAAAGCAAGCCTTGATTTTGCCCTTTTATATAAGACACACCATTTTACTATGCCACAGTATATAATGGATACCAAAATCTACTGATTTTGTTATCCACATGGGTCCTAGAACCAAACTCCAGTGGGTATTAAGGGCCTACTGAACTCCTTTCAGCACCTAATACAGGGTGAGGCAGCATACCTTCCTTTTTTATGTTAGCAATTTCTTCCTGGATGTTGGTCTTCAAATCTTATAGGGTCCTTGGACATTTCACATAAACATGGGATTAAAAAAAAAACCCATAGAAAAAAATCACAAGGGGCCAAATCTGGAGAGTGAGCTGGCCACTCCAAATCCACTCGAAAAGTGGGCCTCAATAGCAAAAGCACATTCCTCCCTGTTCCAACGCATGATGGCGACTGAACTGTGTCAGGACAAAACTTTATACTCCTGCCTCTCAAACGAGACCACTCGCGCTCCGCTATGTCTTCAACCGACTGAATGGCGCACATTTTAAAAAAGGAAGCTATGCTGCCTCACCCTGTAGTAGCTAAGGTGGTTATATTTTGCCCACATAAAGGGACCTTAAAGATTTTTTCAAGGCAAACTATTGGCTTATAGTATTTTCCGATTCAATGCCAGCAGAAAATAAGTTTGATATAACCAGACTTTGTTCTCTACCCAAAACACTGACATAACTTTCTCTGAGGCCATTCCAAACTATTTCTCACTTTAGAAGGTGCTAAGTTTCGACCCATATTGTTTTATCCAGCAGTAATGGGAAAGGATTGGTGGTGGTTCCTCCCAACGTAGAATTTGGGAAAACTGAAATTACTAAGCAAGCATGCCTACATGTTCAGCCTATTCATCTCCTTTTGAAAGAGACGACACTAGATTGCACCGGGATTGTGGCGCAGCTGGCTGAGTGTCAGCTGCATTAAGAGCACTCTGACCAGAAGGTCATGAGTTCGAAGCCAGCCCGGGTCGGAGTGAGATTCCGGCCAATTTTGTGTAGCTTGTTGTCGACCTTTGCAACCCGAAAGACAGTTGCTTCTGTCAAGTAGGAAAATTAGGTACCACCTATGTGTGGGGAGGCTAATTAACTGATTTATGAGGCCATAAAAAGACTCCAGCAAAAAGCACTCCAGCAAAAGCATGCGGGGAATGCGGAAGTACTTCATCAGTGTCGCAGATGGACAATGAAAGCGACAGCTCCCCGGGCGGCCAGAAAAAGTTAAATAGCCTCTGTGTATGTCTATATATGTTGTATGTCTAATTGGCATTGAATGTTTGCCATATATGTGTACACTGTAATGCGCCCAGTGTCCCCTGCGGGGTGAGAAGGGTGGAATATAAATACTGAAAATAAATAATAATGCTTTAAAGCACTATAGATGCCAGTACAGGTATGGGAAATCCCTTGAGAAAGTATCTCTATGCCTCCCTTGTCAGAAATATTTAAACTTTTAAGTATTTTTAAATTACAAATATGTGAGTCAAGCATTGAAAGTGTTGAATGAAAGTAATGACTCAGCAAAAGCTGCTGTTCTATATAAGCAGGTATGCCTATAGCTTAGTAGCCATCAGTTTGAGGTAAACCTCAGTGAGAGAACGATCTGTCTGTGAGAAGGTCTCTCTGTGTGAGTGAACACCTCAGTGGGAGAATAGATCTCAGTGGTAGTAGGCCTCACTGTAGGAGAAAGGCCTCAGAGTGTGAGGTAGACCTCATCAGGAGAAAGCCTTGTGAAGCTCCAGTGTGAAGATCAAGTTCAATCTTCACACTGGAGCTTCACACACAAGGCTTTCTCCTAATGAGGTCGACCTCACACTCTGAGGCCTTTCTCCCTTGTTATTGTAAATAGTGCAACCATATTATTTTGCTATAAAGAAAAGCCTCCTAAGGAAGAGATAACATGGGTCTGTGTGTTTTTGTTCTTTTTATCACTTTGGGCTACTGCTGCTGGTATCACGCTGCTGCTAATAAATTACTCTGCATTTATGAGGGTCTTTTGTTAATAAGCCCACTCGCTCAACATCCCTCTCTTTCATACCAAAAATCAGAAAATACGACATATTTTTTAAAGCAGGAACCTTTATTACAATAATTTAATAGAAAAAAACCCACAATTTAAAATAAATTATGCAAATACAAAAAAAGTTACAATAATTAATGCAAGATTACCTCCTCCAGGGAGGGGAGGATATACAGAACGAAAGAAAAAAAACAACAAAGAGGGGAGAGGAAAAAGAACACCTTCTCCCTTGCAAAAATATCTTTACGCGTACTTCATTTTTATAAATGCAACGGTTCATTACAAGCTCACCTTCCCTCCTCTTCCCCCATCCCAACACCACCGAAGAAAGGGCTCAGAGGGATGTTGGTATCCCTATGTTACACTTTACATAAGGTGGTGTGAAGATGCGTACCCTTCCCTCTGTAGAACAAAGGGACTGAAAGCATTTGAAGGCGAGGACAGGAGAGAATAATATTCTGATGACAGATGAGGATAAATAAGGGAATCAGAAATCTATACCTGAATCTTGCACTACGTTGTGCAGGAGAAGGGCAGCAATCGTTTTGACTATATTATGTTGTTTGGATGGATGCCTACTAAATGGGGTTTCTGAAACACCTGGGGTATTTTGAAACACTAGATGTCATAGTATATGCACTAAGTCAGGTGTGGGCAAACTTGGAGGGCCAAAGTTTGCCCATGCCTGCAATAAGTGGGTGATGGATCCAGATGGATTCGGATTGCAAGACACACACTTAAAGAGACCTTGTCAACTGGGTTTTTTGATTCAGAGGGGGAAAATAGCTGTGAACAGATCCAGAACTTCCCTCACAAGAGAAGAACAGGCAAAGAAAGGAAACTGGTTTCAGGAATGCATACCAACTGTTCTAATGAGAGGGCCAATATGCAAACTTTCTTTTGAATTATTCTAAACTGGATTTATTCATCCGGGTGTACAGGCAACGAAACCCAGTTTAAAATAATCTGCTCTAAAAATACTCATGGATTTATAACCAATGTATTCCACTGTAGTTATTCCACTGCAAATTAGCCCACTGTAAACTTTTTAAACGCATGTAGTCACAGCTTTAACCAGAACATTTCAAGTACCTTAAATACAGATTTTTCCCTTCATACAGGTGATGTAATGGAACCAGGTAAACAATTTAAGAAAGTGGGGTGCTGCAAGTTTTCCGGGCTCTGTGGTCATGTTCCAGAAGCATTCTCTTCTGATGCTTCACCCAAATCTATGGCAGCAATCCTCAGAGGCAACCTCTTAGGATGTCTGCCATAGATGTGGGCAAAACATCAGGAGAGAATGCTTCTGGAACATGGCCATATAGCCCAGACAACTCACAGCAACCTGGTGATTCCAGCTATGAAAGCCTTCGACAACACAACTTTAGAAAGGGTGGTGTATTCAGAATAAAACCTGTCGTAAGGTAAGGACGGAAGATCAAAGAGACCAGACACTGTGAACTGAGGAACTAAGAGTTTATATGTACCTGTGGGGCTTGTGTGTGTGGACATATATACACATACCAACCTAAGCAACTTCTTGCCTTTGACTTCTGAAAAAGAAAACAATAACAGGTCAAGGTACTGTACATTATTTAGCTGAGAAGCAGTGTAGGTGCCTTTGATTAATATGCATTACCTCAACACAGCTATTTTACATTGAAGGTGTTTCAAGGATCGTAAGTTAAGAGCCAAGAGGTCTCCGTTCTAAAAGAAAGATATTATGAGTCACAGGAAGAAAGGGCCGCAGCCCAGTTTGGAGTGGAATATAGAAGGAAAGGAAAGGTTCAGAACAAAAACAAGTGGAAAGTCAAAAGCGTTAAGACTCAAATGTAAAGGATACATCAATAACCGAAAAAAACATGACAGTAAAATAGAAAGTGGGTCCAGTTATGAACTGTTACAATAAAGGTAAGAAAGCGGATTTGGGTTGGTTATGAAGTCAACGAACAATAGAAAGAGAAAAGGGATTGAAAAGACGTGAATACCACTGAGAAGACCTTGTGAGGAAAGGCTTGGCACTGAATGGATGGAGTAATGAGGGTACCAGGAATGAGGAAGGATCAGTCTTTGAAAACTGTTTGGTGGCCATGAGGGCGCTCATCGTGCATGATGTGTCGACGGACATGGATGCGTCGGACACGGTGCTCTCGTCCATCTTCGTCATCACCGGCACGGAGGGGGCCCCCACCTCCGCCAGCCACTCCGCCAGTTGCCTCCAGGAGGGCTCTGTCCGGCACTCGCGGCGTCTCGTAAATGAGGATGTTCAGGGTTTCCTCAAAGATCCGGGCTTCTGGGAACTCTACCTGTGCACACGGGGAAACAATATTACGCTGACTGTCATGGTCCTCTCCACCAACTGGAAGGCAGACAGTGTGGGCAAAGAGGTCAGCTTCAACAAAGAACACCGGATTCAAATCTTGACACTGATATAAATTCAGTCGGAAATTCTAAGAGGTGGCCCCCTACAAGGGTCTTCCTCCAGCGGCAAACCAAGAATGGGCAACTTGGAAGTCCCTGAACAGACTCAGAAGTGGAGGGGGTAGATCAAAGGACAACCTGGTAAAATGGCACTACCTAGAAGAATCCTCCACCTTGTGCAACTGTGGAGCTGAATAAACAACTCAGGATCTGTATGCTTGCCCACAATGCCCTGCCTCATGCAAAGAGGAAGGACTTTTTAAAGCTATAGACCAGGGGTCCTCAAACTAAGGCCCAGGGGCTGGATGCGGCACTCCAAGGTCATTTACACGGCCCTCACTCAGGGTCAGCCTAAGTCTGAAATGACTTGAAAGCACACAATAACAACAACAATCCTATCTCATCAGCCAAAAGTAGGCCCACACTTCCCATGGAAATACTAATAAGTTTATATTTTTAAAAATGTTCTTCGTTTTAACAATTGTATTGTTTTTAAGTGTCTTTTGCACTACAAATAAGATATGTGCAGTGTGTTTTTTCAAATTATTATCCGGCCCACCAACAGTTTGAGGGACTGTGACCTGGCCCTCTGTTTAAAAAGTTTGAGGACCCCTGCTATAGACAATGTGATCACTGTTGCCGGTTTTTGGTCTAAAATTATTTAACTGCTTGTGCTCCCTTTATTTTATCAGTTTTATACTTATTTACTCTGCTGGACTAGCCACGTTGTCCAAATGCCCAATCACCGTCTCCCAAAGCAGTTACTCTACTCCCAATTCAAGAATGGAAAACAAAATACTGGTGGACAGAAAAACAGATTTAAAGATGGGCTTAAGGCTAACCTTAAAAACTGTGGCATAGACACCGGGAAATCCTAACTCTTGAGTGCTCTAACTGGAGTGCTGTGGAATTTGAAGATGCACAAATGGAGGTCGAAAGGGAGAAACGTGCCAAGAGAAAGGCGTGTCAAGCCAACCCTGATTGGAACCACTTTCTACCTGGAAACCAAGAATAGGGCTCTACAGTCCTCTACATATCCACATCCAAGAACCTACACTTGGGAGGCATCATAGTCAGACTACAAGGGATTGCCTAAGTAAGTATTTATTTATGCAATGTTTTTGACATAAAATAAATAAATCACTGATGGAAAGATATAATTTTTCAGTGCAGGCTCAAAAAGAGGAAAGGGTCTGTACATTTTCCCTTTTAATTATGCTCCGCAAACTGATCCAGTGGGAATCTGTCACCTATTGACTGAAGGTGCTACATAAAGGCACAATGCTCAACTGCAGCCTTTTTTATTGTTACCTATCAATATTATGATTGTAAGTTCATTTAAAATAGGTTGCATGATTGTTCTTTTACACAACATCAGGGCAAACAAAAAGCACACTGTCCATATCTGTTTGCATGAGACAAAATTTGGCAAAACTCACATCATCCAAGTGGGGTGTGTAGTCATATATAGAATCAATTATTTCAGCTTAAGTACCTCTGCTATCATAATTACTGAACAAAATAAACATTAATAGGTTGCTCAAACCTAGGATCCTGTCCCAGGTAGGATACAACGAGCAAGAATAAGTTGGTTTGCAAACTAGGGGCCCTTCCACACACCTGAATAAAATCCCACATTATCCACTTTGAACTGGAATATATGGCAGTGTAGACTCAGATAACCCAGTTCAAAGCAGATATTGTGGGATTTTCTGCCTCGATATTCTCGGTTATACGGCTGAGTGGAAGGTCCCCAGATTTGGAAAAGAGCAACAGATTGTGATCCCAGATTCATATAATGCACTAAAACAGTGATTCTCAACCTGGGGTCCCCAGATGTTTTTGGCCTTCAACTCCCAGAAACCCTAACAGCTGCTAAACTGGCTAGGATTTCTGGGAATTGTAGGCCAAAAACATCTGGGTTTGAGAACCACTGCACTAAAAAGTTATCTTATATCCAACTGCAGGAGGAGTCAAGTGGGAAAAAAGGACTGAATGTACTAGCATGTATTCATGGTTAGTCAGGATTCCTCTGAACCTTCATTTACAGTTACATATGAATGCAGCTAAAACAGCTCAGGGAACGGAAGGCTTGTCTTTGGAATACAGAAGACTGCCTGCGACTTACCTTAGTCTGCTTCTTCTCCGTAGCATAGACAATGGAGGTGCAGCAGACTTCTGCGATCTTACGGCCCTGACCATAAAAGGACCAGCAGCAAATCTCATCTCCGAGAACATCTTTGATGAAGAGCACCCTTCCATTGAACCGCAAAGCTAATTTGTCAAATAGTTCAATATTCTTCAGTAAGTTGTCATCAGAGTTACTGGAAGGGGAGGGAAGGAAGAGAAAAAATGGTGGTGTGGCATCTTCACAATCCTAGCAAAAAAGTGAGAGTATTTGCTCAGGGCAAATGTGTGTGGTATGAGGCCAAGTTACACTCAATCTAAACAGTAAAACATGATAGGCTTTACCTTGTATAGGAATACTTGTTATTACTTCTATTATGCAGTAACTTCACCACAGGCTAAAAAAGAAAGAAAATGGTTAATTAAAATACAATAGAAACCTTAGAAAAAAACTAAGGTAATCATTGCTTTTTGACCTGTTGTTTCAAGACTAATTGTCTAGGTAACTGCTTGACTTTGCCATCAGCTGATACACAGTCACATCACAGGATAGTCACAAACATTCTGACTTTCAGGACTCCATGTAAGGCTTATTTCACATTTTAAGGCCACTACATGGAAGGTACTTAAAAATAATTTCCATGTAAAAATCAAACCATGTGCCAAGTTAATAATGTACAACAACTTAACATATCCATGTACTTCTGTCTCCCTATCTGCAAGAAATCTCTATAAGGCAATGCTTCAATGTACTTCTGGTTACAAAATATCAACAATCAATGCAGCTGTTTTTAGACAATGACAGCTATGTGAACAGGAGAACAAATACAGATGTCTTAGGGCTACGACTGTGTGCATTAACTGGCGATTAGTAATTAATTATGCTGGCCTGGAACAAAGGAAGTGGAGGTTCAATGCACCTGGAAGACAGTAGGTTGGGAAATCTGTACTACAAGTTAGTAAACAAGGATATCGATAATCATGGGGATAGTTTCCCATGCTACTGGCATTTCTTCCCTGATCCTACTCAAGAGAACAACCATCCAAACTGCCTAGTGGCCTGATCAATAACAAGATCTCATGATTTCTGTTGGGCAAGTGGGCTTATTAACAAACCATTCCTCCCCATGCTTTAAAAAAATATGTCGTATTTTCTGATTTTTTTATATGAAAGAGAGGGATGTTGAGCTAGTGAGCTTATTAACAAAAGACCCTCCTCATAAATGCACAGCAGAGTAACTTATTAGCAGCAGCGTGATACCAGCAGCAGTAGCCCAAAGTGATAAAAAAAACAAAAACACACAGACTAATGTTATCTCTTCCATAGGAGGCTTTTCTTTGTAGTAAAATAATATAGTTGCACTATTTACAATAACAAGGTTTCCACAACACAAATAAAATATTTTCTACTTCTTCCTTTGATTCCTTGTTTATTTATTTATTTAAAACATTTATATGTTGGGCTTCTTCCTCATGTAGATAAACAGCTTTGCTCTCATAGCGCTTCCTCTCACCCGGAAATTACACAGGAGCTTCACATAGAAGCTTTTCACACGAGGCCTTTAACCTGGAGTTTCTCTCATCGAAGCTTCTTACACACAGAGGTTTACCTCACTCTCCTCAGGACAACACTAGCTTTGGTCCACCAACTCTAGCAGGCTTTGGCCTACTAACTCTTTCAGTGCTTGACTCACACTTTTGTAATAAAAAATACCCAGTTGATTTTTAATATTTCTGACAATTTCAACACTTCTTTACCTTGGAACAGCTTGAGATTATCTGCTGCTCCTCCTTGGGTGATGTTATCATGGGGATGTGGCAGAGAGGGTCAAAAGCTTCACTCTTTTGCTGGGTAGAAAAAAGATAAGAGAGGGGGAGAGTGGATCAGCTTTATTAGATGCTCCCAAAGCTACCGTGCATTACAGACTAAAGATGTTTATATGCCATCTTTCACCAGCATCTTCAAACCAGTTCACAATATTATAAACAATGGCATACATCAAAGAAAAGGGGTAAGAGGGAAGAAAGAAAAATACAAGCATATCCTTCATTATTAAAACAACCAGATGGAATGTTTACAGAAATTCTGGAGCAGTGGAGCTGGAAGACCCAGTTAAGCCAAGAGAACTGAGGCCTTACTGCTCACTTCTCCTGCAAAATTCTCCACTTGTTTCAAAAATACATGTACTTTTCAGTTTCTGAGCAGGGAGCCACTTACCTGTAGGGCAAGCTGGCAGTCCTCAACCAAACCTTGTATCAGGTAATACCGGGCTTCAGAGAGGACTTCTTCCAGCTCCCGCTGGGACTCTGGAAGGGATACTGAGCCATCTCTCAAGTAGTTCAGGATGGTACCAAAATGGCGCCCGCTTCGATCAATCAAGATCCACCCTGAAAAAGCAGAACTGATTTAGTAATAACTTAGTAATAATAACTTGATTTATATCCCGCCCCATCTCCCCAAAAGGACATGGGGCGGCTTACAAGGCAGCACAATGCAAAACAGAATACACAAAAAATAACCAAAATCAGTAGCAGCACCAAGTAACATAAAATTAAACATACAGGTGTAAATGAAATAACAATAAGGCAGACTATTTCAAGAACAATCTATTTCTGGATACTTTCCCTTGATACAGTAAACCTGCCCTTTGCTTATGCAGTATAATGGATGTTCTCAGCTTACAAAACGACAGAAGAATATTAAGCAGTGTCATTTTGACAGAGGTGAAGCCAAGTCCTGCCACTAAAACCATTAGCACCAAATGCATGAAGGATAACAGAAATGCAAAAGGTGATAGCATCTGATGAGGAGACAAATACAGATATTGACAGCAGTCATTAAGAAAAGAAAATAGATGGGTGAGAGCTAGCATGGTGTAGAAGTTTAGGTGCTGAATGGGGATGAACAAGGCTCAAATCCCTGCTGAGCCATGGAAACTCCCCAGATGACCTTGGACAAGTCACACTCTCTCAGCATCAGGATAAGGCAAAGGCAAAAATCCTCTGAACAAACTCTGCCAAGAAAGCCCAACAATACATTTTCCTTAAGGCTTCTATAGTTAGAAATAATTTGAAGACACACAGCAAAGCAAAACATATCCAAGTACAGTATCAGTTAAACCCAAGTATATCCAACTCATGTATGGTAGAAAAAAATGTTTTTGTCCAAACTCAGTGGAAGGGCACAGTTGACCTACAGGTCCCCAGTCAGTGGTGGAGGTAAAAAACTATTAAAATAAATTCTTGAAACATGCAACAGTATCTCAATGCAGTACAGAAAAAAGGGAACCATAACACCATCAAAATGGTGAAAGGTTGCCTGGCAATCTGACAGCCTGCATGTAAGTGGGGGACAGACTGTGAGAAAGCTCACAAACAAACCTTCGCTATCTGTGAGCACTTCCATCCGGCCGCTGAACATTGCCTTGAGCATAGTGTCTTGTTTGGTGAGGGTTTGCACGGTGGTGTAATGCAGGGACCCTCCGACATTCAGCTTGACATACTTGCTGCTGGGGTTCAGGGGCTTGAGGTCAAAGGTCACACCGGCTACCCCTCCGCCGCCATCCCGTCGTTGCTGGGTTGGGACCAGGGGTGCGCAATTCTCCAGGGAGGAGGCCTGGTCTGCGGTGGCTTCAGCTGACATAGCCACCTGAACAAAATAGAAAATTCAACAGAGAAATGATGAAACACTATGTTTCCCGCAGAGCTCAGATTTGACTGTTTTGGGCAGGAATGCAGAATGTGTCACTTTCTAGATGTTGTCAGAATGTAATTTCCATCATTCAGCGTCATTAGTGCTGTGCCGATGGCTGTTATTTTAGATCAGACATGGGCAAACTTTGTCCCTCCAGGAAATTGTTTCAATTCCCACAATTCCTAACAGCCAGTAGGGACAAAGTCAGTCTATCTGTCTGTCTGTCTATCTATCTAAAATAGGCATGGGCAAACTTTGCTCCTACCAGCTGTTAGGAATTGTGGGAGTTGAAGTCCAAAACACCTGGAGGGACAAAGTTTGCAAATGCCTGTTTTAGATAGATAGATAGATAGATAGATAGATAGATGGATAAATAGAGATAGATTCCTAACAGCTAGGAGGGGCAAAGTCAGTCTGTCTGTCTATCTATCTATCTAGCTATCTATCTAAAATAGGCATGGGTAAACTTTGCTCCTACCAGCTGTTAGGAATTGTGAGAATTGAAGTCCAAAACACCTGGAGGGACAAAGTTTGCCAATGCCTGTTTTAGATAGATAAAGATAGATAGATAGATAGATTCCTAACAGCTAGTAGGGGCAAAGTCAGTCTATCTATCTGTCTGTCTGTCTGTCTATCTATCTATCTGAAACAGGCATGGGTAAATTTTGCTCTTACCAGCTGTTAGGAATTGTGGGAATTGAAGTCCAAAACACCTGGAGGGACAAAGTTTGCCAATGCCTTTTAGATAGATAGATAGGCAGGCAGGCAGGCAGGCAGGCGATACCCTGCTTTTCTCTCAGGACTTATACCCAAAGCAATGGCAATTCAGTAACATTTAGAGAGTGAGTCAGAACCAGGAAAGTTAATTTTAAAAATTGTTTTAATTCCTTATTGCCCACTGCTGTTACTCATTACAGCGTTAAAGAGCAAGTCATGCCTACTGTATTTATTGTTTCATTTCTATTGCTTTCTTAACTCACTATGAGAGGAAAGGCTTTTAAGACCAATAAAGATACAGCATATAATCTGGAGAAAAAGTTTTTTCCCTTTCTGCAGAAAAAAACACTCTGCAAACCTTCAAGCCAATTTCAAAAAATTTTCTGTCCCCCACTGCCACCAGCTTCACACTGCGCCCAACACTTCCACTTCTTCAATGACATCCCATCCTGGACCTGTCTGCTCATCACCAGTTGTAGGTCTTCTATAGGAAAGGGGGTAAACTTCAGGCTTGTGGGTTTTCTTTGATTTTTACTAGAATCTGGAGGTCCGTTTACCAAAATCAGGTGAAAAATGTCACTTCTGGCATGTACTTATACTAATAGTTAAAAATTAGAGTGGCTCTGAATATATTCTTCCTCCAGAACCAAGGCTACATGTTCTCTGTCACACACAAAAATGCATTCCTGGCTTTCTCTTGAATATTCTAAGACTTATTTATATATATTCTTCTTAGACAATAAGGGATCAGAAACCCATTTAAAAATGCTGAAAAATTACCCAGAGATCTACTAACACATCCCAATTCACCTTCTGTCTGACTGGCACATTCCTGCTATTCCTAGCAGGAAATGGGAGATTTACACTCATCTTTGTGTCCAATGCCCTTTGGCTCAACAAACCTGCCTCAGGCTATTGTTTCCTCCTATTGCCTCACCTTTACCCATCCCTGATGCAACCACACTGGGAATTAGTCCTGACATTTCCATGTCTTCATCTATCAACCACCTGCAAGCTGGGTTGTTGTATTTTTTTTTTCGGGCTATATGGCCATGTTCTAGAGGCATTCTCTCCTGAAGTTTCGCCTGCATCTATGGCAAGCATCCTCAGAGGTAGTGAGGTCTGTTGGAACTAAGAAAATGGGTTTAAATATCTGTGGAAAGACCAGGGTGGGACAAAGAACTCTTGCCTGCTGGAGCTAGGCGTGAATGTTTCAACTGACCACCTTGATTAGCATTTGATAGCCTGGCAGTGCCTGGGGCAATCTTTTGTTGAGGGCTGATTAGATGTCCCTGATTGGGTTGTTGTAGGTTTTTTCGGACTATATGGCCATGGTCTAGAGGCATTCTCTCCTGATGTTTTGCCTGCATCTATGGCAAGCATCCTCAGAGGTAGTGAGGTCTGTTGGAACTAGGCAAAAGGGTTTATATATCTGTGGAATGACCAGGGTGAGACAAAGGATTCTTCTCTGCTGGGGCTAGGTGTGAATGTTTCAACTGACCACCTTGATTAGCATACAATGGCCTGACTGTGCCTGGGGCAAACTTTTGTTGAGAGATAATTATATGTCCCTGCCTCTTCCTCTCTGTTGTTGTGCTGTTGCAATGTTGTGCTGTGGCTGACTTTCTTGGTGGCTCTGTAGATAGTTTGTATGTTGTCCCTGATTGTTTTCCCTCTACTGTTTTGCTGTTTTAATTTTAGAGTTTTTTAATACTGGTAGCCAAATTTTGTTCATTTTCATGGTTTCCTCCTTTCTGTTGAAATTGTCCACATGCTTGTGGATTTCAATGGCTTCTCTGTGTAGTCTGACATGGTGGTTGTGAGAGTGGTCCAGCATTTCTGTGTTCTCAAATAATATGCTGTGTCCAGGTTGGTTCAGCAGGTGCTCTGCTATGGCTGACTTCTCTGGTTGAAGTAGTCTGCAGTGCCTTTCATGTTCCTTGATTCGTGTTTGGGCGCTGCGTTTGGTGGTCCCTATGTAGACTTGTCCACAGCTGCATGGAATACGGTAGACTCCTGCAGAGGTGAGAGGATCCCTCTTGTCCTTTGCTGAACATAGCATTTGTTGGATTTTCTTGGTGGGTCTGTAGATAGTTAGTATGTTGTGTTTCCTCATCGGCTTCCCTTCCCTAAGTGGTTCCCTTGATATATGGCAAGAACACTTTTCCTCTGGGTGGATCTTTGTCTTGACTCTCATGGCTTGCCATAGGGCTTGTTCTCCAGACCCTTGATCATTTTCGTTGCCCTCCTCTGGAAACATTCCAGCTTGTCAATATCTCTCTTGAATTGTGGTGCCCAGAATTGGACACAATATTCCAGGTGTGGTCTAACCAAGGCAGAATAGAGGGGTAGCATGACTTCCCTGGATCTAGACAGTATGCTCCTATTGATGCAGGCCAAAATCCCATTGGCTTTTTTTGCCGCCACATGACATTGTTGGCTCATGTTTAACCAGGTGAAACGTCAGGAGAGAATGCCTGGTGAACCTATGACACTCGTGTCAGCACTGACATGCATGGCTATTTTTGATGACATGCAGACACAGAGACATGCAGACACCTTATAAGAACTAAACTAATTCCATCCCTAAATTTGTAAAAGGCTCTACAAATTTAACATCTGCACATTTGAGCATTGTTCGCTCTATAACTCAGCATGGATTATACATTTTTTCTTATTTAAACTATAAATATTGCCATTTTTTTCTTGAAGTGGCACCCCACTCAAGCTATGCTTAGGTTTTTGGCGAATTCTGACACACCAATGGCAAAAGCTTGTCGAACTTGGCCATACAGCCCAAAAAAACGTACAACAACCCAGTGATTGTGGCCATGAAAGCCTTCGACAATATACCTGCAAGCTGTTGCTTCAACTAGGTTCTTGTGGGTTTTTTCGGGCTATAGAGCCATGTTCTAGAGGCATTTCTCCTGACGTTTCGCCTGCATCTATGGCAAGCATCCTCACTACCTCTGAGGATGCTTGCCATAGATGCAGGCGAAACGTCAGGAAAAATGCCTCTAGAACATGGCTCTATAGCCCGAAAAAACCCACAAGAACCTAGTGGTTCCAGCCATGAAAGCCTTCGACAATATGTTGCTTCAACTCTTTCTAGATACATAGCCTTGAGGAATGAAGAACAGCAAGTGCATGTTTGGGTGCATCTACCCTGTAAAATTAATGGCAATTTACCCCACTTTAACCACCAAAGCTCAATGCTGTGGAATCCTGGGAGTTGTAGTTTGCTGCACTCTTTGGCAGAGAAGGCTAAACACCTTGGAAAACTCCACAGCATTGAGCCAAGACAGTTAATGTGATGTCAAATGGTGTAGATGCAGCCTTTGTGTGTGTTTAAGTGGCTGAGGGGGAAAAGGAAGGGTCCCGAGGCTGTTAGGAATGGTGGGAGTTGGAATCCAAAACAACTACAAGGCCCCAGTTTGCTCATGACAGTTAAGGTGGTGTCAAACCGCATTCACTCTACAATGTGGATGTGAGGGCTGCCCTCATCCCAACCAATGCTTCTCTCTCTTTCCCTGTCTCCTTCCTTCTCTTTCTTGGCTTCCCAACCTGAGGCCACTTCCTGCCCTTCGACCTCCGGCCCAGAGTCCGTCCCCCGCTTCCCCCGCCGACGAGGCCCACTCACCTCCAGCCCCGCCTGGATTCAAGGCCTAGCGACCAGCCTAAGAGACGTCCAAGCCCCTGAGGGAAGAAAGGAGAGGAGGAGAGAGGCCACGGCGCATGCGTAAACTTCCCCGCCTTCTCCCTCCCCTAGGGGTCTCTCTCTCTCTCTCTTTGGAGAACGTGAGCAGCTACATCCGGGTACCGCCCGTGTGAAGCAAGCTGAAGCCCAACAACACACGAGGGTATTGAAAAGGAAAGAGAGAGGAAGAGAGAACGGCGCATGCGCAGAACGATTTTTTTTTAACAGCGAGGGAAAGGTAACGGAACGCAGAGAGGACCAAGATTATTTCAGGGCGCATGCGCTGGAGGTAGTGAGAAGTTTTTGTGTTGTGTAAGAGGCAGTATTCTATAGAGCAGGCCTTGGGCAAACTTGGGCCCTGCAGGTGTTTTGGACCTTCAACTCCCACAATTCCTAACAGCCTAATAATAATAATTATGGCCACATCATGAGAAGATTTATTTATTATTTATTATTTATTTATTTGCTTTATTTCTATACTGCATTTTTCAGCCTAATTAGGCAACTTAATGCGGTTTACACAATACAGGTTATCACAACAATATCCTAAGCGATTAAAACACATAATATACAGCAGACAAAATCAAACAATCATTATCATATCATAACGCCTCAATAACAAATCGGAATCCGTTCTCATAATCCTTGTACCATTTCCTATGTTCAATTTTACCGTCTTCCTGTGTTCAGTTGCACTGTTTAGCCAAACGCTTGTTCGTAGAGCCAGGTCTTAACCTTCCTCCAGAACGCCAGCGGCGAAGGGGCCTGTCTGATGTCTACAGGTAAGGCATTCCATAGCCGAGGGGCCACCACCGAGAAGGCCCTGTCCCTCGTCCCCGCCAACCGCACCTGTGACGCAGGCGGGACCGAGAGCAGGGCCTCCCCGGACGATCTTAATGTCCTAGTCGGTTCATAGGTGGAGATGCGTTCAGAGAGGTAAGTAGGGCCAGAACCGTTTAGGGCTTTATAGGCTAACGCCAGCACCTTGAATTGTGCCCGGTAGCAGATTGGCAGCTCCAGGAAATAAAGCCCGACTGCTCACTGGAGGGAAGGATACTAGAGATAAAGTTGAAGTACTTTGGCCACATCATGAGGAGGCAGCAAAGCCTACAGAAGACAATTATGCTGGGGAAAGTGGAAGGCAAAAGGAAGAGGGGCCGACCAAGGGCAAGATGGATGGATGGCATCCTTGAAGTGACTAGACTGACCTTGAAGGAGCTGGGGGTGGTGACAGCCGACAGGGAGGTCTGGCATGGGCTGGTCCATGAGGTCACGAAGAGTTGGAGAAGACTGAACGAATGAACAACAACAACATGAGAAGAAAGGAAAGCTTAGAGAAGACAAATATGCTGGGGAAAAGGGAAGGAAAAAGGAAGAGGGGCCGGCCAAGGGCAAGATGGATGGATGGTATTCTTGAAGTGACTGGCTTGACTCTGAAGGAGCTGGGGGGTGGCCACGGCCGACAGGAAGCTCTCGCGTGAGCTGGTCCATGAGGCCATGAAGAGTCGGAAGCAACTGAAAGACTCTTCATGCTTTTGTATCACTTTATAAAATTGATTTGAGAAGCTGCCAACCCAGCCTTGCGATGACCTTTGCCCACATTTTTCCTGCCCTGGGAGGATCAGCCAACATCTTGCCAAGCTTCCTTTGCATTTGATTGGATTAAATCAGCTACCTCCATGCAACCCATAAGTCCCAGGTGACACAGAGGTCAATGGGAGCCCTGGAGGACCACCCAACCTTTGTGTTGCTGCTTGGACAATAGGTGACATTTGTCATTCTGGTATGGAGTTCAGTCATGAGAAACCATGCAACTGTCTCGGAGACTAGGATGTGGAACAATGGTTTCAAACTACAAGAAAGGAGATTCCATCTGAACATTAGGAAGAACTTCCTGATGGTGAGAGCTGTTCAGTAGTGGAACTCTCTGCCCCAGAGTGTTATGGAGGTTTCTTCTTTGGAGGCTTTTAAACAGAGGCTAGATGGCCCTCTGCCAGGGGTGCTTTGAATGCGGTTTTCCTACTTCTTGGCAGGGCGTTGGAAAGGCTATTTCCCCCTTTTTCGTTTCCAGGACAGAGAGAAATCTACATCAGAGGCAGGCAGTGCTCTCCCATTGGCTAAAGTGTGCCAGACTCCCACCTCCGCAAGGAGAGCTAATTGACGTTATCTTGGTTTGGCCAATCATGGCCAAGCTGGGGATGGTGGGAACTTTGAATCAGACTTGTATAAAAATGCCTGTTTTGTTGTATTTCAGCTTATTTTGGGGGTGGATTACTGCAGGCTGGCATTACTTTCAGCTAAAATTAAATAAATACCTCGGTGGGTTCTGCTTCAACTTGGTGAGATTTATTCTGGAATATTGGCTGCTTTTTCTTACCAGGCTTAACCCACAGCGGCTTGGATCTCACTATCCACTGCCGTTTTAAATTGTTCGACAACACATACACCAAACACAGGATACAAAAACCAACCCATAGTGGTAATATAATGTAAATTCAAAATTCATGATCCAGAGTTTACAGGGAAGACCTCTCGGAACGGAAAGGTCTTCAGTTGGGTCTTAAATTGGAGTCAGCATCCACCAAAAGACCACAGTGTCCTAAAGGGTAGGTTCTATGGGAAAAGGCGATCCTGTAGGTAAGGACCCAAATCATGTAAGGCATTAAAGGTCAAAACTAACACTTTATATTGTAGGGCTGACTGGCTGGATCTTCATTACCTTATACCCCAGGATCTCATCCCAGATTATCTGCTTTCAACTGGATTATACGAGGCTTCTTATAATCCAGATTATCAAAGCAGATAAAATAATAATAATAATCTTTATTTATAACCTGCCACCATCTCCCCAAAGGGGACTCGGGGCGGCTAACATGAGGCCAAGCCCAAAATAATACAACATAGTTACACACAGAACAGCAAAACACATCATAACAAAATATATAAAATAACAAATGACAATAACAATAAACAGTATAAAATAGCATAATAAAAGCAAACACAAAGGGCCTCATATAATCCACAATATCTGCTTTTAACTGAATTATATGGGGCCCCTTCTACAGTACCGTATAAAATTCAGACGGATTTGAACAGGATTATATGGCAGAGTGGATTCATGTTCTGCAGTTCAAAGCAAATAAGGTGGATGATCTGCTTTGATAATCTCAATTATATGGCAGTGTAGAAGAGGCCCGAGTCTACACTGCCATATAATCCAGTTTAAAGCAAATAATCTGGATTTTACATGGCAGTGTAGAAGAGGCCTGAGGACCCTTCCACATAGCCATACAACAGCAAGGCAGAATAACTCGCAGTATCCGCTTTGAACTGGAACACCTGAGTCCACACTAACAGATAATCTGGGATAAACAGGTAATCTAGGATCAGATCCTGGGTTATAGGGCAGTTATAGGGCAGTGTAGCTCCAAACTGTGTATGATAAATTGTTTTCACAAAAGTAGCTTTCTTTTCTGATGAAATGCAGATCAAAATGTTGAAAACAGGACAAGCTCACATTCCTATAAGGGAAGAAAGGAGGGAGCTTGGGGCTGAAAAGGGCCGCCTTCTAGAAAACAGAAATAAGGATATCACAAAAAGGCAAAGGAATAGAGGTGGAGGGAAGGGAGAGAAGGTAGGAAAGATGAAAAAACTACAAGTGAGAGAAAAGAGGGGTAGGTCAGTTATGGAAGTAAAGAAAGAAAAAGGGGTCCCTTCCCCCCCCCCCATCAGTATAAGTAATTTTTATTCATTTTACAAAAAAAAAACATAAAATCAAAATACAACACAAAACACATACTAAAAAGAAAACAGAACAAAACAAGACAAAAAAAGAAAAAGAAAAAAATTTGACTTCCATTCTTCTTCCTTTCACCCCATAATGAAGAAAAAGTTTCTTCTATTGTCCCGAAAACAAATAAAAATATGGTTCCTCAGTCTTTGTCAAAAATCTTATTTACCATCCTTGTAAATATAATCTTCAAAAACTGTCCAGTCCGTCATTTTTACTCCCTTTCCGTTGTTTGATTTTAATAAAAATGTCAATTTATCCATGTCCTTAATTTCCATTATTTTATCCAACCATTGAGTCTTTGAGGGAATCAACTCTATTTTCCAGAACTTAGCAAAGGTCATTCTCGCCACAGTCGCAAAAAAGTGAACAATTTATCAGCATTTAAATCTTTAAATAAATCCAAATCATATATTCCTAAAAGGTCTCATTGGAAAGTCAATTTTCAATATCTTTCTACATTCATTGTGTACCATTTTCCAATATTCTGATGTTTTTTCACGTGACCCCTACATATGATAGTACGATCACTCTTGTAATTTACATTTCCAACATCTGTTATCCATATTTTTATACATTATCCCTAATTATTTTTGGTGTTATATACCATCGATGTAACATTTTAAAGCAATTTTATATCAGAAGCATAAGTATATCTTAAAACGTTTTGTCATAAACTTTTGTCCATTCCTCTAAACTAATCGTTCTGCTGACATTTCTTGCTCATTTAATCATGGAGTTTTTTATCTCCTCCGTTTCCGTTGCCCATCCAATTAACTTATCATATATCTTAGTAATTGTTTTCCTTTCGGTATTCAATATATTATCCCAGAAAGTCTTTCTCTCTCCAAAACCTATTTTCTTTTCCAAATTAAAATATTCCTTAATTTGCATGTATTGAAACCACAAAACGTTTTTGAATTTTTGACTATTTTCTTCTTGTGTGTATTTTATTAAAATTAAAAAGCACAATAAAACCATAAAAACTAGAAATAGAAACATTTTCTACAAATTTTATTTATTTATTTACAGTATTTATATACCGCTTTTGTCACCCCTATGGGGACTCAAAGCAGTTTTACACATAGATAATGGCAAAAATACAGTGCCTTATAACTACAATAGTAAAACCACACTTTAAACATAAATCATATTAAAAACAGTACATCACCAAATATCAAAAGAGTTATTAAAAATACAAAATATTTTCCAGCAGGCCTGCCTAATCAATTTTTAACTATTCATTTTTGCTACAGATGCATCTTTTTGCCTCACTTTCCTGTATAAAAAACTATTTTTTCTTTGTTACATTATGAGCCTTGCCTTAATTACAAGACAAATTGCCAGAATGAGATCTCTCTCACACACACATACACACACACACATATATCAGCATATTAAACTGAAGCTAAACAAAATGGAAAACCAGTCACAATGAATTAAAACAAGGATATAGGGCTGTAGTTCTGCAGATCAGATCTGGTTACAAAATTTTTCCACAATGTTCCAAGATATTTGCCTGCAGGAAATACAGAAAAGAGGACAGAATGTTAAATCCTGCAACTATTCATACCAGACAACACACACACACAGTTGTGTAAACACATAAATGCAACTGTCAGGGTAATAAAACCATCCATAGCTCTTAGTTATGTCTGATCACAAGATCTGCTGGCTAGAAATCTAATACTGCCCTTCTGCGTTTCCTCTTGTAAAACAACTTCCGCTAACTGTATTTCTCATTGAGCATAATGGAGACAAGAAGACCCTGCTCCAAATTGACCTGCCTACAGGAAGTAGAAATGTGGCTCATACCTATAGTAATGTGCACCAACTCCAAAAAAGGCAGCATTTTAGTTTTCTCCCTTTCCTCACATCCTGTATTGTAAATCATATCAAAAATCTAAGCTACTAGGGGTTGCTGTAGTTTTCCAGGCTGTAATGGCCATGTTCCATAAGCATTTTCTCCTGATTTTTTGGCTGCATCTATGGCAGGCATCCTCAGAGTTTGGAAACTATGCAATTGGGATTTATATATCTGTGAAATGTTCAGGGTGGGAGAAAAAACTCTAGTTTGTTTGAGGTATTATTTGTCTCTATTGATTATTATTATGACATTTCCCTTATTTTACTCTATTATTATTACATGTATTATTTTACTCTATTATTACTGTTATTATTATATTTATTTACTCTTTATTATTGGAAGGATACATAAGCACATTTACATTGTAGAAGGTTAGAATAATGGTTTAATCAGAGTTGGACAGTCTTATCTTAAACTAGTTTTATGTAAATATTTAAAAACATTTAACCTGCGAATGCCTCAATTAATGTAATTTTATTGGTATCTATTTTTATTTTGAAATTTACCAGTAGCTGCTGCATTTCTCACACTTGGGTTATATACAAGCCACTACATTTCCCCAGATTTTTGTGGTAAAATTAGGTGCCTCGGCTTATATTTGTGTTGGCTTATACTCGAGTATATATGGTAAGTGATCTGAAAGAAATCAGGTTTGTAAACCGATTTCAAATCCATGGCCGTAGTCAATTAACCATAGTCTCAGGTTTGAATGTCAGAAGAGGTACGCTTACTTTTTCTGAAATTAATAAATTTCCTGACTTTGTTTATGAAAGTCTTATTCTGCTCGTGTGTCATGACCATTTGTCTACAATGTTTAGGGTTATTTTTTTCTCTGCGCCTATTTAGCACAACAGTTCATGAATCTAATGAAGCAGTTGGTGTTCTATGAAAGCTTGTATCACCATAAAGTTGTGCGTTTTTAAGGTACAACAACTTTTTGGGTTGGTTGTACTTCAGAGAAATGTGTGAAAGGACGAAGGCAGTGACATCTCCAGCTCATCCCCTGTTTGGATATCAGCCAGCACGTCAACGACTTTAATCAAGAAATAGTTTTCTAAGATCTATAGAGACACTCGCGGGAACACCTCAGCAAGCGAGAGTCCAAAAGTGGCAGGCTCAAACCCAGAACCTCAATCAATGGCTGATACCAAATGAGAGACTCCCCCCTGGGCACACAGAAAACTGGGCGACTTGGAAGACACTGAACAGACTGTGCTCTGGCACCACGAGATGCAGAGCCAACCTTAAGAAATGGGGCTACAAAGTGGAATCCACGACATGTGAGTGTGGAGAAGAGCAAACCAGACCATCTGCTGCAATACAACCTGAGCCCTGCCACATGTACAATGGAGGACCTTCTTATAGCAACACCAGAGGCACTCCAAATGGCCAGCTATTGGTCAAAGGACATTTAATCAACTACCAAGCTTGCAAACGTTGTGTTTTGTTTGTCTGTTTGTCTGTTTGTTTGTTTGTTAAAAATGCAATGGTTTGCCCCTGACACGATAAATAAACAAACAGGGAAATGCAGCTATCCTTCCAATATCTATAAGACAGATCTTCAAGAAAAAGTCTAATGGAAAATAGATCTCTGTAATAAATCTTTTTTTAAAAAAAATCCCTTTAATAAACACATGAGGAACTTGTTAGCTTTCCGGGGTTGTAGAATACCCAGATATAAGTGACGATACTTACAAAAGGTGTGGAAGGCTGAAGGTTGCTCATTACTGTTCTAATGTAAACAGAACTAAATACATACCTGCACAAAGGATGCTACTTGCTTAGGGGAGATGCCATAGATCTTTCCAAGGTCCTCCACCTGGAGAAAGGGGGAGAAAAAGAAATGTTGATACTACATTGGCTTAATGATTCAGGGGGCAGGCATATTCCATAGAACAGACAAAGGACAAGAATCTTGTAGAATGATGCAGGCCTGCATGAAGGTATGATCTCATGCACAATCTAAAATTTTGTTCAGAGTACAGTCTCCATGACAAGAGAAGCGTTTCCAATAGGTGGACTTCATGGTACCTTGCCACTGTGAAATACTTCAACAACAAGGTCTAAGCAGTGAAAGGAGGCAAACCCACTCTGAACACATTTTGCTGAGAAAACCTTGTGATAGGTTCTCCTCTGGATCATCCCAAGTTGGAACTGACTTGAAGACACACATGGCAACAAGATTTAGGACAGCCAGCAGAGTTACCCAGATTTCATTGCATAACAGTCATGATGGCCACGTGAGGGGAAGTTACAGGGAGGAGTGAGCAAGCTTGTTTTCTGCTGCCCTGAAGACTAGGATGCGGAACAATGGCTTCAAACTACAGGAAAGGAGATTCCACTTGAACATTAGGAAGAACTTGCTCACTGTGAGAGCTGTTCAGCAGTAGAAGTCTCTGTCCCGGAGTGTGGAGCCTTCTTCTTTGAAGGCTTTTAAGCAGAGGCTGGATGGCCATCTGTCGGGGTGCTTTGAATACGATTTTTTCTGCTTCGTGGTAGGAGATTGGACTGGATGGCCCATGAGGTCTCTTCCAACTCTGTGATTCTCGTCTCAGAGCTGTTTGGGGCTGCCTCCCACTTCCTTCCCCAAAGGCATGGTGGTTTAAAAACTATGAAATAGAGGCCTCTGTAGTTCAACTCTTCCCTTCTTCCTTCAAGCAAGACAGCTTAAAAACCTGAAATGGAAGTTTCTGGAACTTGGATCTTATTTATTTATTTATTTATTTACAGTTTTTGTATACCGTTCTTTTCCACCTCCTAAGAGGGACTCAGGCCGGTTTACAGCATGAAATTCAAATACAATAGTAAGATACAAAACATCCTAATACAATAAAACAAGTGCATTAAAATACAATCATAAACATTACATCTTCCCTCCTTCCTCCAAAGAGCTCCATTTCAGATTTTGTAAACTGTGTTGCCTTCGGAGAAAGAAGAAAGGAAGAGTGAATCTTCTCTCCTTCCTCCGAATTAAGGCAGTTTTAAAAAAGCAAACAAGCAGAAACGGAACTTTTTGTTTGAGGCTGGATCATCCCTGTCCCTTGGAGATAAAGTGGGTTTTTGGCTGTTGTTGTTTTTTAAAAACACACAAACAAACCAGAAACCAGAAAATAAAATAGTCACACCCCCCCCCCCTTTTATATATAAAAAAGGCTTTAAGTGTGACTATTATGCAATGAAAAATGGTACGTTATATAAAGCACAACTAACTTAACACTATAAGATATGACAATGCCCACTATCATTGAGTGAGAAAGATAAGTTGATCTATCATGAGTAGTCACAACAACTGCTTCCCTGCTGAGGTGGACAAATTTCACCCTTCAAACATCAGGCCTCTCAGCATTCTTTATCATTATCTAAACTTATCAACAAAAGCTGCACTCTCATCTTCCGGAAGGCCAATTTCACACTGATCCCATCACATTCAAAGGCTGCTTGCACCTACAGAAGGAGTTCTGCTGGCTCAAAACACAGGTCTCTCTGGCCCAGCATTCTCTTCCCACACTGGCCAACTAGTTGCCTATGGGGAAGATGAGAAGAGTACAAGAACTCTCTCCTGCTTGTATCTTTAGGGATTATTACTCAGACACGTGCTGTCTTTGATAGCTGACAAACTATCAAGATAGATATCATAGCCAAGTTTGTAAACACTGCTACATTTGTGGAAGGAAATCTCAGTTTGGAAACTCAGCCCCCTTTCACACAGCTGAATAAAATCCCACATTATCTGCTTTGAATTGGAATATATGACAGTATGGACTCAGATAACCCAGTTCAAAGCAGATATTGTGGGATATTCTGCTTTGATATTCTGGCATATATGGCTGTGTGGAAGGGCCCTTAGTTAATGGAAGGCAGTAATGGGGGCTTTCGGCTTTCATGACACACCTGACAGTTTCCAAAAAGCACTTGACTTGGCACCCGACATAGGATGATGGACCAAGTGGGCTTTTGCTTTGATCCAGTTTTAAACTGCTATCCTTTTATATCCTAATTTCCAAAATCCACTAGTATCCACGCTAGCTGAGAGTTTCTGGGAGTCATACAGTCTTTCTGCAAACTCAGACTTTATTGTGTTAATATTTTAAGGGCCAATATTTTTAATGTATTTTATTGCTTTTTAATGTATTTTTATTATTGTTGATCTGTTCATGTTAATTGTTGTGCTCTGTTTCTTTGTTGGCATCTAATGACTGCAAATTGTAAGCTGTCCTGATTCCCCCTATGCGGATTGACAAGGATGGGTTACAAATACTGCAAATAAATCAATAAATTTATTCTTCAGATTTAGCTCTTTGTTTTTAAAAGAATGACTGGCTCTTCCTTTCTTGTCACCGACTCAACAATCAGCTGGTGCCCTGTACTTCAGGTGTGAGTCTATTGAGTTTACATGCTGAAGAAAGATTCATTTAAAACCAGTCCCCCACCAACCAGACCTTGATGAATAGAACTTCCCCTTAACTGACTATGTACAATAGGCTCAGGGATACCAATCTTTGGTTTATTCTCTCTGTGAGCAACTGTGTCTTCAGAATTCACTGACCTTCTCAAACGATCCATAGATTTCTCTCCAGCTTATAATGAGCTGAGCTTTCTTCTTGCCGATGTAATGTAGGCTCATAAGATCCTTTTCAGAGCCATTGTTCAGAAGGTCCAAAATGTTTTTTTTGCCACGAGCCAAAAGGTCAGGGCGTACCTTCATCTCCCACTCAGGGGGAGCCTCATTTTCAGAGTCAAAACCCAAAGCCTGAAGGACAGACATCAAAAGGAAAAGGTAAAATCATAGGCTGACATCTTTAGGCTATTTATGATTAGCCCCTCTCCTGTTTCATCCATATCCTTTTATTGAAAACACCTCTGAACAATCGTAGATTCGATGTGTTAGACTAAAGTAAACAACTGAGTGCCACCAGTTATGCTCATGGTTTATGTGCATAATTTCGCATGAAGAGACATATACAGGTGAAGGAGTTTTAGGGGGGAAATATCTCCACTGATTTACAATGACCTGCTTCAGAGGGTCTTTTATTTTGGGTTAATTGCATTATGCTGTTTTAATCGCCCTTTCAAGCTTCTAAACAATTCCCTGTTCAAGTGTTTTGGGTGTTTTTTTAAAAAATTCACACCATCTAATTCGTATTGTGAGCTACTTTTGGTCCTGTAATTGGAAGGTAGACCGTATATAAATTAAATGTAAAAGCCTGAAGCTTTGCATATGTTGTTAGAGTTCTTCTCCCATCAGTCTCAGATGGCATGGCCAATGGTCAAGAACAATGATTGGAATATGAACTTGGAATGGCTAAGATGAATATAAGCAGACGAGGAACTGGACTGAAAGACATTGTTTTTCTATAGATTTTTATAGATTTTATAGCTTCTATGGTTTTATATGGATTTTATGATGTATTTTATTGCTTTTTAACTGATATATGCATGTATATGGGGCATCTAATAGTTGCCATTCTGTATGCCGCCCGGCCTTTGGGCTAAAAAGGGCGGGATAAAAGTGATGTAAACAAACAAACAAACAAACAAATAAATGAGAACTGGAATCCAACAACATTTGGGACATTCAAACTGTTAGAGAAAACTACCCTAAAATATACAGCAGAGCATCCAAAAACAAACGGGATACAAAAGTTGGCGAGCAAAGCGTGATGTGGCTGTAAAGAATTTATCGCTTAGGAGGCAAACATGCAGAGTCCAATCTTAAAAAATCACAAAGGGTTTTTTTTTTTACAATAATAAAGAACTAGCTGCATTTCTTAATAATCAAGAACTGGGTCTGAACTACTCTTACCACCAATCTAAGGTTTTTCTTATTTATTTTTGTGAGAGACACTCCAAAAGTTTCTTTTTGCGTTATTTGTGTAGATGGGAGAAGGGCTTGCTCATAGAGAGCAGCTTTTAGTCTCAACTCTCTATTCTTTTTGGTTTGTGATGTGAACGCCTTGCAGATGTCACACGCTTGGGAGAGGCGTTCCCCCTCCCAGGCATATTAAGCAATTAAGGTGTGTATCATGATCTGGGATCTTATTTGGGCATGATACACACTTTTTGAAGGAAGTAGTCATTTCTTCTTTTAATTTAATATTATTCTTAGCTTATTTATGTAGTCTTTATCTCCATTGCTGCTTTTAGCGGCGGATTAAAAGAACTGGGCAGTAGCCCCGCGGCTGGGCTATTTATGTGGTCGGGGAGAGTGGGCGGAGCTTCTTTAACAGTAAAAAACAATCTCGTGAGTGTCCACTGCTCCCTGCGCTTGCACAGGAATATACCAAATGTATGATTCACAGGCTGACCACGCAGGGAAACTCAATCAATACATCCCTCCTGACACATAAACAGAGAGAGATCTCAAAGCACACAACACATACTCTTCATACTGAAATGTAAGGAGATGGAAGTCAGATTCAAAAAGCGTGCAGTAGAAAAGTATCCATTTTAAGCAACCATTCATAATAAGACCCGTCGCAAACTAGGCTCCTGCGGGAGCAAACCTTGCCAGCACGTCCCTGACGTCATGAGATTCCGCCTCTCTCCCCGCCCCTTTCTCCGTGCCAGAGTGGTTTTTCCTTTGCTAGGGCAGCATTGCCAGCATACTCTCTCAGTTGAATTCTGCCAACCGAGAGAGTACGCTGGCAATGCTGCCCTAACAAAGGAAAAACCACTCTGGCACGGAGAAAGAGGCTGAGAAAGGGGCAGGGCGAGAGGCGCAGCCTCATGACGTCAGGGACGTGCTGGCAAGGTTTGCTCCCGCAGGAGCCTAGTTTGCGGTGGCTCATAAGAGCAGAGAGAGAGAAGAAAAAGATACATTCCCAATTGTCATTCAGGACACACGGGGAAGGGAAACCCTTAGTCTGTACTAAACTAAGTCCTCATTGAGGACTTGAGACTTGAGCAGTGTGGGGTTGAATTCCAACACAAACCAAATTGGAAAGCGGTTGTAATTAATTGTTTTAATTGTTATTTTAATATTTTGATTGTACTGTGGTTGTTTTTATGATGCTAGCATCGTATGATGCTTTTGTTAGACCGCCCTGAGAAGGGCGGGGTATAAATATAGGAAATAAATAAATGAAATAGTGGAAGAAAAGTGTGACAAAAACAGTGTTCAACAACTTCTGCTGCTGCTGTCATCTACTGGGCTTCTTCTCTAAGGCAGACCCCAAACCCCCTTCCATACCTTCCTCTTTCGATTGTTCTTCTTCTGCGTTATGAGGGTAAGGCTTTCCTCTTCTTCTGCCTCCACCTTTTGAGTTTTCTCAGCTGCCTCCACTGGGGAGAAAAGAAAGGGAGTGAGGACTTTTCAAGGTGCAAACAAAAAGAGGACAAAAAACAGAGTCCTCACTTTCATATCACCCCACCCCCACCCCAAAAAAACCCCACTGGTGTCCCCTCACCTTTCTGGAGAGGCAACACGGTTGCCTGTTTCCTGGGCCTGGCAGGCAGTTGAGGGGCAAGAGCTTTTTTCTGCTGGGCCACGGCTTGCAGTTCCTGATGTTTTGCTTGCAGAATCTGCAGAAAAGGGAGGCCATCAGAAAACTGCAGGACACTTTCAATGATTATGGGGTGGAAGCTCCAATTGCTTACCACCAGAAACATGAAATGCAACATCAGGGCTGTGAGCCCAACAAACATATTACAAACAGCCTCTCACTTTTTTTCCATCCTGGAGGACCCTTAAAATAAAATCCAGGCTTTAAGGAATGCCTGAATCAAAATAATATCTAGAATTCAAAGACTCCCCCCGCCCCAATAAATCTCTCATGAGAGGAACCTGTCATGGAACCTTGTATCATTATCAGAGGGACTGCAGAGGAAAACAAAAGCATTTGGAAGTAGCATAAAGTTCCAGGGTGCTAGTGGAGGGTGGGATGTTTTGAGTGGGTTTCTCACTGCTCAAGGAAAGTGTATTTAAAGCCAGAAAGATATGACATGCTTTCTATTGGACTAACAGCTACTCTAGCTCCCGATTTCCCATTGTTGCAACTTGAAAATTTAAAAAAAAAACACAGAAAGCCAAACACTGGCTTTCTGCCCAGCCTACACAATACCTGGCTCCATTATAGCATATTCATGTTGACAAGGAGGAGCCCCCGGTGGCGCAATGGGATAAACCCTTGTGCTGGCAGGACTGAAGACCAACAGGTCGGAGGTTCAAATCCGGGGAGAGCGCGGATGAGCTCCCTCTGTCAGCTCCAGCTCCCCATGTGGGGACATGAGAGAAACCTCCCACAAGTATGGTAAAACATCACAACATATGGGCGTCCCCTGGACAACGTCCTTGCAGACAGCCAATTCTCACACACCAGAAGCAACTTGCAGTTTCTCAAGTTGCTCCCGATATGGAAAAAAAAATGTTGACAAGGGAAGAAAAGTGATCTTTGCTAAAACAATACATGCTTCTTACTCCATTTCATGGGTTAAGAGACAGGCAAAACCAACTAGCTTTGAAAAATTTGTAAGGCCGCCTAATTAGAGATGATAAAATGACCTGGGCTCCACTAATGAAGGTGGCTTCCAGTGGCTTGTAGTATTTTGACATTGTTAATTGCGATTTTATTACACTTTTGGAACAATTTTTGTAAACCAACTAGGGAAGAATTTGCATCATTGGTCTCCATACTACAAGCAATTTCCATCATGTTCCTCATCCTCTATGCTGGCTAGGAAGGGGAACTGTCACCAAAAATTATCTGGAGGACCAGAAGTTACTAACTTCTCCTTCAGAAAGAAGAAAAGGGGAGCACAAAGCCTGTCACCTTCAGCTCACGCATAGTCTCATCCAACTGTTTCAAAAGAGTAATGCGCTCCTTGCGCGGTGTGTTGATGAGGGGCGCCCCACGGCTTCCAGCTCCAGCATTCTTTTTTTCCAAGGCCTCTATTCGTAGCAGCCTTTCAACCACAGATGGCTCCAGGTCCTTTAGGGGCAGCAGAGAACTAGTGAGGAGAAACAACAGAGGCTATTATCAGGTTCCAGAGCTACAAAGCAGAGCCGTTGTTCCTTGGCTAAAAACCCCAACCCCTGCCAGACCTTACATCAAAATCAGTAAACTCCTTAAAGCCTCACCTGAGTGGCTTCTCCACAACCGCGTCTGGTTGTTCCTCCTCTATGCAAAGTCTCTTTGCCTTGGGACCACCATTGCTGGTACCTTCATAAGGTCTCTTGGAAACTTCTGAGAAAGAGGACATTTCAATTTATTAGACACATTTCAACTTCCTAACTAAACAGATAAGACCTAATGTCACCATAGCTGATACTTGAATTAACTACCGTATATACCCGAGTATAAGCCGAGCCAAATATAAGCCGAGTCACCCGATTTAGCCACAAAAAAACTGGGAAAAAGTATTGACTCGAGTTTAAGTCCAGAGTAGGAAATGCAGCAGCTACTGGTAAATTTCTTTTTAAAAGATACCTATAAAATAACATTAGTTGAGGCATCAGTAGGTTAAATGTTTTTGAACATTTACATTGAAGATAAGATTATCCAACTCTGATTGAACCATTATTCTAACCTTCTTCAATGTAAATGTGCTTATGTATCCTTCCAATAATAATAAAGAGAGCAAAATAATAATGTAATAAAATAATAATAGAGTAAAAAAATGGAAAGGTAATACTAACAGTACTAATAGGGTAAAATAATAAATGTAATAATATTAATAAGTAGAATAAAGCAATAAAAAAATAATAGTGTAAATAATGTAAATGTAATAATAGAGTAAAATAATAAATGTAAAAAATAATAAGAGTAAAATAATGTAAATGTAATAATAATAATAATAATAATAAAAATAAAGAATAGACTAATAAATGTAATAAAATAATAATAACAGAGAAAAATAAATAACTTTCACTCGAGTATAAGCCCAAGGGGGCTTTTTCAGCCTAAAAAGGGCTGAAAAACTCTGTTTATACTCAAGTATATACAGCACTCATGGTACCCACATCAATCTAGTTCCTGCCTTGACATAAGATCTTCTCCAGTTTGACTTCCCTTTCCCACTCTCCCACCACTGACTGCTCCAGTGGCTTATAGTATTTTGATATTAATTGTGATTTTATTACACTTTTGGAACAATTTTGTAAATTAACTAGAAAAGAATTTGCATATGAAAGTATAGGCAATAAAAATCACAATGCCACTTCACATCGACATCATTTCAAGTTGATATATTCAATAAAGACAATTCTTTATATATAATGGGAGAAAGCGATGAAAGAATTTTACTTACTGAATTTATATTTATTTACAATATTTATACCCCGCCCTCTCTCACCCCGATGGGGACTCAGAGTGGCTTACAATCTGGCCCTTCTCCAAGAATGAAATTTATAACTATTCCTTTAAAACATTCACCCTTTTAAAGTTGCAGATAATCTCAAAATGTATATTACTCCATGGGAAATAGGCAGATCAAAAGAGGTTCAGGTGTATTTTTAGATCTATCTCCTTCCGGGGGGGGGGGGGGGGGGGATCCTGCCCTCCCTACATCTTCTTTTCCACAACTTGTCATATTCAGGTTCCATATGAACTCATAAACTGCATCAGTGCAAGCCAACTCCTGCCCAGCATTTCTCTTACCAATTTCAGGCAGTGTTTCTTGTGTGAAAGGTTTGTTCATAATCTGTTTGGACTTGGCAGCAAAATTGAGGCTTGTGAGTGTGTCGAAATAATACTTCTTCTCAGGTGCAATGTTTGCAATGATCACGCTGTGAGCGCTACCACCGAGAGAATCCTGGATGGAAGATGAAAGATACTCAGGAGGAAGAAAACATCCATCAACACCAGTTATCAATAAACCCATAACCCTTTGGGGAAGCCACATCCTCTCCCAACTACCTGAAGAAGACGGGTAAGTTTGCTGTCTCTGTAGGGTATTCGGGGCAGGCCCTGGTTGAGGGCATCAACCACCTTGCTGAGGACAAAAAGTGAGGTATTGATAGCACCACTCTCCTTCAGGCGCAGGCCTTGATTGCCAGTCCGACGGTTGTCCTCTGAGCCAGCCAAGTCAATGAGGCAAAGTTTGGCGGCCCGGTGTGCAGATGGCGGCCAGCCTTCTGTTCTGCTCACTCGCACCAGCAACACAGCATGACTCCGACTGGAGCGTTGATTCAGCTGTGTGGACGCCACTGTCCGATTGCAGCTGGCGGGCAAGAAGTGACTCTCAAAGTCAGCAAAACTTGTGATTTCTCGCTGGGTCAAGCCCGGCACCAAGATGTGGTGGTTGCGATCCTCCCGGATTGGCAAGTCTTGAAGGGATGGCTGAAGGAGATCCAAAACCTGTGGGATTACAAATCTTCATTGACTTAAAGGATGCCTAAAAGCTCCAGTCTTTGTATCTTTTTGCTTCTCAGCAATGCACAGAGATTATAGCTGGCTTTCTTGGACTAGAATAATGGGTATCCATTTCTTCTCTGACAAAAGCTAGTGCCTGCCAGCAAAGGCGTTTCTCAAAGGTAGTATGGGAATGCATACTATCCATGCATAGACCTGCAGGTCTTTTTCCAAGCTGTTTTTGGTTTTCTACGCATTATGTTCCCAAGTGAATTCAAGATTACTTTCTTGCCTTCCCTCAAGATAGCAGCATTCATCCCCTGGGGGAGCCTGCTACTTTCTGTTAGTTAATTCTGCCTCCTACTTAGGCCTTCCTCCTCATCGGAAATTACCAAAAGCAACCTGCCCATATACATTTTGAACTGCAATTCACCTCAGTCTATATTGGCTAAGGCTGAAGATGTAGGCCAAAAAGAGCTTCAAAAGCTAACAAGCAGACAGCCAATAACTATTATCACTGTAACCCCTCATGTCACAGTTGGCTACTACCAATTGCACCAAAGTGATCTTGACTTCCACACCTGTAGTCAAAGCAAACACTAATATTTGGTTGAACTACCCAGGGTAGTCCCATTAATCTAGTGTCTGGCATAGAGGGTTACAGTTGTCCATGCCTTTCTCTAGCTGCCCTTCCCAATTGTTCCCAGAAGTTTCTCTAATTCCCTCCCGCAACCCTTCCATTCCAGTCTACCTGTTTTGTCCTTCCATAATCTTGTCCTGCTCTCTCTTTTTCAACCTCCCTCTATCTATGCAGCTGTTCTGCTCCTCCCCACATTCTACACTTCACCTATCTTCATTGTCACTGCAGTCAGGAACCAATCCAGATGAAGTTAGCAACTTGCAGGTATTTGTAGCCAAAGAGAAGAGGCAGCACTGGCAACCTTGAACAGCAACTAAATCACTCATCTCCTTAAAAAGCTGGTAGTCCAGTTTAACATTTTTTTCCAGAACTGAAAGCTTCTGTCCTGTTTTGCCCCTCAAGAACAGTCTTAACATCATGTTGAAAATAAAAATGCTGTACTTCAGCAAAAATTTAAGAGATCAGTGCACGCAGTTGTATAATGCAAAAGAAAGCAAAGAAGTCTTAATGCAGACACAATACTCAAGTCTCTGATAAAAGTCCAAAATAAAACAGCAGTCTCACATCAGACGAAGAAACAACGTGCATTGACCAATAAATCCTCAGAGGCAGTTTCTCAAACGCAGACTCAAAGCAGGTACAGATGGGAGTGAAGGCATAAGCATCAGGGTTGTTTGTTACCAGCAAAAGCTGACTACTACTGCTTCTGATTTATAGCCCTGAATTCCCCATGCAGGAGGTGCTAAGGCAGTTCCCAATTACTTAGGCGTTTCTGGCAGCTATTCCAGCGGAATGGTGTCTCTGCTCTGTTTCCTTTAGCCTTTCCAGAAATGTGGGCACTTGCGAAACCTCATCCTCTGATTCTAATTCCCCCTCTAATTCCTGAACACTTTCCTGCTCCCCTTCTTCTGAAGATGAGGAATCCCTAACAGCTACCAGCAAATGGCACAAGAAGAGAGGAAACATGAAGGAAAGTACAAAACCATAACTAGTATCCATTACTAAAACCTGCTAGATAGTACTTATTTCAACATGTCTGGCTCTTGGGTTCTACTGATTTCAAATACAGCCATGTTCTAAGCCACCTTCTCCCTTAAAGCTTTCATATTCCTAACCACCAGTGAATTTATTAACTTCAATTTGTCCTTCCAATGCAGTTTGTCAGTCATCACTTACCTTCTCTTGGTATATCTCAAGATAGGACATAGAAACAGAATATTTCCTCCCATCCACTGAGGCATCTCTTGTCATCTGCAAGACATCCCGAAGAGCTCGTGGTATCATTCCTGGTTGGTCTGGATTTCCCAACATAGTATGTGTCTTGCCTACCGAGGAGAAAGAGAATGGTAAGATAGAAGAAAAACAATAAAAAAAAACTTCCCCATGGCCAACTACAAGCCCCAGCCCATTTGGGCTCGTTTCACCTCTGTGGCATTTCATATTTACCTGCTCCAGTGGGGCCATAAGCCAGAATGCTGGCATTTTGCCCCTCCAGCAAATGGCGCAAGATAGGCTGAACTGACCCCATGTAGATGTCATGTTGAGTGGCTGATTCTCCATAAAAAGCATCAAACCTTTGGGGGAGAGAAAAGTATATTTTGGGTTGAACTTGTGACTTATTTTCAGCCACTATTCAGGTTTTTTTAGAGATTGTGGAGGAAAGCACACTATGTTTTGAAACCTGCTAGAAGAAAAAATGTAACAAAACCTCCAAAATCTCAATGGAATTCAAGGGGCTTTAGAGATAGTACATCGAGGCCCTATGGTCTTTGGCTGCACCTTCCACAATCCTAAGCTCTAGAGCAGTGGATCCCAACCTTTGGTCCTCCAGGTGTTTTGAACCTCAGCTCCCATAATTCCTAACAGCTTGTAAACTGGCTGAGATTTCTGGGGACCTGAAGTCCAAAACAACTGGAGAACACAAGGTTGAGACCACTGCTTTTGTTCATTAGAAATAAATGCGGGGGATCTCAATATAGTTATTTTTTGCACCCATGAGCGGCATGTAGAACAGTATCGAGTAGAGGACTTTTAGCACCTTCCATGTGAAACACAAACTGTAGACTCTCGCCAGTTGGCTCCTGGGAACCAAAATGTTGCAAGGATACACAATCCATACTGACAATATGTCCTACTGCCAGACAGACACAGAAGCTAGACTGTGCATGTAGTCCTGTCTGTAATGTGAAATCAATGGAGAAAATTATATTTTTAATGATAAAACGTAAATGTTTTGCATGTTTAAATTGTGAAACTACCATGTTTCATCAATATTTTTGTCATTTTACCAAATACAGCACATACCTGTGAGATGAAATTTAGGATTCTCCCTTGACCTTCACATTTCAAAGGTGCTCCATGACTAAAAATGTTTGAGAACCCCTGTTCCAGAGCAATGGGTTGCCTAGCTTTATGGCTTTCACCTGATCTCCAGAAAAGTCATTACCATGCTTTTGGCCACTACAGCTGCTTTTTCCTGAGCCAATGGTTGGGAAGTCTTGCAAACACTTGCAAGACTTCCCAGCTATCACATACCTCATTTTCTTGTGCAAGCAAAGAAAGATGGAAATGATAAATGAGCTGTACAGTTCCTAAGGTAAGGTTTTAATTCACTGGAGTTCTTGGGAATGAGAGCAGGGAGAAGGTGAGACTATTTTGCCAATATCTTGGCAATGCCAATATTATGGAACCTGTCTCAATCCAAAGCGAGTTCCCCCATGTCCACCAAAACATGACAGACTCAGATCAAGAAATCTCTGTCCACCTTACTTGTATTTCATTGTCTCCATCTCGTTCCTCCAGTTAAGGATCTCCAAGGAATGGGAGTCCACACCACGGACACATGGGGCATCTTGACCCTGTCCAGTTCCCACTGCCGGGCGCAATCGCACACACACTCGTACTCTATGTGGTGCATTGGCAGAGTCTCGGTGGACGGTAGTCCGTCTTAATTGCTGATGAGTTGTCATGAACACCTATAAGTAAAACAAAAGTACTTGAAAGAGCAAGGAGACTGACATCAGCCTGGATACATTCCAATAAATATCATAATTCTTGCTCCCCCCCCTCCCAAATCATTTGACACAGGGCGAATAATGCATGCAGATCTGAGTAGGGTGGCCTTTTGCAGCTGACAGATGGTAATTTTGTCAGCCTTATTATCCTGGGTGATGACCGAGCCAGTATAGACTTCTTTAGAGTTTGTTTCACTATATGTAAATTGGTTGGGTGCACTTAGCCCTGCTTCTCAGTTGAGACCACTCTGGCTTGGTTGAATCTACTGGTAATTTGCACTACTGCCAGCACAGTTCTCAACCTCAAAGAAGCAGTTAAGCCCCCTGCCAATAACAAGGCGGCATGGGCTTCCAATTTCTATTATCCTTATCGTCTGCCTATTAGGGAATTCTCCCAAAAATAACAGAGCATCCAAAACAACAAACTTAACTGAGAAGTCAGCTCACAGCAAGCAGAAAGATGAACTGTTGTGAGGCTAAAAACTATTTTGAGATTAGCAGGCAAAGAGGCAGAGTTCAATTTTTACCCAAAAGGTGTATTTACATCAGGGATCCTCAAACAAAGGCCCGAGGGCCGAATATAGCCCTCCAAGGTCATTTACCTGTCCCTTGCTCAGGGTTGGCCTAAGTCTGAAATGACTTGAAAGCACACAACAACAATCCTATCTCATCAGCCAAATCAGGCCCACACCTCCCATTGAAATACTAATAAGTTTATATTTGTTAAAATTGTTCATTTTAATTATTGTATTGTTTTAAGTGTTTTTTTACACTACAAATAAGATATGCGCAGTGTGCATAGGAATTCATTCATGTTTTTTTCAAATTATAATCCAGCCCTTGAACTATTTGAGGGACTGTAACCTGGCCTTGATTTTAAAAAGTTTGAGGGCCCCTGATTTACATATAAGAACAACATTTCTTGATAGGAAAGAATTGGATCTAAACAAGTTCCACCTTATCTCCTGCATATGTCATCAGCTGGGGACCTCTCCTCCCAGCACCAACTGCTGCTCTGGGCCAGAGTGAAAGGGGGGGCAGAGGATAGTTCCATCTTGTCTCCTACATATGTCATCAGTTGGGGACCCCTCCCCCTGTACCAACTGCTGCTCTGGGCCAGAGTGAAGTGAGAGGGGGCAGAAGACAGTTCCACCTTCTCTCCTGTGCTATTCTAATAATATAATGTAATGCAATATAATACTAATAATATATTATTAGAATTATATATTTATACTAAATGACTCTTGGGGGTCCCTTTGAACTCTAGGAGTCTATTATTATTATTATTATTATTATTATTATTATTATTATTACTAGCTGTCCCCTGCCACGCATTGCTGTGGCTCAGTCTGTGTATATGTGCTTTGTGTGTGTGTATATATTTGTGTAATAATAATAATAATAATAATACTTTATTTGTACCCCGCTACCATCTCCCCAAGGGACTCAGTGTGGCTTACATGAGGCCAAGCCCACAGCACATCAATAAACAAAAGCAATAACAAATAATCAATACAAACAGTTGAAATAAAACTCAAAAACAAAAAAACACACAATAAGCAATTGTGTATATATGTGTGTTTGTGTATATATGTGGTTTTGTGCATGAATTGAAATGTATTTTTTTATTTTGTTGGCTTTTTAAGTCTCTTCTGCTGTGTTTTTTTTTTAGTGTTTTTATGCGTGATGGTCACTCGTTGGCCTGAGAGATGTATTGTGTCCAAAATTGGTGTCAATTCGTCCAGTGGTTTTTGAGTTATTATTATTATTATTATTATTATTATTATTAACTTTATTTGTACCCCGCTAGCATCTCCCGGAGGACTCGATGCGGCTTACACAGGCCGAAGCCTCAAAACACAATACAATAGAGAATGTAACATCACAACAACAAAGCAAATCAAACAATAAGCAAAATAACATAACACTAGGCAATACTAAGCAATACTAAGCAAATCAAACAATAAGCAAAATAACAACAGTGGCAGTACATCAAGACATTATTAAAAACTGGATCGGCCGGCGCACTGTTATGTAAAAAAGTTATGTTAATCCCACAAACGAACAGAGCATTTTTATTTATATAGATTACATGTAATCTTACTAAAAATATTCCAATATAATGGTATAGTACAATATAGTAATATTGAATACTGATATTGTACTATGCTAATAATATAATATATTGTATGTATATATATCTTGTAAGCCGCTCTGAGTCCCCTTCGGAGTGAGAAGGGTGGCATATAAATGTTGTAAATAAATAAATCGTCAACGACTTAAATCTAGAAATAGTTTTCTAAGTTCTACAGAGACACTCACTGGAACACCTCAGCAAGTGAGAGTCCAAAAGTGGCAGGCTCAAACCCAGAACCTCAACCAATGGCTGACACCAAATGAGAGACTCCCCCCTGGGAACACAGAAAACTGGGCGACTTGGAAGGCACTGAACAGACTGCGCCCTGGCACCACAAGATGCAGAGCCAACCTCAAGAAATGGGGCTACAGGGTGGAATCCACGACATGCGAGTGTGGAGGAGAGCAAACTACAGACCACCTGCTGCAATGCAACCTGAGCCCTGCCACATGCACAATGGAGGACCTTCTTGCAGCAACACCAGAAGCACTCCAAGTGGCCAGATACTGATCAAAGGAGATTGAATCAACTATCAAACTCACAAATTTTGTATTTTGTCTGTTTGTTTGCTTTGTTCTGTTAGAAATGTAATATAATTGACTGGTTGCCCTGACACGACAAATATTTATTATTTATTATTATTTATTTACCTTACTTATATACCGCTGTTCTCAGCCCGAAGGCGACTCACAGCGGTTCACAACAAATACAAACAGCGAAAATTCAGTGCTACAGTATAGAAACAGTAACAACCTAACACATTACACAATTAATAAACAGTTACTACAATACCCATTCACTGTCGTCTCGTCATCAAAAACATGTTCCAGATTCGTCATCCATTGTTCCATTCCAGTGTTCATTAACCAATCATTGCACTAATTATTCGAACACCTGCTCAAACAGCCAGGTCTTCACTTTTTTTGCGGAATACCATTAGAGATGGTGCTAGTCTAATGTCTGTAGGAAGGGCGTTCCACAGCCGAGGAGCCACCACCGAGAAGGCCCTATCTCTCGTCCCCGCCAGCCATGATTGAGAAGCAGGCCCTGCTCTCGATCCCGCCTGCTTCTCAAGCATGGCTGGCGGGGACGAGAGATAGGGCCTTCTCGGTGGTGGCTCCTCGGCTATGGAACGCCCTTCCTACGGACATTAGACTAGTACCATCTCTAATGGTATTCCGCAAAAAAGTGAAGACCTGGTGGGTTCATAGGCAGAGATGCGGTTGGATAGGTAGCTTGGGCCGGGACCGTTTAGGGCTTTATTTATCTTGTCAGCTGCTCTGAGTCCCCTTTGGGGTGAGAAGGGCGGCATATAAATGTTGTAAATAAATACATTTCTCTAGAACTCCATAACTTCTAATTTCCAAAACACATCTCTCCAAACACATCTCTTCAAACATACAAAGTAGAGAGAGTCTGAGTGCAAAGATGAAATGCAGAAGACTTCAGCAAAGGCATGCAACCTGAAGAGTATCAATTCTACACCACCAATCAGGATGGGAGCAGAAAAAGATAGAGAGAGAACAGAAAGATACAATCCAACTGCCTTTCAGGAGTCAGGGGGGAAGCCTATTCTAAAACTAACTGTTCCTCATTGAGGACTGCAGACTTGGGCAGTGTGGGGGTTGAATTCCAACACTGCCAATCAGGAGAAAGGCCTACCCGCCTCCTCTCTCCCACTCAGAAGGAAATACCTGTGATTCCAAACAAAACAGATGGCGCAGGAAGATCCTCTCACAATAGATAGGCCGCACTGTTCCCTCTTTAACTCTGAGCCGATTCCTTCCTTACACAAAAATGGATTCAGGAAATCGTTTGGAATTCGCGCTAGTCCCGCCCTAAAGAAAAAACCGGCCAATGGGAGGAAGGCACGGGAAACAGCCGTTAGCCAACACGCCTGCGCAGTGTGAAGACAGAGCACGGAGGGAAGTACCGCGCACGCGCACTACTTCCGAAGGCTCTTCCGAGGCACTGTATACGAAATGTTGTGGAGGAGTGGTTCACAAGACGGATAGCGCATGCGCAGAAGGAAAGAAGCGAGTCGTGCGTGTTTCAAATCTAGCGCATGCGCCATCGCGAAGGAGGGTCGGCTCTTGAGTTCGATTGGGTTCTCTCGTCGAGAAGGAGCCATCGATTGTTTCGGGGCTCGGCTTTTGTGGGCTGGATGGTTGGTTGTTTGGAAGCAAGGGATCTGTGATGCCCAAGTAGACTCTGATCATGTGCAGAGTGCTTCTAAAGAAACCCTAAAAGGACAGAAGGGATGCAGCCGTGTTAAGCAATTAAGCCTTCCCAGGGGTTGATTTCAGACAGGAAAGTAACTTCCACAACACAGTGAAGTGGCTCACTCCCAGGTAAGTGTGGCTGCCAGTAGAGATGTCCTGATGGTTTCCATTGAAGCAGGTGTGTTTCAGTTACCTGGATTGTGCTCAGAATTAAGCTTTCATAGAATCCTAGAGTTGGAAGGGACCTCATGGGCCATCCAGTCCAACTCCCTGCCAAAAAGCAGGAATATTGCATTCAAATCACCCCTGACAGATGGCCATCCAGCCTCTGTTTAAAAGCCTCCAAAGAAGGAGCCTCCACCACACTCCGGGGCAGAGAGTTCCACTGCTGAACAGCTCTCACAGTCAGGAAGTTCTTCCTCATGTTCAGATGGAATCTCCTTTCTTGTAGTTTGAAGCCATTGTTGCACTGTGCCGTAGTCTCCAGAAAACAAGCTTACTCCCTCCTCTCTATGACTTCCTCTCACATATTTATACATGGCTATCATGTCTCCTCTCAGCCTTCTCTTTTTCAGGCTAAACATGCCCAGCTTCTTAAGCCGCTCCTCATAGGGCTTGTTCTCCAGACCCTTGATCATTTTAGTCGCCCTCCTCTGGACACATTCCAGCTTGTCAATATCTCTCTTGAATTGTGGTGCCCAGAATTGGACACAATATTCCAGGTGTGGTCTAACCAAAGCAGAATAGAGGGGTAGCATTACTTCCTTAGATCTAGACACTATGCTCCTATTGATGCAGGCCAAAATCCCATTGGCTTTTTTTGCTGCCACATCACATTGCTGGCTCATGTTTAACTTGTTGTCCACGAGGACTCCAAGATCTTTTTCACACGTACTGCTCTTGAGCCAGGCATTGTCCCCCATTCTGTATCTTTGCATTTCGTTTTTTCTGCCAAAGTGGAGTATCTTGCATTTGTCCCTGTTGAACTTCGTTTTGTTAGTTTTGGCCAATCATCTCTCTAATCTGTCAAGATCGTTTTGAATCCTGCTCCTGTCCTCTGGAGTATTGGCTATCCCTCCCAATTTGGTGTCATCTGCAAACTTGATGATCATGCCTTCTAACCCTTCATTTAAGTCATTAATAGAGACGTTGAACGGGACCGGGCCCAGGATGGAACCCTGCGGCATTCCACTCTTCACTTCCTTCCAATTACATTGGAAATTACATTTCCAATTACTTTCTTTGGAATTACACTTTTGGGATGAAGAATCAATATTGTGTTTTTAAAAGGGAAGCCATGAGTATCTGCCTCTCAAGATAGTTCTGGTACTGCCAAAACCCTTTTAAACTGGGTTGTTGTAGGTTTTTTCGGGCTATATGGCCATGTTCTAGAGGCATTCTCTCCTGACGTTTCGCCTGCATCTATGGCAAGCATCCTCAGAGGTAGTGAGGTCTGTTGGAACTAGGAAAAAGGGTTTATATATCTGTGGAATGACCAGGGTGAGACAAAGGACTCTTGTCTGCTGGAGCTAGGTATGAATGTTTCAACTGACTACCTTGATTAGCATTTGTTTGCCTGGCAGTGCCTGGAGCAATCGTTTGTTGAGAGGTGATTAGATGTCCTTGTTTGTTTTAAATTCTTTTAAATTCTTGGTTTGTGTACATTTCGCTCCCAGTATCCACAGATGTAGTTATCCACATCTTGAACATTTTTTTAAACCTCAAAAAAGGAAAACCTTCAAGTTGCCAATAAATTTATGGCAGCCCTTTGACTACGTCTACACAGCCATATAATCCAGCTTCTGAATCCTGATAATAATAATAATCTTTATTTATACCCTGCCGCCACCTCCCCAATGGGGACTCGGGGCGGCTTACATGAGGCCAAGCCCAAACAACAAATGACAGCAAAATAAAACCAAAATGAAATAAATAAACAACACCATAATTACATAAAACATAATAATGCATAACAATATAAAATTACAGTAAATATAATCACAGTGACAATGGGCAGGCTACATGTAATGATTAAAAGAAGAGCTAATTAAAAACTGATTAAAAACTCAGGTGAGATAAAGGAGAAACAGGTTATTTGCGGAGGGGGGCTCATTAAAATAAGGGGAGGGGCGATGTAAACTCCAGTGACAAAACTTTGAGGCTAAGCAATAGTGAGAGGTTGTATTGCTTCGAGCTGGATTATGTGGCAGTGTAGACTCCTGTGATCCTCTTCAAATCAGGATATGTGTTGTCGAAGGTTTTCATGGCCGGAATCACTGGGTTGTTGTGAGTTTTCCAGGCTGTATGGCCATGTTCCAGAAGCATTCTCTCCTGACGTTTCACCCACATCTATGGGAGGCATCCTCAGAGGTGGTGCACTGGATTAAACCCTTGGGCTGGCAGGACTGAAGACCGTAATGTTGGGAGGTTCCAATTTGGGGAGAGCGAGGATGAGCTCCCTCTGTCAGCTCCAGCTCCCTATGCGGGGGCATTAGAGAAGCTTCTCCCAAGGATGGTAAAACATCAAAACATCTGGGTGTCCCCAGGGCAATATCCTTGCAGACGACCAATTCTCTCACCCCAGAAGCGACTTACTGTTTCTCAAGTCACTCCTGACACAGAAAAAAAATCCTCAGAGGTTATGAGGAATATTAGAAACTAAGCAAGGGAGGTTTAAATATCTGTGGAAGGTCCAGAGTGGGAGAAAAAACATTTGTCTGTTGGAGGCAAATGTGACTGTTGCACTTAATCACCTTGATTAGCATTACTTTGCTTTGCAACAGACAAGAATTCTTTCTCCCACCCTGGACATTATTCCACAGATATATAAACCTCCATTGCTTAGTTTCCAATATACCTCACAACCTCTGAGGATGCCTGCCATAGATGTGGGCAAAACATCAGAAGAGAATGCTTCTGGAACATAGCCATACAGGCCGGAAAACTCACAACAACCTATAAGTCAGGATGAACTGGATTCAGAAACTGGATTATATGGCAGTGTACATCCAGCCTGTGGCGCTCTTAAGATTTTCTCAGGCAAGGGATACTCAGAGGTGGCTTTGGCTGTTCCTTCCTCTGGATATATAGTATTCAGCAGCCCCTCAATAGAGAAGACTAATACAAACAGTCTCAATAGTATCTGTGGAATCATGGAAATCTTAAGAACCTCTGGCAGTTTTGTGGAACTAAATAATACAGTCAGACTTCCACATGTACTGGGGTGAGGGGCAAGGGACACTCGCAAAACTGAAAAACTGTGAATAATAAAATTGCTGTTTTTAAACCCAACGAATCTCTTGGTCCTCCAACAAGGTCAAATTTAAGACAGATTATACTGCAGGACCTACAGATTCCTAGAATGTCAGTTCTCTAAATCAGAGCTTCTTAAACTTTTTCCATGCACTATCCCTTTTCACCTGATCCCCCCCCCCCCCCCCCGATAAGTATATAAAATAGCATTTACTGGTATTTATTTGTCGTGTCAGGGCAACCAGTCAATTATATTACATTTCTAACAGAACAAAACAAACAAACAGACAAAATACAAAGTTTGTGAGTTTGGTAGTTGATTAAATGTCCTTTGACCAGTATCTGGCCACTTGGAGTGCTTCTGGTGTTGCTGCAAGAAGGTCCTCCCTTGTGCATGTGGCAGGGCTCAGGTTGCATTGCAGCAGGTGGTCAGTGGTTTGCTCTTCTCCACACTCGCATGTCAAGGATTCCACTTTGTAGCCCCATTTCTGAAGGTTGGCTCTGCATCTCGTGGTGCCAGAGCGCAGTCTGTTCAGCGCCTTCCAAGTCGCCCAGTCTTCTGTGTGCCCAGGGGGGAGTCTCTCATTTGGTATCAGCCATTGGTTGAGGTTCTGGGTATGAGCCTGCCACTTTTGGACTCTCGCTTGCTGAGGTGTTCCAGCGAGTGTCTCTGTAGATCTTAGAAAACTATTTCTAGATTTAAGTCGTTGACGTGCTGGCTGATACCCAAACAGGGGATGAGCTGGAGATGTCTCTGCCTTGGTCCTTTAACTATTGGCTGCTACTTCCCGGCGGATGTCAGATGGTGCTAAGCAGTATTTACTGGTGATAAATCAGCATTTGCAAGTCTTGCTGAACAGTCTGATTTTTCTTTCTGTGGTGTACAGCTGAAGCATTTTCTGCAGACACCACTGTAAACATCGCATGTTGCTACGAACAGATTTGTGTAAATAGGTGGCATTCAGAAACCTTTTATGGTTGCCAAATTTTTGTGACCCCAGTATTGAGCCAAGGGGAACTCTTTCGAGGTTGGAACTCCAAAATAGTTTAAGAAGCTATGTTGGAGTCCCAAATAAATTTTCTGAACACCACCTAGTGGTTGTTTTGGGCATTTACATGAATCTCTTGCACAATGTTTACAGTGGACTCCACAGAAAATCCTTCAGCTGTACTTCATAAAAAGAAAGATCGGCTTTGCAAATGCTGATTTCTTACCAGAAAAGGTTTGGTTTTTATACCTATTTTATATACTCATGTACCCAGGATAACATAAAAAGTTCTCAAGTCAAAAGGGGTCCAACGAATAAATAGGGCTGACTGTACTCATGACTTCCGCATCCTGTTGTTTCCCCAGGAAGCAGAGAGTGGAATATATTCTTGAATGAAAAATGGCGGCAATTTTCTTCTTCATTTTTAGTATTGGTACCAATGTGTGTGCATGGTCAAGTCCCATTATATACAGTGGCACACTGGATATGGCTAGCTGACTGTAAATTCTTCAATTGTATTTCTTCAATTGTAAGATCATTGATTGTAGGAAGCACTCTAATTTCAATGCCAGCACCACCACCAACAAAAATAGTTTGTTGTCAAGGCCGCTGCAGTTTGAAGTTAGCTCCGAACTGCATGAAATGATCAGTGTAGACGGGGCCACAGTCAGCCTCTCTCTCTCTCTGCCTCTCTCTTTTGCAGCCATGGAGGAGCCCAGTGCTGTAGAAGAAGGGGAAGTAACCTCAGGCATGCAGTCCTTAGCAGTGGAAGATGGGCCTACGCCAGAACTGGAGGCTCCCTCTGAGGAACAAGATGAGGCACCTGGGGAAGCAGAGGAGGGAGAGCAGTCGGGGAAGGCAGACGATGACTCTGCTGAGGAGGATTGGTGCATCCCTTGCAGCGATGAGGAACTGGACTCCCCCGACAACTGGATGCCTCCCCCCTCAGAGATCCGGCGCCTCTATGAACTCATCGCTGAGCAAGGGACCCTAGAGCTCCAGGCCGAGATCCTGCCAAGACGCAACCCCACTCCAGAACCTGACAGTGAGGATGAGGATAAATCTGAAGGACAGACTGAAGACCAGGAAGAAGAAGAGGAAGAGAAGTAAGTGCATGCTGTTGGGCTGGATTTCAATCCAAACGGGGGTAGAACAGACTTGATGAAGAGCAAGCACATCATCTTACGTTGATTCTTGTTTTTTCTGTTTTCTCCAGGCCTCACGTGCCAACAGAGTTTGATTTTGATGATGAGCCTTCCTCGCCCAAGAGCTCCTTGATTGATCGCCGAAGAACCCCTGGTATGTAGCCCAGGAACATTTCCCCCCTAATCCTAGCTTACTTTGGAGGCTTATATTTTCAGCTACTGCAGTTCTGTTCCCAACAACTTTCCTATCCTTCCTAAATTTATTTATTTATGTATTTACAGCATTTATATCCCATCCTTCTCACCCCAAAGAAGACTCAGGGTGGCTCACAACAAAGGCACAATTCAATGCCATATATACGTACATAGAATAAAACACGTATATGTTAAAACCACATAATTAAAACAAATCAATCTTAGAACAGTTAATTAAAATCACACAATCCAAAGGCATATCCCAGGAGCCATTCCGGTCATCAATTGCCTTAATCATCATTGCACTGGGAGATAATTATTGCACTGGGAAATCTTTGTCCAAAGGCTTAGTCCCACGTCCATGTCTTCACTTTCTTTCTAAAGGACAGGAGGGAAGGGCTGAGCTAAAGAGTTGATCCCCATAGATGACCCTATCCCTTTGGTTCTTTCCATTGTATCAGGTTTTTGTTATCTTTGTCCTAGCTATATTTCTCTTTAAAACTAAGTTTTCAGACTAAGTTTTGGTTCAGGACTGGCAGTGTTCCTATAGAAACACGAGCATAGTATTTCTCTTTGGTTGGCTAATGCTCTAGTGAGTGCTCCTAGCCTGTTTTTCCTTACCTGAGTCAAACTCATATATCTGCACATGCAGAACTCATGACCCTTTCCAAAGTATTCTGTAGAGATGCTTGTTTATCCCCGGTTCTGTTAGGCCTTAATCCCACCGTAAGGCTCAAACCCTTGTTATGATTCATCCTGCACTAGGCCTGTCTGTTGTCCATTGCAATTCAAGGGCACAAAAATCCCATTTGAAGGCTATCTCTGTAGAATGGATTGATCTGTGAAATATAGGTTAGGATACAGTCAATGAAAAATATGCCCTGTCTGGCAATACCTAGTTCTTGATAGTTGTGCTTCATTTAAAAAAAAACTGTGTAAACTGTCTCTTCATGTTAACTTCTCAATCTTTAATTTGTGTTTCATGTTTAGGGACCTTGGCTAAGAGCCAGAAGAGGGAGGCCCGCATGGACAAAGTGCTTTCGGACATGAAACGTCACAAAGTCTTAGAGGAACAGATTATGAAGACTGGACGGGACCTCTTTGACCTGGACTCAGATGATGTGCCCACTCCGAAACGGCCACCCGGTCTTTTCCTGCGTCAACGCAAATACTGACCACTGCGAGGAAGATAGGTCTTTTGACATGGGGCAGAGGTGGAGCCCTTGGATCAGAAATAAGAAGAGGACAGTAAGTGCATGGACCCATTTGACTGGGCAGACCCTTGGACTTTGATCCAGATCCTGTACTAAATGCAGAAGATGTTTGTATTTGATTATGTGGTTGTAATAAAACTCTGTGAGTTCATTTTCCTTCTAGTAGTGTGTAGAGAAAACCTAGAAGTTACAGGGCACGCATTAGGGATTTTTGGGAGATGTAATAAATTTGTTACGTTTATTTTTGCAAATTTCTTTGACTTTTCTGGTACATCTTTGCTACTTTGGAGATGGGAAGGGAAGAATTGTGTAAAACTTGTAATTCTGTACTTTGGAAATGCAGAGAAGCACTTTTACAGATGTTATGGTGATCACCTGCCCACCCTCCCCCTTGAGCCCCAAAAGGGAACAGTGATTCAGCCCAATGCTATAGAATCATAGAGTTGGAAGAGACTTCATGGATCATCCAGTCAGACCCCTTTCTGCCAAGAAACAGGAAAATTTCATTCAGACCACCCCAACAGATAGCCATCCAGCCTCTGCTTAAAAGTCTCCAAAGAAGGAGCCTCCACCACACTCCAGTGCAGAGAGTTCCACTGCTGAACAGCTGTCACAGTTAGGAAATTCTTCCTTATGTTCAGGTGGAATCGACTTTCCTGTAGTTTGAAGCCATTGTTCTGTGTGGTGAACAGAGGTTTATAGTCATCCCTTTGAAGAAGAAGAACAGCATATTCATGCTCATAAATCTTAGTGGGGTATCAGTCAAAATTTGTTAACCCTGGATCAAGTAAGTGGGAGAAATGGGGCTATACTAGTGTGCATGCATGTACATACGTGTGTTTTAATTGCAAACTGTTCCTTCCACCTCCTGTGCCAGGTGAGGAAGAACACACAGTGATACGTCTGCCCCTGGGAACTGTGTGTGCTTGGAAGCAAACCAGCCTCTGTTTGGTGTTCCTGGTGGGCAGAAACAAAGCTCATTCATGCACAGGAGGAGAAAGAAATAAGCTTAATATGCCAGATTTTTGACAGATGGGAGTTGGAAAAAATGTGTTTTTAAAAATCTGTGTGCCTTTTTGTTTATAATATTTAATACATTTTGGAATGATTTTTGTAAATGATCCTTTGAAGGTTGGAAAGGTGCTCCCTCTATATCAGTGTTTCTCAGCCTTTGGGTCCCCAGGTGTTTTGGCCTTCATCTCCCAGAAATCCTAAAGCTGGCAAACTGGCTGGGATATTTGGAAGTTGTAGGCCAAAACACCTGGGGATTGATGGGTTGAGAACCACTGATCTATATTAAATACATCATTAGAGGCTGATGCAAGAGTGTAAGAAGTGTTTGTAAGTTGCACTCTAGTGACTGTGTTTTTGGCTGTCATGGCATATTTGCAGTTGGCCAGTAAGATATCGGATGCAGAGAAACATTTGGATAAAAGTTAAAGGATGCAGGCGGAACATATGGATGTAAAGTCTAGCCAGCTGTACTTGTCTACTTTTATATAGCAGCATTTGGGTGGTGGCATAGGCTTGTGATGCTAATTGCCCTAGCTTTCTCCCTTCCAGTTCTTGCAAGATCATACAAATTATTTTAATAACCCACATGGAGATCTGCAGTGACATATTCCCTGAAGTTATTGGTCCCCTAATGCAGTTTGTGGACTTCCCTCAGATGGGGTTTTCGTCAAACCTTCTGAGTTGTGACATTTTAGTTTGATGCATTTTTCAAAAATGGAAAAAATTGACTCATTTTTCCCCTTCAAGAGTGTACTCTATTTCTTGTTATGACCAAAGGGATTTTCAACACTAGTCACTCCCAAAGTTACAGACAAGATAGGTTCTGTAGGTTTGTTCTTAAGTTGACTTTGTATGTAAGTCAGAACAGGTACATTTTAAAATGTAACTCCAGATAAATATATGTGTGTGTGTGTGTTTTGGATAGTATAGGGAATCATAGAGTTGGAAGACTCCGATCCAACCCCCACCAAGAAGCAGGAAAATCACATCCAGTGCACCCCCGACAGATGGGCATCCAGCCTCTACATAAAAGCCTCCAAAGAAGGAGCCTCCACCACACTCTGGGGCAGAGTTCCGCTGCTGAACAGCTCTCACAGTCAAGAAGTTCTTCCTAATTGTTGAAGGCTTTCATGGCTGGAATCACTAGGTTCTTGTGGGGGGTTTTCGGGCTATAGGGCCATGTTCTAGAGGCATTTCTCCTGACGTTTCGCCTGCATCTATGGCAAGCATCCTCAGAGGTAGTCACCTCACTACCTCTGAGGATGCTTGCCATAGATGCAGCGAAACTTCAGGAGAAATGCCTCTAGAACATGGCCCTATAGCCCGAAAAAACCCACAAGAACCTAGTTCTTCCTAATGGTCAGGTGGAATCTCCTTTCCTGTAGTTTGAAGTCATTGATCCGCATCCTGGTCTCCAGGGCAGCAGAAAACAAGCTTGCTCCCTCCTCCCTATGTCTTCTCCTCACATATTGATACATGGCCCTCATCATGTCTCCTCTCAGCCTTCTCTTCTGCAGGCTAAACATGCCCAGCTCTTTAAGCCACTTCTCATAGGGCTTGTTCTCCAAACCCTTGATCGTTTTAGTCACACACGGTTAACACTCCTGTGACATATTTTTGCTGTCCGTGCCCTATTAAGAAGATTTCACCTCACTTTATGTCCCTGTGATTTTTTTTTAAAAAAAATGGCGGGGGTTGGATCGGAGTCTTCCAACTCTATGATTCCCTATACTATCCGAAACACACACACACACACATATATTTATCTGGAGTTACATTTTAAAATGTACCTGTTTTGGAAACAAGGATTGGTGAGAAAGCTTCGGTGGAGATGCCTTTTTCCCCATGATAACTCTTTCAGGAGTGAATTTCCCTTCTAAGGGATAGATTTCTCTAACTTTGTGTTGTCTCATCCCCGTTCTTAACTATGAGTCATTTAAGCTAGATGTCTGTAACTTGTGGACTGCATGTAGTTCCAACAGAGAACAATAAAGAAGAAGAAGCAGAGAGCTCTAAAGTTTTTTTTATTGGAGTACAACTTTTTTGGAGTATGGCAGGGATCCTTTTAGGATTAACTCCCATCGCACAAATGTTGCAATATAGATGCAGTGTGGGAATTAATGATCACAGACAGGTGTAAATAAGAGTATTTTGCTGGTTTCTGTTCCCCACACGCTCATCCCTTTAAAAAAATAACCCCAAAGAACTCCACAGTTTCTTATTCTTTCTTTCGGACATGTTGTTATGTGCTTTCAAGTCATTGTTGACTTGAGGCAAATGTAAAATGAACCACTGACTGGTTTCTTAGCAAGATTTGTTCAGATGTTTTCATTGCCTTCTTCTGGAGTCCCCAGTGATGCAATGAGTTAAACCTTTGTACCGGCAGGACTGCTGACTGAAAGGCCGGCGGTTCAGATCTGGGGAGCTGGCTGAGCTCCTGTCTGTCAGCTCCAGCTTCTCACTTGGGGACATGAGAGAAGCCTCCCACAGGATGGTAAAACATTCAGGCGTCCCCTGGGCAATGTCCTTGCAGATGGCTAATTCTCTCACACCAGAAGCAACTTGCAGTTTCTCAAGTCACTCCTGACACGAAAAAAATTGCCTTCCACTGAGGCTAAGAGACTGTGAGACTTGCTCATGATCACTTTCTAGGTTTCCCTAGTCATGGGAATTCAAACTTTTGTCCTTTGAAGCCATAGTCCAACATTCCAACCACTGCATCATGCTCTCTTGGATTACAACCCTATAACCCAAATCCAGTTTCCCTGTGCTGTTTCTGGATGATGGATTTTGTAATCCAGCACTCTTGGAAGAAGGCTGTCTGGCTTGTTGGTCTTTGCATGTAGCCCAGCGGTACGGCCAGGAGAACATGCACTAGAACAACCCCAGAAGATCAGACCATCAGAGAACCAAACAAGTCACAAGGTACTGTCTAGATGACTGTTCATTAAATATTGGAGGATGAAGAGTCATATTTTCTGTGTTACCAAGATCTTGATTACAGACTCAATTTGAAGGGGGAAAAACACGCTCCACATCTTCTTTCATATTACCTCTCTGTGCAGATTCTTGACCAAGATACAGTAGTCTTAATTTCCAGGACTGTGGAAAAACTCCGACTCAGTTTACATGATGGTGGAAATAGGACTATCAATATCACAGCAACAACATGGGAAGCTTTGGATGATTGTGAGGAGCAGCATACATTAGTAATCATACGGTGGTGGTTTGATTTTGTGTTTTCTTGGCTACAATAACTGATCGAGGTGGGCACCTACCGACCAGGGGCAAAGATATAGTCTAGTGCCTGCCGCTCGGGCCCTGCCACATTAGGATGCCAAAGATCAACGATGAAAATCACCCGTGAACCATCAGAGGGGGAACCTGAAACAAACATGATCAAAATGACTATTTTGTTGATGTAGCTATCAAGTTATGCAAGATGCTTTATTTTGTAGCTCCTAAGTAGGTGGACCAGCTGTGTCAATACCAAACCATAGATGCCCGGATATGTTTAAGCAGTGGTTCTCAACGTTTTTTGACCAGAGACCTCTTGACAAGGGACCACTCTCCAACATTAGTACCAAAAGGGTTACGAATCAGTTTTTGGTTAACTTTAGATTCAGTTTGGTCACTTGTGGTGCTGATTCAGAAAATTGCATTGGATAGATCACATCAGCTCTAGTTTCTGATATAGAACATATGCTATCTAGTAGTCACCATCTGCTCACGCACAGAAAACCATATTTAATAAGACTCAGCACTATAAGAGGGTTTCATGCTCTCGTTGCAACGGTGTAGTAATGGTTAGGCTGTGGACCATATGTTAGTTTTTGTGTACCACTGGTGGTCCACAGACTACAGGTTGGGAACCACTGTGTTAAAGTGAATGATGAACTCACATCAGCAGTATACATAGGCCATTCTCATTCTTAAATTTAGAGAGGCTGTACCTCTTTAAGGAGAAGCCAGTAGTCAGCAGAGTAGAAGGACAGACAACCATCCTCTACAGAAGGATGCGTTAGAATATATACTATCATTTTACAGTGTGAACTGATAGAACTTGTCATCCCCTACAATATATTTTCGTAAGTATTTTTGAACCAAGCTTTCTTAGATCCTGGTGGAATGCTGTATAGTAGTGCTCCTCAAACTCTATAGCAGTACTCCTCAAACTGTGCTCCTCTGGGTGTTTTGGACTCCAGCTTCCAGAAATACCAGCCAGTATACCATCTGTTAGGAATTGTGGGAGCTGAAGTCCAAAACATCTGGAGGAGCACAGTTTGAGAAACTCTGCTCTATAGCACTGTCATTGATCTTTCTTACCATTGTGGGCTGTTGTATGCAAGAAGGAGTCATCCACTAGAAGGCAGTATCCTTCAGACCAGCACTGTGGCTCACCGCCCACCACCAGCTCACAACCAGAAGGGACCTTCAGCCCTAGAAGTGGAACAAAGAAGAGGCCATGAGAGAGAGATTCTGGTATGTTCTTCTCAGCAGAGATGCGGAAATGCTGGATCTTCAGAAACTTGGGACTTCCATAATGCCTTACTATTGACCTTAAGGAAGAGCAGGGTCTGAGAGTTGGTCCAAAACATCTGATGGACCAAAAGTTCCCCACCAGGACCTTACCACCCCAAATCTGAGATAAAATGCTGGTATAAAGAGCTCAGTTCTAACTAACCAACCTACCACTACTAATCCGTGGTATATTGTCTGTACTTTACAATACGAAATCACTCTAACAACAATTTTGTGGAAGAGATAACTCTTCCTCTTTTACTTGAGGCCAGTTCTAATTGCCAGCCCTTAGTAGGCAAAGGAAGTCCTTTGCTATAAAGGCATTAGGATTGCTGCCTTATGGTAACAAAAATGAACAGTCCAAATTAGAGTAAAGCATTATTTGTTTTTCAGGCAGTATATGTGTCATCCTGTTAAAAGCGTCATTCCCCATCTTCAGAACCAAGGGAATGCCTCTTCTAAACACCACATGCTACCTATAGTTTTTGGTCAGTGCAGTGCTTTTATTTATAAAAAGTAACATGATTACAGTTTGTTCGTTACTTCATCTACAGCAGCGTCAAGAGTCAGAACCCCTGGGGGGGTTGCAAGGGGGTGTCAGAGTGGTTGCCAAAAACCATCAGAAAACACAGTGTTTTCTGCTGGTCATAGGATTCTGTGTGGGAAGTTTGACCCAATTTTATTGTTGGTGGGATTCAGAATGCTCTTTGAATGTAGGTGAACTATAAGTTCCAGCAACTACAGCTCCCAAATGTTAAGGTCTATTTTCCCCAAACTCACCAGTGTTCACATTTTAGCATATTGAGTATTCGTGCCAAGTTTGGTCCAGATCCATCATTGTTTGAGTGCACAGTGCACTCCAAAACTCAAGGTCAATGCCCACCAAACTCAGCAAACCCTTCCAGTATTTTCTGTTGGTCATGGGAGTTCTGTTGGTGGAGTTCAGAATGCTCTTTGATTGTAGGTGAACTATAAATCCCAACAACTACAACTCCCAAATGACAAAACCAAATCCACCCTCCCAACCCCACCAGTTTTCAAATTTGGGCAAATCAGATATTTATGCCAACTTTGGTCCAGTGAATGCAAATACAGCCTGCATATCAGATGTTTACATCACAATTCATAACAGTAGCAAAATTACACTTATGAAGTAGCAATGAAAATAATTTTATGGTTGGGGGTCACCACAACATCAGGAACATATTAAGGGGTTGCCGCATTAGGAAAGTTGAGAAACACTGACCTAAAGCACCCTTTGGGTCAATCAAAGAATCCAGTTAATCTCAGGTAAAACCAATCTAAATATAACAATGAATTTTACACTTAATCATATCCTTTGTCTCAAATTGTCATAGCTTATGTGTTACTTATACAATATTTCAATCATTCTTTTGGGGTTATGGGATGGACAGAGATTTACAGTACAGTATTGCATTATCCATAAATGTTACATGCTGTATAATGTTAACATAAATGTATATATTTTTGAATTGCTGATTAATTTTCTACATGAGAAAATCTACATGGGCAAAGTGTTACCAAGTTTTTTTTTACCACGAACTACAATTTTTATTTCGGAGGGTAAATACCTTCTAGAAAGCATTTTCACCACATTTGTCCTATTGAGACTTTTTGGCTCAGACACACCTTTTCTGAAACTGGATAGAAGCCAGAAGTGACTTCTAGTCACTTCCTGTTTTGATTGAGGTCTCTCGAGGGCTTAAAAGCATGGCAAAAAATCCTCCTCCCTAGATAGCATTGAAGGACATTTGGGGTCATTTTTTAAAAAATGCAGTGAAGGAGAGAGGTTGCAGCTCCCAGGTTCTCCTGAGTGTAATGTTGCCCCTAGCTGCTCATGCCTGATCTCCACTTCGCAAATTTACAAATATGCCAGAAGTATATGTAATTTTACTCTGTATAAACAACAAAACTCCATTTCTGAAGTTCAACAGCTGGACAACACTGCTAAGGGAAGACTGGCATTGTGAGCCCCACGGAAGTCCCTGCCAAGCCAAGGCCACCATTTTCCCCACCGCCCTGCTCCTCCAGCATTTGCTCACCTAAGTGGCACCGCACCCTGGTATTGGTTGGCCCATAGGTCCCAGGTAGCACGGTTCCAGGCTGCAGGACACTGAAGCAAGCATTGCCAAAGCGGTTGGCATTTACGAAGGTGCGTAGCGCACTGAGGGCCCGGTATGTCCAGGGGCAGCTGCGACAGTTCGGCGCGATACACTCCCCTTGACGATAGAGGTAATAGCTGTGCCAACCAGGGTGGGCATTAGTGGTCCATCCCCGTGGTGTCTGTGCTCCAGATGCAAAGTCCCAAGCGATGCCCTCAAATTCCCGTAAGATGGCTGGGAAGCTGAGTTCAAGGATTTCCACGTCATGGCGCTGGGATTCGCGTGGGAAATACGGGGCAGAGGGCAAGTCGGGGAGGTAGAAGGTGCTGGGCTTCTGGATAGCTGGGCGCTCCCCCAACTGGTAATGGGCCTGGTCCCGGATCCCTTTGTGCAGCCGGTTCATCCCTGACCACGAATACCGCTTGGCATAGTCTCTCAGGCTGCGATATAGGCGCTGGTTGACCGCATCACCCCGGAGGGCACGCCGTGGGCACCGTTCCTCTGTTGGCACACCTTGCTGGTGGGATATGGGTGCTGCTTGCCCACTCCCCACCCGGTAACAGTACCAGATAAACAGGAGGGCCAAGGAGCCCAGTAAAGCAATGGCAGGCTCCGGCCGGGGACGCCATGACGAAGTGTCAGGGAGGAGTGGCGAGAGAAGGCCGTGGAGACCCCAATCAGCCATAATACAGGGCATTTTCAGGCAGACTTAGAGCTTCCTAGAACTATTTGCTGTTCTCCAGAGCTCTCCCATTCTCCTGAACTTGACCTGCTCCTCTGATGCCCTTTTATCCCCTTGTTGTATATTTGTTTCTCTTCCTCTTTTGATTCCCTACTGCACAAATGAGACATTAGCATATCCAGACTGCTTTGTTGTTGGTGGGTGGCTCATTGACTTAGTCATTTTCACCCATGCCTCCTGCTTTTCCTGCCCCTTGCACAGCTATCAAGAATTTAACTCAACTTCATTGCCGTGTCTCCTATTTGGCTAAAGCTCTTTCCTGACCCAATTTATCCCTATTCACCTGCCATTACAAATATCCCTACTCATTTCTCACCATCCCTGCATGTATTTATATAATCTGCGGTGCTGTCTTCTGATAGTGCTAATTGCTCTGTTCTGTTGACATTTCCCCGACCCCAGTTGGCAGGGATAACAATTTATATTTTCACCCAAACAGACTTGCATGTCCTCCACCCCACCACGATCCACCTAACCTGTCCGTTTATCCGCTTTCCCAGCCATCCATCTTCAGGATCCTTGTCTTCTATCCTGCATCCCTCTTCTCTCCCGATGGTCCCTCTATCTGATCCTGGTCCCTGTCCAGCTGCTCTATTGCTGTTTGCCTAATTCCTTTTTATGCACGTACGCTGCCGGAGACAACCCAAAAAAGATTAGGGTGCCCTCGATCCCTCCCCCCCTCATCCCACTGCACACACTTCCATCCACCACTGGATTTACCCCTCCCTTTTGACGTCTACCTCCTTCTTCCTATCAGCAGTAGGAGTGGCTTCGCTGCGTAAATAACCCCACCAAACACACACAAGCATGCCCGAGATGGTTGCTGCATCACAACTGTGGGCAACAAAACCCTCCATCCCAGCACTGAGTGCATTATATCAGTGGGTGAAGGGAAAAACCAATTGGCTCATTAAGGATCCCGTCATTCTATTAGTCATTCATTTCAATCTGGGTGCATGAGTTGCAGGATTTATCCAGCCGTCGGCATCTAGAGCACTAAGGGGGCAGGGACACTGTCAGCTGGACATCTCCCTCCAGAAAGGCTCTCCTTCCCCTCCATGCCACAAAGATGCTCTACTGCTGTATCGGCTCAGCCATCACTAGCCTAGCAGGCAATCCCTTGCCCCTTAGCAACCGTTTCCCATAGCAACTCACCTAGCAACCTTGCATCTCACATCAGCATCCCCCAGTCACCTTGAAACTTCTGCCTCTAGCCATTATCCCTAGCAACTCCATCCTTATTCTTTTCACAGTTCTCCCTTGGTGCCCATCTTTCTACCCACTAAGAGACTATTCCAGGTTAAAATATTCATAATCCGCACCAGGGATGGAAATTTTCTACCCACCCCCATCTTTCCCCCCTTACAGCTTTTATCTGATTTACCCAACAGAGCCAAAGTTGATTGGTTATTTTTGGGAAGTGTCATCCTAAAAGTCTGGAGGGTCTCAGTTGCCCATCCGTGATAAACACAACATGCTTTGGGTTGTTGTGAGTTTTCCGGGCTGTATGGCCATGTTCCAGAAGCATTATCTCCTGATGTTTCACTTAAAACTCTAAAATAATAACAGTAAATAAAGAACAACACTCAAAAACAGGGGAATTCCAGACAAGAAACAACCAGGGCCAGCTAATCACCTCCCAACAAAGGATTCCTCCAGGCAGTAAGAAGCCAGACCTTGAAACTGCCAAGCCATTGAATGCTAATCAAGGTGGCCAATTGAAACATTCACACCTACCTCAAACTGACAAGAGTTCATTCTCCCACTCTGGACATTCCACAGATATATAAACCCCTTTTCCTAGTTTTCAACAGACCTCACAACCTCTGAGGATGCCTGCCATAGATGCAGGCGAAATGTCAGGAGATAATGCTTCTGGAACATGGCCATGCAGCCTGGAAAATTCACAACAACCTAGTGATTTCGGCTCTGAAAGCCTTTGACAAAACATCATGCTTTTTCCAACCCAACTTGCAGCCAAAGCCTGAAAACATTATTCCAGGGGAGTAAAAATCCCAGGAGCCCCCAGCCATTATTTCTCCAGGCCATGGTTGCTAATGAATTCTGAGACTGTTATTAATCCAAAGTAACTTGTCCAAGTTCCAATTGCATTTTTTTTGTGGCTGTGAGTTTTCCGGGCTGCATGGCCATGTTTCAGAAGCATTCTCTCCTGACATTTTGCCCACATCTATGGCAGGCATCCTCAGAGGTTGTAAGGTATATTGGAAACTAGATAAGGGAGGTTTATATATCTGTTGAAGGTTCAGGGTGAGAGAAAGAACTCTTGTCTGTTGGAGGTAAGTGTGAATGTTGCAATTAATCACCTTGATTAGCATTGCAAAGCCTTGCATCTTCAAAGGCTGGCTGATTCCTGCCTGGGAGAATCCTTTATATGTAATGATAAGGAATGCAGGAGTTGTGATCCAACATCTGGAGGGTTGGATAGGATTTGAGTTGACACATGTGTTCTAAGTCCTGCCAGATCTCACAACCTCTGAGGATGCCTGTCATAGATGCGGGCGAAACATCAGAAGAGAATGCTTCTGGAACATTGTCATACAGCCTGGAAAACTCACAGCAACCCAGTGATTCCTGCCATAAAAGCCTTCAACAACACATTGTTTCTTTTTTTCATGGCAATTCCCATAATAGGTAGGTAGCTCACCTGAGTTAATCCAATTCAAAGCAGATATTGTGAGATTTTCTGCCTTGATATTCTGGGTTGTAAGACTGTGTGGAAGGGCCCTAAGACAAAGCCACGTGGTGTGGCAGAGTGAAAATCATGCATAGTTCTTGTTTTACCAATCCACACCGTCTTACCAGAGAAAGAAATTATGCCATACAGATGATCAGTAAAAAAAAAACAAACAAGAAATTTACTCAATGTAATGCACAGTGACATATATACAATCATGAGAACAGTTGCATTGACTCACACAATGTCTTTTGAGAGAGATTCAAATGGTATTTGGGGGCTCTTCCACACAGCCCTATATCCCAGAATATCAAGGCAGAAAATCCCACAATAACTGCTTTGAACTGCGCTATCTGAGTCCATACTGACATATATTCCAGTTCAAAGCAGATATTGTGGGATATTCCACCTTGATGATCTGGGATATAAGACTGTGTGGAAGGGCCCTAGGTGCCCATGTAAGAGATCTTCTGCCAGCAGCTCTTGAAGCAAGAACTGTCTCTCTCTGTGTCTGCAAGCTCTTGCACAGCTAAAACCTAAACATGAAACTGTTGCCCAAACTCCCAGGCTCAGCTAGCTTCTTGGATGTGACGCAACCAATCAGCTTTGGGCTTTGCATTTTCTGTTAACACACTCACAAACTGATTTTTACACACTCTAACACGTGGCATAGTGGTTTGAGTGTTCAGTAACCAAGATTTGGATTCCTGCTTGATTGCATAAACGTATTGCATGACTATTTGCAAGTCATACACTCTCAAACTCAGAGGAAGAAAAAAATTACCTGAACACCAAAGCAAAACTTAATAATCAAAGGAATGCAAAAGCAACCCCCTTAAGAAGAACTCTTGCCAAGAAATCCCTGGAATAGGTTCACCTTAGGGCCATAAGGTAGAAAAGACAAGCCTATCACAAGATTTTCCTGGCAAGATTTATTCAGAGGTGGTTTAACATTGTTTTCCCTTGAAGCTGAGATTGTTGCTTGCTCATAGCTGAGCAGGGATTTGAACGCTGGTCTCCTAGAACCCTGATCTGTGTCTGGCTCTGAGTGTCCAGTTTTGGGAAGCTAGTAGAGCAGCAACTTGCTACAATTGCCAAGGCTTAATTGATTTGTTGCAACAACTTAATAGAGGGAGAAAAGGAAAGGGCCTGAGGCTGTTAGGAATTGTGGGAGTTGAAGTCCAAAACACCTGGAGGGCCCAAGTTTGCCCATACCTGTTCTATCTAGAAGCAAGTGGGATAACACTGAGCATCTCTTCATGCAAAGAAGAAGGAATCTGGGTTGTTGTAGGTTTTTTCGGGCTATATGGCCATGGTCTAGAGGCGTTCTCTCCTGACGTTTCGCCTGCATCCTATGGCAAGCATCCTCAGAGGTAGTGAGGTCTGTTGGAACTAGGAAAAAGGGTTTATATATCTGTGGAATGACCAGGGTGAGACAAAGGACTCTTGTCTGCTGGAGCTAGGTGTGAATGTTTCACACATTGATTAGCATATAATGGCCTGACAATGCCTAGAGCAAACTTTGTTGAGAGGTGATTAGATGTCCTTGTTTGCTTCCTCTCTGTTGTTGTGCTGTTGTAATTTTAGAGTTTTTTAATAGTGGTAGCCAGATTTTGTTCATTTTCATGGTTTCCTCTTTTCTGTTGAAATTGTCCACATGCTTGTATATTTCAATGGCTTCTCTGTGTAGTCTGACATGGTGGTTGTGAGAGTGGTCCAGCATCTCTGTGTTCTCAAATAAAATGCTGTGTCCAGGTTGGTTCATCAGGTGCTCTGCTATGGCTGATAAGAAGGAATCTCCTCACCACATCTTGATCTGCAAACAGACTCTTTAGTGAAGATTTCCCATTTAGTTTCCATTTTTGCCATATGGAAAATAGTGTCTCTCTCTTTCTTTCTCTGTGTTTGAATGACAAGCTGTGAGCAACTGTGCTTACGACTTAATGCATAATCATAACATCACCAGGGGCTGTCCCTGGGTCTCTCAGGTTTTGGCCTAGAAACCTCTGGGAAGAGGACAATCCTGGATTGGCAACCCTGATCCTATTTAATTTGAAAGCACTTTTCCTCCGCTTGTCAATCAAAAAGGCTCCCAGAGTGGCTTTTTGAAGACCAGCGACAAGACAGCTTCTGCCCTCCAGCTCCCTGACACAACACAAAAGGAAAGGAGGCTGGGAGTAATGAGGGCAGGAAATGCTCTTCGCTCCCCAAGTCTTCTTTCTGATTACAGCTAGATTACATAAATTTAACAGCTAGATTACATAAAATTCAGTAGCAATTCTCATGGCAACCATTTTCTAACTAAATCACATGAAATTTAGCCTATCCTGAAAATAGGTGGCATCTGGCTTGAAAACAGAAAACAGAAAATGTGAAAAGGACCACAAGCTGAACATAAGTCAACAGTGTGATGCACCAGCTTAGAAAGGCACATACTAGGCAGGATCAATGAGTGCATAGTATCGAGATGGAGGGAATTCATAGTCCCAATCTATTTTGTTTTGGTCAGACCTCATTGGAATAATATTGTGTCCAGTTCTGGGCACCACAATTCAAGAATCATCGAATCATAGAGTTGGAAGAGACCTCCTGGGCCACCCAATCCAACCCCTGCAAAAGAAACAGTAAAATTCAATTCAAAGCACCTCCAACAGATGGCCATCCAGCCGCTGTTTAAAAGCATCCAACGAAGAAGCCTCCACACTCCGGGGCAGAGAGTTCCACTGCTGAACAGCTTTCACAGTCAGGAAGTTCTTCCTAATGTTCAGGTGGAATCACCTTTCCTGTAGTTTGAAGCCATTGTTCCATTGCGACCTAGCCTCCAGGGCAGCAGAAAACAAGCCTGCTCCCTCCTTCCTATGACTTTCCTTTACATATTTATACATGGCCATCATGTCTCCTCTGCCTTCTCTTCTGCAAGCTAAATATACCCAGCTCTTTAAGCTGCTCCTCATAAGGATTGTTATCCAGACCTTTGATAATTTTAGTCGCCCTCCTCTGGACAAATTCTAGCTTGTCAACATCTCCCTTCAATTGAGGTTTCCAGAATTGGACACAGTGTGATTCCAGGTGGGGTCTGACCAAGGCAGAATAGAGGGGTAGCATGACTTTCCTGAATCTAGACACTATACTTGTATTTATGTAGCCCAAATTCCCATTGGCTTTTTTTGCCACTGCATGATGGTGTTGGCTCATGTTTAACTTGTTGTCCACGAGGACTCCAGGATCGTTTTCACACGTCCTGCTGTCAAGCCAGGCATTCCCCATTTTGCATCTTTGCATTTCATTTATTCTGACTTGCATTTGTCCCTGTTGAACTTGATTTTGCTAGTTTAGGCCAATCATCTCTCTAATCGTTTTGAATTATCCTCCTGTCTTCTGGAATACAGAGGAAGGATATCTACAAGCTGGAATGTGTCCAGAGACGGGCAACCAAAATGGCCAAAGGTTTGGAAACCAAGCCCTATGAGGAACAGCTTAGGGAACTGGGCATGTTTAGCTTTGGGGGCGGGGGGGGGGGGGGGGAGGCTGAGAAGAGACCTGGTAGCCATGTTTAAATATTGGAAAGGGTGTCGCATTGCTGAGGGGGAAAGCACTGGATTCCAATGGCAGGAAAAGAGATTGCACTTAAACATTAGGAAGAACTTGCTGATGTTAAGAGCTGTTTGGCAGTGGAATATGATGTCTCGGAGTGTGGTGTGTTGGGCGAGTGGGCTTAATCTATATAAATAAAATGTAATGTTCATTTGTGAGATTAATATAACTCAGAAATCACTGGTCGAATTGACACGAAATTTTGACACAATACACCTAACAAACAGTCCAACGAGTGTCCATCACCCCTAAAATCATACAACCCTCCCCCCCCCCCAGCGGAACAGACTTAAAAACCCAAAAATTACACCATATATACATATATACATACACTCATATACATATACACATACACACATTTATTCACACGTGTATATATATGCACAAGCACATACAAATTTGCACATGAACTTACACATATACACACATACATACATTCATACACACACATATATATATGGACAAGCACACACAAATATACACATGTACACACACATATACATACATATATATACATATACACATGCACACATACATATATACATATCCACAGGCATATACATATACACATATATACACACATATATACACACAAATATGCATATAGACAAGCACACACATATACACAATATGCATATACACATATTCAAAAACACGAATACACAAATATATATATACACACACATATCTATATAAATAAAAATGTAATGTTCGTTTGTGGGATTAACAGAACTCAAAAACCACTGGACGGATTAACACCAAATTTGGACACAATACACATATCAGGCCAATGAGTGACCTTCACTCATAAAATCACTGAAAAACACAGGAGAAGAGACTTAAAAAGCAAAAACAATAAATAGACCATTTTATACACACACACAGATATATACACACAAACACACTATATACACAAAGATATACACACATATACCCACACAAAACACATATACACAGACTGGGCCACAGCAATGCGTGGCAGGGGACAGCTAGTATACCTATATATATATATATACACATTCATACACACACACATATATATATGCAGAAACACACACAAATATACACATGGTTGATATGGGAAAACATACACATATATATACACAAATATATACACATCCATAAACACAAATATGCACACAGAAAACACATATACACAGACTGGGCCACAGCAACGCGTGGCAGGGGACAGCTAGTATATTACATATTTATATATATATTATATATAATGGTTTGATATAGATTTTATAATGTTGCTTTATTGTTTTTAATTGTATACTATGGACTGTTATGGCATCGAATTGCTGCCAATTTGTAAGCGGCCTTGAGTCGCCTTCGGGCTGAGAAAGGCGGGATAGAAATATTGTAAATAAATATATCAATAGCAAAAGGCATTCCCCATGAATGTATAGAAGAATAACCTATCAGCAGCAACGTGACCCAGCACCAGTAGCCCAAAGCGATGAAAAAACAAAACAAAATACGCAGACCAATGTTATCTCTTCCAAAGGAGGCTTTTCTTTGTAGTAAAACAACATAGTTGCACTATTTACAATAACAAGGTTTCTATAACACAAATAAACAAATACATACCAGCTTTACATGCAGCAGCCTTTAACCTGGGGCTTCTCATAGTGTACGACGTTTCTCTCACACAGACTGAGAAGTTCCCTCACTGAGGCAAACTAACTCTAACAGGCTTCTCCTCAGGACGACACTGCGGCCCTCACAAATCACAGACCATGATCAAACTTGGCACATAGACCTCTCATGGCCCACTTTACGTCCTGGTGTGGTTTGGGCGAGGACGGACCACAGATTATGGGACTTGCAGTACCTTCACTCACTTCCTGGGACCACTGCAACCCTCACCCAATTGCCAATAATGACCAAACTTGGCACACAGAGTCCTCATGACCCACTCTACTTCCTGGTACAGTTTGGAGGAGGATGGACCATGAATGATGGGGCTTGCAGTACTTTCACTCAGTTCCTGAGACCACTGCGACCGTCATCAAATGACTGATCAAGACCAAATTTGGCACACAGAGCCACCATGACCCCACTCTACATCCTGTTGTGGTTTGAAGGAGGATGCACCATGGATAATGGGACTTGCAGTACCTTCACACACTTCATGAGACCACGGTGACCCTCACCAATGACAGATCAAGATCAAACTTCACACACAGAGCTACCATGACCCCACTCTACATCCTGGTGTGGTTTAAAGGAGGATGCATCATGGATGATGGGACTTGCAGTACCTTCACACACTTCATGAGACCACTGTGACCCTCACCAATGACAGACCAACATCAAACTTCGCACACAGAGCCCCCATAATCCACTCTACATCCTGGTGCAGATTGGAAGACTTGGACCATGGATGATGGGACTTGCAGTAACTTCATACACTTCATGAGACCACTGTGACCCTCACAAATGACAGATCAAGATCAAACTTCGTACACAGAGCCCCCATAACACACTCAAAATCCTGGTATAGTTTGGAAGACTTTGGACCATGGATGATGGGACTTGAAGTACCCTTACTAACATCCAGAAACCACTGCAACCCACATCAATGACTGATCAAGATCAAACTTGGCACAGAGAGCACCCATGACCAACTCCACATTCTGGTGAAGTTTGGAGGAGGATGGACCATGGACAATGGGACTTACAGTACCTTCACTGCCTGAGACTATTACAACCCACACCAATGACTGATCAAGACCAAACAGAGCCCCCATAACCCACTCTACATCCTGGTACTGTTTGGAGGACGGACCATGGACGATGGGATTGCAGTACCTTCACTAACATCCAGAAACCACTGCAACCCACGCCAATGACTGACGAAGATCAAACTTGGCACAGAGAGCCCCCATGACCAACTCTATACCCTGGTGTGGGTTGGAGGAGGATGGACCATGGACAATGGGACTTGCAGTACCTTCAGTGCCTGAGACCATTACAACCCACACCAATGACTGATCAAGACCAAACTTGGCATACAGAGCCCCCATGACCCTCTCTACATCCTGGTACAGTTTGGAGGAGGACGGACCATGGACGATGGGACTTGCATATGGGAGTTGTAGTTCACCCAGCCAACATTGGATCTAGACTACACTTGGAGCACAGACAAACAATGCCTTTCTCAAATAACCCGGGCACCACCAGGTCCCCAAGCTAGTATTTAATATTTCTGATATGTGGAGGTCCCCTTCTCTGGATGTTTTCAAACAGGCCGGATGTTCATTTGTCAGGAGTGCTTTGATTGTACCTTCCTGCTTGGCAGGGGGTTGGATTGGATTGCTTTTCTGGTCTCTTCCGACTCTATGATTCTGTATTTCTATTATTCCCTTGAAATGGGTATGTTTGGAGAGTGAAGCCCAACCAACGTTCCCCCCTCTGCTTGCTTTGTGCAGATGGGATGTTTCCCAGAGAAGCCCTTGCAATGGCATATCAGGCATCCTTGATGATGCAAGGCCCAACCAGCCTCTGGTACCTAACCTAGCAACTGCTTGGCAACCACCGAGCCTCCCTTAGCAACCTCCCTCCCATAGCAACACCCATAGCAACCACTGCAAAGGCAAAATCCCCCTCCTTTCTGATGCTCCTCCATTAGCCACCTCCTTTCTATGTGCTCCAACTCGCACTCCCCACTTTCATTTCAGGATAAATCACTCCCACCCACATTCTCCAGTTTGAGGAAAAGGGGGCAAGACACCTCCCCCCCTTACAATCCTTGCTTTGAGGTGGAAGAGCCTTTTGGGGAGCCTATAACTAAAAAGGGGAGTCATTTTTTGTGGGGGGATAGATAGTATGAAATGATAAATAGACAGGGATGCAAGAGTGTAATGGCAGCTAATGGGTGTTAACTAGGAGTAGGAACTGTCTTCTGAAAGACTGAGAGATTTCTATATCTATCTCCCCCTTGAGAAATACAAAAAGTAGACCAAATAAGAGAATAACAGAGCTATCTTTCCATCAAGAATAATAAACAATACAGAGATGTAGAAGTGCGTTGAACTACTTTTTCTACCTGAGTTTGCAAAAGCCCACAGTGAATTGAAAAGATGCTGAAATAAATATAGAATGCAGGGAAATGTGTGGATCAAACAGAATATTTACCAGGATGCCAGTCTTGAGTTTGCAATAATAATACATACATATATCACACAGACACACACACATATATATCAATGTGCAGGGCTTGAACGCTGGGGTGAAAATTGCTAGAAGAAACATTAACAACCTTAGATATGCAGATGACACCACTTTGATGGCCGAAAGCAAGGAGGAGCTGAGGAGCCTTCTAATCAAGGTGAAAGAAGAAAGCGCAAAAGCTGGGTTGCAGTTAAACATAAAAAAAACCCAAGATTATGGCAACAAGAATGATTGACAACTGGGAAATAGAGGGAGAAAATGTGGAGGCCGTGACAGACTTTGTATTTCTAGGTGCAAAGATGACTGCAGATGCAGACTGCAGCCAGGAAATCAGGAGATGCTTACTTCTTGGGAGGAGAGCAATGTCCAATCTTAATAAAATAGTGAAGAGTAGAGACATCACACTAGCAACATAGATCCGCATAGTTAAAGCAATGGTATTCCCCATAGTCACCTACGGATGTGAGAGCTGGACAGTAAGGAAGGCTGAGCGAAGGAAGATAGATGCTTTTGAGCTGTGGTGTTGGAGGAAAGTTCGGAGAGTGCCTTGGACTGTGAGAAGATCCAACCAGCCCATCCTCCAACTGCTCATTGGAGGGAAGGATAGTAGAGGCCAAGATGAAGTATTTTGGCCACATAATGCGAAGAAAGGAAAGCTTAGAGAAGATAATTATGCTGGGGGAAATGGAAGGAAAAAGGAAGAGGGGCCAACCAAGGGCAAGATGGATGGATGGTATCCTTGAAGTGACTGGATTGGCCATGAAGGAGCTGGGGGTGGTGACGGCCGACAGGGAGCTCTGGCGTGGACTGGTCCATGAGGTATCGAAGGGTCGGAAACGACTGAACGAATGAACAACAACAAAATCATATATAAATCTTTCTGCTCTTCTACTATAGAAGAAAAGGGAGGGAAGAAAGGGCCAGCTGTTGTGACTTGATCACGTGCAGACTCCATTGGTCCAAGGCCAAACCTTATTTGTGATCAGTATACATACAAAACACAATGGCTAACTTCTATTTTTTTAAAATTTCGGTTCAAAATTTTCTCTCATGTTGGTAGCAAACCAGAACAGTGTTTCTCAGCCTTCCTAATGCCGTGACCCCTTAACACAGTTCCTCGTGTAGTGGTGACCCCAACCATAAAATTATTTTCGTTGCTACTTCATAATTGTAATTTTGCTGCTATTATTAATCGTAATGTAAATATCTGACATGCAGGATGTATTTTCATTAAATGGACCAAATTTGGCACAAATACCCAATATGCCCAAATTTGAATACTGGTGGGGTTGCGAGGGGGGGGGGGTGTTTGATTTTGTCATTTGGGAGTTGAAGTTGCTGGGATTTATAGTTCACTTAAAATCAAAGAGCACTGCACTCTGATCTCCACAGGCAATGGAATTGAACCAAACTTGGCATACAGACCTCCCATGATCAACAAAAAGGACTGGAAGGGTTTGGCAGGCACTGACCTTGAGTTTTGGAGGTGTAGTTCACCTACATCCAGAGAGCACTGTAGATTCAAACAATGATGGATCTGGATCAAACTTGGCATGAATACTCAATATGCCCAAATGCAAACACTGGTGGAGTGTGGGGAAAATAGACCTTGATATTTGAGAGTTGTAGTTGTTGGGATTTATAGTTCACCTACAATCAAAGAGCATTCTGAACCTCACCAATGATAGATTTGGGCCAAAATATTGTTTTCTCTGATGGTCTTTGGTGACTCCTCTGACACACTCCTTGCAATCCCCAGGTTGAGAAACACTGAACTAGAAGAACATACCTTTATTTGCCTTTGCTCTGACTCCCCTGGTCCATTTATTTGTCTATTGCAGAACAGGCCATTAACAGTCTCCCTGTATCATTTTGAAAGAGTGGCCCATTTATCTAGATGTATTATCTTTCAGATCAGAAAGCAACGATCTTAGATAAGGCCTCTGTTTTGCATGAGCAGGGATTGCCTTAACCTTTATTTTTATATAAGGAACAGCAACTTACCTGTCCGAACGCATCTCCTCCTATGAACCAGTTAGAACATTAAGATCATCTGGGGAGACCTTGCTCTCGGTCCCGCCTGCCTCACAGGTATTTTTGGTGGGGGCGAGAGACAGGGCCTTCTCAGTGGTGGCTCCTCGGCTGTGGAACACCCTTCCTACAGAAATTAGATCGACCCCCCTTCCTTGCTGGCATTTTGGAGGAAAGTGAAGACCTGGTTGTTCGAGCAGGCATTTGAATAGGCAGTGTAATGAACATAGGAATACAGAACAACGGATGATGAGATTGGATCATGATTTTACTTGAGACGCTAATGAGATGTTATATTAATGTTTAATTGTTTACTATGTTGTTGTCTTAATTGTTTTTTAACTGCTTTTATGATTTCAAGCATTGAATTTTTGCTGTTGTTACCTGCTTTGAGTCGCCTGAGGGCTGAGAAAAGCGGTATATAAATGAAGTAAATAAATAATTAATAAATAAATGTGTGCATATGTGTTATATACATATACATATACATATAATATCTCTTAAATTCAAAGATGCCATCAATTGTAAGATTAACATTAATTTCACTACCACCAACAGAAATATTATATATATATATATATATATATATATATATATATGAAAATGCACCCTTGATTCAAAGAGTTGCCCTGTTTTTAAGTGGTTTATATAGAAGGAAAGTGTGTTTTAGAATGGAAGAAATACAATACACACACATACACACACAAGCATATACTCAGAGAGAGCCTTTGCTAATCATATACCTATAGGCATCTGCTAGAGTGGGGGAGGGAAGCTCATATTCTCCATTCTGCAAAGGGCTATCATAGGACCCAGCATAATCTGTATCTACCAGCTGCGTTGCTTTTTTGCAAAGGCGCAGGCTGCCATCCGTTGCGTTTCATTGTCAAGGACGGGGTGGGTGTGAGGGAGAGAGAGATTGAGAAAGAGAGGAAAAAAGAGAAAGAGGTTCTTGCTTTTTTTTTAAAGGCGGCAGTTCACCGCATCTATGTGTTGTGTTTGCATGTGGGTTTTGTAACACTCAGAAATCATTTAGTAAGATTGGGCAGAGTGGGGGGGAAGCAAGCATGCCACTGGCACTAAACGTCAAGTCCTTGTAGCATAGGAAGTGTATACATTCCTTTTGGGTAGGTGTATATAGGTAGCTTGCTCAGAAGTCTGGCTTCTGAAGCACTTCAGAGGGAACATATGGGTCGTGGAAAGGCAGAACTATTCAGTCCGTTCCTTTTGCCAAGAAACCAGGGAGGCTTTCTGTACACAAGGAGATCCATCTCAGCATCCTTTTCTCGATCAGAGTGAGCTTAGGTGGCTGCTTTATTGGCCAAAATCACAAGAGAGAAGGCAGGAAAGAGATCTTTTGTTAAAGAGGCCTGGAACGGAGCACGAGAAGATGTCCAGATGACCACCTCGTCTTCAAGATTTGTATCTAAGGAGGATACCTTTAGTATTTATCTTTAAAGAAGAAGAAAGAAAGAGAGCATCACATATTGTAGGTTTTCAAACACACACACACACACAGAGCATCTAGTGACCAGAAACAGAGTGGAGAGGCAAAGAACTAGGTATTTCCAACATATAAAGCCCAGCTTGCTTTTGGAAAGGAAAATAAATATTCTGAAAAATAATAGCAGGGATAGCCATTGCAAGGCAATCTCCTGCATTTTCATTTGCTCAGCCGGCTCCTGGCTCCACGGCTCCCTTGCCTGGTAGGAGAAGGAAATAGCCAGACTAGGTATTCTGCAGGTCTGAGGAAATCCAAAATGGGCTGTTCAGGAAAAGCAGCATCCAAAATGCTGGTTCCTCTGCTGCTTTGCTCCTTGCCTCTTCTACAAGGTAAGAGATGGGGAGAGGGAGGTTGGGGGGGGGGATGCCCAAAATGGGATGGGTATGCCTCAATTTTGACAGTATTTGGTGTGGAATTAAAATAAGGGTATGAAATATATAACCACCACCAGCACCACCCGGTGCAGATATCAGGTGGGTATGTTTGTGAATGCTTAGAGCCTAGAGTTGTGAACATATGAGCAATATTTCCAAATGCACCTTTGAATAAAAATTGAAATGTTTGTTTTCTTTATGGTATGAATAATAACGCAGATATGGAAATGACATTGTGATAGGAAGGTAAAAAGAAGGGTATGGGGGTTAGAATTGGTTGCAGATGAGGGGAGGGAAATTGGTGGACAGAACTGGGGAAAATTGGGGTGCTGTTCTTTGGGGCTTGTAGCAGACTGAATGGAGAACTCTACCTGTCACAATAGCAAGATGTTAACTTTCAGAAGGGAAAAATGTGGTATAGAGAGGTCTGGGAATTACCTTTTTTATATTTAATAATATGCCTCCATGCAACATTGAAACGAGGAGTGTGGATTTCATGGGGGTCGATTATTAATAAAGGGAGAGAGTGCCAAGCTTGTCGCAGAACGTTACAAGTTAAATTGATATCTGGGCTTGACCCTGACTGGACAGGAGGCTATTAATATGACCAAAGATTAGACACTTGGGAACTGAGCTGAATATTGCAATGTGGATGTCAGAGAAATGGGGTCCAAAGAGAGGTGGATAGGTATTTTCGATGAAAGAGAAAGAAAGAACAAGGGAACGGGAAGCTGGGGGTCTTTCATGCAATATTGCAAAGGGAAACATTGTGAATTCAACCATAATCAAAAGGTGAGACTATTTTATCTTTAGTCCTAATATCAATAAAACCTCACAATTAAGTATCTCTTAATTCTAAAAGGTGAAAAAGCACAATATAGGACTGATAGTGGCTGTTGTACAATTTTGCAGCGTATGGCATGCCATGTTGCAAAGAATTTGGGGAACTGTGTAAAGGAAAGGGGGATTGATTTGTTCAGCTGAGGCATTTGCATTGCTTAAGTACCCATGCAGCATGGCAATAGCAGCGAAGAGAGAGAACTTTGGTGGTCCTGGATGTATTTTGGCCATCCAGAAGGGTTTGTGGAGACGGGGGCTGCATGGCCGAGGCTATGGAGCATCATGGCTGCAAGGAAGTTAGATGTGGGAAGAGAGATGGCGAAGAATGGAGGAGGAGGATGGGCCTAGGATGCCATGGAGGTGGAGGGCACCCATTCTCCTACTTTGGGGTGACAATTACAAGGATAACCCCCCTTGATTGGGGAGAAGGTACAAGCCCACGGAACTGGGAGGCGTGTGCTCAGACTTAATGCAGTCTCAGAGGTTGTTTTGCATCTTGGAGGCAGCCGATTCTGATTTTTGACAAGTGTTCATTAGTTTGAGTGAAACTGAGGGGAAATGGCAGGAAGACCTTAACAAACAAGATGGGCAAGACTAGCCTTTCCCTTTTCCCCATAAGGCGACTGATGCTTTATACCAGGGCAACCCATGGCTAGGCCTACAAGGCCTGCCAGGCAGCTGGCCTTCTTAATGGAGCGAGTTCAGAGCAATTAATGGCTCGCCAGCAGCTGCCAGGATCTCACACGCTGGCAGTCGCCTGCGGCGGCCACGGCTGTCACTGCCGAACTCGTCACAAAAAAGGCAGCGAGAGTGATGTGCGGGGCTCATAATCCCCATCGCCTTGGCCAGTTTTCTGCAGCAGACTCCCTTCCTTTCCCCTGCTCCCAGCCCTTGAGAACCCAATCCTGAGCTGCTTCTTAGAGCCGGACAGCATCCGAGATGTAGATTTCCTATTTTTCCTCCCGGCCAACTTGTTTCTTTCCTCCCTCCTCTGTTTCCCCAGCACCAAGGCCAAGTTTAATGTGTAAAATATGGAGCTAAATGACGCAGCCTTCTGCAGTAAAAAACGGGAGGAGGAGGGAAAGAGCCATTCACAGGATCACTTAAAACATATGTTCGCCACTTCCCCCGGTGTACCTTTTCGCCACCCGCTTCGTCCCTGAGATCACGTAACTCCAAACCACTTAGCTCTGGTGGCAGCATAGTTATCAATTTCGCCAACAAGGCAGATTAATGTGGAACGGTTACTTCATCTCCTGAGCGTGGTTTAATCACCCAAGTTCATCTGGGTTGCCTTTTTGTCCTGAGGATCTAGGCATCCAGTTAGTTCCAGCCTGTATCAGTAAAGAGAAAAGGGGTCCCTACCTTCTGTTAATGATTAATTGGGTTGATCTGGACCCCCCCCCCCTTTTATTGAGATTACTCCTCCAGCAGAACACATAGGCCAGTTTTGGATGATGAGAACATACACCGAATGCCTTTAGCATTCTATAATCAGTATAGATAGATGCCCTCACAATGGAAGAACATGTGGGTCAAGAATAGGGCTCCACAGTCACCTACATATCTACCACCAAGACACTACACTTAGAAGGCCATTATACTCAGACGCCTAAACCGCAAACAAACAATAAGTACAGCAAATGGGGGCATTATATAAGACAAGGTAATAATGGGAAGCATTTTGCCTTCCCCCAACTTCAAGGGAGGCAATGTTAGCCAAATATAAATGGAAGTGGTGGAACATGAACTCCTCAAGAAGAGGAAAATGTGATGTTTGTATATTTTATGTTTGCACTTAGTGGCATTGGGCTGAAATGTTTTGCTGTGTGATGTGAAGGACAAGATGTTGCCACCTTACCATATCCATGCATTATCATCCATTACTTCATCCTGCTGAATTGTAGGACTGGACCTCAGAGGTGTTATGGTTGTGCCATTTGTAGAAAGTGATGGTGCTTATTCTGCGAGAGACTAGAAGTGGATTACTGAGAGACTCCACATTTTCTTTGGTTAGGGATGGAAGACCCTCAGAAATGTTATATATGTATATTTTATGTTTGGACTAGTGGAGTTAGGCCCAAATGTTTTGCTGTGCGACGTGAAGGACATGAAGATAACATCTTACCATATCCATGCATTATCATCAATTACTTCATTCTGCCGAATTGTAGGACTGGTTCTCAGAGGTGGGAAGGTTGTACCATTTAAAGAAAACGACAATGCTTGTTTTGCCAGAGACTTGATGTGGATTACTGAGAGCCTCCACATTTTCTTTTGTTAGGGGTGGAAGACCCTCACAAAAGTGAAAAATACTTCCAAATTAAGGAAAATGCAATTTTTTACTGGAGAGAATGTCATTCTAGGAATCTCTAAGCCCTCTGGCATAACTCTATAGCAGGCATGGGCAAACTTTGGCCTTCCTGGTGTTTTGGACTTCAACTCCCACAATTCCTAACAGTCCCATGCACTTTTTTTTCTCCCTCGGTCGCTTAAGAGGCTAAGGGGGGAAAAGAAGGGTCCCAAGGCTGTTAGAAGTTATGGGAGCTGAAATCCAAAATACCTGGATGGCCCAAGTTGGCCCATCCCTGCTCTATAGTCAATATCCACTGAAAGTTGACTATACAATTGTACTGGAGGACCTAGAGATTCCCAAGGAGAACATTTTAGTCAAATCCATGAATCAGATCTGCAAAAGTAAAAACCGCCAATATGGAGGGATGATTATACTGATAATAACTCTTTTTCCTTCAACACCTGCCTTGTGTCTCTCTATTTGGACATAAATACACGCATACTCTGTACATGTGGTTGCTTACACAACTGTTAAAACCAATTAAGTAGCAAAACAAAACAAAACAATTAAAAATAGGTAGGTTATATAAATACAACATTACAAAAAATACTCAAATGGAAGGACTTTGGCATGTGGTAAAAGTCATTCAAGGGTGTCAGACCTTTTAATGCAGCCTTTTCTTTATCTCTCTGAGGTGGAATTGTTGTTGAAAATCCATGCCCTTACCCTCAAAACAAAAGGTCCAAGGTATGTTAACCGTGGTTTTCCAAAGGAGATGGACAGACAACTCAGTGGTGGCACTCCTTTGTCCTCCTAACACTTACACACCACCAGCAACACCAAAATCCCATCATCCTCATCTCACAACACACATATCAGGGCTCCAGTCATCAGATTTGACCCAGCTTGGAATATAGCGCATAAGAAATGGGTTTAGGTTAGCAGGGGTGCAGAGGGTTGGATAGCGGGGCTGCGTGCCACCAGTTCCCCTGGATTTAAAACATCCTGTAGACACAGTGACCCTAAAGGGGAAGTCATTCCTGATGGCAGGGTTGCAGAGAATTGTAACTGACTAGAGTCATGATAGAAGTCAATAAGGCCTTTCCCCTTCTACTAGATCAGTGGTTCCGAACCTTGTTTTTGTCTAGGGACCACATTGACCAGGGACCACTTGACCAGGAACCACTCTCCAACATTAATACCAAAAAGGGTTACGAATCAGTTTTTGGTCAACTTTAGATTTGGTTTGGTTATTTGGGGTGCTGATTCAGAAAACTACATTGGATAGACCACATAATCTCTAGTTTTTGATACAGAACATATGCCATCCAGTAGTCGCCATCTGCTCATCCACAGAAAACCACATTTAATTGTCTAGAGCTGATGTGGTAGTAGTAATCTTTTGTGGGTTGTGAGCCTCTCCCCTTCCTGACATCCCCGTTGCCTTGGCACTATAAGAGGGTTTCGCAAGACCAGTTGCTCTCTGTATATTTACCTTATATATTTTTGCCGTCAGTGTAGTAATGCTGAGGCTGCGAACCATATTTGCATTCTTGCGGACCACTGGTGGTCCACGGACCACAGGTTGGGAACCACTGTACGAGATACACTGAAACAGTCAAGGGATACAACGTATCTCACCATTATGGCTCCCGCTTCCTTGTAGCAGCCATATTCCCTATCTGTCTCTTTGTTTCCATTTCTTCTTTAGCACATATACCCAGATCTGCTAGAAATCAACGAACCAACTCCATAACTGGGTTGTTGTGAGTTTTCTGGGCTGTATGGCAATGTTCCAGAAGCATTCTCTCCTGATCTTTTGCCTGCATCCATAGCAGGCACCCTCAGAGATTGTGAGGTCTGTTGGAAACTAGGAAAATAAAAACCTTAACACACTTTTATCCCTTACAACCTCTGAGGATGCCTACCATAGATGCAGGTGAGACGTCAGGAGAAAATGCTTCTGGAACATGGCCATACAGCCCAGAAAACTCATAACAACCCAGTGATTCCAGCCATGAAAGCCTTCGACAATACATTCAACTTCATAGCTTTCCACCTCTATAAAAACAGCCATCTCTCCCTTTCCAACTCCTCACTGCTCCCGACTCTCATGATTATATTTATAATATTTTATCTTTATTTTTATTTGAACTAATCTTTCTGAAGGCAAGTGAAAGGGACCCCAGTTTGATCCTTTCACCCCCAGGGTTGGAACAACATTCCAAGAACTCCCTCCAGCACCCTAATCTATGGGGCAATGGCCAGTCCTACACATGTTAATACCAACAATGGCAGTTTCCCTAAAGACATCAGGGGTTCCCTGTATTACAAAAGGGATGTGATTTCTGAAACAACATCCAGAGACTCAAAGCTTTGTTTGCTGTCTGGGAACAGGCACTGGACAGTCAAAACTAATTGTGCTCAATGTCATTCTTTGACTTCGGCAACCTCACTTAATCCCTTGCTACATCCATTGTCTTAGAAATTCTATTCCAAGCACCCAAAAGGGTGCAGCCATCAAGGATCCTCTCTGCCCTCAGATATGCCTCCACTTCCGTTGAGGCAAAATGCCAGGTCTTGTGGTGTTGTTTATTTTTCTAGATGACGTTATGAAGCCTAAATACCCTAAAAGCATTAGTTCTTATCTGATCTTGGGAACTAAGCAGGGTCAACTCTGACTAGTACTTGGATGGGACACTAGTCATGAATACTGGGTGCTGAGGCACTTATCAAGAGGAAGGAACTGGCCAAACCATCTCTGAGGCCCCTTCTACACTGACATATAAACTCCAGATTATCTGCTTTGAACTGGATTATATGGCAGTGTAGAAGAGGTTTAGATGGGGCCTCCATGTCTACTGTCAATAGAAAAAGATCTGGATGAAACCATTGTTTAAGATTGGGTTGACAAAGTCTCCCAGTCCAGACCCTATGAAGATTGTTTTGGTCAGCACTGACACAGAAAGAATGAGAATATGACAAAAGAATTGCCATGTTTTGGTTCTAGATAAGCATTATTATGACATGACCCATCACTCACAGGGATATGTTCCTGGACTTCACATGGATAATAGCCAACTCTACTTAAATGAAGGACTTTTGCTCCAAGAACACCATTGATTCATGTTGGAGGACCTAGAAAATGGCTAGAGAGGACATGTTTCAGACATGGATAAATGATACCATGGATACAATTCCTGCAGATATGAGGATTGTGTCATACTTTGCATCTCAATTATGTGGTTAGGGTTGCTACAGTGAAAATTAAGAGTGGTATATTGTTAAAAGTTATGGAGACAAGAGCATTTCAGCAGGTGTTTCTTGCTATCTGGTTCTTTGATCAGCAAAACCTGAAATTCCCTTTAATAGATATCTATCAAGGGTGCAGTAACCTCCAGTTTTCCCTCTGACAGTCCTATACACCATATTATTCTTCTAGGGAAGTTTGAGGGAATGATATGTATGTGCCTTCGTGAGTTTCTTAGGCAAGGAATATTCAGAGACGGTTTTTCCAATTCCTTCCTTTGAACTGGATTATATTACAGAGTAGACTAATGTAATCCAGTTCAAAAGAGATAATCTGGATTTTATATGGCAGTGTAGATGGTGCCATAGCCTACAGCGCCTGCAATTCATGGCTGGTCTCCCATCCATGTACTAACCAGAGCCTATCTTGCTTATCTTCCAAGATTAGCCCAGATCTGTTGTGTACAAACCTCCCTCAACCCTTCTCTTTCCTCCAGGCCTGCCCCTCTGGGAGAATGACGATGTGGTCCCTGCCACCCCTGCCCTGCCACTGGAGTCCCTGCCCCCAGAGGATGTGGGGAACCCAAAGGAAGAGGACTTGGGGGTTTCATCCGAGGTGAGGGGGTCCTTGCCCCCCAATGCTGAAGGCATCTCAGATTTGCTGCAGGGGGCTCTGCTGAGGAAGGAGTTTCTGGGCAGCGAGTTGTTGGAAGACCCCATTCCTGGTGAGAACAAACAAGAGCAATCTATGGGATGGGAGAAAATGACTGGGATGGGGTGTGGGGGTGAGGATATGGTGATGCATTCTATGGGAACAGCTGATGCTCCACCGAAGCTATGTATGAATTCTCTACCAGAAAAATAATGCATGTGTAGGATTTGTAATTGGGGAGGTGGTCACAATTGTAGAAGAGCTTTTCTTCCTAATGGCCCACCAAGTCTCTTCCAACTCTATGATTCTACAATTCTACGATTCTAATGTTCTGACCCTTCTCCCTTCTGTTTTTTACATTTCTTCTCCCACCCATCTCCCAAATATCCTAGGAGGGAATCCTTCCACTCTGCCCCCCTTCCATCCTCCCGTCCAGCACCTGGATGGGGGAGTGGTTCCTGAGACCTCTGAAGCAGTGGCCACAGGTCCTTCTCCCTTGACCACCGCAGCTCCCCCTACGGGTTTCCTCCTCACGACCCCCCCAGCTTCGACAGCAGCTGCCCCCCCACGCCTTCCCCCTCCACCAGATGAGACAGGCTCCACCAGCCAGCATGTCTCTGCCACCACCACTGCTTTCATCCCTGAAGGTGATGAGGAGACCACAACCACACTGATCACGACAACGACCATCACTACGGTGCATACGCCTGGTAAGCAATAAGAGTTTGGTGTGAAAAAAATTCCAGAATTGGCACATAGGATTTGCTTAAGAAAGTATGGTGTGATGTAAGAGGAAAGTGAATTGATGGTTCACTGTCTTGTGTCTCCTCTTCAAGTGTTTTGCAACAACAACATCACCGATGTGGAAGGCTACGTTGAATCCCCAGATTATGCTGGTGCCAATTTTTATGGAGGCCTGGACTGTACCTACACAATCTCTGTTTACATGGGCTATGGGATAGAAGTACAGGTGAGTGGCATTTGGTGAACCCAGAATGTTCTAGGTTTGGTGAACCTAGAACTGCATACTCTGAAATTAAAGATTTCTTGCTGGCCATTTTTCAAGGGGTTAAAAATAAAACAGTCAGCAGCAAACAAGCTGGGTTTCAAATGAGTTTATCTACACTATCAGTTCATACCTTTTTAACTCTGCTTCCAGAATTTTATCATTTGGGCAAGATATTGATTAGAGTGTTCTATTACTGTAACTCCCAAGGGTAAAGGTCTCTGACAGTGAATTCTCAGTGTGTCACTACGGCCCCTTCTACATTGCTATAAACAGCAATCCAGATAATCAAATCAGATAACCCACATTATCTGCTTTGAACTGCATTATCTGAGTCTACACTGGCATATAACCCAGTTTCAAGCAGATAATTTGGATTTTATATGACAGTGTAGAAGAGGCCTCTAATACAAGTCCCAGGATTCTGTAGAATGGAGCCAAGGCAGTTGGAGGAGCATGGAACTGGTGGAGTGCAATGTAGATAAACCTGAAATTTTAACCCACCTTGTTTGCTGCTGACGACTTCTTGATTTTGAAACTCAACACACTTTCTCTTGACATAAGGAGCTTGGATGTGACTGAAATGTGCTGTTCCTTTCAGAGAAATGCTGACACTTATGTTATTGTAATTCTCACTATTGTCCTTTCATTTTGTTTGGAGAACTATTCTGATTTTTTTATAGCAGTCTGTTCCTCAGCAAATCTTTGTTTTCATATCTAACTGAAACAATTGCTCTTAACATGTGATTCTTATACCAGCATTAATGCTTGGGATTGGTGGAATGGATCAGTCTTATTAAAGTCCTCTTTAATAAATTGCTCTTATTTTGGGGAGTTACTGTGGTTGTTGTTTGAATGTTGGACTAGAAGTCTGGGGCTGGGTCTACACTGTCATGTAATCCAGATGATCAAAGCAAATAATCCAAATTATCTGCTTTGAACTGGATTATATGAATATACACTGCCATATAATCCAGTTCAAAGCAGATAATCTGGATTTTATATGGCAGTGTAGATGGGGCCTTGAAGACCAGGGTTTGAATCCCTACTAGGTGACCAACAGCAAGTCACACACTATGAACTTCAGGAGAAGGTGATAGCAAACCCATTTTGAACAAAACTTGGAAAGAAAACCCTATAAATTCACCTTTGTGTGTAAATCCTTTTCCACGTTGTCGTTTGACCTAGGGTGATTTTATGAAGTTCACAGAATTTTCTTAACCTAGGGATACTCAAAAGTAGGGTTTGCCAGTTTCTTTCTTCTGAAATATAGCCTACAACACCTGGTGTCCGTTGGTTGTCTCCCATCCAAGTAGTAACCTTAAAGTCACCATAAGTTGGAAGCAATTTAAAGGCAAACAATAGTAACAACATATTAGGCCCTTAGATGATAAATCCCACTTCTTCTTGAACCCTCCTTCTCTTTTCATGCATTTTCTTTTTTCAATACTTCTGTTTTATCCTCTGTCTATATTCTATTATTAGGTGCAAAGCTTGAATCTATCCAAGGAGGATTCACTGACTGTGGAAGGTCTTGGGGGCGAGAAGCCTGTTGTCTTGGCTAATGAGTCATTGATGGTTGAAGGACAAGTGATCCGTAGCCCAACGAACCAGGTGTTGATTCACTTTCAGAGCTACCACACCACCACCCCTGGAGTCTTCAAATTCCACTATCAAGGTAAGCAATTGACATTTCCCATAATCCCCATTGGTTAGTATAATCATCCCTCCACATTTGCTAGGGTCAGGGACACAGGACTCCTGTGAAAATTTAAATCTAAGTTTAAAAAAATGCTGTTTGTTTATCAGACAGAACACCTCTCTAGGATCTTCTAGTCCAAGGATGCCATTTCATCAAGTGCCACATTTGTCTTATGGTGGCCTTCAAAGGGTTGTTGAATCCGTGAACAGAGAATCCATGGATACAGAGGACCAATTTTATATTTTTTACATAGTGGTCAGTGCGCTTTAGTTTTTACCCAGTTTAGGTCCCCAAATATTATTGAACAACAACTCCCATCCCTTTTGACTGCCTGCCATGTTGTTTGGGGATGACGGGAATTGTAATCCAATAGCCCTTGTGACTCTGAGATTGGGGAAAGGTTAAAGGGCATTTTAATGTCACACATCATATCCAGAAGCCTTGTCTCTAAATTCAAACCTCACTCTCCTGATCCAGTGGCACAAACAGCAGCCTTACAGATGTTAGTGTATCACAGCTCCCATCAGCTCTAGTCATGATGTGTAATGATGAGGACTGCAGGAGTTGTGATCCAACATCTGGAGGGTTGGGCAGGATTTGAGTTGACACATGTTCTGAGTCCTGCTAGACCTCACAAACTCTGAAGATGCCTGTCATAGATGCAGGCAAAACGTCAGGAGAGAATGCTTCTGAGACATGGCCATACAGCCTGGAAAACTCACAACAACCCAGTGATTCTGGCCATGAAAGCCTTCAACAATATCCTGCTACACAATTTCTATTGCAGGTTGACCAACCAACCAGACAGTGATGGAAATTTTGCCTGTTTTCCTCAGTTCTCATAATTTTCTTTGCTTCTCGTGTTGATGCAGGAGGGATTTGTTACCGTCTCTGTCTTTCCCTACAATTCTAGCTTTTCTGCTCAGCTGTGGCTTCCCCAGCCGACCTGAGAATGGGGACGTCATGGTGACGGACCTCCACCCCGGTGGGTCTGCTACTTTTAAGTGTGAATCGGGCTTCTACCTGCGAGGTGAAGAGATGCTCATCTGCCTTAATGTCAGCAGACCCCGTTGGAGTGGTACCAGCCCTGCTTGTGTGGGTGAGTGGAGGGGCCAAGGAAGAAGATTTTTATTATATGATATTAAATGTTTTTAATTGACATGTATGCATGTTTGTTGTGGTATCTAATTGTTGACAATCTGTATGCCACCCTGAGTCGCCTTTGGGCTGAAAAGAGCAGGATAAAAATGGTGTAAATAAATAAATAAGACAACCTTGCCTTGGCAATCCTAGGGTTAGCAAATTAGGAAGAGACATTTAGCTAGAGAGATTTAATGCTTCGCTAACCTACTAACCCCAGGATTCCCAAGGATGGAAGGTTAACATGAGGTAACAGAGCTATACACGTTGCACATCTCAGATAAGAAAAGCTTGGGACCAGAAATGTTTTGGAATATATTTTTTTTGGAATATCTGTATTTGCATATATGTCCAAAATGAGATATCCTGGAGATGGGGCCCAAGTTTAAACACAACATTAATGGATGTTTCATATACACCTCAAACATACAGTCTGAGGGTAAATTCATGCAATATTTTAAATGAATTTTGTGCATGAAACAAAGTTGGTATCAACTGAACTATCAGAAAGCAAACACACCACTCTCTCAGTCACCCATGTGGACAGTTTGGATTTTGGAGTATTTTGGAATTCCAGGGGAATGTTCAGTCTGTATTTCTATAGTGGAAATCCGTCTGTCCCACTGCCCTTTGGCTGATTGCTATACCCCTGTTGCACCCCAGGCCTGGAAACACCTATGACCATTGCACCACACAAGAGTCCAGGAATATAAGCTAACAGTTTATTTCAAAACACATAAAAAGTATATAAAAAGCAGGAATAAGAAAAGAAGATATATAATCCAAAAGGTTTGGCAACAGGTGATAACCAAACAATAATCCAAATATCTCATAAAGTTCCAGAGGTGGAACTTGAGGTAGCAATGTGATGCGGCAGCCAAAAAAAAAAAAAAAAAGCCAATGGAATTTTGGCCTCCATAAATAGGAGTCTAGTGTCTAGATCCAGGGAAGTCATGCTACCCCTCTATTCTTCCTTGGTTAGACCACATCTGGAATACTGTGTCCAATTCTGGGCACCACAATTGAAGGAAGATGTTGACAAGCTGGAATGTGTTCAGAAGAGGGCAACTAAAATGATCTAGGGTCTGGAGAACATGCCATATGAGGAGCAGCTTAAAGAGCTGGACATGTTTAACCTGAAGAAGAGAAGGCTGAGAGGAGACATGATAGCCATGTATAAATATGTGAGAGGAAGTCATAGGGAGGAGGGCAGAAGCTTGTTTTCTGCTGCCCTGGAGACTAGGACGCAATGGAACAATGGCTTCAAACTACAAGAAAGGAGATTCCATCTGAACATGAGGAAGAACTTCCTGGCTGTGAGAGCTGTTCAGCAGTGGAACTCTCTGCCCCGGAGTATGGTGGAGTCTCCTTCTTTGGAGACTTTTAAGCAGAGGCTGGATGGCCATCTGTCGGGGGTACTTTGAATGCAATTTTCCTGCTTTTTGGCAGGGGATTGGACTGGATGGCCCACGAGATCTCTTCCAATTCATTGATTCTATGATCCTATGATTCTAAGTCCAGAAACAGCCAGAAATCCCAGATGCAGCATAACTCCACAAGCAAGAAAGTATAACTAGTAAAAACTTGAACAGGAGTACATGAACAGAAACATATAAGACTTCCAGGATATTAAAATCCAAAACCAAGGCTTGACTTGAACCAAAAACAAGAGAACTCAGGCTTAGCTTCTCACTCCAACGTAGCGTTGCCTGAACTGCCCTTAAAGTAAACAACTTGTTGTTTAATAGAAGCCCATGAAAACATTTCATCTCCTGTGAATTTCCTCCCCAACTTTCCCACATAATCTTTCCAACCTACGTAATCTATTTTCAGCTCTGATATGTAAACAAATACTTTTGTTTATTTCCGTAGCTACAGGAGGTTTCTCCTGTGAACCCTCCTTATTACTCAGATCTTCACTCGACTCCTTATATGCTCTTGCTACTTCTGGCTCCTCTGACTGGCCTTGAGGCCCTGCACTTTCCAAGCCAGTTTTTTTCACAAAGAGAATAATCATTTCACAGACCTGAATTCCCCAGATTTGAGGGCTCATCACTTTGTGCCACAGGAGAGCCCACAATCCTCTCTTAGTCATCTGTTAAACCATCAGCCTCTAGCTGATCTACAACAACCCCACCCATATGATGACACCATTCTAAAAAACAGATTTGCCTCTTCCCAGGCTTCATTACTAACAGTTAGAAGCTAAAATGTTGTTGTTGTTGTTATGTTTATTTATACCCCATTTTTTCTCTCAACAATATGCTGATATGAAATATACTTGTATCCTTTTGGTTTTGATTTTTCCCAATTCTGTTCCTGGGAATTCCATTCCTGATAATTTCTTGTTATGGTGCCATGGCCATAAGAAGAAAATACATAAGATATACATGTAGAATATATTTTTCAATGGTTACTGAGCCATAAGAATGGTTGCTCCATGTTCAGAAGGATTGTGTTTTGTGTTACTGGATGCTCTAGGCAAGCAATGGGATATTATCTTTAAAATGTACTACTTCTGAATTTCTCAAGGGGACCTGACTGGCCCCTGTTTCAAGAGGATCTGGCCTGCATAAATAGGAGTATAATGTCTAGATCCAGGGAAGTCATGCTACCCCTTTATTCTGCCTTGGTCAGACCACATTTGGAATCACACTGTGTCCAATTCTGGGCATTGCAATTGAAGGGAGGAGTTGACAAGTTGGAATATGTCCAGAGGAGGGCGACTCAAATGATCAAGGGTCTGGAGAAGAAGCCCTATGAGGAGTGGCTAAAAGATCTAAGCATGTTTAACCTGAAGAAGAAAAAGCTGAGAGGAGACATGGTGAGGGCCATGTATAAAGATGTGAGGGGAAGTCATAGGGAGGAGGGAGCAAGCTTGTTTTCTGCTGCCCTGGAGACTAGGACACGGAACAATGGCTTCAAACTACAGGAAAGGAGATTCCACATGAATATTATTATTATTATTATTATTATTATTTATCAAGGACTACATTGAAGTGAATAATGCTGTTTAAGGAACAATTGTAATGACTGGCCTTTCTCCCAATTAGCTTCCTGTGGGGGAACGGTTCACAATGCCACTCGTGGGCGCATTGTGGCCCCTGAAGCACCCGGAGGGCCCCGTGGTGGTCGGAACCTGACGTGCCGTTGGTTGATCGAGGCACCTGAAGGCCAGCGCCTACACCTGCACTTTGAGAGAGTGGCCTTGGATGAAGATAATGATAAGTGAGGAGGGAGCAAGGCTACGAAAGGGGTGGGAAACTTGAGAGAGCACTGACGCATCAGTGAAGTGGAAGAGAACGGACGGTGGGGAGGAAATAATTATTATAGTTGGGGATGTGGAATGAGATAGAGCGGTGGTACCCAACCTGGGGTCCAGGGACCCCTGGGAGTCTGTGATGCCATCATAAGGGGTCGTGAAGAAATGTTATGATTTTTTTGAAGTTAAATTTGAATGAATGGGTGAGTGAATGAATGAAAGCAAGCCAAAAAGGGAAATAGAACAAAATCTTAATTTCCTATACTTTTATTTTTGAATACTTGAAATTTGAAGGACCTTCATGAGAAACCTGAAATAATTATTAGATTCAATCTAGTGCAGGCATGGATAAACTTTGGCCCTCCTGATGTTTTGGACTCCAATTCCCACAATTCCTAACAGCCTCAGGCCCCTTCCTTTCCCCTCTCAGCTGCTTAAGCTGTTAGGAATTGTGGGAGTTGGAGTCCAAAACACCAGGAGGGCCCAAGTTTGCCCATGCCTGGTCTAGTGCCTTAAATCTTGAGACCTGGAGATCCACAGCCACAAAAGGCATTTAAAAGGAAGTCCATGGTGCAGAAAATGTTGAGAACCACTGAGATACAGGAGAGAAAACACTGGAAGGGAGGCATAATATTAATATGATAGGGAAAAATGTTGAGGCAGGATTCAAGAGGAAGCAAGCAAGGCTAGAGACACCAGATCTCACCTTTGAAGCTAAGCAGGATCACACCTGGTTAAAACTTGGAGTCCATCAAAGAATACAAGGCACTCTAGACCAGGACTTCTTAAACTTTTTCCACTTAGTACATAAAATAGCATAAAATAAAACATTGACTGATAATGAATTAGCATTTGCAAGGCTTGCTAAACAGACTGATTTTCCTTTTTGTGAAGTACAGCTGAAGCATTTTCTGTAGCGTTCACTGTAAGTACTTCATGTTGTTACTAACAGTATCATGTAAATGTGGCATTCAGAAACTTTTTACTGTTACCATTTTTTGTGATCCCAACATTGAGCTAAGGGGACCCAGTTTGGAGTTCAGACCCACAGTTTAAGAAGCAGTGCTATAGTCTGTATTTAGGAGAAAGGAACCTTAGAGATCCCTATAAAATTCATGGGCTTGTGACATGTTTATAGGCAAGTTGAAAGCATATGTGCAATATATGCACAAGTAAAGCCGGGATAAAGTGAATTTCCATTCACCCTGCACTTATTTATTGTGTGTGTGTGTGTGTGTGTATGAGAAAGAAAATATAATATTTAACATGAAGAACAATTGTACCAACATAAACTTACCAGTATTTCAATGAGAAGTGGGGGTCTACTTGTGGCTGAATGAGATAGTCAAGTTAGTTCGAATTGTTGCTGTTGTGTGCCTTCTAGTCATTTCAGACTTAGGGCGACCCTAAGTCTAAAGTTTAGGGTAGGAACCAGGTAAATGACCTTGGAGGGCCGCATCTGGCCCACGGGCCTTAGTTCGGGGACCTCTGCTTTATAACAAGATTAGCATTATCAAATTGGTTAAGTAAAGAGGGCAGGGATGGTGGGCAACAGGAGAGTGAATAAACTGAGTCTCGTGGGTCTGTTCCCGTCCCCAGATTGATGATCCGCAGTGGGAGCAGCACCTTTTCCCCCATCATCTATGACTCCGACATGGACGATGTCCCAGAACGGGGGCTGCTAAGCGATGCCCAGTCTCTTATTGTGGAGCTGACCAGCGAGGGCCCTGCCACACCTCTCATCCTCAGCCTGCGCTATGAAGGTAAGGACATAAAGTACCAGAAGTAGGCATGCCATTTTAGTGCAACAATCTACATTTATTAATTTATTCATGCACAAAATTTCTCATCCAAAGGTGCCCACTTGGGATTTTACAAATACTTAACTATAGTTTATGCTTTATTTTTAATATTGAGACCAATAATATTATTTATATTTTAATATTATTTTAATATTATTACCTGTATTTACTCAAGTCTAATGCACTGTTCTGTCACGCGCTGGGCCTGTAAATAGTTGTCTTTAAAACAGGACGTGCAACCTTTGCCCAATGGGAAGCCAGGGGGCCTAAAGAGAAGTTCTCAGAGGTTTCCACCACAAACAGTCTTTAGATGGCTTGAGAAGTACAACAAAGTCTTTTATTAATGAACAATCAAACAGAAACTTCTCTTGTCTTCAGTAAAATTAAGCAAATGATTCCAAGCTTTTAGGTAACTGGTGAATCCCTAAACTTGCCCACGAAGGACAGGCAACTATCTTCAATAACTTCTTCTTTAAAGGAAAAATCCCTTTTTAACTTCTCCCAGGCTGTTAAACCTAACTGATGTGGGCACCTCTACGGGGTTGAATTGCGTCTCAAAGCACCGAGTGGACCTACCAGCAAGGCCTGTAGTCTCTTCAGCTGGAGTTCTTTGATCTTTAGGACTGTTTCCCTGGAAAATCTTTGGAGACTCTTTTCCTTCTGTTTCTGTTGGAATTTCTGTAACCCTGGAAATTCTTAAAGCTGTGGGGATGCTTCTCTGAAATTCTTAGGAGACTCTTAAAGCTGTTCTCCCCTGGGAATTCTTAAAGGTTGAAGCTTTTGTACAGGGGACGTTGACACACATCCTATACATTGGCTAACCTAGCTGAGACTAACTAAAAAATGGCTCCCTTCCCTTCCCAATTACCCTGAGCAAGGGGCGGGACCAAAACTTAATGATGATGGACAGGTGGCTTGCCCTATAACTGCAACCAAAAGAAGCCACCTATCTGCAGAGTCCCTGAAACCTAAGACTGCAAACAAACATTTAATGTAAAGCAAACAAAATTGGAGCTCCTGGTACAGCTGTACCAGAACATGCACCATCAAATTTAATGTGCACCTGTTTTCAAAACCCTGAAACCCAAAAAAGGATTTACTATATTATGATAATATAATGTACATCTTAATTTTGGGAAAGTAATTTAGTCAAAAAAGGTGAGCCTTAGATTTGAGTAAAAACGATATATTATAATTCAATATGTTTGTTGTGTGTTGCAACAGACATGGCTGATGATCTTAACTGGGCCTTATTCTGGGGATTGGGTCATATATTACAGCAGACATGGGCAAACTTTGGCCCTCCATGTGTTTTGGTCCCCCATAATTCCTAACAGCACTAGGAAATCATGCTAGGGCTTCTTTTATTATTAGGTCTTATTTTCAAGGAAAGAGGATAACATCCTTAGGGTTCTGGTAGATTTGAAGATGGGGAAAAGAGGGTTAGAGAGGGGAAAAGATGTTTTCTATTGAAAGGGAGAAAGCCATCATCCAAACAAATTGAATTTCTAAACCAGGACATTCCTCCAGTGGTGGCTTCTCGTTTCATGTGGTGATCAAGCAACTATAGGATGGAAACCAGAACCAAGAAGGGATAGTATTATGGGTGAATTCTACATACTGGTTGGACCTAACCACCAGAAAATTCTTTGCCTCCAGGCAATTATCTATATACAGCAATAGATACATTGCTGCTGCCATCTCCTGGCCAGTGGTGGTATTACAATGGGGGGACCAGAGGTAGGTGCCACACCTGGGGAATAGCTTTCATGACTCTCTTCCTCCCCCTCCTGGCAGCTTTTGATGAAGACCGGTGTTACGAACCATTCCTGGCCCATGGCAATTTCAGCACAACAGATCCTTTGTACCACATGGGGACAGTGGTCGAGTTTTCCTGCAGTGCTGGATATATGCTTGAGCAGGGGCCTTCTGCCATTGAATGCATAGACGCACGAGATCCTCGCTGGAATGAAAGCGAACCAACCTGCAAAGGTAATTAACCTAGAGTTCAATACATCTCCAGTCGTGCAGCGTGCACAAATTTCTTTGCATTCGTTTATGAAGATGTGTAAGTTGTTTTCATGGTTATAGGAAACAGGAATCATCTTCTGGCTTGGGTCACCTGACAATTGCCTTTGCTTCTAATCCAAAGTAGATCTACCTTCAATTAAGTGCTACCAAAGGGAGCGAGACTTGCTTCCAAGTCCAGGGTGAATATCCCTTATCTGAAATGATAGAAGTATTTTGGATTTATTTATTTACGACATATATGCCGCCCTTCTCACCACGAAGGGGACTCAATTTAGGATATTTTTGGAGGATTTTGGAATACCTGTATTTGTATATATGTCCAAAATGTTATCAAGCAATTTAGAATTATTTATTTATTTATATACCGCCTTTCTCAGCCCGAAGGCAACTCAAGGCGGCAGTGGATAATGAGATCCAAGCTGCTATGGATTTAGCCTGGTAAGAAAAGAAGCCAATGTATTGTCAAAGGCTTTCATGGCCAGAATCACTGGGTTGTTGTAGGTTTTTTCGGGCTATATGGCCATGTTCTAGAGCAGGGGTCCACAAACTTTTTAAACAGAGGGCCAGGTCACAGTCCCTCAAACTGTTGGAGGGCCGGAGTATAACTTGAAAAAAAAAAGAATTAATTTCTTTGCACACTGCACATATTTTATTTGTACTGCAAAAATCACTTAAAAACAATACAATAATTAAAATGGAGAACAATTTTACCAAATATAAACGTATTATTATTTCAGTGGGAAGTGTGGACCTGCTTTTGGCTGATGAGATAGGATTGTTGTTGTTGTTGTGTGCTTTCAAGTTGTTTCAGACTTAGGTTGACCCTGAGCGAGGGCCGGGTAAATGACCTTGGAGGGCCGCATCCGGCCCCCGGGCCTTAGTTTGAGGACCCCTGTTCTAGAGGCATTCTCTCCTGACGTTTTGCCTGCATCTTTGGGATGCATCCTCAGACTTCACAACCTCCAAAGATGCTTGCCAAAGATGCAGGCGAAACATCAGGAGAGAATGCCTCTAGAACATGGCCATATAGCCCGAAAAAACCTACAACAACCTAAAGAAGTCAATATTCCAGAATAAATCTCACCAAGCTGAAGCAGAAGCCACCGAGGTATTTATTTATTTTCAGCTGAAAATGATGCCAGCTTGCGGTAATCCGCCTTCAAAATAAGCTGAGATACATAACACAGAAAAATATGCACTTTTATACGGTGGGTTATTGTAGGTTTTTTCGGGCTATATGGCCATGTTCTAGAGGCATTCTCTCCTGACATTTCGCCTGCATCTATGGCAAGCATCCTCAGAGGTAGTGAGGATGCTTGCCATAGATGCAGGCGAAATGTCAGGAGAGAATGCCTCCATGGCCATATAGCCCGAAAAAACCTACAACAACCCAGTGATTCCGGCCATGAAAGCCTTCGACAATACACTTTTATACACTTTTCAGGTTCAAAATTCCCACTGCCCCCAGCTGGACTTGGTTTGGCTGTAGTTGTAGATGATGTCAGTGACCAGCCCATGGGAGAGTGCCACCTGCCTTGGATGTAAATTTTCCTCTTTCCAGTGGTTGTAGAAGGGCTGGCAGGTTTTAGAACAACTGATGAAACGATGACTCATGGTGGGATTAAATATCCCTGATATGTGGGCACAATGACCCTGATGGGACTCCCAATAATTTTACTGTCCCTTTTGATCCCAGTTCCTGATTAATCCCAATGGCCCAAACTCTAGATTTACTTGTAAATTCCAACAGAAACTATCGTCCATAGAAATCTCCAATGGCTGGGAATAGCACAGGGGGAGAATAGCCTTTCAAAAGACCGGGGCATGATTATCCCTTAACTGGAAACCTCATGCTGGATGTTAAATGTCACATATTGTCCAAGCAGTGACAAAGGGGAAGGGAGGTCCATCCGGTTCCTGTTATCCTGTTATCCCCGGGGCCACTTATTTGTATAGGTTCCATTTACAAGATACCTTGGAGATGGGACCCAAGTCTACACATAGAATTCATTTATATTTCATATATACCTTATATCATTAATCTGAGTGTAATTTTGTACAATATATTTTAAATAATTTTGGGCTTGAAACGTTTGTGATTAAACTATCAGAAAGCAAAGGTGTCACAATCTCAGCAACTCATGTGAATAATTTTGGAGCATTTCAGAATTCCAGATAAGAGATGCAAAACCTGTAAGCAGAAAGCAGTGCCTTGCAGGACTGATTAAAGGCGGCTCCATAGGACCAGAAGTATCATAGAATCAAAGAGTTGGAAGAGACCTCTTTGGCCATCCACTATAAGCAGGTGTGCCTGTAGCTTAGTGGCCTCAGTCTGTGAGAGATCTCTGTGGAAGATGGGCCTCAGTGTGTTATGTAACAATCTTTGGCAGATAATTCACCCAGTAAACTTTCAAGCATTTCTGACACCTGCTCTTTCTGTGCTGAAATTGGCAAAGAATTGCTAAAGCTGAGATTTTTGCTTTCACGTTTATCTTCATCCTCAATGATATCAGCCTCCTTTTTCTGGAGTTTTGATTCAGAAGACTTCTCCTCAGTGGGAAGAAGGCCTCACAGTGTGAGGTAGGCCTTAATCTGTGAGAGAAGCCTCTGTGTGAGGTAGGTCTTAGTCTGTGAGAAGGACTCAGAGTATGAGAAAGCCTGGTGTGAGAAGCTTCAGTGAGAGGAAGCCCGAGGTTGAAGGCTTAGTGTGGAATGCTACTGTGTGAAGCTCCAGTGTGAAGGCTGTCATGTGTAAAGCAACTGTGTGCAGCTCCTGTGTAACTTGGGTGTGAGATGAGTCTCTGTGAGAGTGAAACTGTTTATCTGCAGGAGAAAGAAGCCCAGTGTGGAAGCAAAGAAGGAAGTATAAAGACTTTTATTTATTGTTATGGAAACCTTGCTCTTGTAAATATTGCATAAGAAAAGTCTCCTATGGAAGAGATAACATTGGTCTGTGTATTTTCGTTCTTTTTATCACCTTTGGCTACTGGCGCTGGGTTACGCAGCTGCTGATAAGTTACTCTGCTGTACATTTATGAGGAGGGTCATTAATAAGCCTACTTGCCCAATTTGATATTTCAGATAGGTTTGATATTTCAGTCCTATACAACTGGGACACACAGTCTTTTTTTTTTCTAAAATAAAGTTTTTGCATAGCGAAGCCTCCTGGCTTAGAGTAGTAGCGCAGAGGCATTGTTGAGTTCCATCTACAGCTTCCTTTTGACAATGCTTCTCTTTTCCTCCAGCATTGTGTGGGGGGGAACTCTCTGAATCAACAGGTGTGGTACTTTCCCCCGATTGGCCCCAGTCTTACGGAAAGGGCCAGGACTGTGTCTGGGGCATCCGGGTGCAAGAGGAGAAGCGAGTGCTGCTGGACATCGAGATGTAGGTACCCTACACCTGCCACCACCACCCACCACGGCCCCTTTGTTGGGGTGGATCACCATGGCTCAGCATCCCATCTTGTCCGCATGGTCTTCTGACTCCGCCATCCATCTTTAGATTGATTGTTGAAATCATTCATCCCACCCATTGAACTTGGTAAGGTCCTTATATAAGTTTGGGGGGAAATCACCTCTGGTAAACAAGATACCTATTATAACTCAGGTGATGCCTGATCAAACCAGCCTATAAAGTGGGCGTGCGCAAAGAGCAAACGTTGAGTAACGTATGCCCACAGGGGCCCATTGTGCCTCTATTCCCCCCTTCTGTCTTTTTAATCTCCTTCTGTCTGGAGTAGCATTGGACAACTAGCTATTGGTCGGTCCTTACTGTCTCTCCCAGGAAACTTTGAAGGACTGGAACTCTTTATAGTTTCATAACATTTATGGTATTTTGTTGGCTTTGAAAGAGATTAAATACCACAAAGGGACCAGATTCTATCAGATCTTGGAGGTTAAGTATGTTAGTCTATGGATGGGAGACTGCCAGTGAATATCCACTGCTGTGGGCTAAATTTCAAGAGGCCCCAGTGGAGCAGTGAGTTAAACCACTGAGCTGCTGAACTTGCTGACCGAAAGGTTGGTGAGTGGGGTGAGCTTCCGCTGTTAGGCCCAGCTTTTGTCAACCTAGCAGTTCGAAAACATGCAAATGCTAGTAGATCAATAGGTACCACTTTGGCGGGAAGGTAATAGCACTCCATGCAGTCATGCTGGCCACATGACCTTGGAGGTGGCTACGGACGACACCAGCTCTTCGGCTTATAAATGGAGATGAGCACCACACCCCATAGTCACACATGACTAGACTTAATGTCAGGGGAAATCTTTACCTTTACCTAGGCTAAATTTCAGAGGAACTGGCAAAACTATCTCTGTGTATTCATTGTGTAAGAAAACGCTATAAAAATTCATGAAGTCACTATAAATTGATTCACAACTTGAAGACAGACACTGGGCATTTTAGGGCACGGAGAAGCTTTTTTCTCCAACAGGAAATTATGGAGTAGCCAATTTCAGGGTCACTTGTGGGAAGAAAAGACTTGTCCTAGTCTTAAAACCTGAAGAAGTTTACCAAACAAAAATACTGATTATGTCTGCATACCAATGAAAGAGTGAGTGCATGAAACCTAATCAGTACAAGCACTGTCATCATTTCATTAATATTCAGAATAGCCTTCTTTTTAAGTGGGTTCTGCTAATTCTGAGCTTGATGGTGGCTACCCAAATTTCTGAAACATCCCCCTCGTTGCTCACTTCATTTTTACCAAACCAAACTCATCCACATTACATGAAAATATTCCTATTTCTTTGTTCAAAACCAAATGCCCTTAAAACCCTTAACGTAACTGCCAAGAAGGGCTCTGATTCATTTTTCACCCATTCATTTGATTAGCCATATGCACATTGACGCATTTATATGGAGGAGAGAGACATAATGCCCCTTTGTGTTCCATGTCCCTTTGTGTTCCATGTCCTCCTTTTAATTATAGTTCATGTTTACATTTTCTCTCTCTTTCTTTCCAGCCTTAACATCCGCAAGTCTGATGTATTGACCATCTTTGATGGAGGAGATTTAACTGCTCGGATCCTTGGCCAGTACTTGGGTCCACATCCTCGCTTCAGCCTTTACTCTTCTGGTCCAGCGGTCACCCTTCAGTTCCAGTCAGACCCCGGGGACCCTCTGTTTGGCCTCAGCCAGGGTTTCCTGGTGCGGTACAAGGGTATGAGAAAGAACATCTTATATAGGAGGGGTGGCAGTTGGAAAATAGTTTGCTCAAAGCCAGCATCCTGACACATTTGAAGAAAACACTTTATGACCTTTCCCTGAAGGTTTCCCTGTGTGTTCCTCATTGATATTTTTTACCATTTTTACCATGAAATGTTGGCACATATGGGATAATAGGTTGGAAGTTTGTATAGCACTCCAAGGCTCTATACTTAACACACACTCCAGTCCAGGGTAAAATAGCAAGGCAGTTTATTGAAAAATATATATGAAAAGCAATTCAGCAAAATAGTATAAAAAAACAAAGTCCAAACCCACAGAGATAATAGTACCGAAGTAGCATCAAAAACAGGAATACAAGAATAAATCAGGAATACAGGAATACAAGAATAAATCCAAAACATGAGATTCAGGAACAGTCCTCAAAACTTGTAATCATGAGTCATGAACAAAAGGAAACATGAAACACAGAACTAAGAATCCCTTGACTTGACAGTAGTTCTATACTCAAACACCAATGTTGCCTGGACTGATGGACCCATCTGCTGGGCTAGCTAATATAGAGAGAAAACATGTCTTGGAGACTAGGACGCAGAACAATGGCTTCAAACTACAAGAGAGGAGATTCCATCTGAACATGAGGAAGAACTTCCTGACTGTGAGAGCCGTTCAGCAGTGGAACTCTCTGCCCCGGAGTGTGGTGGAGGCTCCTTCTTTGGAAGCTTTTAAACAGAGGCTGGATGGCCATCTGTCAGGGGTGATTTGAATGCAATATTCCTGCTTCTTGGCAGGGGGTTGGACTGGATGGCCCATGAGGTCTCTTCCAACTCTTTGATTCTATGATTCTATGATTCTTCTCCCCTGGGAAACTGATAAGGACTTTTTGGCTTATAGGCATTTTGACCTTCATAAACTCTCCTAAGAAGCTCTATGCTGATGGAACATAAATCTCCTATCTAACTGCTCATTAGTTTATCCATCTGGACTTCCTTTTTCATTCACTGAGCTCAGATCTCTTTCTGACCTTGCTTCCCTAGCGAACTACCTTTCAGGAATGTGGCCTTCAGACACAGACCACTCATTTTCAGGGCTTAAAATTTCTTGCTGGCTCTCCTGCTGACTTGCAGACCCAGAATCCCCAGTGTCATCAGAATGAGTAACAGGCCCAGAATCCCCAGAGAGATCAGGTGCAGGCACATTCAAAGGTTAAACTACAACAGTTTGGAATATTTTTTTAAATGTCAGAATTTGAAATGTTTACAACATAAATATATACTTATGGGATATATATTTAACCACCTTATGTGAAATGTCCTGCTTAAAATGAAAGAAAGGCCAAATGAAAAGGGTGATAAAAGGGAAAGTGCAAACGTACAGAGGAAAAACCAAGGGATGGGTTTTACTCAATTTTAATTTCAGATGGTCTTGATGGGTCAGAGAAATTGTTAGTGACATTCTCCCAAAACAGCAGAGCATTTAGAAGTACAAAAAGAATACTTTGTATAGCATTTAGCCCACAGCAAGTGAAAGCAAGATAGTGTGGCTGGAAAGAATTCTTGAGCTTAAGGAAGCGAAATGCAGATGTCAATCTTAAAAGTTTCAAAAGGTTTATTGAAACATAAGAACTGCATTTCTTGATAGGAAAGGGTTGAGTCTAAGCTTTCTCTTTAACTCCATTATTTCTAAGTTCAAACTAAAGGGAAACTCTCTAAAGACTATATTTTCTTTTTCACACACACAACTAGAGAGAGACACAGACTGAAAAGGTCAGAATGGAAGGGAGTGAATGAATGAATGAATGAATGACCACAGGCATTCTGGAATGAGGGGGAAGGGATTCCCTCAGCCTAGCTTAATTCTGTTTATCTTCTTCTCATTGAGGACTACAGACTTGAGTGGTGTTACCAGCTGTTAGGAATTGAGCGAGTTTGCTCATGCCTGTCCTAACCCGTTCTCTTCTCTTTCCCTTGTGGGCAGAGGTTCCACGGAATGACACTTGCCCTGAGTTGCCAGAAGTGGAGTTTGGCTGGCGCACGGCTTCTCATGCTGCCGTCATCCGCGGCACTGTGGTGACCTACCAGTGTGAGCCAGGTTATGACATTGTGGGGTCCGACATCCTCACCTGCCAGTGGGATCTGTCTTGGAGCAACAGCCCTCCCACTTGCCAGAAGAGTAAGTCTCCTTGCTGCTGACACCAATGTGATCGAGACTCTGCAAACAGCAGTCTTGGTCTTCCTTCTGGTTTCCTAGCGTATCAACTGGGACTTGGGGAATAAAAGGTGACGGAGTTGGGGAAACAAAATCTGTTGGAAGGAGAGAATCAATGGCCTAGAAAACAGAAATTTGTTCATTGCCGTGGGGTGGGATTTGGGGGTCAGCTTTCAAAAGCCACCTTGCTCAAGATTGTATTTAATTTAACCTCTTTCAAGAAGATGTAAGGCCAAGATCCTACACTGTTAGCATTGTGCAAATGTCTGCTGGTGGAGTTACATTTTTCCTTTTCTTCCTCCTTCTTCCTCTTCTTCTTCCCCTTTTCCTCCTCCTCCTCTTCCTCTTCCTCTGTTTATTTGTTTGTCCCCTTTTTTCTTAACAGAAACTCAAAGTAGTGAACAGTTCTAAACATTATACAAAATAATAATAATAATAATAATAATAATAATAATAATAATATACTTTATTTATATTCCACTGTCTCCTTGAGGGGACTCAGAGCAGATTACAAGTACATATATGGCAAACATTCAGTGTCATTATACAATTGACAAAGACAGACAGTACATAAACAGAGGCAAGGCTTCCCTCTTTTCATCTCCAGCATCCGGCTGTACTTGACTCAGCTATGGGGAGGTACTGCTATTTAATTTTCCATGCCGAGGAGTCTGTTGTTCATGGACAGCTTTCCTGTTTGGATTTTTGCCAGTATTTTTAGGGTGCCTTTTACCTCCCCACCAAAGTGGTACCTATTTATCTACTTACATTGTTGTCTTTGAACTGCTAGGTGAGCAGAAGCTGGGCTGATGGCGGGAGCTCACCCTGACCTGGGCTTGAACTGCCAACCTTCTGGTCGGCAGGATCTTCTATAGCAGGCAGTTTAACCTGCTGTGCTAGCCCGACCCAATATAAAATCTAAAGACTATATACATTAAAATAGAATTAAATCAAAGACTAATTAAACACAAACAGTTAACTTCTGTATTGGATATGTATAAAGTGTAACAGATCAGGATCCATGACCGAACAAAGTATTGTGCCATTGCAGTGTGTACATTCACATACTACTTGTGTCATTTTATGTATTGGTGTATGCACAACTTGGCTTATGCCAATGTTTCCCACAATGTTGAGGATTATAGTATTTGTTTCACAAAATGAAAACTGTGAAACTCATGGGACAATCCTCACATGATATCTAGTTTGTACAGTGTATGTTTGCATGTGCCGTTGCCTGTTGACATATGGCAACCTTGTGAATTCCATAGGGTTTTCTTAAACAAGGAATTCCTCAGATGTGACTTGTAATTGGTTTCCTTTGAAATACAACCTGTAAAATCCAGTATTCATTTAGCTGTCTAACATTCTTAGTGCTAACCAGCTCTGACCCTATTTACCTTCTCAGATCAGACAGGACCTGGTGCCTTAGAATGTTATAGATATCTTTCTTCATAGCAGTAGGAAGAATATTAGCTCCTGAATTGTCAGTGGCAAGAGAAGGATACATAAATTATTATTTTGAAATTCATTCTATTTTTTCTTTTTACCCTTTTTTCCTGCCTCAGTTGTGAACTGTGCTGATCCGGGGGAAATCAGCAACGGCAAACGCAGCGTCTCAGACCGACGTTTCTCCATCGGTTCCCACGTCCAGTATTTCTGTCACGAGGGCTACGTGGTGGAAGGGAGCAGCACGCTGACCTGCTATAATCGAGATACCGGCACCCCAAAATGGAGTGACCGAGTGCCCAAGTGTGTCTGTGAGTAAAAGGGGTGAGGGGTGGCCATAGTGAAGGGTGGGGACCCTGCTAGGTGAGAAAAGGCAGAGCCATAAAGTAGTCCCCAGCTCTCAGGACATGGATACAAACTTTGGCAGCTCCTGGGATTGCAAGTGACACTTCCGTCAGATCTGTTTTGTTAGCAGTCCTGTCATTTTTGCTTGCTTGGCTGGCTTTTTGGCAGCCTTCTCCAGCTGTGTGCGTCCTAGACCAATTGGACTGCAGCTTCCATAATTTGTCAACCATCCTAGCAGGATTATGAGAGTTGCAGGACAATTTATCCGAAGGACACTAATTTGGGAAGGTCTGGCATTTAGAATGGCTGTCTTGGTGAAGCCAATGGCTTGTTCTTACACTATGCAACACACTTTTTGTTCCTAGGTTATAAATGTCATTTCCTAATTGGTTCTTTCATCAAAACATTGAAAAATGTATCAAATTGCAATGACTTTGTTTTTGCGGGACACCCTGCTGCACATTTTATTATAGTTTTTCAATGAATAACTCTAGAGTCTGAACTAATTCAACATAGTTTGTGGTAGCCACGAAAATGTAGTTTCTGCAGCATAATAACTACTTTCAAAGTAAGTATGCACAGTTAAAGAGAAAATGGCACTTTCAAAACAGGAACAGAGCCCCCAGTGGCGCAATGGTGACGGCAGGTCTGCTGACCGAAAGGTTGGTGGTTTGAATTTGGGGACCAGGGTGAGCTCTCATCTGTCAGCTCCAGCTTCCCATGCGAGAAGCCTTCCACAGGATGGTAAAACATCCTGACATCTCCTGGCCAATTCTCTCATACCAGAAGCAATTTGCAGTTTCTCAAGCTGCTCCTGACACCAAAACAAAACAAAACCAGGAACAGATTTTTTTTCAAATGTTATTTTTGACTTAAACATTAAGATGGACCATAAAAAGTTAAAAATATCAGAAGCAGGTAACTTCTGCTAGAAGGACTTGAACAAGAAGGGAGCACCTCTTCCTCCAAAGTCATGGTACATGTTCCCAAGAATAAATATGTTATTTGGGCAGGTGAGATAGGAAAAAAACCCTTCTCTCTCTAACAATATAGATAGAATAACAATCTATCTTATAATGAGAATTTACTCTTTATGGAGGCTTGCTTCTCATGACTAATGGTAAGGCTAGCCCTGCCCTTTCCAGTGCCTTCTAAGTCGCCTAGTTTTCTGGGTGCCAGGAGGGAGTTTGTCATCTGGTCTCAGCCACTGATTGAGGTTCTGATTTTTAGTCTCCTGTCACTTTTGGACCCTCGCTTGCTGAGCTGCAAGTATCTCTGTAGATCTTAGAAAACGATTTCTTTATTTAAGGCATTGGCTTGCTGACTTATATCCGAACAGAGGATGGGCCGGAGATGTCAATGCCTTGGTCCTTTCATTACAGGTTGCTACTTCCTGTGGGTTTCTGTGTCTGAATAGGGATTTGAACCCTGGTCTCCAGAGTCTTAGTCCAACTCTCAAACTACTACACCACACTGATTTGAAACTTGAAAAACCCAGCCTCAAATTTCCATGAAATTTTGAAACTCACTGAGTGACTAAATCACAACAGAAATCTGTAGGCAGAATATAATTTTGGCTTATGAAATATATTGGAATGCCAGATAAGGGAGGCTTAATCTGTTTAACCAGGTAAGGATCTTGTAAGGGGCTTGTACTCAGGGCTAGGGGACTGAAGGCTCCTTCTCTCCTTTATAGTGAAATATGAGCCCTGCTTGAATCCAGGCGTCCCAGAGAATGGATACCAAACCCTTTACAAGCATCACTACCAAGCAGGGGAATCCTTGCGTTTCTTTTGCTATGAGGGCTTTGAGCTCATAGGTGAAGTGACCATCACTTGCATACCAGGACATCCATCCCAGTGGACCAGCCAGCCTCCGCTCTGCAAAGGTATGGTGTCCTCATCCCTGCTTCCCTTCTCCCACCCAACTTTGCTGCAGTTGCTTATTTGTCATTCTTTAAACACACTCTCTGTTGATTTCTTTCTCCCCCATTAGTGGCCTATGAGGAGTTATTGGACGGCCGGAAACTAGAAGGTGAGAGTGGCAGATGGATGTTGCAATTGGAAAGAGATTTCAGGGAGGTGGTCTACCAGTTGTGCCTGTGAAGTCAACTTTTTGGAACCACAATCCTCAGAACCTCCTCTTCCAGGCCACACTTCATCTGGAAGTTGTAGTCCCAAAAAGTCATATTTACGAGCTGTATCTGTGATAACTGAAATACATTCCCAGAGTTAACTCTTCTCTGTTTTCTCATCAGTCACCCAGACAACAGACCCTTCCCACCAGATGGAAGGGGGCAACATTGCCTTGGCGATCTTCCTTCCCATCATCCTCGTCATCCTTCTGATTGGTGGAATCTATGTCTACTATACCAAGTGAGCATCCTTTAAATTTAAATTACATTTGGCCCAGCCATAGGTTTTTAAATTCTTGTGTTTATTGTCTACTTGTGAGTTATATTAATTGTATTGTTTATTTTGTTTATTGCTTGTTATTTTATTACTGCTTGTTGTTTTTGATGTGTTGTTGGCCTCATGTAAGCCGCTCCGAGTCCCTTGGGGAGACGGGATATAAATAAAGTTATTATTATTATTATTATTATTATTATTATTATTATTATTAATCAGTGGGTGGGGCAAGTTGAGGCTTTGAAAGGCAGCCATTTGACCAATGACTTTCAATGTGACTGGATTCAGCTTAGACGTCCTTAGTTCTTTTCTTTATCAGTGGTTCCCAACCTTTGGGCTTCCAGGTGTTTTGGACTTCAACTCCCACAATTCCTAACAGCTGGTAAGATGCCTGGGATTTCTGGGAGTTGAAGTCCAAAACACCTGGAGGCCCAAAGGTTGGGAACTACTGCAAAGGGTTGGGTTTGCTTGGAAATCGTAGGTTGCGGAACATCTCAACCTTTCTGGACATACAGTAAGGGACTTACAGGTTACAAAGGAAGATTAGAAAGTAAAAATAGTTAAAATGAATTATGTTCACAAATTTCAATCCACTAACAGAGATACAAACTGAAATAATGTGGAAGTCGACTATGCCTGTGTTAAGTAAAATGATTTTCTTCTTCTGCAGTTTTTTTTTTGCTTTTGACTTTTGCAAAATTAAACCAGTGTTCAGACAAATTCAACATTGCCGAAACAGTTAGCCCTCCCCATTCACTAGGGTTAAGGTTACAGGGCTGCTGTGAATAATGGAAAACCTACTTTTTTTACCTTTCTAGGAATCTCTCAATTCTGTGATGCAATTCTACAATAATAATAATAATAATAATAACGCTTTATTTATATTGTGCCCTAAGTCTCCAAGGGGACTCAGGGCGGATCTCAGTACATATTCACGGCAAACATTCAATGCCGTTTTTGAACAGACAGGACAGAGACAGAACAGAAAGGAGGTATGTTGTGTTGACACCCAGCTTTTTGACACTTTGGAAGTTGTGCTTGAATCCACCCACAGGGGGGTGCTGTCACTCCATCCTCTATGACGAAGAGCCATCAGGACTTCCTCCTTCCTTTTGTTCACTTGGCATTTTCTGATCTTTTTCTTTTATGGTGTGGTAAAAGACCTCTCCCGCTTTTTAGCTGTACCTAATTTCTCTACTTACAGCTCTAAGCTGTTTTTGAACTACTTAGGTAAACAGTGAGCTGGGCTGACACTCAGGTGTTCACGCCAACCCAGGGCTTTGAACTGGCAACCTTTCAGTTGGTAGATCTTATAATTGCTGGTGATTTACCAGCTGTGCTAAAGCCCGGCTCTGCTGGGAATTAATCACACCGAATCACACTGAAGGACCTACAGATGCCTAGAAAACTGGTCTCTCTAGGAATTCTCTAAGTTATCCAGTGTAACTTTCTATTCAGTTTTGTTGGGGAATCTGAGCTGTTAGGCTCAAAAATAACCCTCAGTTGTGGTGATTCCACTATAAATATAGCCGAGGACCAGAAGTAAACTTCATAACCAGCAGAAACGTACATGTGATGAGCTGGGATAAGCGTCTATTCCTTAGGATGGCACAGGATTGCAGAGTCAGAACTTTAGGTTCAAAAATATGTATTGAAGTAAAAGAAATACATTATTGATAGAAAAGGTCTTGGAGCTCACTAGCTTACTAAATTTCATCTTCTAAAGAAGTAAAAGGGTAAAAAGTCAGAAAGTCCATGCAGTTACTTTTTGCCTAAGGAGAGAGACAAAATGCATCCTCACTGGAAGGAAGAAAAGGCAGAAGAAAACTGGAAAATCGCAAATGGCCACATGGCCAAGCTCAGGGCAATACAATAATAATAATAATAATAATAATAATAATAATAATAATAATAATGTTTACTGTTGATGCGATATTGCTTATGTTGTAAATTGTTCCTGGTTTTATATGTTGTACACCGCCGTGAGTCGCCCTAGGGCTGAGAACGGCGGTCTACAAGTGCAGTAAATAAATAAATAAATAAATAATAATCTTTATTTATACCCCGCCACCATCTCCCTGACGGGGACTCAGAGCGGCTTACATGGGGCCAAGCCCGGACAACATATTACAGCAAAAATAAAACCAAAACATAATCAACAAGCAACAGTTCCCTCACAAATTCCATTGGTACATCTTCAAAGAGGAGGAGACAGTGGATAGCAGGAGTAGTAAAGACAAAGCCCCTTTTAGTAAACATGCATGGTAAAGTGAGGAAAGGAATCCCTCAGCTTAATCTTATCTCTAGCCTAGCTACTCATTGAGGACTGGAGACTTGATGGCACAAGAGACTTACATAGGGATGTAACCCAAAAGGTTTTCCCCAGAAATTGGCCAGAGTTATGCAAATAAACCAATCCACAAATAAACAAATCTTACAAAAGTGAAATCTGCAAATGTGGATCACTGAGTGTCGTTATTAGAGTTGCCGGGGGGGGGGGGGGGGGGACTAGAAATAAGCTCCTGTACCTTGAATGGCTTTTTTGAAAAGGTAATCTCAGCAGGTGTTGCTTGTCACTCCGCCAGGTCACACGCACCCAAAGAGGTGTTGCGTTTCCCAACAGCCCTGCTGCTTGTTTTTATTGGTCCTCTTTTTCCCCTCCTGTAGGTTCCAAGGAAAGACTCTCTTTGGTTTCTCTTTCTCCAGCTCTCACAGCTACAGCCCGATCACTGTGGAGTCGGACTTCAACAACCCTCTCTATGAGGCTGGGGTGAGTGTGGATGCTGGGGATGTGTGGCTCCTCAGCCATGTCTAGGGCAGCCATTTGTCAACAATGGGTCTTTTAAAAAAGAACAGCAGAAGCATGTGAATTGGAATCCATCTGGATGGACATTTCCCACTTCCAAAGCAGTGAGATGTTCTACAGTGTTGTGGGTCAGGATTTAACTTCTTTTTGTAGAGAAGAGCTCTCTGCTCATAAGCAAGTTGCAGCATTCCTGGCTTTTAATGATACCATGTTTGCTCATTTTGACTTCTACAGTTTGGAGTTTGAATTGCTCTAGAACCCATTAATTTGTCTTTTTTGCAGTCCATGATAGAAGCGTCCTCCAGTCACCTGTTGACTTATGGTGACTCCATGAATTTCGTAGGGTTTTCTCAGGCAAGGAATACTTTACCACGTTTCAGACTAGTTCATTAATTTGACTGAATGCTATGCTAAAAGGCATAGCAATAAGCCAAGTCCCTGGTTTTAATGCTATCTTACAAGGAACTGTCTGTAGTGCAGAACTCTTTATCTCCAAAATATATCCAGTGCCCTAGGTGGTTTTTAAAAGTCCAGATATACAACCTGAAGTAGGCGCCTCCAGAGGCGCAATGGGTTAAACCAGTGGTTTTCAACCTGGGGTCCCCAGATGTTTTTGGCCTTCAACTCCCAGAAATCCTAATAGCTGGTAAACTGGCTGGGATTTCTGGGAGTTGTAGGCCAAAAACATCTGGGGACCCCAGGTTGAGAACCACTGGGTTAAACCCTTGTGCTGGCAGGACTGAAGACCAACAGATCGGAGGTTTGAATCTGGGGAGAGCGCAGATGAGCTCCCTCTGTCAGCTCCAGCTCCCCATGCGGGTACATGAGAGAAGCCTCCCACAAGGATGGTAAAACATCAAAACATCCGGGCATCCCCTGGGCAACGTCCTTGCAGCCGGCCAGTTCTCTCACACCAGAAGTGACTTGCAGTTTCTCAAGTCACTCCTGATACGGAATTTTTTTTATGAAGAACATTCACTAACTTGCTAACATTGGAGCCACCAGTATTTGCATCAGTGTTTGCATTACTGGAAGAAAGTTGGGGAGAGGCTTTATGAAATCTACAAGCCCAATGTCTGATCCTTTCTCTATTTTAGCCAGAAGGGCCACCCAAAAACTCAAAAAGTAGCTCCAAGGAAGATTATTTTAGTTGCCCTCATCTGGACACATTGCAGCTTGTCAACATCTCCAATTGTGCTGCCCAGAATTATAGGTTATAAGGGAGCATACCATGGCCCTATTAAAGCAGGTCAACTGGCTGCCAATGGGTTTCCGGGTCCAATTCAAAGTGCAGGTTATCATATATAAAGCCCTATACGCTTCAGGTCCAACCTGTCTTCAAGATTGCATCTCCTTCTATGAACGAGCACTGGCACTAAGATCTACCAAGGAGACCCTGCTTTCAGTCCCACCTTTGTCTCAAGTGGGGTTGGTGGGGATGAGAGAGAGGGCTTTCTCGGTGGTGGCCTCCTGACTTTAGAATACCATCCCGAGGGAGATTAGGCTAGCCTCCACTCTCCAAGCCTTTTGTACACAATAGAAGACTTGACTTTTTTTGACAAGCCTTTGACCATGTTTAGAAACCCTTAATGAACATATATTCACTGTGCACTTTATGAGACTGATATTGATTGCAGTTGTTTTATATCTGCGGCTATTGTTGCATTCTACTGATCTTAAACAGGGAGGGTTTTGTGATACTTATGTTGGTTGTTATTGCTTTTGCGTTATTGTCCTTGCGCTTTTTGTATTTTGTGTGTTTGCACATTTGAGTGCCTTTTGAGCCATCCCAAGTCCCTCTGGATGATGGTGGCAGGTTATAAATTATTGTTATTATTATTATTGTTGTTGCTGTTGTTGTTGTTGTTGTTGACAGTGCAACAAAACTGCTCTGTAGTACAGTGGTTCTCAACCTGTGAGTCCCCAGGTGTTTTTGGCCTACAACTCCCAGAAATCCCAGCCAGTTTACCAGCTGTTAGGATTTCTGGGAGTTGAAGGCTAAAAACATCTGGGGACCCCAGGTTGAGAACCACTGCTCTAGAAGCATTCTCTCCTGACGTTTCCCCTGCATCTATGGCAGGCATCCTCAGAGGTTGTGACATCACAGCCTCTGAGGATGCCTGCCATAGATGCAGGGGAAACGTCAGGAGAGAATGCTTCTAGAACATGGTCATACAGCCCAAAAAACCTACAACAACCCAGTGATTCCAGCCATGAAAGCCTTCAACAATACATTGTTCTTAAATAGTTTAGGAGAAGCTAAGCAACGAGATATGGTAAGCAAAAGCATGCGAGTATCAGTCATAATAATGCAATCTCTTCTTTTTTCTCTCCTGCCGTTTCCCTCGCTCTCTCCCACTCCAGGACACCAGAGAATATGAGGTTTCAATCTAGAAGATGTTCTGTGATCTGCATTCTTCCCCCGACCCAAGCGGGTTTGAGGAGCAGCGACTGAGAATGATTCCTATTTCGGAGGGAAATAGTGGAAGGTGGTTTTTGGGGGGCCCAGGGGAAAAACGGAGGGGAGAGAGGGAGCTTCTTCTTCTTCTCTCTGCCCCACAGATTGAGCTTTCTCCCTTCCTCTCCATGTTGCTGCCTCACTGTCCACTCTCCCAGCTTTGGACGCCGTCCACTCCCCTCGCCTTGTAAATACCCTCTTCAATGTGCCAAACGCGTTTCTCTCACACACAAACACACGCACACACACACACACACTTTTTCTGCTTTATCTGTTGGTTTCCTTTTATTTATTTCTCTATTTATTAAGTCTTCAGATTCTCTCTTGGTTTATTATTTCCTTAAGGGCTGAGGAAGAAGGAGGGCTTGTACCTTACCCTTTACTCCCTTTACCTTGCTCTCCGGATCCTTTTAGAAAGAAATTGACATCAATCACAGGGGCTGCCGTTTAAATAAAGTTCTCTGTAGTAGAGTAACATCCCTAAAAAATCAGAACATATAGTTGCTACAAAACTTCCCTTAACAAACTGTATTTCAGTCTTAAAAGAAAATGGCAAACAAGTACCCACAAGGATAAAAGAAAGATACTAAGTAGATGCTGTGGAACAAAAACCAAGTGTAGACCCCATAAAGTAAAAAAAAAAAAAAATGGAAAGGGGGGCGGACCCAATACATTGAGAAGAATGAACTTCCATTAAGTTGTTTGCGGGATCGGAAATAAATAAGATCTTCCAAAAGTAAGCCAATACTTCTTTTCCAAGAGGGAAAATAGTAGGGTCATAGTAACAATTCATTCATGAGTTGGGTAGGCCCTATAGAATGGGTTTGAAGTTGCCCTACTACAGGAAGAAAAAGCAGAATGTGTCATTTTGAATAGGTTTGCAGTAGTGCATTCTGTGGCGTAATGTAAATCACGCGTAGTTTGAAAATGTAACTGTATCCAAAACTCCCAGGCTCAGCTAGCTCCCCAGTCATGGCCCAGCCAATCAGCTTTGTACTATGCATTTTACTGCTAGCACACACACTAACTTATTTCTTACATGCCCTAACACATTTTTCCATCTGGAACACGTACCAATCCTTATACTTGGCCATGAAGCTCTTGAAAAGTCCTGCAAAAAACAAGGCAGTCTGCCAGTAGCTTTACAGAAAAATTCTATGCAGAGTTACCTGAAATGAAGCCCAACTGCCTTCAGTGGAGCTGAATCCCAGGTAAATGGGCACAGAATCAGAGCCTTAGTGATTAACAGTTGCCTGCAAATCGATTTCTGATTACACTTCTGTTCTTCCTCTGACCTTCCGATCTTCTTCCCAAACTCTTCAATAGGAAGAGAAGATTAAAGCAAAAGTTCTGATGTTGTATACACACAAAAAAGGCTTGTTAGAACTGATGTCTAAGTCAAATCTTGTGTTGGGCTGCACAGTCAATTATTTCTTTGCATTGTTGTGAGTTTTCCAAGCTGTATGGCCATGTTCCAGAAGCATTCTCTTCTGATGTTTCATCTGCTCTTTAGCAGGCATCCTCAGAGGTTGTGAGGTCTGTTGGAAACTAGGAAAATGGAGTTTTATATATCTGTGGAATGTCCAGGGTGGGAGAAAGATCTCCTGTCTGGTGGAGGTGAATGTGAATGCTGCAATGAACCACCCTGAGCAGCACTGAATGGCCTTGCAGCTTCAAAGTCTGGCTGCTTCCTGCCAGGGGGAATCCTTTGTTGGGAGGTGCTAGCTGTCCGTGCTTTAGGTACATGTGAATGTTTCAATTTCATTCACACGTACCTAATTTCAGTTTCATCTGCATCTTTGGCAGGCATCCTCAGAGGTTGTGAGGCATGTTAGAAACTAGGAAAATTGAGTTTTATATATCTGGAAAATCCAGGGTGGGAGAAAGATCTCCTGTCTGCTGGAGGCGAATGTGAATGCTGCAATGAGCCACCCTGAGCAGCACTGAATGGCCTTGCAGCTTCAAAGTCTGGCTGCTTCCTGCTTGGGGGAATCCTTTGTTGGGAGGTGCTAGCTGTCCCTGCTTTAGTTTTTAATTGTGTCGTGTTGTTATTGTTAATGTTATTGCTTGAGTTTTATTTACTGCTGTATTGTTGTCTTGTTTATTGTTGTATTGGGTCTCGGCCTACTGTAAGCCGCACCGAGTCCTTCGGGAGATGGTAGCGGGGTACAAATAAAGGATTATTATTATTATTATTATTATTATTGGTACGTGTGAATGTTTCAATTGGCCACCTCAAATGGAGTTGGAGTCCAAAATACCTGTTGAAATTTGCCCATGCCTGCTCTATGGGCACATCTACACTGACCACTTAATGCAGTTTGAAGGCAGCTGAACAACATGTGCACCGACATAGGCTTGGAGTTGTAACAAACTAGACCTGTTTGGGGTAATGCACACCCAAAAGACTGTGTTTGCAGCTTAGGAGGACAAGAGTTCTTTCTCCCACCCTGGACATCCCACAGATATATAAAATCTCATTTTCCTAGTTTCCAACAGACCTCATCACCTCTGAAGATGCCTGCCATAGATGCAGGTGAACTGTCAGGAGAGAATGCTTCCGGAACATCGCCATACAGCCTGAAAAACTCACAACAACCTGGTGATTCCGGCCATGAAAGCCTTCGACAACACAATTATTTCATTTACTTAGACTAGGTTTAGTATTATTTAGGGGTGGGAAAATAATTTAATAATTTGAATCTGGGAATGTCTATTCATATAAGATTGCCGTCAATGGAGTCCTGTTGACTCTGCCTTGGTTGTCTTTTGTTCATTTATAGTGGTTGCTCGTACAAGAGAACTTTCCAGTGGATTGTACAATATGTTATTTACTTCCAATTCTGCCTTTATGCAGGTTGAAAATTAAATTTAGAGAAAAAGGAGGTGCTACCTTTTGTTTTTGGTAGCATTCTTATAAAACTTTTTAGGCCAGACATGGGCAAAGTTTGGCCCTCTAGGTGTTTTGGACTCCAACTCCCACAATTCCTAACAGCCTCAGGCCCTTTCTTTTCCCCCCTCAGCCGCTTAAGCGGCTGAGGGGGAAAAGGAAGGGGCCTGAGGCTGTTAGGAATTGTGGGAGTTGGAGTCCAAAACACCTGGAGGGCCAAAATTTGCCCATATCTGCTTTAGACCAAAATGATTCAGGAATTTGGGTATGTTTTTATGGATAGAGGCAGATGATCGTGTTAATGTCTTCAGAAATAATAAATCATTGAGATATAAGAGTAATTTCACACCATTGTGCCAATGTTTTTATATTATTTTGTTTCCAGCCTTTGCAAAATATACTTGTTTACTTCTTCATTTGTCTCGTATGCTTTGAAAAAAAATTATAATAATAATTATAAATAACTGGAGGCTTTAAATCTCCTGCTTCTTCATGAAGTCCTTTGAATGATAAAGCAGAGAAAAATTATTTACTTTTAGGAAAAAGAAAAAAAATTCTTTTGAAGACGTAAGTTTTCTTTTCATGTGGCTATCGATCTTCATATCCTTGTTTCAGGAGAATTCCATGTGCACTTAAGTGTTAAGAATACCGTTTTTGTGGATTAAGTCCTCTAGAAGGACATCTGTTCGTTCGGGATGCGAACGCAGAAGTGTTTTGATTGACAGCTTCAGCTCCCCAGAACAGAAAGCCACCCAACATCCTTTTTAAAGATGCTGAAGGAGAGGCATTTTGTGTGATGTCTTAAGTCAAAACAGAAAGTTCGATGTGTAGTGCCAAAATGTATTAAAATACCCTTTAGGGAATTTTTTTAAGGAGGGGGGGAAAACTAATCCCTTCTGCATGGAAAAAGTCTGATAGAATGGCCAGACATTCACCTCAAAGGAAAAATAACCCTAAACTATTAACCTATCTACAGTATGGGATTAGGAACCCCCGGTGGCACAATGGGTCAAACCCCTGTGCCGGCAGGACTGAAGACTGACATGTCAGAGGATCGAATCCAGGGAGAGCGCGGATGAGCTCCCACTGTCAGCTCCAGCTCCCCATCCAGAGACATAAGAGAAGCCTCCCACAAAGATGGTAAAACATCAAAACATCCAGGTGTTGCCTGGGTAATGTCCTTGCAGATGGCCAATTCTCTCACACCAGAAGCGACTTGCAGTTTCTCAAGTCGCTCCAGACACACAAAAAAAGTATGGGATTAGATATAGGAAATATGCCCCCTCCTGCACCTGCCCTTTTCTCACCTTTCTTGTTCATCAGCTGATTTGTCAGATCCACCTTTTCCTTTGCTGGCCATTCTCTGCTATTCTGAAAAAGGGCAAAGGGATTACTTACTCACCCGTCCCTATTTCTCCCCATTTGTAAACAACCCCTGCGCTATCCCTATTAGTTCCATTCATGTTTGGAAGGGGAGGGGGAGGGGGGAGGGAGACAAAATGGTGTGACATCTCCCCAACGAAATGGAATTTCTAGGAAATGCTTCCTTTTGAACCGTTACCTGCTCACGGCCCTGTTTTTCAGCCCTTCGGTATTCCCCCCTCCCATTTGCTTTTATTTTGGAGCAATAAATAAAACGCACCATTTGTAAAAGCTGTGGTGTCTGTACCTTTGTCATGTTGCAAGAGGAAGAGAATCATGTATGAGATGTGTGTTGGGAGTGAGTAGTGGGACTCTCGTTGTAGTTTTTCTGGGCTGTGTGGCCATGTTCCAGAAGCATTCTCTCCTGATGTTTCATCCACACCTATGGCAGGCATCCACAGAGGCTGAGGGGTCTGAACCTCTGAGGATGCTTGCCATAGATGCAGGTGAAACGTCAGGAGAGAATGCTTCTAGAACATGGCCATACAGCCCGAAAAACCTACAACAACCCAGTGATTCCGGCCATGAAAGCCTTTGACAATACAGTGGGACTCTTGTGTGTGTGTCCAAGGATGGCTGTGTTTGTGCCTGCCTGTCTCTGTGTTTACCAGCATTCGTGCAAAGATCTCTCAGCTGTTAAACTGATGTACCTAGGTATGTCTTTGAACTGTCAGGAAGAAAGACATGCCAATGCACAAAAACACATATTCATTTGACAAAGTTTCAGAAGCGTTCCGTTAGTTGCCCCAAACATCTACTCTCCCTTAAAATATATTTGCCTTTAAATCGTGCTCTCATGAGACAAAATAAACAGTCTTCTTTAAAAGTAACGGTTGGTTTACTCACAAAACTTCATGTATACAGCATACAAAACTTTGCTTATTAATCCAGTTACAATATGATTTTAAGTAGTTTATCAGTGTAGGTAGCACAGGCAGGCCTGTAGCGAGGGAGTGGTTTTAGGGGTTCAACCCCCCCCCCGAAATGTTTCAGATTTTTTTTAAAAAAACCTGTTTTACTCATGAATTTTAATTGGTTAACCAAATCCCCATGCTAAGTCTATGAGATGCAAAAAATTAAGAGTCCCTCCAGAACTGCAAGCACTATCTCAGGCAAATATTGACAATTTATTCACACTGTCATTACTTGCAGCAATAGCCGACGTAGTGAAGCAACCAAGTTGAGTGTGTTTGTGTTGAATGCTCTCATTAAGGAGGCCAGACTTGGTGGAGGTGGTTGACAGGGGCGGAGCTGCAGGCTACTGAAGGCTGCTCTGCCCCCTGCTGTGCTCTTTGCTTCAGCGTGAGCTAGGAGGCAGGTTTCAACTCCCCACCCCCCCCGCAAAATTTTCAACCCCCCCCCGAAAATTTCAACCCCTCCCGAATTTTTTTTCTTCCTTAGATTCAATAGTCCATAGTCCAATGGAGTCTTTAAACATACATCTTATTGAAGGCTAAACTGTATTGTAATGCCCAAAATCCTGCAAGGCAGACTCCAGCAATACATGGAGCGAGAGTTGTTGGATGTACAAGCTTGGTTTAGAAAAGGCAGAGGAACGAGAGACCAAAATGCCAATAACCACTGGATAATGGAGAAAGGCAGGGAGTTTCAGAAAAACACCTATTTCTGTTTGATTGGCCATTCTAAAGCCTTTGACTGTGTAGATCATAATAAACTGTGGCATGTTCTTGGTGGTATGGGGATACTAAGTCACCTCGACTGTCTCCTGAGGAATCTGTAGCAACAGTAAGAACAGACCACGGAACAACAGACTGGTTCAAGATTGGGAAAGGTGTACAGCAGGGTTGTATATTCTCACCTAACCTATTCAACTTGTATGCAGAACACATCATGCAATGTGCGGGGCTTGGTTAATGCAAGGCTGGGGTAAAAATTGCTGGAAGAAACATTAACAACCTTAGATAGGCAGATGATACCATTTTGAAGGCTGAAAGCAAAGAGGAGCTGAGGAGCCTTCTAATCAAGGTGAAAGAAGAAAGTGCAAAAGCTGGGTTGCAGCTAAACATGAAAAAAACAAAGATGATGGCAACCAGACTGATGGATAACTGGCAAACAGAAGGAGAAAACATGGAGGTGGTGACAGACTTTATATTTTTAGGTGCAAAGATTACTGGAGACACAGACTGCAGCCAGGAAATCAGAAGATATTTCTTTCTTGGGAGGAGAGCGATGACAAATCTCGATAAAATAGTGAAGGTTAAAGGAAAGTTCTGAGAGTGCCTTGGACAGCGGGAAGATCCAACCAGTCCATACTTCCAGAAATAAAGCCTGACTGCTCATTGGATGGAAGAATAGTAGAGGCCAAGATGAAGTACTTTGGCCACATCATAAGAAGAAAGGAAAGCTTAGAGAAGACAATTATGCTGGGGAAAATGAAAGGAAAAAGGAAGAGGGGCCGACCAAGGGCAAGATGGATGGATGGTATCCTTGAAGTGACTGGATTGACCTTGAAGGAGTTGAGGGTGGTAACGACTGACAGGGAGCTCTGGTGTGGGCTCGTCCGTGAAGTCACGAAGAGTCGGAAATGACTGAACGAATGAACAACGACAAAAGAGACATCACAATGGCAACGAAGATCCGCATAGTTAAAGCAATGGTATTCCCCATAGTCACCTACGGATGTGAGAGCTGGACAATAAGGAAGGCTGAGCAAAAGAACTGTGATGCTGGAGGGAAGTTCTGAGAGTTCCTTGGACCGCAAGAAGATCCAACCAGTCCATCCTCCAGGAAATAAAACTCAACTGCTCACTGGAGGGAAGGATATTAGAGGCAAAGATTAAGTACTTTGGCCACATAATGAGAAGACAGGAAAGCTTAGAGAAGACAATGATGCTGGGGAAAATGGATGGAAAAAGGAAGGAAAAAGGAAGAGGGACCGACCAAGGGCAAGGTTGATGGATGGTATCCTTGAAGTGACTAGCTTGACTCTGAAGGAGATGGGGGCGATGAAAGCCAACAGGGAGCTCTGGTGTGGGCTGGTCCAGGAGGTCACGAAGAGTTGGAAGCGACTGAACGAATAAACAACAAACTGTACTGTTCCTGATATAAACACACAATGACTGACTAAAAGCATAAGGATGGCTTCTACTCTCTCTAAGAGTCTAATAACTTCTATCTCCACTGAAGTCTGAATCAAACACTGATCTGAAATGGAGTCTCAGGTCCTAAACATGTCTAGACCTGATTGCATGGTCTGCAGCCCCTCCCACAACAAAGAGGTTGGGTAAAATTGCAAAACAATACATACAATACAGAAAGCAGTTATATACATAACAAATAACTAGTGGGGGCATGAGAAAGTTGCTATTTCCAACAGCTGATGCTGCTAAAAAACTTCCAACTAGAATGAGGAGCAAAGATAGGCTGTAAAAAAAACTTGGAAAAAAGAGCATCACCAGGAGATGTGCCTGTATTTACACATTTAATGTGTCTAATTAGCAATCATGTATCAGAGTGGAGACTGAAGTCAAATCAGAAGATTAGGGTTCCACCTGCACTGTAGAATGTAGTACTTTGATTCTCATGGCTCAATGCTATAGAGACATTTGAGTTGCAGTTTGGTGGGACACTACTGGTCTCTGGCAGAGAAGGCTTACAAAACTACAACTCTCAGGATCCTGTGACAGTTAAAGTGGTGTTAAATGGCATTAATTCTGCAGTGTAGATGCACCCAGGCAAGCCACGGCTGGTCTGAGTTTGCAAGACCCGAGCATTGTGACTTGGAGGTGTCTCGTTGATAGGGTCACCATAAATCGAAGGTAGAAAACAACAACTGAAAGCAGAAATGTCAAACAAGTTCAAGTTCCTCCTCTTGCCTCATGCCAAGAGATGTTTCACTGCTACTGCAATGGTAAGGCAAGCTGTTCAAAGCCCAGCTTGTGTCCCGCTGGCCAAAAGATTGACAAGCCTATTCCGAAATGGCGAAAACAACAGGCAGTGGGTTAACTAAACTGGAAGGATGTATTCTTGTTCCTATGACGACTAAAAGCTTTTCACTCCAGGAGCTCGGGAAGGTATAATTAAACTGGATGTCTAAATCAAAGTAAACGAACGGCAGAGGGTCAGGCAGCTTGAAAGCCCATCTGTTTGAACCTGGACATTGAGCTCCACTATGAAGACATGTGAACAGGCTGGTGTAGACACATTTCGCCTGTATCTACACTGAAGAATGAATGCAGTTTGACACCACTTTAACTGCTATGGCTCAATGATATGGGATCCAGGGAGTCGTAATTTTACAAGGTGCCTAGCCTTCTATGTCAAAGAGTTTTGGTGCCTTCCATAGTGATTAAAGTGGTGTCAAACTGCATTCATTTGACTGTGTAGATAGGAGCCCTGGTGGCGCAGTGGGTTAAACCCGTGTGCCAGCAGGACTGAAAACCGACAGGTTGCAGGTTTGAATCCGGGGAGAGTGCAGATGAGCTCCCTCTATCAGCTCCAGCTCCTCATGTGAGGACATGAGGGAAGCCTCCCACAAGGATGGTAAAAACATCAAAACATCTGGGCATCCCCTGGGCAATGTCCTTGCAGACAGCCAATTCTCTCACACCAGAAGTGACTTGCAGTTTCTCAAATCACTCCTGACAGGACAAAAAAAAAGTGTAGATCAGCGTTTCTCAACCCGATGGCACAGTGGGTTAAACTACTGAGCTGCTGAGCTTGCTGACTGAACGATTAGTGGTTTGAATCTAGGGAGTGGGGTGAGCTCCTGCTGTCAGCCCCAGCTTCTGCCAACCTAGCAGTTCGAAAACATGCAAATGGGAATAGATCAATAGGTACCGCTCCGGCAGGAAGGTAATGGCGCTCCATGCAGTCATGCCGGCCACATGACCTTGGAGGTGTCTATGGACAATGCCGGCTCATTCGGCTTAGAAATGGAGATGAGCACCAACCCCCAGAGTCGGACACGACTAGACTTAATGTCAGGGGAAAACTTTTACTTTTTTAACCTAATGCAATATAACACTAATAATAATATATTATGATATTATAACTGTATATTTATATTACATGTAATATTACTAATAATATTACAATATAATGGTATAGTACAATATAGTAATATTTAATACTGATATTGTACTATGCTAATAACATAATATATTGTATGTATATATATATCTTGTAAGCCGCTCTGAGTCCCCTTCGGGGTGAGAAGGGCAGCATATAAATGTCATAAATTAATTAAACAGAAAATGTAAATTGCAATATTGGTGAAGGCGCAGGCTTCCTCCCAGCAATGTCAGCAGCTGATCCCATTGTCTAGAGAATATGGTACAGTTCTCCTGCTCAGGAGACAAGCTGAGTCACGGTTACCGTAATCACCCCGATAGATGCGCAGCATGTCCATGAGTCATAGCTGGGGGTGCCAATTGGACAGCTGTTTTATATGCATTGAGTCCATCTTGACCAGGAAGCTATAAGCTATGATCATCCTTTATTTAAAAAAAAAACTATGCAAGGAATGTGCTTAATACCTGCAATGAGAATAACAACAAGGCTAAATGATAGCACTCCATTAATTGCTAGCCTCCAAACTAGGTTCCTTTAGTTGCAAAGAAGTGCCTGGAAGAGGTGGAGCTTCAAAGAGGAACCAGAGTGAACCTACAAAAAAAAAGCCCTGCCGCAACTGAACCAAATCCTTTTGATCCGACACCCCTTCACCTGCAGCGGATGGACAGATCAGATGAATCCGAAAAGCCAGGTATGAAGGCTGACAGCTCTCACCTGATAGACTGCCTCTAAGCATGGAGGCTCCACTGAGCTGCCTTGACTTCAAAAGCCATTGTCCCTTAAGGAAGAATACATTGATGAAGTTGGGGGCATGGCCTTAGGATTGTTATATTAAGTTGCAAACATAATGTAGGGGTGTTTTATTTGTTAACTTATTTGTTGTGATGGTGTGATACCTTAGGGACGTATTAAAATGCATAGGAACAACTTGCCACATACGTTTAACATTATATTTGTTGTTATGGTGTGCCTTAGGGATGTTGTATTAAAATGCTGTGTATCAACTCTTTGCACACATTTAATATAACGTAGGATCTTTTGTTGTGATTTATTTATTTATTGCATCTATACATTAACTATCAGGGATCAGTGCTATGGGATTTTGGGAGTTGTAGTTTTATAAGGACCTGGGGTACACCTGAACTTCAAGTGCCAGGGCTCATTCCTAAACAATTTTGGGAGTTGTAGTTTTATAAGGTCCTGGGGTGCATTTACACTTTAACTACCAGAGCTCAGTACTATGGGATTTTGAGAGTTGTAGTTTTAAAAGGTCCTGGGGTGCATCTACATGTTAACTACCAGGGCTCAGTGCTATGGGATTTCAGGAGTTACAGTTTTATAAGGACCTAGGGTGCAGTTACACTTTAACTGCCATAGCTCAGTGCTATTGAGTCCTGGGAGTTGTAGTTTTATAAGTCCCTGGGGTGCATCTATACTTTAACTACCAGGGATCAGTGCTATGGGATTTTGGGAGTTGTAGTTTTATAAGGACCTGGGGTACACCTGAACTTCAAGTGCCAGGGCTCATTCCTAAACAATTTTGGGAGTTGTAGTTTTATAAGGTCCTGGGGTGCATTTACACTTTAACTACCAGAGCTCAGTACTATGGGATTTTGAGAGTTGTAGTTTTAAAAGGTCCTGGGGTGCATCTACATGTTAACTACCAGGGCTCAATGCTATGGGGTTTTGAGAGTTGTAGATTTATAAGGTCCTGGGGTGCAGCTACACTTTACTACCAGGGCTCAGTACTATGGGATTTTGAGAGTTGTAGTTTTATAGGTTCCTGGGGTGCATCTACATGTTAACTACCAGGGCTCAGTGTTAGGGGTTTTGAGAGTTGTCGTTTTATAAGACCTTGGGGTGCATCTACACATTAACTGCCATGGCTAAGTGCTATGGAGTCCTGGAAGTTGTAGTTTTATAAGGTTCTGGGGCACATCTACACTTTAACTACCAGGGCTCAGTGCTATGGGATTTCAGGAGTTATAATTTTATAAGGACCTGGGGTGCAGCTACACTTTAACCGCCATGGCTCAGTGCTATTGAGTCCTGGAAGTTGTAGTTTTATAAGTTCCTGGGGCACATCTACACTTTACCAGGGATCAGTGCTATGGGATTTCAGGAGTTATAGTTTTATAAGGACCTGGGGTGCAGCTACAATTTAACTGCCATGGCTTAGTGCTATTGAGTCCTGGGAGTTGTAGTTTTATAAGTTCCTGGGGTGCATCTACACATTAACTGCCATGGCTCAGTGCTATTGAGTCCTGGGAGTTGTAGTTTTATAAGTTCCTGGGGTGCACATCTATACTTTAACTACCAGGGATCAGTGCTATGGGATTTTGGGAGTTGTAGTTTTATAAGGTCCTGGGGCACATTTACACTTTAACTACCAGAGCTCAGTGCTATGGGATTCCAGGAGTTATAATTTTATCAGGACCTGGGGTGCAGTTACACTTTAACTGCTGTGGCTCAGTGCTATTGAGTCCTGGGAGTTCTTGTTTTATAAGTTCCTGGGGTGCATCTATACTTTAACTACCAGGGATCAGTGTTATGGGATTTTGGGAGTTGTAGTTTTATAAGGACCTGGGGTACACCTGAACTTCAAGTACCAGGGCTCATTCCTAAACAATTTTGGGAGTTGTAGTTTTATAAGGTTCTGGGTGCATCTACACTTTAACTACTAGGACTCAGTACTATGGGATTTTGGGAGTTGTAGTTTTATAAGGTCCTGGGGTGCATCTACAAGTTAACTGCCATGGCTCAGTGCTATGAAGTCCTGGAAGTTGTCGTTTTATAAGGTCATGGGACACATCTACACTTTAACTACCAGGGCTCAGTGCTATGGGATTTCAGGAGTTATAATTTTAAAAGGACCTGGGGTGCAGCAACACTTTAACTACCATGGCTCAGTGCTATTGAGTCCTGAGAGTTGTAGTTTTGTAAGTTCCCGGGGTGCATCTATACTTCAACTACCAGGCCTCATTCCTATACAATTTTTGGAGTTGTAGTTTTATAAGGTCCTGAGGTGCATCTACACGTTTAGTGCCATGACTCAGTGCCATGGAGTCCTGGAAGTTGTATTTTTATAAAGTCCTGGGGTGCATCTACACTTTAACTACCAGGGCTGTGCTATAGGATTTTGAGAGTTGTAGTTTTATAAGGCCCTGGCGTGCATCTACACTTTAACTACTAGGGTTCAGTACTATGGGGTTTTGAGAGTTGTAGTTTTATAAAGTCCTGGGGTGCATCTACATGTTAACTGCCATGGCTCAGTGCTATGGAATCCTGGAAGTTGTAGTTTTATAAGGTCCTGGGGCACATCTACACTTTAACTACCAGGGCTCAGTGCTGTGGGATTTTGAGAGTTGTAGTTTTATAAGGTCCTGGGATGCACCTACACTTTAACTACCAGGGCTCAATGCTATGGGGTTTTGAGAGTTGTAGTTTTATAAAGTCCTGGGATGCATCTACACTTTAACTACCAGGGCTCAATGCTATGGGATTTTTAGAGTTGTCATTTTATAAGATCATGGGGTGCATCTACGTTTTAACTGCCAGGGCTCAGTGCTATGGGATTTTGGGAGTTGTAGTTTTACAAAGGTCTTTGGCCTTCTCTACCAAAGAGTTCTGGTGCCGCACCAAACTACAACTCCTAGGATCCCAAAGCATTGAGCCATGGCAGTGAAAGTGGTGGCAAATGGCATTAATTGTATTGCCTAGGTGGCCCCTATATGACCATTCTCCCATCTCCCTTCTCTTTTCCCTTCTAAATCTCTCTCTGCTCCAAGGACTACTAATTGGGCTTCTTTTGTGACTCAAGTCACGCGTGTTCTGCTCACACTTTCCTCGCTTCAAGGCGACCTGAGATGATGATGATGGTGACGCATCGAGCTGAGAAAAAAGGAAGGAGGGAAGAGGGAGAGGTGCGGAAAAGTGCCGTGAGATTGCCAAAAATAGCCACCCAAAGAGGAGTCCCCATTTCTAGTACATTTGAGAGAGTGAGGGCCGAACCTGGAGCTGCCCAAGGGTGCATCTACACTGCAGAATTAACGCAGTTTGACACCACTTTAACTGCCACTGCTGATAGCTTTGTAATCATGAGAGCTGTACTTTTACAAGGACTTCTCTGCTAAAGACTCCAGATGCCTGGCCAAACTATGACTCCCATGACCCTGTAGCATTGAGCCATAGCAGTTAAAGTGGTGTCAAACTGGATTAATGCTAGTGTGGCTGCACCCCATGTAATGTTGCTGCCAGAAGCACAAACCATGTGAAAGCAGAATAGCCAAAGAATCAGATGATGATGATGAATATTATTATTACTGGGTTGTTGTAGGTTTTTTCGGGCTATATGGTCATGTTCTAGAGGCATTCTCTCCTGACATTTCGCCTGCATCTATGGCAAGCATCCTCAGAGGTTGTGAGGATT